>NC_056744.1:591601483-592241483 GCF_019279795.1 Protopterus annectens
GCATATCCACAATCTGTCCCTATATATCCCCCCAATGTTAGGTTGTGTCCACATGTGATGCTCTGTTTTGTAGCAAGGCAGAACAGTCCAGCTGTGGAGGAAGGAGGTTCAGAGTGTGGATCCGATGTCTGAATGCCCTCTTTATATATATATATATGTGTATATATATATATATATATATATATATATATATATATATGTGTATATATATATATATATATGGGTTCATGTTAAATGATTGAATCACCACTTCAACGACATGCAGAATGACGAGACCATGTCACCGAAAGACTAAGCAACCAACAAACCACTTCCCTGTACAGCAACTGCACGACCATACAGCATCTGCTTACAGTACAAGCAGGAACATCCGATAAAGTACCACCAACAGATAGTATAAACAAGGATTACAAACCAAACACTACGTATTCTGTACCACTTACACAAAACAATGGACGAGTTCCAAATGAACGGTCCCAGAAATATCGGCAATGTTTACCCCACTGTACAGTCCCAATGCAGCAAGAACATCCTTGTGATCGAAGGTTTCCTCTAGCATTGTGAGAGAAGTCAGCAAACTAAAAGGTAATTGTAGAGGTAGGGCCGTCATGACTGCTGTAGCCAATGGTGAATGTCTGGAAAAGTCAGTCCAGCATAACAATGCAGGTGAACCTGGAGAAGTACAATGATATATTGTGAGCTCTGATGTGAAGTATAGAGCCAGACTTAGTAGGGACACTCCGTGCTTAGTTGTAAAGGATGCCCTAGCTTCCATGTCCCTGGTAACTATACACAAAGTACCGAGTAGGAAAGCCTTGCTGCAACAGGTTAGCCATGTATGTCGGAAAGTATTCCTGGCAGAAAGGGATGAAAGTCTAAATCTGCATACTATAGATTTCCAAAAGTTCCCTCTTAAGACTGGTAGTTTCACTAGCAAAACAGTGTTAGATGTAGGGACTGGTACCACAGTGGTTGTATTCAGTACTATAAACAATCTATATGACCTCAGTAGAGCCACAATCTGTCTAATGGATGGGACCTTCTTTTGCAAGGATGTGTGCTGCAGCCAACTGTATAGCATACATGGCCTAGTCAACTTTGGAAATTATAGCAAGGCAATTCCACTAGTGTGTTGCTTAATGTCAAAAAAGTTACTCAAGGCATACAATTACATGTGGCATGCTATTTTTAACCTGCTGTCTGACAATAGATTTGAACCATCTGTGAAGTATGTGCTCTCAGATTATGAGATCGCTGCATGAAGAGTATTAGGCTGAATATCAATGGGGCTCCGTCTAAAGGCTGTCTTTTCCATTTCAGCCAAAACATATGGCGTAAGGTACAACAGCTAGGATTGTGTGCACTATACAATAGCGATATGTCCTTTCAGCTACATGTGAAGAGCCTGATAGGGCTAGCATTTTTGAATGAAATTGATGTGATAGTAACGTTCCAGCAGTTGAGGGAAGTGTTTCCACCACAGGGGATGGAGTTACTCCATTACTTTTCCGAGTGGTACATTTATGGTAAACTAAGGAAGTTCAGTACTCATACCACCTCTATGATGCGATTCCCTCTGTTGTTTCCAGTGTCATTCTGGAACATTTCTGAGTTAAACCAGCTCTTCCTACTTAGGACGCAAAATAGCATGGAAGCCTGGCATAGGCACTTGAAGTGTTTGCTCAATGGTAAGGTTACTGACCTAGCTATATTGTTAAATTTTCTAACATGAGAGAAGAACAGGGTTGATGAGTTCCAGAATCTGATGGAAACTGGTATCCTTTTGTCCCTGAACCGACGCCAGTTACTGAAAAGACATGCAAAATTCAGGACAATTTTTGATAATCAGGAGTCCTATAGTACACTTAACTTTGTGACAGCTATAGCCAAGCTACTTAAACTGTGAATTTGTAAGCATGTACTATGACATCTACATAGTGTATCTCCCAGTCCTAGCTAGTGTCTATTCCTTTGATAGTGCGTCTGCTTGCACTATGTTAATATTATTGTAGGGATGGGTTGGTATTCCTCTTATGCTTCTGTAGACATGCTCAGAAATCAGCAGATTCTTTGCTGCTGGTAGTACTGTGTTGGTATTGCTGATATGTGTTAGTTCTGCATGTTACTTAGATGTCGGTGGGGTGTGTGTCAGTGTTGTTGTAGTCTATGAGTTGGGCGTCGGTGTATTGTTCTGTCGGTGTTGTCCATTGTTGGTGATGTGGTCTCGTCATTCTGCGTATCATTGAAGTGACGATTCGTTCATTTAACATGAACCTATATATATATATATATATATATATATATATATATATATATATATATATATTGCTCCTAAAATTAAAACCTGGTTCCAATGTCCCTGATGAAATGTCCTCCGACATCCTAAAAGTAGCCACAGAAGCCATTGCTCTCCCTATCAGCATACTAATTAATTGGTCTATCTCAGAAAGTCAGGTCTCACAGCTCTGGAAGAAGGCCTTTATTATTCCTCTCCATAAAGGTGGCAATAAGAATGGCAAACGTTTGCCCTACCACCATCCTATCCCCTATTTCTAAGCTACTTAAAAAGTGTGTACACCAACAACTCTTACCCTACCTCATCAATAATCAGCTTCTTACCCCCACACAACATGGCTTTAGACCAGGTCATAGTACCTCCACTGCCCTCATCTCCTTCCTAGAAACAATCAACAAAGCCCATAACTCTGGTGACTTTGTATCCACTCTTTTCCTTGATCTGTCTAAGACATTTGACACCATTTCCCACAACCTCCTTCTTAACAAACTCTCTAAACTTAACCTATCACATTCCTCTACCCACTGGTTATCAAGATATCTCACAAACAGGCAACAAGCAGTTAAATGGAAAAAAGCTACCTCACCCTTCCTTAATACATCCACAGGGACCCCCCAAGGTTCCATTATAGGCCCCCTACTAGTCAACATATTCATAAATGATTTCTTCCAAGCCATTCCTAACTCCAGTATCATCCAATATGCCAATGATTCTACTATAATCTGTCCCTTCCCTTCCATCACAACTCTTAACAATTTAACACAAGCCACCTTCTCTTCCACTGAACAGTGGATGCTCGACAATCATCTAGCCCTTAATGCAACAAAAACAAAACGTATTTTATTCAATAGATTCAAAACCTCTTCCCTAGGCAAACAATCCTTCATAATTACCAGCAATAATAATACCCTCCTAGAACTAGTCTCTGACAAAAAATTACTTGGAATTATCATTGATAATCAACTAAAACTTGATAAGCATCTACAAGCAAATATCAAAAAACAAAACAAAAAATTAGGTATGCTTTACCGCCACAGTCACTTTATCTCTCCCACCACCAGGATTACATTAACTAATGCATACCTCATCCCATCCCTTTTATATGGTGCATCTATCTAACTAGCCTACAATCTTCCCTCAAAACAAAACTCTCATCTTGTTATAACAAAATATCCAAATTTGCGGCAGGTCCTAAAGCTTCTTCTCACCACTGTAATTCCCTTCACCAAATAAGGTGGCTAGAATTACCAAACTTCCTCACATATACACAACTCATCCAAGCACACAAACTCATTCATAACCCATCTATCTGCCCCTCCCTAGCAAATACCTTTGAAATGCATTAACCAGATAGAAGATCCAATTCCCAAAACCTAATTAAATTGCATAAACCAAAACATTCTGCTCGGAATCAATTGACATCCTTTTCTCTCTTGCATGCCTCTGGAACTCTCTCCCTTCTCCCATCTGCACCACCAGCAGTCTCTTTATGTTTAAAACCGCACTCGCACCTTACTTCACAATGGAAATGCTCTTGCTCTCATTCACCCTAATTCTACCACACTTTCCTCCTAACTTTCCAAACTTTGTTGCCTGTCACTACCTCCTAAAGTTTTACATCCCTTGGGACATATTCAACTAAAAAATTACCACATTGTAATTCCCTTAAAAAAAAAAAAAAAAATATATATATATATATATATATATATATATATATATATATATATATATATATATATATATATATATATACTACTTACTAAATTAACCTGATGTCATTTTCCTAATGACAATCTTTTTTTTTTATTTCTGTATTATGTAACATCTATTTGAATTGTGCAATATGGGTTTGTATTATACAAAATATGTATTTAACGTTTAATTGAAATATATATTATGGATTTGTGCTCTTTTTGTACTATGTATTTATATTTCTCTGGAGCTTTTCTCCTCAGGAATCCATTGAAAATGGGCTCCTTGCAGCCCAATGGACTATCCTGGAAAACAAACTGTAAATAAATTAAATAAATAAATTAATTAATTAAAAGAAAAAAAAAAAAAATATATATATATATATATATATATATATATATATATATATTTATAAGCATGTATGTCTACATATATGTAGACACAAATAAGCATGCATACATATATACATATATATATTTTATATATATATATATATATATATATATATATATATATATATATATATATAGATATATAGATATATATATCTATATATATATCTAAATACATTTTCCCTACTGTTGAATGACTGTGCTGCATGATATGTTTGAGAAAACATCACACACGTCTGCAGCTCAGATGGCTTAGTAGTAAATTGCTGTGGCTATGGTGTGCAGGGTCCTGGGTTAGACACTTGCAAGGGCTGATCATTTTTTTGGTGGCCAGAACAAGGGCTGTTGGATACAGAGTGATTAAAGCGCTTTTATGTAGTTGTAAGTGGGTGCAAAATGGATAGTTATGTATGGTGTGAAATTGTTTTTGGGAACAGATTGCCCTTTTTTTGTTAAGGTGAGAGTGGGATGTTGGGGAAGGATAATACTTGTATTAGGGTAGGTAGGCTGGGTTGGAAGACAGACAAGACAGCATACAGGGGCAGTATATGAAACATGTGGGGGGGTAAAGACCTTGGACTGGGAGGGGTGTTTGGAAAATGGAAGCCCATGTGCCCCAAATGGAAACAGTGGGACAGAGGTCCCCACCCATGTGCAGTCACTACTGCACCTTCACGGCCCTAAAAATGGCTGTGCTAGGGGCAGCAGGAGGGGCAGGGTGACCCACTTATTGTGCCATGAGGCCTTCAAGCTGGTGTAGCAGATCTCTCAATTCTCTGCAGAGCTCCCTATGCACCAGACCCTAGACCTGACTTCAGGTGACATGATCCTGAATGTGCCCACTCCCAGGGGGGGCAAGCCCCATCCACTGAGGTGTTTCCAGCAGAAGGTAGTGCAGGGCCAGCAGATGATGTGGTCCCGGGGTGGGTCCCAGATGTGCTGTGGCCCAGTGCCATGGCCAGATGAGATGGGAGAGGTGGGTCCACTGGGAACAGCCTTCCGAAACATGCTATTGTGTTGCAGTTTTATTACATATGTGGGTTAATAATAGTCAACACAATCCAGGATTAGTTATAACAGCATGCATAGATATTCCCATTAACCCAAAACACTAGATTTGGAACAGTTACATAGCAAACAGAACACATGCATACATGGTACCACAGTGGCCATTACAATGGCATGCAGGTTTCAACATGGAACATGAATAGAAACATATTTCAATATTTTTGAACAAGAGGATATATGTCCCAACAGTAGGTTCGGTGTAAACATACCCATTGATTTGTGTGTTTATATTATTGCTGCAGATATGGTGGGGGAGAGAAAGACGTCAATTAACAACTATTATATCCTTGCAGTATGAGGTCCTCTGACCTTTCTTCCTGTTTATGTCTTCCAGGTACCATGTCCCGTGAATGTCTCCCTGTGTATACTCCCCAGGAGAAAGATATTATCATAAACTTCATTGTACTGCATCACAAAACCCTCTATGGATGCAGGGCCCATGATATGCAGGAGATGACCACCCTGAGGAATGAGCTCATCCACAGGGTAAATTATGTCGGCCTGCATAACCGCAGTGATGAGCAGGTGCAACATTGTTGCACTGATCTCATCCACTATGCCTGACATCATGCTGCTCCAGTTAGAAGGGATCAACTAGCCACAGGTGGGGATCGTACATCCAGCCCCCACTGACACATGCTACGGAGCTCCTCACCAGGCTTGTGGCACCCACCTACCAGCCAAGCCAGGAACCTGAAAATGGCATTGTGGATGTGGGTGCTACCCACACAATGGATAAGGAGCATGCAGGTAAGGCCCCATAGCGAGACACTAAAAAAAAGCAACGGAGATCTTGCTTTCTCCGTTGCTTTTGTTTAAAACACTGTCTCGCTATGTTAAATGGGTTTAACATAGCGAGACAGCTTTAAAATAAGCAACGGAGATCTCCGTTGCTTATTTTAAAGCTGTCTCGCTATGTTAAACCCATTTAACATAGCGAGACAGTGTTTTAAAAAACTGAGTTATACTAATGGAAAAAGTCCGGCGACGGACCTTTTCCATTAGTATAACTCGATTTACAATGGGCACGCTGGCCAATCAGCGTGCACGTTTTGGGGGGATCATGGTATAATAAGCATTTTTTTCTTGACCATCCAACTCACCAGCACTGTCTTGCTCTATATGTAAGTTTATCTTAGACTTGTGCTTTCTCTTAGAAATAGGTAAAGACTAGAAACATTAGACTAAGTGTTTTTCTCTGATGTCAGAACTGTACTACTGAATTATTTTAAGTATTTCTCTGTGATATCTGTGTAGTAAGAAATATTGCCTTGTGTTTTGACTATTTATTAAATAATTTAAACCCTTTTCAACTGTAGCTGTTTTTGTAGAGATAATTTAAGCTCTTTAGAGTACTTGCATGCCTTTGGTAAAATTGTACAAAGCCACTCCTATAGCTTTAGCCCTGGACTATACTACCAATTGGATAATAATATCACACAGTAATAATTGGAAACCCTTTTAAGGGCCTTTGAGTAGCTGATAAATATTAGTGGATGGTAGCATCTGGTACTACCATATAGCCTGGGAAAAAGGAGCACAGCTGGAGAACCTGTGCCAGCCTTCATCAGGAGTGTCTGTGTGGTTGTCTAAGCTCTTCTCAAAGTGTGTGTGTGTGTGTGCGTGTGTGTGTGTGTGTGTGTGTGTGTGTGTGTGTGTGTGTGTGTGTGTGTGTGTGTGTGTGTGTGTGTAAGTTTGAGCTACTTGGGCAGGGACATGAAGCACTGGTTGGACAGAGAGGGTGCTGGAGGTTTTAGCTTGCCCACTAGGCTGAGATCTAGACCCTATAGCTGTGCCAGTGGAGAGTCTTATTGGGGAACTGGAGAGCAAGGGAACGACCAGCCCTGGACTGACTGTGATCTCTGTGTGCTGTTAAGGGAAATTGCACTTCACTGTGTGTATTTGTTATCCTTTCCTCCTATATGAGACACCCCTCACTGGTGTTAGTGGTGAGGATTGAGGCTCCTTGATTACTGAGCCAGGGCACGCGTGTCACAGGGAGTAAGATGTCTGTCATCCTTAAGGAAAAACATTAAACCAATTAAACCATAGAGAACACTGGTATTTCCTGAGCATTCAAGTGATAGCTGAGCCTCCTTAAAAAAAAAAAAAAAAGAAAAAGAAAGAACCACAAACTGCAGCCAGTTTCAGATAAGACTTCAAAGTAATCAAACACTTATAACTTCAGAAATCATTACTTTATTTAAAATATATATATATTATTAAATGGATGACCACTTTTCACCCTTAGCAGAACATCATTGGATCTAACTCCAGTTTACATAACATGCATTATTTATATATGCTTTAACCACAAAATGAAAGAAAATGGAAAGGGTGTCACATTACCTGACATAAATGATACAAGGTAGATGCATCCAGTCACTGGGACAGCTAGATAGTTCACAGTATGGCCTCATTAGCTGCAGTTATGATTACAACAGCATAACATATAAGGGTTACAACTTGACTGATTGGAAGTCGTTGCTCATTTTTAAAATGGCAAATGGCATCTGCTTAAAGCATCACAGATGAGTCAATTTAGTAATGGATTTGCATAGAAAGTGACAATAGATATATAAACTGTATGTATCAATTAAGCACTAGCTACAAAGGATGGGAATACAGTAGATAAGCTTTAACCTATTAGCTACCAATATGACTAGATATGCAGAGCAGGCATGAAAGATGAGATCTATCCTACTTTAGCTTAGCCAAACAGCCTATAGCATACATTTATGATCCCAGCTTAAGCGATTTAATAATTAACTATGTGTTAAAGCAGATATAAATAATCCATGTCATGTAACTGGACTTAGATATAATGAAGCTCTGTTAAGGGTGAAAGCATTCATCCATTTAATATATATATATATATATATATATATATATATATATATATATTTTTTTTTTTTTAATAAAAGTATCAGTTTCTAAACTAGTTATATGTGCATGATTACTTTGAAGTCTCTGTGTTTTGAGGAGGGTTTTCCAGCAACTTTAATCCTCAAAATGAACCCATTGATATAGATTTAGGCGACAGTGGAGAACACTGGACTGAGCACAACTCAGGTCCATGAATACGAACTCGAGTTACATTCAGTCCAGTGTTTGCCATTATTGCCGAAATACCAATCCACTGCTACTGGTGGTGCAGTTCACTGTCCTTTATTTATTTTTCTCCTTACAGGTGATTCTGTTACAATTCCCTTAACCCACATTTGTAACTACAGAAAGTATACACCCTAAAAACCACAACACAGATGACATGCATTAGGGCATCAATTATAAATCTTAAAACACTGCAATAAACATTTTACTAAAAAATGCCAGGAAGTACTAAAGTTGTCACACAACTTTGAAAAGAACACAAATACTTAAAATAATATGGTAACATATCCAAATGTTACACAATAAAAGTTGTTCAAACATAACTGCAGCATGAAAACAATAAAATAGTAATTTTAAAGCACATTTTAACATTAAAAGAGAAAGCCTGAATACTGTTTGTGAAAGCATAACTAAAATGGACTGCACAAAATGAGAATTTTAAATCCTGACATGTATGCAACAATGAAATGGTTCAGATGTATGGGCAGTAGTGGCATCTCCAACACCAATAACTCAACAAGACAACTCAGTTAACACAATCTCTAAAGCTAACACACTATTGTTTTGTGCGACAAAAAAGCATGGGCGATAATGGAGAAAGGTGAACTGAAACACTGTCTTCGCGACCATGATTTAAAATGCTATGACAGTAGCGTGCATGTGTACTACTACACTTCTGCACTAACACTTCAACAGACATGCAAAGACACTATTTTAGTCCAGTGTTCTCCATTATTGTATAGATATATATCTGTATATACATCTATATTAATATTTGCATAGATATGTAGATATATATGCATATATATTATTTATAAAATTATGTTATTTAAATGTTACTATTTAACACAGAACTCTGCTAAGTAAATACTGCTGTATTGTGGCATCATCTGCTATCCTGTCAAAATAACCATCTTGCATATCTTTTCATTGTTGTTATGACAACAGTCTGGAGATGTAAGACTGCTTGTAATGCTTTTTAAATAATGTTGTATGTCATATGCTATCATGTATCACAACAACCATTCTAAAGATCTTTTGATTGTTGTCAAGGCAACAATCTGGAGTTTTAGAACTTTGACATATAAATACATATTTTTGACACAGATCATTTATTTTTAAATACTATTGTTTACTTTATCTTTATATGTACCTTTGATTATATATTTGTCTGTTGTAAAGAAAATCACAGTATATAAATGCTGACTTCTTTAATTTTTTTTAACTTTCACTGCAGGTTTTATGCTATATACTATTTGGGGCTTGCACAACTTTTTTTACTTATAGAAACTTTATAATTTAGATTAATTCTGTCCCTTCATAGAAAGAGATGTTAATACTTGAAACTTTTTTAAGTAATAATTGCCTTATATTCTGCAGTTATTGTGGTTAAACTATTGACACCAAAGTAACAGAACTTTAGCAACTGTTCTTTAAACATCTATTAGGTTTAGGCCTTTCTTGTAGTTTTGTAGGTCTTGTAGACATTTCATTTCTAATCTATCAGTTAAAAAATAAAAAAATATATATAACTTAGAAGCAATATTTTAATTTCTGACTATAGAACTGCTAAAGTTTCTTTCTGTGATTGTTTTGTTATAATATACCTTAAACTGTGTTCTAAAGTAAAAAAGGGCAGAATTCATAGATATTTAATGCACCATACTACTTTAGTTATATTCAGTACAGTACTGGGCAGGGGGTGTGATTCTAACAGAGATATATAATGCAGTCATGCAAAGGGAAAAATAACACAACCTACAATGCATGCTCAGAAGTACATTATAACACAAAAAACAAGGAATGCCATGCAAATGAGATACACTGTGTAAGCAAAATGATAAATCCTTAAATGACAGGCCAAATTCATAAACATAAAACAGGCTTGTTGTGCCGTGGTGCATACATATTTTTATACAAGGAGCCATGGTATATGTGAGGGGAACAGTGTATGAGCTAACAGCAACAATATCTCAGGAGTCTGTGTTAATAGCTGCCATTGAAGGTAGTATGATGTCTGCAGTGTTTTGTGTTGTGTCTGTCTGTGCCAAGTGCAGCAGATGCAGAGTGCATCTGACAAAGCAGTAGCTCACTGGTCAGCAGATTATGGACCATTTCTGTATGGCAGGCCAATTGTAAGACAATGTGTTGAACCCTGTCACTCTTTAAGCAGAATGGGGGGAGCTTGGCATGCCCATTCTAGTTGATTCTATATTATGCATAGCTTTAACCTTTTTAGCTGCAGGGACCTTTCAGTGACCTATTGGGTAGATGTTTGGGATTTGGCAGATGTCATCCTCATGAATACAGAACCATTATATTGACATTATACAGCAACATGTAGATGAGTATATTTTGTTCCCAATGTTTTCAGATGTTAACAACCAGCACCAAACAGATGTTTCGTAACATAGCACATTTCCCTACAGTAGGGGAACCATAGATTGCATACACATTGCCATCAAGTACAAAATGATCCAGAATGACTGTAATACATCAACAGGAAAGGCTTTCACCCTTAAATGCTAAGTGTTCACTAATGCTTGGACATTATTTAGAATGTGTCAGTGCACCACTCAAGCACTTCCTGTGATTGACAGATCTAGTACGCATTAAATCTATACTGGAGGTTCCTGGAAAGGTATTTCCCACAGAGTCCTCTAGATAGGAGTTACATCCATATAAATGCTAGATAAATAGGTCTATGTAGAAAGGAATCAAGCAAGCAAGGAGCAGCTTGCAAATAATATATTGTTTGTTGTGTTTTGCAGGTAATGTTGGGTATGCCCAAGAGCCATGGTTAATGTTGTCCATGAAAAACCATATATGTTTTATGTAGCACAGAGAGAGATGCATAACATACTGAAGCAGATGTCTGGCCTACTTAGATGAAGCGTTCATTGCCTTGGGATGTCGAAAGAGGAAGTGCTATACAATCTAGACATTTGGAACAAAATTTTGTTGTGTGCGGAATGCTGCACATGTCATCATTGGGCAAACAGATAGAGTAATAGATGAACATATTGGTAGGACTACTTATACCATTCATACTTTAAGAAAAAGAGTAGAGTGAGATAAATGAGATGAGATTAGGTGGCAGGTTGTATGCCCACAGCTGATAGTGATAACATCTCACCAACAATATGTATATTCTGATTTGAGACAGTCTTTGTCCAGTTTATGCATTTGGAACCTTCCATGACCATGAAATGAATGATGTGTGAGGGCAGACTGAATGATAATTCCAATGTATCTGAGATGTAATATTTAACAACAGTATCCTTTGCAGCACTATCAGGTCCCATGTGATATCTGCCAGTATACTCCATGAGACTTTCCACTTCTTCCATGTCATTATAAAATCCATGTAGCACACTAACCATACAATTTGCAGCTATTAGTCAGTTGTAGATATATCATTCCTCAACACATCTGCTGGTTAATGTTAAGTATCATAGCCATGCCAGGTAGAGACTTGGAGTTCTAGTTGTGCACCCCCCCCAAGTCTATCCACTGTACTGAATATAGGTTCATAGGTGTTTACTAGACTAATAACCACAAGGGTCTTTTTAAGCCTAGCCATGCATCCCAAATCTCTGACAAGTTCTGATACTCTTGATTAGTGAAGTAGGTGCTTGGGAGATGCGACATTTACAAGCTAAGACCTGGGAAATTAATCATTTACTGGTTGCCTGTGTCCATCAGAGACATAGGTGCCAAACTAGGGAAGAATTTCCTGTTCGTGTTCCTGTTCTTGAGAACAATGTTTTCTTGTCCCAACTACAACTCTATAAACAAGCACGGGTAATTGCTATAGGCACCCCCATAGCCAACACATTTGCTAACATCATAATGTATATGTGGGAACAGGAGCACATTTTATCAGCTAGCAATCCATTTCATGAGAATGTAGTCTTTTGCAAACAATTTTTGGATGACTTGTTTATTATCTGGGAAGTGAACAAAACTAGCTTTGATTTGTTTTGTCATTATATATCTAATACATGTGATTTTTTTTTTAAATTTAAGAAATGTTCTCCCCCTGGAGTATTGACTTTTTAGATATTACCATCACTAAAGATGACAATGGTATTCCTAATACCCGTTTATACAGGAAACTGGTCAAATGTAACAACACTTTACATAGAAACAGTATGCACCCTCACTTCATAAGAATGTAGCGAACAACCAATTCTTGAGAACAGCTAGATTAAATACTCAAGACAAAAAATATGTTAGAACAGATGAAGATTGCTGTTGAAGACTTACCCCTTAGAGGTTACAACAAGCAAGAAGTCCAGCTGATATGAGACGGCATTAGAAAGAAAAGAAATACTGTTGCTGCACCCATTTTCTCTAACAAAGTAGATAGGTACACAGAGCACAATACCCATACTACCACTATACCTAAACTTAGATGCACCTTGACTTATAATAGGAGCTCTTTAACCATTGAACATATAATTCGTAAACACTGACACATACCACAGGATGTTCCATCACTTAGTAATATATCACTTCACAACTCCTGTTTTCACATAAGAGACACTGGAACTTAAAGCACATTATGCTACAGAGAACAACTCAGATTGTGGTTTACATCCAACTCATGGAAAAAAAGCACTTATAAATGCGGCAACTGAGTATTTTGTAAGTACGTTGACAGCCTGTAACAGCCACAAATTCTGAAATTAGAGCCTATGGTAATTGTAGCACCAATAATTTGGTATATCTAGCAACATGCAGTCACTGTACTTCCTATTATATAGATAAAACAAACCAGAGGCCTAAAAGACTGCATATCCAGTCATCTCTCAGAAAATAATAGAGAAAAAGTTACTAATGCCTTAAGTAAACATAAGATGGAAAAGGGATCTACCCACAGCTTTAAATTCTTGGTATCTACACCTCAAAGGTGGTATACATCTTAAAAGCTTTGTACACTGAGGCAAAGGTGGAGCTCATGAGTCTCCCTTAAGTAGAAAGCCTCTTTCATGATCTGTTGAGGCTCCATACACAGATTATACCTTTAGAAGGGCTTTTGTAATGTGGGAGTTGGTTGCAATTGGTTTTACTTGTCATCAACCCATTCAACTTGCATGATGCCATCAGAAGCAGCCAAACATGCCCAGCTTACATCAGGGCTATGTTGTCATGTTGTCCTGTTGTTCTGGTCCCTCTACAAGCAGATCCTATGAAAACAGCAGCATGCATAAAGCAGATTTCTTTTTCCTTCTGTATGTTTTACATGATGGGAGATATGAAACAGAGGTAATGGTGTTGAAAAATTTGGGAAAATGGCTATCCCTACAGCTGTTGTATTTATGCAAGAAAGTATATGTTAACCAGAAGGCATAAAAATCCAGATAGGTCAGTCTTAACTGTTTTCAATCCATTATTTATTTGATATATATGCACTCACCTTAATAGCAAGTGAAGGATTGATTATTTCAAAGTTGTCTTAAATATACTCAGTTGTTGCACCACATTATTATTATCTGGTGTAAAATACTGTGGTAACAAGATGCTAATGCAAAAAATGGCCATTCAAATTTGTATCCTCTCTTCCTTCAGTTGCATGTCAGTACGTATATGATAAATTAGATTGTCTACATTCTTTTATTCATGCACTTGTCTTTCTCCACTTGCTCATAGCAATGTAACAGATAACATCTATTTCTAACAGAAGGTTGGAGTGAGTTAACCATGAATTCCTTTCACTTTTAAGGGAGCAAAAGTAGAGTTGGCACATATTTGCTGTTTGCGTGTGTGTGTGTGTGTGTGTGTGTGTGTGTGTGTGTGTGTGTGTGTGTGTGTGTGTGTGTGTGTGTGTGTGTGTGTATATATATATATATATATATATATATATATATATATATATGAATTTTCTGTTTCCCATCCACTCATCAAGATTTTTGTTGAAGAGGGCCAGTGAGGTGCTCTGTTTGACATGTATGGGAAGTCTATTCCATAGCATGGGCAGTATCTGGGTTATGAACCTGTCCCAACAGCACATTCTGTTGCTTGTGGTAATGAGGTTGAGCTCTCTGGGGCATATGGTGCAGAAGGATTGGGATTTCTTTACATGTAGAATTTACATGTAGAATTTCTAACAGAGCTCGGTCAGACATGGCTTTGTAAGTCAAGCAGAGATTGCCTCTAAATAGGTGATATGAGACAGAAAATAGTTAGAGTTTTCTGAGTCTGTCCATATAGGACAAGAGTTTAAGGCCTAGGATCCTCTTTGTGAGGTACTTTTGTGGCATCTCCAGTTGTTGCAGGTGTCTAGTGACGTACATGCAAAATAGGGCATTGTACTCGATGATTGGCCTAATGAGGGAAGAGTAGAGGGAGACAATAACCTCTTTCTTTCTGTATGCAAAACCCTTAGTAATGAGATGTGCCCCATAGAAGGATTTCTGACCACAGTGGCAATGTATGTTTGATTATAAGGTTTGATAGTTTTCTCCCTTTTCTTTTTTAAATTAACTGATGGGAAAAGGAGACTAGATGGTTATGTTTTTTGATGAATTTATATTTTTTTGTTTTATATAGTCACTATTTTGAGCTTAGATGTTTTGAGTATCCAATATTAATGCTTTCCGATATAGTGAGTGTCAAAGTAGACATCTATGGATATAGACAGACAGATAGATGCATAGATGATATATATGCGCATAAATATAAGTGGCTATCCTATGAGTCAAGAATGAACATTTGGTTGTGTGTTTTTCTGCAAATATTTTACATTATGGTGAGTTTCACTGCAGTATTATGCAAGCTGGGGGTACAATTTCTGCAATTTTACTATGTTCTCCACTATGGTGCCAATGTGAAGCTGGTATATATCATTTCAGGAAGTGTGGGATCTTATCCCCATATTGCGGCATGCAGAGGGGCTTACCCCCACAAAAGTTTTTTCTATTTTTGTAGGTTTTTTAACTCATTATTTTCAAAATTAAATTTCTAGTAAACAATGAGCTGAAAGAAAGGATTGCTGATGGTTCATAGGTACCCCTGTATACACATATGCCAGACTACACAAAAGTGTGTGCATGTGCCTATGCTGTGTGTGGCTTTGTGTGTGTGTGTGTGTGTGTGTGTGTGTGTGTGTGTGTGTGTGTGTGTGTGTGTGTGTGTGTGTGTGTGTGTATGATATCATTTTTTGTAGTCACCTTTCCATCCCACTAATTATGATATCAAGTATGCATAAAACCCACAGGATACCCTTGATATCCACCTTTCTCGGCCACTCCTGGACCTCCCTTCTTTGAAGTCCTTCAGTACAGGGTGAGGTTCTGACAAAGAAAAAGAAGAAGAAGGTATATGGACTGCTGAAATACATAAGGATAATATATGCCCCCCAATGTGCCCTATAGTTTCCAGCAAAGGGTGGGCCACAGAACCGCTTTCAATTTACATTGAGAAAAAATTATGTTCCATTATTGATAAAGAAGAAGCTCTGCTAAAAGATAATAAGGATTTTTGAATGCATTGTATCAGGTTATAAGTAGTACAACTAGAGAAGAGGACTTGTTTTTTTATAACTCTTGATGTAGCCTCTTTGTTTACAGTCATTCCCAATGTGTGGGGTATTGAGAACATAAGTTTGTTATTGTTAAGAAACAACTTTGAAAAGGTAGAGTTAACGTGTACTCTGTTAGATTTGGTCTTAAAAAATAATGTTTTTCTTTTTAATGATGGTTTTTATCTACAAAAGGTTGATGTCGCTATGGGCACCGCTTGTGCCAACAGCTACTCCAACACTGTGTCAGCTCAATGGGAATATGACCATGTGGTTAGGAATAATGCATTTAGTAAGTATATTGCCTGGTACAAACATTTTGCAGATGATTTATTTATTGTATGGAAGGGACCTTTTGAATTGATTAGTGAGTTTGTTGATTATTTGTATTCAACCGCTTCATTTTTGAAGTTTAATTACATTGCTTCCAAGGAAAATGTAGATTTGTTTGGATGTAAAGATTACCAGATAAGCATTAGGCATTTTCAAGACATCAGTATTTAAGAAGCAATGTAAAAAGAACCTCCTTTTACATAAAACAAGTATGCGCCCTCATCGCATACCCAAGAATGTAGTAAAAGGCAGGTGCTCAGGGTGATGAGGTTGCATAATGATGACGTGATGTTGGAAAGAGCTTTATTAGATATGATATTTTTTTACAGAGCGTGTATACTGACAGTGAATTGAATGGATGCATTAGAGACTTGAGATCAGTTAGAAAGACTGTCGGGAGATCATATTTTTCTGATAATTCTAGACAAGACAGGGGGCACAAGGAAGAGCGGAATCAAAGGGGCAACGTTTGGATGAGACTTACATATAGTAGTAATGTGTAGGTTACATATAGTAGTAATGTGTAGGTTACATATAGCAGTAATGTGTAGGTTACATATAGCAGTAATGTGTAGGTTACATATAGTAGTAATGTGTAGGTTACATATAGTAGTAATGTGTAGGTTACATATAGCAGTAATGTGTAGGTTACATATAGCAGTAATGTGTAGGTTACATATAGTAGTAATGTGTAGGTTACATATAGTAGTAATGTGTAGGTTACATATAGTAGTAATGTGTAGGTTACATATAGCAGTAATGTGTAGGTTACATATAGCAGTAATGTGTATGTTACATATAGTAGTAATGTGTAGGTTACATATAGTAGTAATGTGTAGGTTACATATAGCAGTAATGTGTAGGTTACATATAGTAGCAATGTGTAGGTTACATATAGTAGTAATGTGTAGGTTACATATAGTAGTAATGTGTAGGTTACATATAGTAGTAATGTGTAGGTTACATATAGTAGTAATGTGTAGGAACCATGTGACATTGTTAAAAAGAAATGGACCATATCACATGCAGATGATAGGTTAAGTAAACTTGTCAGAGAAGCACCACAGTTCAGCCTTAGGAATGGGTTATCACTAAAGAGGTAACTTTGCTATAAGAATATGAGAGATTGTTATATACCTCCTTAACAATGACAAGGGACATATCCCTGCAGGCATTGTAAAGCCTGTCAATATATACACAGTGGGAGTTTATGTGTACGCCCCACAATGAATTTTTCTATAGAGACTACACTTTATGCATATTTTGCAACTAAGGACTTGATTTATTTTGCTTCTGCACAAAGTGTTTTATGTTTTATGTAGGGAAGCCAAATAGGTCCCTGAGAGAGAGGGTTTTAGAACATGTAAATAACATGAAACATAACAAGGTAAAGAGTGCTTTAGCTGTGCATATGTCAGACTTTGTTCAGGGATAATATTTAAAATTTTTAGTTTTTGAAATTTTAGTAGTTAATAAGAGAGGTGCTGATTTTAAAAATGTCACTCAGAAGAGGGAGCAGGAATGAACTGCACACCTTAATGCGGATAGGCCCCCTGGTTTGAATGAGCATATTACCATGAAACCTATACTTAGGGCTCATCCACTTTTGCATTAATTGAATACACACACACACATACATACATATATATATATATATATATATATATATATATATATATTGTTTTTTTTTTTTTCATGTAAGAAAATATAACTGCTAGGAATATTTTAACATTTTTATATTAGTTTTTCACATTTTCTGTACTTTAAGATTATACTTTATACAACTGGTATAGTGTTATTATGTGTTAGAGAATGTTTAGAGTGTTTCTAGATTGATTAATTGGTAAATGTCAGTGATCAGCTATTTTGAGTAGATGTAATACACTATTAGATCTGAAGAAGCAGTCTGTTGACTGTGAAACCACCTACCAACTTATTGTAGTTGATTTTATTTTTTGTTTTTGCTACATTAAACTTTTACAGTTTATTTATCCTCAACCTTGGAGTTTGCCTGGGTCATTATTTTTTCTCTCCCAATAACTGCCATGTCTTTGGAACAGGCTAACAATTCATGTGAAACAGACCACCTCTATGACACTGTTCAAGAGGAACCTGGACGAGTGGATGGAGCACAGTAAGTTCTTACCAAGGATAGTGCCCACAACCCTCCTGGACATGGGTAGTCATCACTAAATGAAATCTGGGGTATTCATTAGTACTTCTATGGTATTACATTTGTTTGAAACAGCTAGGCTGAAATGATCTCTGAGTCGATAGCCTAGTAATCTCCTATGATCCTATGATCCTAAAACAACTTGCACTTACATGAAAAGCAAATATTCACATTTGACAAAGTTAAAATTTTGCTAATTTTTCTAACTCAGTATCATGTATTCCAGTAATGCATCCCACACACATATACAATTGCTTCCAGCTTCAGATAAGGCCTGATTCCAAAAGACCCACTCTCAGTGTAACTGAACACTTACAGTGACAGCAGGTCTTTTGCAATATGGCCCCTGGTGTAAGCTTGTTTGTAAATATTCCATACACTGAAGTAAGAGCAAGTCTTTTGGAATCGGCACACTTACACTGAGAAGACAGGTGGGACACAGGTGGACAGTAGTCTTTCCTTTGATAATCACGTCGCCACAGTAGTCAGGAAATCCTTCTATGTGGCACATCTCATCACAACAGGTTTCTCATCCAGAAAAAAAGAGGTCATTGTTCCCCTCTACTCATCACTCATTAGACCCATTATAGAGTACAACGCCTCTTTTGGTATGTACCTTACAAGACATCTACAATAACTGGAAAGGCCGCAGAAATACCTCACAAAGAGGATTACCGGCCTGAAACAGATGCCCTACGCAGACCATCTCAAAAAACTCCAGCTTTACTCCATTGCATATCACCTTTACAGAGGTGATCTCTGCCTAACATACAAAGCTATGTCATACCCAGAGCTGTTGGACATGCTTCACTTAAAGAAATTGCAATCCCTTTGAGCTACATGCTCTAGGGGCCTCAACCTTGTCACCACAATAAACAGAACATGCAGGAGGGATAGATTCCTGTCCCAAAGACTTCCCATACTCTGGAATAAACTACCTATCTATATCAAACAAAGCTCCTTATTAGCACTCTTCAAGAAAAATCTTGATGATTGGATGGGAAATAGGAAATTCACCCCGGGGATCACATCTGTGGCTCTGCTCGACAGTGGCACAGGAAAATAATTTTCTTGGGTGGCAAAAGCCAGGGTACCTTTTTGGCTGGGCTTGTATAGGCCCCAAGCCCAATAGCCTAGTACCTACCTATGAACCGATGAACAACTATTTTAGATTCTGGCCTATTGTCTATATTAGCTGCCAGAAATATTTCAACTGTGTCACATTGATTGCTAAGAAAGTAGCTGTATAATTAAATGCATAATATTTTTCTAGATATATTGCTGAATATGCATATATGCTCACTGCAGCATAGATACAGTACACTGTGGTGTAACATAACCTGGCTGTGATTATCATCAGAAGGGTGGTCAATTTAATTCCATCCATATTCCTTTACACCAATGAAGTTTTGCTTTATACTCTACTTGATCTCCTTCTGATAAGAGATTTACAAAATTATATTTCTCCAACAGGAATATTCCTTTAACATTCAGTACCATTCTACTCGTTTTTTTTTTTTTTTTCAGAAGATCACTTGAAGTTTTGCTTATACTCTAATCTTTCTATTAAGAGATTTCCAAAAACGTCTCTATGAAGGGAATATAAGTTTAACAATCTGTACCATTCTACTCTTGTATTGTCAGAAGAACATATATAATCACTGACTTTAATGTTATATTTCCTGATAGGAAGACAGGATCTCGATTTTAAGAACATGCTTTCATGGGCCTAGAATTATTGTTTTGTGACCTACTTGTGTGCAATTATGACCATAAAATGCCAACCTGAAACCAAAATGTGCTTTTTCTTTTAATTATACGACTAGGTGTTTTAAGTTTCTATTCTAATTACAAGAATATAAGCTTAAGTACTGTAGATACCGTTAGGACTAAGATGTACAACGGATCTGGAAAAAATGAAAAAAAATCACTAAAAGCAACTAAAGAATTTTCAGTATCTCTTCTTTACCACTGAAACATAGGACAGATCCAAATATTTTGTAGAAGTGAATATGATTGTTTCTTGAAAGCAGCTTCTCAAACAAGTTTGTACTGAAAAGGTATCCTTCTTGGTATTCTGAAAGACACATCTCATGGAACCAGTGGATAATTGGATATACAATGTAACTAAGCAGAAATTGAAATAAAGTTAAAGCAGTATATAGCAGCTATGTGATACACCATTGCCACTGCTAAAGCAGACCAAACAGCTGTAGAACTATCAGTGGAATGTCTCAAGCATATAAATCACATGTATCAGTATTACAGAGCAGAACTGAAGGATATGAAATTAGTGTAGCTTTTACTGTACAGCAGCAAGTGAATGGCACTGACTGTCTGCATAGCAAGCATTCATTTAATTTGCATCACAGTCTCTGTGGAAATATGGAGGTGATCCTGTGTTCCAGTCAACAGAGGACATTGTGAATTTTAAATAGTATAGCTGACCTTCTGAACACTGAAATGGACCTGTTTTATGAATGAAGTCAAAACTGTGTTTTCACTTTATTTGGATAGCCTTATGCTATACGTTCTCTGGACAATGAGGATTGTACAAGCCTCATGTAGCATTGTACTGGTAAGATTTGTAAACTGATACTGGACATTTTACAATTTAGAACTAGTACAAGATCCTTTGCTCCTGTGGTAAGCAATTTGCTTTGTTTGTTTGTCTGTTTGCATGTTTATTTATTTAAGTGATTTAAAGTAGGCTGTCAGGTCTACGTTCTTCTATGACATGTAACATTCTAATATGCAGTACAAACTCAAGATGCATAGTTAGACAGATAAAACAATAACTTGTTACTGGTAAAAGTAGAACACTCCCTAGCATTCAAGAGAATGTAAAGTACTTGCAGTGGATTATGGAACTACTGTATTGCCATGGCAGTACAAAAGCAGTGACCTGTAGCATTGTGCCACAGCAGTATTGTTGAAAAAGGCCACAGGCAACTATAGCAGTGTGTTGGCGTGACTAATGCAAATTAGGCATGTGCTCCCCTAGAAGTTTTGCTAGCATCAGAATAGTGCAATAGTGTGAAATAAAGAGTAACTCAACCATACTATTTAAGCAGTAACAGCACAGACTCATTCAGTTCAATGCCTGGAGTAGCATTGTTAACACCACAGTGGATAAGTACTAAGAAGCCATCTGTGTGTATGTGTGGAGGGTGCATGTCTGTAGTGACAATATTGTCACTGTCTGTAAGTCTGTGAACATGCATGAATGTCAGAGTGTATGTATGAGAATGCAGGGCCTACCTCTCAATCTGAAAACATCAAAAATCTGGAGAAAGGCCTATGAAAAGTAGGTACAACTGGCCAAAGACCTGGATGCTGATTAACATGAAATTTGCATACATAATTATGCAACCCCACCCATGCCAATGGAATTGTGGGATGCCAGCATTCAAATGCAAATTGAAGATGTAGAGAGGTATAGTGTGTGTGTGTGTGTGTGTGTGTGTGTGTGTGTGTGTGTGTGTGTGTGTGTGTGTGTGTGTGTGTGTGTGTGTGTGTGTGAGTGTGTGTGTTCTATGATGGATAAACTCCACAAGAAAGGACAAATTACTGAAATGGCAACACAGCAGTGAGGAAGTTATTGGCCAGTAACTTCCTCACTGCTGTGTTGCTATTTAGTGTGACATTAATGTAATGTTGCTGCTTCATTTCAAAGGCTAGACTTTCCTTACATTATTCACATTGCTTTAAAGATGACTGGGTAACCAAAGTTGTTCAATAAATGAGCTTGCTGGAAAGTGGTTTGAGCCTGAGTGATGTTTCCATGTCATTTCAGTGTCCTATGATAGACAAGCATCTTGTCCAGGATTGGTTTGTCTGTCTTATACCTAAAGAGTCCTGGGATGGACTTGACTTCCCATATGCCATGTCTTACCTGGTAAACTGCTGGCACAATGCCAGATTTACTGTCAGATAAAGGCACCTTGAAATAATTTCCCTATGCAGTCTTAGCAGCTTCTATCTCTGCAACCTGATGTTGCTTTATAAGTTACAGTGTCCCATCATTCCAAACAATACTATTTTATGCATAAATTAGCAAATTTGGAACATGGCAAACCAGTGCCATACAATGGTGCAGTCTAAACTGTTTTTAGGATACATCCATGAAAACAAAACGTATTTTCTGTTAAGCTATCAGACAGATTACACCAGCATACGCTAACACAAAAAAATTTAACTTTTAAAGAACAAGACAGTTGACTAAAACAAGTAACATTGCAGTGGACGTCTATTTAAAAATGTTATTAGTTTGAAAACTTCTCCATACCATATGTCCACACCAATTAGCTGCAGTGGATACATTCCAGACTCACAGACCTCTGCTTTATCTTTAAGGAACATTAACATGGATCACACCCCCCCCCTCCCCACTTCAGCAAAGCAGAGAATAACAGTTCTGTGATAGCTAACTGGGATCACCCCCCCAGTTCAGCAAAGCAGTGAATTAAGACTTACAGTTCCATGAACGTTAACCAGGATCACACCCTCCCCAGTTCAGCAAAGCAGTGAATAATACTTACAGTTCAATGAATGGATTGTTTAAAATTTTGCACGGGAAAAACAGGACATCTGAGATGTGAAGCGAGTTCTTAAAGAAGAACGCCAGTAAGTACTGCCTGAAGCAGACCACCACTCTGTCTCTCGCCACACTATGCCACTGGTATTATCATTTGGTGGTTAGGATGGTGAAGCTTCGGTATGTAAAATTAAAAATCTCAGCAAAACAAAGTTTTTACATCAATGTTTGGTCAAATAATTCACAGTTTCAATGTTAAGCCGTCTTTCCTGTGCTACATTATTGGACTGATACACACTTGAACTGTCTGCCTCTTTCTCACATACACACACACACACACACACACACACACACACACACACACACACACACACACACACACACACACACACACACACACACACACACACACAAAAAAACAATCTCACTCTGCATTACTGAGCACAGCCCCTGATTAATGTAATGGACAATTGCTAATCTTGAATTTTGGGAGTTGCATAGGTTCATAGGTTCATATGTATGTACTAGACTATCTTCCCAAAGGCATTTATAAGCCTAGCCAGAATGTGTTGGCTTTCGCCGCACCCTTAGATTAGTTCTCTGTGCCTCTGTCCAGCAGAGCCACTGAAGTGATCCCTGGGGTAAACTTCCTATTTCCCATCAACTCATCAAGGAATCCCTTGAAGAGTGTTAGTGAGAAGCTCTGCCTAATGTAGATTGGACTCTTGTTCCAGAGCATGGGAAGTCTCTAGGACAGGAATCTATCCCTCCAGCACATCCTATTTATTGTTGTGGTGAGGTTTAGATCCCTAGAGTGTGTGGCTCGAGGGGATATGGTTTTCTTTAGGTGGAGCATGTCCATCAATTCTGGATTGGACATGGCCTTGTATGTCAGGCAGAGATCACTTCTAAGTGGGCAGTATGCAACCGAGTACAGCTGGAGTTTCTTCAGTCAAGCTGCATAAGGCATCTGTTTGAGGCCAGTAATCCTCTTGGTGAGGTACTTCTGTGGTCTTTCCAGCTGTTGCAAGTGTCTTGTAAGGTACATCCCAAATCGGTCATAGTACTCTATGATGGGTCTAATGAGTGATGCGTAGAGGGACACAATGACCTCTTTTGATCTGGAGGCAAACCCTATTGTGATTAGGTGGGCCACATAGAAGGATTTTCTAACCACTTCAGCAATGTGATTATCAAAAGAGAGATTACTATCTACTTGGGTCCCCAGATCCCTTATTTTGTCTTCTGTATTTAGGGGGCTACCACCTATGTGGTAATTTATGGGTACTTTGTTTTTTACAAAGGGGAAGACTATGCACTTTTTGGCATTTAGCTTGAGGCCATGGTTTTGAGACCAGGTATCTGTCTCAGTGAGACCCTTTTGGAGGATGTCTGTGTCAGCCAGAGAGTCAATTATAGCCCTTATTTTGCAGTCGTCTGAGAACTTAGTCAGCCATAGCCCTCCTGTCCTTGCCTGTACCTCTGAGAAGTATATGCAGAGCAGGAGGGGTCCTAGGACTGAGCCCTGGGGAATGCCACTTGTAACTGGTTTAGAGTCAGACCTAGCTCCCGCAACTCTAACCATGTGGGTTCTGTCCATGAGCCAGTTGGCAACCCATCTTGTGATGTAGGGGTTTATGTTCAGGCTGGTGAGCTTGTCTATAATACCAGAATGGGGAATGGTGTCAAAGGCCTTTGCGAGGTCCATGTAGGCTGTGCGGACCACCTTTCCCTCATCTATAGCCTTGCTAACTGTCTCAAAGAAGTCCACCAGGTTTTGGAGGCATGATCTGCCCTTAACAAAGCCGAACTGGGTAGGATCCGGTGTTTGAAGGTTCCCAATGTCTCTGTTAATGAGATCCATGATGATGCCCTCCATAGCCTTGCAGACCAAGCTCGTCAGGCTTATAGGGCGATAGTTCCTGGGGTCTGTTGTGCAAATCTGTGAGGATGCACTGCCAATGACTTATTTAAAAAGTAGTTAGTTATTTTTAGTCTGAATTTTGTTTGCTTCTGCCCTGATAAGTCTGAGTTCCATCTGCAATGATTCCCTTCACTTTATTTCTGATGAAGCAAAAAGCAAGCACACATTTGAAATATCTGTTTACCTCCTTGTCAATATAGGGAAAAGAATCATATTGATAAGCTTTCTTAATTCATATAGCTGTAACTTAAAAGATCAAATAAATCATATTTTACTGCTTTAGTCTTGATGAATACATACATGAGTACTACAACAAGCTGACTACGGGTCAGAAATTTAACATAAATACACTTTTTAACCTGAGTAAGGGATTACAAGTAGTGCACTTACAAGTATATTCCTCTCTTCTGGAGCAGGTCTCTAAATATTCAGAGAGAAGTAACCATGCTGTGACTCTAAATTGCAGACTGAACAGAATTATGACTTGCCTTTTTTACTTACTGGGAGGTCCAGCCTTCAGAAAGCAAATTTGCAAATCCTTCATCCTACGGACAGCAGACAGGGGTAGGTGGATTGTAAGTGGGATGCGGCTATAAACAACTTTTTTTAAACTCTTTTCTGAGTCTCTAATAGGCAGTCAGGCACTGTCTCACTACGCTGATGTCAGCACACACACTGGCATGCATGCTGACATCAGCATAACTAAAAACTGTAAATAAAGGAAAAGAAGCAAAATCAGGATTTGAAGGGGCAACTTGGGAATTCATGGCACCCCATTATTTTGCTCTCATAACTGGTAAATTCTGAGAAATTGGGTATCGTTGAGAGGTATGGTGCAGGGTATCAGTGTGTGTGCATGTGTGTGCATGTGTGTGCGTGTGTGTGCGTGTGTGTGTGTGTGTGTGTGTGTGTGTGTGTGTGTGTGTGTGTGTGTGTGTGTGTGTGTGTGTGTGTGTGTGTGTGTGTGTGTGTGTGTGTGTGTGTGTGTGTGTGTGTGTGTGTGTGTGTGTGTGTGTGTGTGTGTGTGTGTGTGTGTGTGTATGCATGTGTCTAAGTGTTCCTTTAAAAGTACAAAGTGTCTGTGCAACTGCATTGCTTGGGTTGGAAGGGAAATACTAACACAGTTAAGTCTAGTGGTAGTGGTCAATTCAGAGGCATGATAATGGGTCACTAAACAGACATTACTCGCTGAAGCTTTATTATATCTCTGACTTGAAGATTATTACCAACACACTATTGGGCACTATGATGTTAGACAAAAGGAGCAGGCAGTGATAATCCTTCTGAATCCTAGTCTCAGTTTGATATTGCAGAAAACTGTAATACCATTAACAGCAAAATAACAAAATAAATACTATACCTGATAAATGTATCACCAATGATTATCCATGCTATGGGTGAAGCCAGTGCATCTTGATATGCTTTTAAAACAGAGATTGCCAAATAGTATAACAAGACAAAGATGCGTTGATGGCAATGACTTGAAGTAGCCATTGTGAAATGATATTAAGGCAGAGCTCTAGTAAGGGAATTTGGCACAGCATCCTGAACAGCAAACACACACACACACACACACACACACACACACACACACACACACACACACACACACACACACACACACACACACACACATACACACACACACACACACAAAAATCTCAGTCTGCATTACTGAGCGCAGCCCCTGGTTAATGTAATAGACAATGACATGCACTAGTTTTGCTAATCCTGAATTTTGGGAGTTGCCTAGGTTCATAGGTTCATATGTATGTACTAGACTATCTGCTCAAAGACATTTATAAGCCTAGCCGGAATGTGTTGGCTTTTGCCGCCCCCTTAGATTAGTTCTCTGTGCCTCTGTCCAGCAGAGCCACTGAAGTGATCCCTGGGGTAAATTTCCTGTCTCCCATCCACTCGTCAAGGAATCCATTGAAGAGTGTTAGTAAGGAGCTCTGTCTAATGTAGATTGGACTCTTATTCCAGAGCATGGGAAGTCTCTAGGACAGGAATCTATCCCTCCAGCACATCCTATTTATTGTTGTGGTGAGGTTTAGATCCATAGAGTGTGTGGCTCGAGGGGATATGGTTTTCTTTAGGTGGAGCATGTCCATCAATTCTGGGTTGGACATGGCCTTGTATGTCAGGCAGAGATCACCTCTGAGTGGGCTGTATGCAACCGAGTACAGCTGGAGTTTCTTCAGTCAAGCTGCATAGGGCATCTGTTTGAGGCCAGTGATCCTCTTGGTGAGGTACTTCTGTGGTCTTTCCAGCTGTTGCAAGTGTCTTGTAAGGTACATCTCAAATCGGTCATTGTACTCTATGTTGGGTCTGATGAGTGATGTGTAGAGGGGCACTATGACCTCTTTTGATCTGGATGCAAACCCTTTTCTAATTAGGTGGGCCACATAGAAGGATTGTCTAACCACTTCAGCAATGTGATTATCAAAAGAGAGATTACTATCTACTTGGGTCCCCAGATCCCTTATTTTGTCTTCTGTATTTAGTGGGCTACCACTTATGTGGTAATTTGTGGGTACTTTGTTTTTTACAAAGGGGATGACTATGCACTTTTTGACATTTAGCTTGAGGCCATGGTTTTGACACCAGGTATCTGTCTCATTGAGACCCTTTTGGAGGATGTCTGTGTCAGCCAGAGAGTCAATTATAGCCCTTATTTTGCAGTCATCTGAGACCTTGGTCAGCCATAGCCCTCCTGTGATTGCCTGTACCTCGGAGAAGTATATGCAGAGCAGGAGGGGTCCTAGGACTGAGCCCTGGGGAATGCCACTTGTAACTGGTTTAGAGTCAGACCTAGCTCCCCCAACTCTAACCATGTGGGTTCTGTCCATGAGCCAGTTGGCAACCCATCTTGTGATGTAGGGGTTTATGTTCAGGCTGGTGAACTTGTCTATAATACCAGAATGGGGAATGGCATCAAAGGCCTTTGCGAGGTCTAGGTACACTGTGCGGACCACCTTTCCCTTGTCTATAGCCTTGATAACTGTCTCAAAGAAGTCCACCAGGTTTAGAAGGCATGATCTGCCCTTAACAAAGCCGAACTGGGTAGGGTCCAGTGTTTGAAGGTTCCCAATGTCTCTGTTAAAGAGATCCATGATGATGCGCTCCATAGCCTGCAAACCAAGCTTGTCAGGCTTATAGGGCGATAGTTCCTGGGGTCTGGTGTGAAAATCTGTGAGGATGCACTGCCAATTAGTTATTTACAAAGTAGTTAGTTGTTTTTAGTCTGAATTTTGTTTGCTTCTGCCCTGCTAAGTCTGAGTTCCATCTGCAATGATTCCCTTCACTTTATTTCTGATGAAGCAAAAAGCAAGCATGCATTTGAAATATCTGTTTACCTCCTTGTCAATATAGGGAAAATAATCACATTGATAAGCTTTCTTAATTCATATAGCTGTAGCATAAAAGATCAAAGAAATCATATTTTACTGCTTTAGTCTTGATGAATACATACATGAGTAATACACCAAGCTGACTACGGGTCAGAAATTTAACATAAATACACATTTTAACCTGAGTAAGGGATTACAAGTAGTGCACTTACAAGTATATTCCTCTCTTCTGGAGCAGGTCTCTAAATATTCAGAGAGAAGTAACCATGCTGTGACTCTAAATAGCAGACTGAACAGAATTAGGACTTGCCTTTTTTACTTACTGGGAGGTCCAGCCTACAGAAAGCAAATTTCCAAATTCTTCATCCTGCAGACAGCAGACAGGGGTAGGCGGATTTTAAGTGGGATGCAGCTATAAACAACTTTTTTTAAACTCTTTTCTGAGTCTATAATAGGCAGTCAGGCACTGTCTCACTACGCTGATGTCAGCACACACACTGGCATGCATGCTGAAATCAGCATAACTAAAAACTGTAAATAAAGGAAAAGAAGCAAAATCAGGATTTGAAGGGGCAACGTGGGAATTCATGGCACCCCATTATTTTGCTCTCATAACTGGTAAATTCTGAGGAATTGGGTATGGTTGAGAGGTATGGTGCAGGGTATCAGTGTGTGTGTGTGTGTGTGTGTGTGTGTGTGTGTGTGTGTGTGTGTGTGTGTGTGTGTGTGTGTGTGTGTGTATGCATGTGTCTAAGTGTTCCTTTAAAAGTACAAAGTGTCTGTGCAACTGCATTGCTTGGGTTGGAAGGGAAATACTAACACAGTTAAGTCTAGTGGTAGTGGTCAATTCAGAGGCATGATAATGGGTCACTAAACAGACATTACTCACTGAAGCTTTATCATATCTCTGAGTTGAAGATTATTACCATCACACTATTGGGCACTATGATGTTAGACAAAAGGAGCAGGCAGTGATAATGCTTCTGAATCCTAGTCTCAGTTTGATATTGCAGAAAATTGTAATACCATTAACAGCAAAATAACAAAATAAATACTATGCCTGATAAATGTATCACCAATGATTATCCATGCTATGGGTGAAGCCGGTGCATCTTGATATGCTTTTAAAACAGAGATTGCAAATAGTATAACAAGACTAAGATGCGTTGATGGCAATGACTTGAAGCAGCCATTGTGAAATGATATTAAGGCAGAGTTCTTGTAAGGGAATTTGGCACAGTACCCTGAACAGCAAACACACACACACACACACACACACACACACACACACACACACACACACACACACACTCAAAAAAAAAATCTCACTCTGCATTACTGAGCACAGCCCCTTGTTAATGTAATGGACAATGAAATACACTAGTTTTGCTAATCCTGAATTTTGGGAGTTGCCTAGGTTCATAGGTTCATATGTATGTACTAGGCTATCTGCCCAAAGGCATTTATAAGCCTAGCCAGAATGTGTTGGCTTTCACCACCCCCTTAGATCAGTTCTCTGTGCCTCTGTCCAGCAGAGCCACTGAAGTGATCCCTGGGGTAAACTTCCTGTTTCCCATCCACTCATCAAGGAATCCCTTGAAGAGTGTTAGTGAGGAGCTCTGCCTAATGTAGATTGGACTCTTGTTCCAGAGCATGGGAAGTCTCTAGGACAGGAATCTATCCCTCCAGCACATCCTATTTATTGTTGTGGTGAGGTTTAGATCCCTAGAGTGTATGGCTCGAGGGGATATGGTTTTCTTTAGGTGGAGCATGTCCATCAATTCTGGGTTGGACATGGCCTTGTATGTCAAACAGAGATCACCTCTAAGTGGGTGGTATGCAACCGAGTACAGCTGGAGTTTCTTCAGTCAAGCTGCATAGGGCATCTGTTTGAGGCCAGTGATCCTCTTGGTGAGGTACTTCTGTGGTCTTTCCAGCTGTTGCAAGTGTCATGTAAGGTACATCACAAATGGGTCATTGTACTCTATGATGGGTCTTATGAGTGATGCATAGAGGGGCACAATGACCTCTTTTGATCTGGATGCAAACTCTTTTGTGATTAGGTGGGCCACATAGAAGGATTTTCTAACCACTTCAGCAATGTGATTATCAAAAGAGAGATTACTATCTACTTGGGTCCCCAGATCCCTTATTTTGTCTTCTGTATTTAGGGGGCTACCACCTATGTAGTAATTTGTGGGTACTTTGTTTTTTACAAAGGGGATGACTATGCATTTTTTGGCATTTAGCTTGAGGCCATGGTTTTGACACCAGGTATCTGTCTCAGTGAGACCCTTTTGGAGGATGTCTGTGTCAGCCAGCGAGTCAATTATAGCCCTTATTTTGCAGTCGGCTGAGAACTTGGTCAGCCATAGCCCTCTTGTGCTTGCCTGTACCTCTGAGAAGTATATGCAGAGCAGGAGGGGTCCTAGGACTGAACCCTGGAGAATGCCACTTGTAACTGGTTTAGAGTCCGACCTAGCTCCCGCAACTCTAACCATGTGGGTTCTGTCCATGAGCCAGTTAGCAATCCATCTTGTGATGTAGGGGTTTATGTTCAGGCTGGTGAGCTTGTCTATAATACCAGAATGGGGAATGGTGTCAAAGGCCTTTGTGAGGTCTAGGTAGGCTGTGCGGACAACCTTTCCCTCGTCTATAGCCTTGGTAACTGTCTCAAAGAAGTCCACCAGGTTTCGGAGGCATGATCTGCCCTTAACAAAGCCGAACTGGGTAGGATCCAGTGTTTGAAGGTTCCCAATGTCTCTGTTAATGAGATCCATGATGATGCACTCCATAGCCTTGCGGACCATGCTCGTCAGTCTTATAGGACGATAGTTCCTGTGGTCTGGTGTGCAAATCTGTGAGAATGCACTGCCAATTAGTTATTTAAAAGGTAGTTAGTTGTTTTTAGTCTGAATTTTGTTTGCTTCTGCCCTGCTAAGTCTGAGTTCCATCTGCAATGATTCCCTTCACTTTATTTCTGATGAAGCAAAAAGCAAGCACGCATTTGAAATATCTGTTTACCTCCTTGTCAATATAGGGAAAAGAATCACATTGATAAGCTTTCTTAATTCATATAGCTGTAGTGTAAAAGATCAAAGAAATCATATTTTACTGCATTAGTCTTAATGAATACATACATGAGTACTACAACAAGCTGACTACGGGTCAGAAATTTAACATAAATACACTTTTTAACTTGAGTAAGGGATTACAAGTAGTGCACTTACAAGTATATTCCTCTCTACTGGAGCAGGTCTCTAAATATTCAAAGAGAAGTGACTCTAAATTGCAGACTGAACAGAATTATGACTTGCCTTTTTTACTTACTGGGAGGTCCAGCCTTCAGAAAGCAAATTTCCAAATCCTTCATCCTGCGGACAGCAGACAGGGGTAGGCGGATTGTAAGTGGGTTGCGCCTATAAACAACTTTTTTTAAACTCTTTTCTGAGTCTCTAATAGGCAGTCAGGCACTGTCTCACTACACTGATGTCAGCACACACATTGTCATGCATGCTGACATCAGCATAACTAAAAACTGTAAATAAAGGAAAAGAAGCAAAATCAGGATTTGAAGGGGCAACTTGGGAACTTGGGCACCCCATTATTTTGCTCTCATAACTGGTAAATTCTGAGGAATTGGGTATGGTTGAGAGGTATGGTGCAGGGTATCAGTGTGTGTGTGTGTGTGTGTGTGTGTGTGTGTGTGTGTGTGTGTGTGTGTGTGTGTGTGTGTGTGTGTGTGTGTGTGTGTGTGTGTGTGTGTGTGTGTGTGTGTGTGTGTGTGTGTGTGTGTGTGTGTGTGTGTGTGTGTGTGTGTGTGTGTATGCATGTGTCTTAAGTGTCTCTTTAAAAGTATAAAGTGTCTGTGCAACTGCATTGCTTGGGTTGGAAGGAAAAACAATACACAGTCTAGTGGTAGTGGTCAATTCAGAGGCATGATAATGGGTCACTAAACAGACATTACTCACTGAAGCTTTATCATATCTCAGAATTGAAGATTATTACCATCACACTATTGGGCACTATGATGTTAGACAAAAGGAGCAGGCAGTGATAATGCTTCTGAATCCTAGTCTCAGTTTGATATTGCAGAAAACTGTAATACCATTAACAGCAAAATAATAAAATAAATACTATGCCTGATAAATGTATCACCAATGATTATCCATGCTATGGGTGAAGCCGGTGCATCTTGATATGCTTTTAAAACAGAGATTGCCAAATAGTATAACAAGATTAAGATGCGTTGATGGCAATGACTTGAAGCAGCCATTGTGAAATGATATTAAGGCAGAGCTCTAGTAAGGGAATTTGGCACAGCATCCTGAACAGCAAACACACACACACACACACACACACACACACACACACACACACACACACACACACACACACACACACACACATTTAGTGTTCCCATACACTAAAATTTTATAGAAAAAGGATTGACAGCTTAAATTTTATCAAGTAACCAATCATAGTTTTGATGGCTTATGGATGACTTGCATTCTGACAAGCTATTCAGGTTCTTTTAGAAGAAGGTTAACTACTTTTAAGCTCAAAAGCTAGTAACTTAGTCATTTTTTATATTCACCTCCTTATTCTGTCACAGACATGTCAAAGAGATTTACAGTAGATTTTTTTTTGAGATAAAACTGTTAAAGCTCTAGTGCTATATTCCAGGGGGTTACTGGCATTTTATCAAGGACATTTAGTTCAGTGATTATACGAAGGGTGTGTGTTTCAAGAGTGATCCTGAAGTGTAGCAACACTTTATGGCTAATTGCGAGTTAGTTAGCGATATGAGCAAGTGATTCCTCATACTACAAGAAGCAAATTTGTCTTAATAAATGAGGCACACTAATGTCTGCTTTTTGAAGCATTCAGCATAAGTCTGAAGATTTTATAGGTTCATAGGTAAGTTGTAGGCAATTGGTCTGCAGACCATTTCATGACTAATCAAAAAACTCTATTGAAAATCTCCCCTCTAGCTTCTAGGAGAGCAAGACATGATTGACTAGGAGAGAATTTGAGGCTGCCCATCCAATTATCTAGGTTTATCTTGAAGGTGGCAAGGGTGCTGCTCTGCTTGACATGTAGTGGAAGTTTGTTCCAGAGGTGAGGGATATGTTGGGATATGAATCTATCATGCCAGCATGTCTTATTTATCTTCTGATGAAGGTTTAGTTTCTTTAACTATCTGATATACCATTCATTCTGCAAAGGAATAGGAGATCAAATAGAGTTGGCTCTTTCATGGCAGAAAAGGCTAGACATTGATCTCCATGGAGGAGTCTATAAGAGACTGACTACAGAGAAGGGGTTGCCAGTCTCACCTGATAACTAAGGTTTTTGAGGGCACTGATCTTTTTAGTTATGAATCTCTGAGGTCTCTCAGGTTGTGTAATATGTTTAGATAAATACATGAGAAAAGGTACAGTATATTCCACAATGGGCTTGATAAGATATGAGTAAAGGGGAATTAACACTTCATTGAATCTAATGGAGATGCCTGGAAATTAGGTGAACCAGAAAAAAAAATTTGAGCTACTATGTAGACATGATGGTGAAATGATAAGAAATTATAAACAAGAGTACCCACATCCCTTAAAACAGTGTCTGATTGGAGGGGTGCATCTCCTATATGGTAAGTGAAGCTGTTTTGATCACCAAAATGATCTGAGCTACATTTCTACATTTAAATTGAGACCATTGCCCTTGAACCAATTGTTACCATGGTCTTATCCATGTCACAGCAACTGTGAGACAGTTGAAGATCAAATAACAATATCCAGTTTGCAGTGATCTGCATACGTAATTAACTACAGACTGGAAGTGATGAACTGAAGGTCTAAGAAATATATGCCAAATAGGAGAAGGCCCAGAACTGAGCCCTGTGGTAAACTACTGGAATGTCTGTTGCTTTCTAAAGTGGCACCTGCTACTGTAACCGTATGTGTTCTGTCAGACAACCAGTTAGATATCCATCTACAGTTTAAGGATTTATATTCAGATTTAAACGTCAATAATTTTTGCATGGGGATTAGTTTCAATGGCCTTGACCAGGTCTATATTTGGTGTATGGACTGAATAACCACTATCTATTGCTTCAGTTATTTGGTTTCAAAGAAATTAATGAAGTTAAAGAGGCAGGACATTCCTATGATAATGCTAAATTGACAAGGGTCCATTGTTGAGAATTTTCAATGTCCAGATTAATGAAGTCTGAGATAATGTACTCCATAGCTTTAAATATGAAGCTAGTGAGACTAATGGGTCTGCAGTTTCCAAGATCTGTGGTTGAGCCACCCTTCTATAATGACATTAGTAGCTATTTTCCAGACTTCAGGAATGTAACAATTGGAGAAGTTTAGATTAAAGAATTTGCATAGGGATTCAGAAAGGCCATTTTTGGCACTGATAATCAGGCAACCTGCTATGTTGTCAGGGTCCATGGATGAAGTATTCTTAGTTTTTGTAAGGGCTGAGAGAACTTGTTCCATAGTAATTAAAGGGGTAGCTGGGATTGTGGAACCTGTGGGATAGTTATAACTGTGGGTGGAGTAAAATTTACACTTAATTTCTTAGATGCAATTTTAGCTATTTCCTTTGGGTCACATTGCATTGCATTTTTCTGGACTAGCTATTAACACTGTTGGGTGTTCATTCTTCACTTTCTAAAATAGTTAAAGAAAGATTTGCAGTTAGTTTTGGGGTTTTTGTGGCTTGTTTAAATTCATATTTAGCTTTGAGCTTTCAGATGGTTTCCTTAAGCTCTTTGTTTGCATAACTGTGCTCTTAAGGTAGGCAGAATGAGACCTGTTATAAGCATTAAGCAATTTATGTAATTTGTTATATAATTTATTTAAACAGGCATTTCACTAGAGGGAGTTGTTAAACTTCTCATTATATCTGTCGCCATTAGAGACTGCCTTATCAATAGAACTATTTTAGTGGCAATAGAAGTCAGAGGACTAGGTAGCAGCTTTAACAATAGGATCCTTCAGAGGATCATTACAGCAGCATTTATGTAAGTCATCAAGCAACTGAAGAAGGTTTGCTTTAGAGAAATCATTAAACACATGTCTATTTATAGGGGAAGTAACACCACCTTTAAAGGAAAAAGTCACTAAATTATGGTCTAATTTAACAAGGTAAGATGATACATATTGAATTGTGCAAGAAGTGGCCATATTTGTAAGGACTAGATCTAGGATATTAGTGCCCCTAGTAGGATAGTTACCTATTTGTGAAGACAGTTAGCATTTATAATGTCAAGGAAGAAGTGGGCATGCCCATGATTGACAGTGTATGTCAATCAATTTATTGATGGATAGTTGAAGTCCTCCAGTAGAAAGGTCTTGCACTTAATGAGAATTTCAGCTAATATGTTAAGTTAGCTATTGTTCTCAGAAGGGGACATAGAGGGCGTTTTATAGCTAGATATGAAGCTGTAATTAGTCTTGTTTAGAGTGATTTGGACTTCTAGCAATTCACACGTGGTGCCCCAGAGACTGTCATGAGGTTATGATATCTTTGACAAATACTGCTACTCCTCCACAACTGCTACCTGTGTTCTTTGGCATTTGTTCTGGAACTCAGATGCTATAATAGGCAGGACATATTCTAAGGTAAGATGAAATGTGCCCTTGCCAGGTACAAATTTGCCTTCCTTAGTCAGAACATGGGAAGTTCTATAGCAAGTCTGCATGACTAACTTTTAAGAGTGCCTTGCCAACATATGTAGAGTATGGTAAATGAGATTACAATTGTGATCATGGGCTTCTGAATTGTTTAACTGATTGCTCTTTGAGGTCTTAAAATTAAATTGATGTTGTTGCATGAATCATCTGATGACCAGATAAAAAGAACATCTGTAGAGTCATATAAGAATGCTTTATAAGAAGGATCAACAGCCTGAATTAAACCCTGAGCCTGACCCAGTAAACTACTCCAGTCTAAGAAAATTGAGGAGGAGTAGTTACATCTTTAGTTTTTTGTTTCTTTTTGACAGTAGAAATGTGACACACAGTGTTATTGAGTGGTTTCCCCAGGGATGAGCACAACATTCTGACAAAACAAGGAAATGTTCCCAGTTCCCACTCCCAGGACCAACAAGAAGTTTTCTCTCTCTTGCCCACCAAGGGGACCCTACAGCCACAGACAATGTGGCTAACCCTCAGTTCATAGTGGCTATAAATGGTACACCAGAGGGATACAGGGGAAAAAATGAGTGGTCTCAGGTACAACTAATGGCCACAGCAGAGTCGCCCACCTGTGGCTGAGGGAAACTACTAGTCTGCTGTGATGGCAAAGGCTATTTGCTTAACCTTTTTGTTTTTGTGGATGGAAGAAGGACTGATTGTGCACCCAACTGAAAATGGTGCCTGCTTCGAAGAAAACAAGCAACAAATGCCTGTAAAAAGAAAAAGTCTCTAAGTCACTTTTCTAGAGATGAACACATTAAAAAAAGACTTTAAAATACTTTGCCATCACCACAAAGAAAAATAAACAACATTTCTTCACAGAAAATATGGCTTTCAGTTACTTTAAACAACTTTTAAACTGACAGTAAAAAGAGCACTGCCATTTAAAAGTTTAGTACAGTCTCATGACCGTCCATAAAACACAAACTCCTAGCTTTAGAATAACTTTCCTGAAGAGGATATCAATTATACACAAAATTATTAAATGGAAGTTTTTTTCAACAAAGGGAACTTATCTGTCCTGCAAAGGAACAGCATAAACCAACTGTCTGCCCTTGATCGCCTCAGAGGAGCATAGTCCTCGGTGGCAGAAAAGCCCTAAAGGGCTTAGCACCCAACCATGTTATTTAGTCAGCTCAGCTTAAGCTGCCTGACAGTGTGGGCACATTTAAGGTGTACTGAAGCTTTGGAAGCTGGTTGGCTGTTATATCCTTGGCAGGATATAACCCATATAGGTGATGCTACTGCAGCAGTGATTAATATTATGAACATATTAATGAAACTGACAGTGAAAACCTGTTCTAGAACTGATGTACAAAGCAATGCATTAGTCTGTAATAGGATGAGAGAGTGCTTGACTCACAATAAGAATGATTATACATGTAGCTTGGAAACAAATTAAGCTCAGCATCATTGACCTTAGAGAGCAGAAATTCACAGAGCAAGATGCAGTAATCCCTATTCAAATGATTTTGTGATATGTTCAGTGATAACCTTTGTCAGTTTATCATTGCCTGTGTTGCAAAGAATGTTGTCCTTTAGAAATATAATGACAGGTGCCATGGTCATTAAGGAAAATGTTTATTGCTTGCACATAAAGCTTATAGTATTCAAAGCTCTTGCTAGCTACTTTAGCCAAGGTTATTGAAAGTGGGTAAATAGACTGAGCGGTTAGTATATTTCCAAAGCATGGATGGTCTTATTTACGTAGAAGGTGACATTTGCAGTTTTCTATAATTTTGGGAAGGTAGAAATCAACATGGGGATATTAATAATATAACAAATGCACTTCCATGCATATTTTGAAGAAGTTTGAACAAATATATGCCATCTACTAGACACATATCCTTGAACCAATTTCAACCACTGCTGATATTCACTTCTGCATGCATCACATTCCAGAGCCTGAATTTTGAAATCCTGCCAATATCCAATATGCATTACTTGTATTTGTATACCTCCATTTCATATGCTGTACCCATAATTCTTATGAAAAGCAAGAAAATGTATGTAACATGTTAAACATTTACCTCTCCTGCATAGAAAATGTGCATTGAAAGCAGGGTTACAAATTTTCTATATACAAATTCATGGACAGTTGTACATAAAAAGGAGGGTCAGTCATCTCTGCCATGTTTTATGTATTTCCAAATTGCATGTTATTACCTTTCTGATTTAATTGCTTAGGACTTGCAGTTATATGATAATAGATGTTTGTTTGTTTCCCATCTACTGGATCTATTTACGTGAACGTTTTAGATAATTCAGATCAGTCAGTAGAATGCAGAATAAGATGCAGTCACAGCTTAAATTCCAAGTAGGCAACTGCAGGTGCTATACTGCTGCAGGTGGGGATGATTAATAAGGTATTTTACATGTGGATTAGCATAAGTGACATTAACACTGAAGTCTTCCATAATTAAGGCCTGCACAGTTAGTGTTGCAAATAGATTTTGTCATTAAACATATGTTGTCTTCTCTGTCAGATGTAACATTCAGACCTGAATCCTGGTTTAACACAGCTTGGGCAGTGAAATAATAAGCACATAGTTCTTCCCAAATTTATGCCAAGCACATGATTTCAAATAGTATGTTGATAAAATATAATCAAATTCGGCTACATTGTAGCACATCTGACACTTTGGTTCTTCAAATCTCTGCTTGCCTAAATGCAAACAATACATCATGTAATTTATGTCATTTCTTCCTGGAAAACACACAATGTAAATGCATGTTCTTTAATAACTAATGCCATGTTTCATGTTAGAAATTAAAATAGTGAGGATCGGTGAATGCCTAAAAGGATAATAAGTATATAAACAAATACAACATAATCTGTTCTTGGTGTTTTCAGAAACAGTTTATCAAATGCCATAGGGACTCTACTATTTATTTATTTTTATATTTATTTATTTATGTATTTATTTATTTATTATAGTGTTTGCTTGTTTGTTAACCTACTTATTTACTAACTTAGTTGTTACTTGGGTAACTGAGAGAGAAACAAAGTAACAAAAATACACACTAAAATAAAACTGTTCAGAGCAATACATAAACATATGTAATTTTGCAAATTTTCATTAAAAAACTTTTTCAAACTAGTAGACATTTAAAATTGCATTTTATAAATAGTACTGTCTTTACCACAGCTTAAATCAAAAACAAGTAATGTTTTAAGCATTGTTTCTTCAATAGAACTTTAAAGACACACACTTTATTTAGACCAGACTCCCTATAGGATTAGAGTATGGTAATGTCATTTATTCATTCTGCGTATTAAACTTCATTATTAGCACTCACCTTTATGCAAGTCACAGTAGTTACTTGCAAAATCATGATTTCAATCTGACTAAAATATAAATAGATAGACAGACAGACAGATACATGGTCCAGTATTGCTTTAAATTTATTAATAACTTTTCCAAAATAAAATCCGTCATGTCATATATTTCACTGCATATACCTTAGTAATGTAAACAGCAGGAAAAATAAACATATAACTTCTCTTAGTAAATGTTTGAACATTGACACTTAGAAAAATGAATCAGTTCATACCAAATGTATCCCATCCTTTACCAATGAAACAAACTTCCAGTGCATGTCAAGCAGAGTAGAACACCTACACGATAAACCTCGACAATTGGGAAGGCAGCCTCAATACGCTCACCGTGCTCTCATTCAGGTTCGAAGAAACTATTGAATGTGGCTTATTGGCTAAGCTTATAATGGTCTGAAGACAGAGTGTTTACTACTTAGCTATGAATCTATGAATATTTAGAGGGTGGAGTTTTTATGTGTTTTTAGTTTCACATTTTTGCAGCTTGGCTACTTCTTAGACTTTATTAAGTAAGTGGACTAGAACTGGAGACTATGTTTAATCACAAAGTAAGCTCTAGGACTATGCAAGATATACAAGATTCTCAGCCAGCTTCATGGCATAAAATGATACAATGTTAATGGATACAATCAGCCTTGTCTTCAGAGGCCTTTGACTAACTACCACACATGTGACTAGTCAGTAGGATTTAAAGACTAAAGGCAGGACACAAACACACCAACTACATAGAAGAAATGGCTGCTAGGAATAACTCAGAGAGTAATGGCAAGAAGAGGGCTGTTAGCGATGGATTAAAGCTTTGAGCTGTTAATAAGCTTTTTTCTACAATCAAGCATACAGGACTTGACTCCTTCCACCATTTTGCCTACTATATAACAATGAGCAAGTCAGTTAACCATGCAGTGCTCCCAGGATGCCCATGTTTTTTCCAGTTAATAAATATATAAAATAAAATAAATAAGACAGTTGTAAAAAGCACTGCCCAAAGGACCCCATAACCAGCCTGACACTTTTCCACAAGATAGGATGTCTGAAAATGTCTGACATGAAAGAAATTGCTTACAAAGTCACCCAGCATCTTTAATTCATGATCAGGACCTTCCTTAGGCTGGACTTCAAAAGCTATTTGTACACAGTGCAGCATGTCACAGGAAGACTTCAGCACACCAGCTGTAGATGCAATTTCAGAAGACACACTTTAAGCAGTCAGAGTATTTGATTATTCGGTATGGGATAATTATGGATTTTGCATATGTGAACTGGATTCCAAAATACATTGTGTGTGCTGACTACAACTTAAATCCAACAAACAGGAATGCAGAGTCTGTTTTCAAAGTCCTCAGTCTATGCTATATGGCAACACAAGTAACACAAACTACTGCAGATGTTGTCATATTACATAAGAATGCTGTCAAAAAGAAAAGTAACTTGCAGTGAATGAAACAGGCTGCAGTACTACAAAGCGTGGATGACAATGTGGTTATGTGCCCTAGGAGGCAGCCAGACAGAGTGAGAGCAAGACTGCAACTAAACCAGCTGTCAGATTAACAACAAATTGACAGATGCCACCTAAACAGACAACTGGTGCAGGCTGTGTGCAACATGTGTGCCCTATACATGTCTGTGCATACCCTGTGAGCCAACCCCATCCTTCTGAAAACCAAAGTGTGTCTCAGCCTGGATGTGCTTGCATATACAACATTCCAAAGACACATGGATGATGCTGTAGAACTGTTACAGACAGCTGCTAGTCATATCCTGTCAAAATTCCTGGCAGCAATGTGCAGCAAAGTGAATGCCTACATACACTTTCCATCTACCATTGTGGAATGGAAAACTCTAATGCACCAGTTCTATAACCGTGCATACTTCACACATGAACTTGGTACAATAGATTGCACCCACATCCCTATCAAGAGCCTAGTTCAGCCAGAAGCAGACAGATACATAACAGAAAGGGCTGACCACCCTGAACTGCTAGTTCACAGCAGATGGTAACATAACAAACATCATGGCAGCACACCCTGGATGTGTCCATGGTGTTACCATATGGAGGGAAAGTGGTCTGAGGGCTGCATTTCAGCAAGGTGAAAGAGCTGAAGAAATACTACTGGGTAAGTCCAGGAACACAGCTAGGATGTAAGCTAAGGACATCCCTCCCAACAATATCTATGCTGACAACATGTGTGTTTACTCTGCACAATACTTGACTGTGATTAGCCCTGGCTAGAAATACCACTGAGCATGTGTTCAGTGTACTGAAAGCTAGGTTCAGACATCTGGACACATCCAGGTTGCACTGTAATAGACACCTGAGAAGGCAGCAGAGATAACTGTGTGTGCCGTGCTACACAACATGCTAACAAAAGCAGATGGCAGTCTTGTAGGTGCAGGTGTGGGTGAATGACCCCAAGAACCCTACATACCTGAAGATGACATCCTGCAAATATCAGAGGAGGAGCAGAAGGACATAGGGGTCAGAAGACACAAGCATGACTAATGAAGGGTGTGACCACAAGTGCAGGCCCAGCCAACACAACATTGTATGACCCACGACTTTGAGTCATAAGAAACCACACGTACATGAGCACACAGATTAAACATTGATGCTCAAGTTTTGCTCCACCACAGCAGCACAGATTGGATCTAATGGCAAGTACCCAGTAGATGCATGCATTGAGCATCAGACATAACAGCATAATCATTACATATAACAGTATGAAGATATACAAATTTATCACAACAGGGAATATCAACTCAGGGCTCAGTTGACACAGGTATTCATACAGACCCATAGTAGTGTATCTGCACATGGCAGACATGAAGGGATACACACATCTGTGCAACACATTCCTTTCTGTCCACTATAAAAAGATGCAAACAGGTAAACAAATCAGGACATAATGCAGAACTGTTAATATCACAGGCCAAAGATATCAATGTAAAGCATGGTTAAAGTAATGCGATTAATAGTCAGCTAAGTTTAGTAAAACTGTCATACTCCCATGACATCAGACTTGTCAACAAACACAGTCAATTGACATTGTCAGTGTTATACAGAGCAATCATCATTGCCATAGGGTGAGACTGACACTACCAAAGTGTTTCAACTGTCAGCATTAGTCTAACACAGTCTAGGTTGCTCATGCTGACTGCTTACAACATGGTTTGACCTGCCCCTGCCACGTATGGAAACACTTGGCCCAGGTTAGTTCCCAAAGGAGACAAATGGGGTGATACCAGCATGTGGAGGTGAAGGAGCATGACTTTGACTTGACTGTCTGGTCATAACTGCCAGGCCCAGAGCAAATGGACCAGTAGCAGAAGTGTGTGTATGTTGGAGCATAGACATTGATCCTCGATGGGCAATGTTTGTTCTGCTGAGAGGGGGCCTGCCTCTTCCATGTGGCAATTGGCAAAGCACAGTCAAGGCACACAGAATCCTGCTTGTACTGCTGCACTGCTGCAGTACTGTCAAATAGAGGGATTCTACAGACTGTGCCACAGATAACTTACTTTAATTCTGCACAGCCAATGATGCAATTACCTCACCATGTCTGTGCTCATGTCTTTCATGCAGCACACCCAGATAGTGTGCAACATGAAATGTGACATGAGCAAGTACACAGATGTCGGATCCATGATGTCACTGGGAACATTCATTTACCTGTAGGAGTAGGTGGACACCTTCTGACACATGACCATGCACACCAGCTACATGCCTACATATACAGCAATGGGTGATATCAATGTGTTGTGGGGAGCTGTCAACATCAGAAGCAGTATCAGCATGGGTCTGTTGTCCACAGGCCTCATCCTGTCCATCATCCAATGTCTTCTCATTGTCAGAATATTTGGAAACGTTTTTCTCCATATCTGTGGCTACAGCACATTCACATGACTGTCACCATTTGGGTTGGACTGTATCATCTTGTCAGTGTCCTGTGTGCCAGAGGCCATGCTACTATAGTGAGACACTTTGGATACCACATTGGGATTAGTGGATTGGCTAAAGGAGGATAAAGACAGTTGATGTGCTGAAAGAAGAGACAGATGACACAGATCAGGACAATGTGCTTACATCACATGCTTATTGATATTAATGGTTATTTTGTGCATGTTTATGAATAATAAGTTTATTCACTGAATTTCTACTAAAACCTCTGTAATCCTAATGTTCTGCGAACAGCACATTTTTAAGTACAGGCTTATATGTAAAGCTTGGAACAGACTGTTATATTTCTTCCAAAAAGTTTTGGAGAATATGCTATGATTTTCAAAAGTGCTTTCAAGTGCAATTTTGCCATTCATTATTAAATTCAGTTAAACAACAATTTCATTCTTAACTTTTGAGGGAGTCAGATGGTCAGACATACAGTTAAAATGCAGAACAGGGGGATACAGTGATGTATGCATTTGGACGGGGATTTGCACTTTTCCATGGAAAATCATTAAATGTAGTCCTCCCACATGCACACAATCTACTGGCTAAATCTCAGCATGGTTTTAGACCACATCACAGTACCACCACAGCCCTCCTCACCTTTACTAATGATATAAACAATAACAAGAACAATAACAAGTTATCCTCAGCCCTATTTTTGGATCTCTCTAAAGCTTTTGATATGGTTAACCACCATCTGCTTATCCACACCCTGACAAAAATGTCACTAGGTCATGACTCCCTTCAATGGTTCCAATCCTACCCCCACAATAGACAACAAGCCTTACTATGGAAGAACAACCTATCCAACCTCCTACCCAACACCCTAGGTGTCCCCCAGGGGTCTATTCTCGGACCACTGGTGTTTTCAATTTTTATTAATGACCTCCATGTTATCATCCCAAATGCTAACTGCATTCAGTATGCAGACGACTCCATGTTGATCTGCACTGGTACCACCCAGGCTGAACTGCAGTTAATTACTCAGAGTACTTTCAACCTAGTTGAAAACTGGCTTGCTGACAGATGTCTGATTCTAAATCCCAACAAAACAAAGCTACTACTTTTTTCCACCACCCAAAGATCCCCGATGATATCTTTCTCCATCAAGTCTAACAATGGCACCATAATCTCCCCAGATGTTCACACAAAACTCCTTGGGGTAACTGTAGACAACAATCTCAAATTTGACACTTGTGTTAATAAAACAATCATAGCCATTAATAAAATACTGGGCTCACAATATAGAATAAAACCATTCCTAACCCCACCTGCTAGGACTGCCATAGCCCACTCCCATCTGCTCTCCACACTCTTCTATGCTTCCCCTTTACTTTGAACTCAAAAAACAACAAACAATGTAACCGCTGAACAAAGAAGGCTGTAAACCGCAAATGCCACTCTCCAGAAAAGACGGTATAGCTGTATCGTAAAAAAACACTTTAATTGAACAGTAAGAATGAAAGAAACAAATAAAGGTTACGCGCTTTTCGTCCCACCTAGCTGTGGGACTTTTTCAGACAAAAAACTTTACAACAACTACAGTATATATCCTAATGGGGTGGTGCCACAATTACAAACACCACAGATGATCTTGATACTAATTGAATGTTAAGTAGTTTAAAATAACAAAAAAAACTATGTTTACCATAAAGGTTCATAGGTTCATAAGTTCATACTAGGCTATCTGCCCTGGGGAATTTATAAGCCTAGCCCGAGTGTGTTTGGCTTTCGCCCACCTTAGATTTGAGTTTGCTGTGCCCTTTTTCTCTTTCCCTTCGGTGTTCCATGTTTGTCTGGATCACCTCCTGACCACTTCTAGGTCTGGGATCTTGTATCCTAACTAGGACTGCTGCCTCTTACACTACTCTAGGGAACAAAGCCAAACCACTTTTGGGAGCCTTCTCCTGGAAAGATACAAGAAACTGTATCACCTCCTGACCACTTCTAGGTCTGGGATCTTGTATCCTAACTAGGACTGTTGCCTCCTACACTACTCTAGGGAACAAAGCCAAACCACTTTTGGGAGCCTTCTCCTGGAAAGATACAAGAAACTGTATCACCTCCTGACCACTTCTAGGTCTAGGATCTTGTATCCAAACTAGGACTGCTGCCTCCTACACTACTCTAGGGAACAAAGCCAAACCACTTTTGGGAGCCTTCTCCTGGAAAGATACAAGAAACTGTATCACCTCCTGACCACTTCTAGGTCTGGGATCTTGTATCCTAACTAGGACTGCTGCCTCCTACACTACTCTAGGGAACAAAGCCAAACCACTTTTGGGAGCCTTCTCCTGGAAAGATACAAGAAACTGTATCACCTCCTGACCACTTCTAGGTCTGGGATCTTGTATCCTAACTAGGACTGCTGCCTCCTACACTACTCTAGGGAACAAAGCCAAACCACTTTTGGGAGCCTTCTCCTGGAAAGATACAAGTAACTGTATCACCTCCTGACCACTTCTAGGTCAGAGATCTTGTATCCTAACTAGGACTGCTGCCTCCTACACTACTCTAGGGAACAAAGCCAAACCACTTTTGGGAGCCTTCTCCTGGAAAGATACAAGAAAGTACATTCTACAGTTCCTGCAATTTTTAAATAACATTTGTAAGCTTCTCTCTCAGTGTAACTGTAAAACCCAAAGCCAGGTCAGCCAGCAGCCAAACCTTGCTTCTCCCAACCAACGGACCAAAGACTCCCATTAGTATCCCCATCAACCTGCCTCACGCTGTAAGCTGTAAGCCCTGTAAGTAGCCACGGTTGCAGTACCTGCTGTGGCTACTAGGTGGCTACCTTCTCTTAGGGATATTCCCCTCTGTAAACAATTTCTACCCAGTAAACTCTCTTTATCTTACCCTCTGTTAGTCCCTTCATGCTCCACCGCCTCTATCTACTTTCTCTACTACTTCTAGCATTAACTCACTCCTAACTCTTGCCATCAAACTAACTAATATCCCCTTGGTTTACTCACCTGTACTATTAGCACTTCACTGATTGTTTCACCTGAATCTCTACTTCTTTGGCTCTTAATCTGTTCTCATTACCACCCCATCTAAGCCCAACCACCCTATACAATACTTCTTCTTATTCCCCTCACTCCGAACTACTAAACGTATTACCTCTCTACTCCTTTCCTGTATCGTTCCCTACCCTCACGTAACTCTACTCCCCACACCCTTGGATTACCACGCCCTCTATTCCTCCTTTTACTGTTTTTTCAGGACTGGTACTTTAACCTCTCTTCCGGTTTTTCTGCCTGCCCCCCACTCCTCCCCCTTCTCCCCTCCAACCCCACTTCCTTTCTTAACCTATATATACACCTGCCCATAGTCGCGCCAACTCTCTCCCTTAGATTCCCCAGGCTGCTGTGCGTCCCTGCCTTCGGCGTTCCATGTTTGTGTAAGTAGCGTGCTTTTTTTTCTACTTTATGTTGTATCACTTCTTAGATATATAGTAACTCGTGTGGCTTTACTACTGCATTTTGTGCCATTCAAATACTGTTACTGCTGCTGTACTGTTTACTGTATTACTAATTGATTGTCACAAGAATCACTGCTTATCACCAGTACAGCTTATGTTGATTAGCGATAAGCCTGTTATCTTTCACTGTTTAAAATACATATCCCAGTATACTATACTAATAGCCTTAGGAAAAAAGACCGCATTACTTGACAGGGGATTGGTTAATTTACCTTGGGCCAGTTTTCACGCCTTACCAGCGCCTTAAACTCAAGCCTATGGATTACATCCCATGGCGACAAGCACCCAATTAAAGTGTCTTTTTCAGCCCAATTAGTCTCTATAGTGCGTGGAGTTAGTAGTGTGTTTTATTTCAGCTACCCTACACGTGCTTAATGTATTTTTTTCCATCTTTCTCTAGAATTTAGCGTGTTCCTACGCAGTAGCCACAACAAGCTTCTGAGCACTATCAAAGTCCGCACGCATACCCTTTTATGCTCGGATGCCTTTATCCAGAACAGTAAAGAAACTCCTATAAGGATCTTTGCCATGTTTGATGGGCTTTATGTAGCTGTTGTATTCTTCCACCATATGTCTAACTATTGGTCCTAATTGTAAAAACTTATAAGGCATCCTGGACCACCTCGCTTCCAAAGCAACTGATTTCATAAACTAACAGGTAGCGGTGCCTACCTAAATTAGACAACACCACGGTAGAGTAATCCCCAGGTAAATGGGCTCCTATTAACCTTGAAAAGGGGGAACGTAATAACTGCATTTAATACTCCAACAGGAATGCTCACTATTGTGTTGCGGTCATGTGTACTCACTGTTGTATAAACCGCTTCCTCACTTTTCCTTACAAAATTGAATGCAGTAACATTGATTAATCCTAATAGGTACGCAGACTATTGTGTAGCGCTTGGAGTATAATGCGATAGTTTTAACTGCTACTTGTCCCTCCCTCCCTCAATATCCAGCTCTAGCTACTTGGCCAAGCAAATTCAGTTGCTTAATGAATAATACAATCTCTTTATATTGATATATGCTAGCGGTACAATACACCCATGATGTTTTTTTTTTTAACCTCCTCTGCTCAGCTGTACTTACATCCAGTGTTTTAGTTTAAGGAGAGCTTTATCACAGGTTGGTCTGCTTTAATTTAAATGTTTAAGTTAGTAGTCCATGATTGCTTAATTTACCTCTACTGCTTAATCGTTTGTATATCTAGTGTTTCTGTTCTATTGAGGTTACCATTGACTTGCTCTGTATGCTATAAAGTGCTTAGTTTAAACTCGTTAGTTAGCTCATAGATATAGGTATTATCTGATCTAGCTGTTGCTCCTACACAGTACAGATAATTTTTGTCTGTTGTTGCCTGCACTTCTTCCACTATGAACTGTGGCTAAATTTGACTGTATTCCTAGAAAAGTGATTACTGTATTTATAGTAGAGCTTTATCAAGGTTTTGTTTGCCCTATATCTAAATCATCTCCTTCTCCCCTCTTTTCCCAGCTGTATCACCTCCTGACCACTTCTGGGTCTGGGATCTTGTATCCTAACTAGGACTGCTGCCTCCTACACTACTCTAGGGAACAAAGCCAAACCACTTTTGGGAGCCTTCTCCTGGAAAGATACAAGAAAGTACGTTCTACAGTTCCTGCAATTTTTAAATAACATTTGTAAGCTTCTCTCTCAGTGTAACTGTAAAACCCAAAGCCAGGTCAGCCAGCAGCCAAACCTTGCTTCTCCCAACCAACGGACCAAAGACTCCCATTAGTATCCCCAGCAACCTGCCTCACGCTGTAAGCCCTGTAAGTAGCCACGGTTGCAGTACCTGCTGTGGCCACTAGGTGGCTCCCTTCTCTTAGGGATATTCCCCTCTGTAAACAATTTCTACCCAGTAAACTCTCTTTATCTTACCCTCTGTTAGTCCCTTCATGCTCCACCGCCTCTATCTACTTTCTCTACTACTTCTAGCATTAACTCACTCCTAACTCTTGCCATCAAACTAACTAATATCCCCTTGGTTTACTCACCTGTACTATTAGCACTTCACTGATTGTTTCACCTGAATATCTACTTCTTTGGCTCTTAATTTGTTCTCATTACCACCCCATCTAAGCCCAACCACCCTATACAATACTTCTTCTTATTCCCCTCACTCCGAACTACTAAACCTATTACCTCTCTACTCCTTTCCTGTATCGTTCCCTACCCTCATGTAACTCTCCTCCCCACACCCTTGGATTACCACGCCCTCTATTCCTCCTTTTACTGTTTTTTCAGGACTGGTACTTTAACCTCTCTTCCGGTTTTTCTGCCTGCCCCCCACTCCTCCCCCTTCTCCCCTCCAACCCCACTTCCTTTCTTAACCTATATATACACCTGCCCATAGTCGCGCCAACTCTCTCCCTTAGATTCCCCAGGCTGCTGTGCGTCCCTGCCTTCGGCGTTCCATGTTTGTGTAAGTAGCGTGTTTTTTTTTCTACTTTATGTTGTATCACTTCTTAGATATATAGTAACTCGTGTGGCTTTACTACTGCATTTTGTGCCATTCAAATACTGTTACTGCTGCTGTACTGTTTACTGTATTACTAATTGATTGTCACAAGAATCGCTGCTTATCGCCAGTACAGCTTATGGTGATTAGCGATAAGCCTGTTATCTTTCACTGTTTAAAATACATATCCCACTATACTATACTAACAGCCTTAGGAAAAAAGACCGCATTGCTTGACAGGGAATTGATTAATTTACCTTGGGCCAGTTTTCACGCCTTACCAGCGCCTTAAACTCAAGCCTATGGATTACATCCTATGGCGACAAGCACCCAATTAAAGTGTCTTTTTCAGCCCAATTAGTCCCTGTAGTGCGTGGAGTTAGTAGCGTGTTTTATTTCAGCTACCCTACATGTGCTTAATGTATTTTTTTCCATCTTTCTCTATAATTTATCGTGTTCCTACGCAGTAGCCACAACAAGCTTCTGAGCACTATCAAAGTCCGCACGCATACCCTTTTATGCTCGGATGCCTTTATCCAGAACAGTAAAGAAACTCCTATAAGGATCTTTGCCATGTTTGATGGGCTTTATGTAGCTGTTGTATTCTTCCACCATATGTCTAACTATTGGTCCTAATTGTAAAAACTTATAAGGCATCCTGGACCACCTCGCTTCCAAAGCAACTGATTTCATAAACTAACAGGTAGCGGTGCCTACCTAAATTAGACAACACCACGGTAGAGTAATCCCCAGGTAAATGGGCTCCTATTAACCTTGAAAAGGGGGAACGTAATAACTGCATTTAATACTCCAACAGGAACGCTCACTATTGTGTTGCGGTCATGTGTACTCACTGTTGTATAAACTGCTTCCTCACTTTTCCTTACAAAATTGAATGCAGTAACATTGATTAATCCTAATAGGTACGCAGACTATTGTGTAGCACTTGGAGTATAATGCGATAGTTTTAACTGCTACTTGTCCCTCCCTCAATATCCAGCTCTAGCTACTTGGCCAAGCAAATTCAGTCGCTTAATGAATAATACAATCTCTTTATATAGATATATGCTAGCGGTACAATACACCCATGATGTTTTTTTTTTTTTAACCTCCTCTGCTCAGCTGTACTTACATCCAGTGTTTTAGTTTAAGGAGAGCTTTATCACAGGTTGGTCTGCTTTAATTTAAATGTTTAAGTTAGTAGTCCATGATTGCTTAATTTACCTCTACTGCTTAATTGTTTGTATATCTAGTGTTTCTATTCTATTGAGGTTACCATAGACTTGCTCTGTATGCTATAAAGTGCTTAGTTTAAACTCGTTAGTTAGCTCATAGATATAGGTATTATCTGATCTAGCTGTTGCTCCTACACAGTACAGATAATTTTTGTCTGTTGTTGTCTGCACTTCTTCCACTATGAACTGTGGCTGAATTTGACTGTATTCCTAGAAAAGTGATTACTGTATTTATAGTAGAGCTTTATCAAGGTTTTGTTTGCCCTATATCTAAATCATCTCCTTCTCCCCTCTTTTCCCAGCTGTATCACCTCCTGACCACTTCTAGGTCTGGGATCTTGTATCCTAACTAGGACTGCTGCCTCCTACAGTACTCTAGGGAACAAAGCCAAACCACTTTTGGGAGCCTTCTCCTGGAAAGATACAAGAAAGTACGTTCTACAGTTCCTGCAATTTTTAAATAACATTTGTAAGCTTCTCTCTCAGTGTAACTGTAAAACCCAAAGCCAGGTCAGCCAGCAGCCAAACCTTGCTTCTCCCAACCAACGGACCAAAGACTCCCATTAGTATCCCCAGCAACCTGCCTCATGCTGTAAGCTGTAAGCCCTGTAAGTAGCCACGGTTGCAGTACCTGCTGTGGCCACTAGGTGGATCCCTTCTCTTAGGGATATTCCCCTCTGTAAACAATTTGTACCCAGTAAACTCTCTTTATCTTACCCTCTGTTAGTCCCTTCATGCTCCACCGCCTCTATCTGCTTTCTCTACTACTTCTAGCATTAACTCACTCCTAACTCTTGCCATCAAACTAACTAATATCCCCTTGGTTTACTCACCTGTACTATTAGCACTTCACTGATTGTTTCACCTGAATCTCTACTTTGGCTTTTCCGCTCGTCCTTCGGCTCACTCCGCTCCCCTACCCTACCCTACCCCCAATTCCCACCCACCCCCAGGGGTCCTACATTTATCTCACATGTAGGCACACCCCTTTCAAATCCACTCCAATCAAATCCCTAACATCCCAAACTAAACAACCCTCTTTATCAAAACCACACCCACCAATTTATCACAACTACCTCCTCCCCTATCTTAACACTATACCTACTACATCATAGCCCTACCTTCCCAGGGTTCTACTACCCTACACCACACCTTCAAACTATATCTCACTTCTCTGCAAACCTCCATTCAAACCAAGATGCCCATATTAACCATCCATCCACTACTGAAAATACTTATCTCCCTTTTACTATTATCTTCTCTTGTAACTACTCACATCCTAACCTCCTATGAATACTCCCTGAATGTTTCTCTTTCACTTCCCTCAAAATACACCTCTACAGCTGCAACATCTTTATCCCCAGCCTTCTTACACACACCCTCACAACCCATCTACCTACTAGCTAAATACCACAGACTAGTTCACTGCAAGTTACAAAAAATTAAATCCAAGAAAACATTTGACTCTCTCTATGAACTTATCCAACAAAAACATTTCACACTCCTCCACTTACTACTAGATGGAGATATTCACCCCAATCCAGGCCCACAACATAATAAAACCAAAACACCACAAAACCTAACCAAACCTTTATCTCTCTCATTCTCTAAACCCTCCAACTCACTTTACATTGCCCATCTCAATATACGTAGTATTTGTAACAAAATTAGTCAACTCCATGCCCTTTTAGAAACCCAGCAATTTGATATTTTATGCCTAACAGAAACTTGGCTGAAGCCTTCAATTAAAGACATTGAAATTACCCCACCTGGTTATAACATTATTAGACTAGATCACACTACCAGAAAGAGAGGAGGGGTAGCTATTCTATATAAAACAAAACTCCAAATTATTCCTCTAGACTTGACTCTTACTCAAGACAATAATGCTGAAGTAATTAGCTCTAAACTTCAAGTCAATACTACTAAATCCATAAACCTCATTTGTGCATATCTCCCTCCTGGAAATAATATCAACACCCTTGAACATATCCTTAACCAACTCTCTACCAAACTCCCTCAAGAAACACTAGTCTTAGGAGACTTTAACATAGATTGGCATTCCTGTAACAGTGCTAACCCCACATCCCATATCAACCTTTTTGGCTTCAAACAACTCATAAATAGTCCCACCAGAACCAATAAAACAAACAATATGGAAACCACATTAGACTGGATTCTTACTAATACCCCCTTGCAAACCTACCAATCAGGCACCCTTCCTGATGACCTTAGTGATCACTCTCTAACCTATACCATTAGATGCAAAACTAACCTAACCTTACCTACCACTTTCAGAACACTTCATTCAAAAAAACAATTTAACCCTGTTCAGTTTCAAGCTGAACTTTCACAATGTAATTGGGCCCCACTAAAACATCTCCCACTGAACGAAGCAGTTGAATACTTCAATTCATCATTCCTATCTATCCTAGATCAACATGCTCCAAGTCGTACCATTAGAACCAAAACTAAAACATCACCCTGGCTAACCAAGAATACTAAGCAAAAAATCATCCTCAGAAATAAAGCATGGGATAAGTGGCGATCTACTAAAAACCAAACTGACCACCAAAATTTTAGAGAGCTTAGAAACAGTACCAAAAAAGCCATTCTGACAGATAAAAAGAACTATTACTTTCAACTACAGAAAACCACCAAAAAGGAACCAAAAAAATTTTGGTACAGTATTAATAATCTTCTAACCCCTGGCAAAGCAATTACACCCAACCCTCAAGATTCTGACTCTGACAATCCCACACAACAAGCCAATGACTTTAATTCTTTCTTCACCAATTCCATACAAACTCTAGCAAACCACCTATCTCCTGACACTTCTAAACTACTCTCTCCTACTTTAAAAAACACTCTTCCTCCCCTTCACATACAACCTGTATCTACCTCCTATATCCAATCTCTAATCCAAAAACTTAAACCTACCACCCCATATGCAGACAAGCTTCCTGCAGAATTCCTGCAAATAGCAACAAAAGCCATTGCTTACCCTGTCTCTATCCTAATAAATAGATCTATAAAAGAAGGTATTTTCCCTGAGATCTGGAAGATATCCCACATCATTCCCCTACACAAAGGAGGCAAGTCTAATGACTTCTCTAACTTTCGTCCCATAGCACTTCTATCTCCCTTAGCCAAAATCATGGAAAAATGTATACACAAACAACTACTTAACTATCTCCTCCATAATAACCTACTTGCTAACACTCAACATGGATTTAGACCTTCCCATAGTACTACCACAGCTTTACTCTCCTTTACCAACACCATCAACTATAACCGTAACAATAATAAACTTACATTTCTCTATTCATAGACCTATCAAAAGCCTTTGATATGGTTAATCATATACTTCTTCTGCACACACTTAAATCTCTTGCACTGGATCCCTCTTCCTTAACCTGGTTTACTTCTTATCTAGAAAACCATCACCAGGCAGTACTCTGGAAAAATTCACTATCTGCTCTCCTTCCTATCTCTTTAGGAGTACCTCAAGGGTCTGTCCTAGGCCCACTTCTATTTTCCATCATTATTAATGACCTCCAATCAGCTATCCCTAACACTACCTGCATACAATATGCAGATGATTCCACTATAATTTGTACTGCTTCCTCACAAACAGAACTCCAGTCTCTTACACAAAAAGCCTTTTCAACTGTTGAACAGTGGTTCTCTGACCGCTGTCTACTCCTCAACCCTAAGAAAACCAAATTGTTACTATTTTCACCTACCCGTAAATCTACTTCTATAAACTTCTCTATTAATTCCACTAATAACACTCAAATTTCTCCTGACCCTTCAACAAAACTTCTAGGTGTTACTATTGACAATAATCTAAACTATGATTGTCACATCAACAACACAATAAAAGCAGTTAATAAAAAGATTGGATCCCTGTACAGAATCAAACCCTTTCTTACACTTGAAGCCCAGACCACCTTAGCCCAAACATACCTTATCTCTACCCTTCTATATGCTTCCCCTATTTACACTAATCTCTCTAAAAGTAACCTTAAGAAACTTACTACATCTTACCATAATATTGCTAGATTTGCCACAGGATCTCAGTTTAGAACTCACCACTGTCTAAACTTAAAACAACTAGACTGGCTTGAACTTCCTAACAAGCTCATTTATCAACAACTCTTAATAGCTCACAACATTCTATATCAACCATCTAAAACACCAGTTCTCAGTAATCTCTTGATTCCCTATAACAACCTGAAACAACTACGTTCTTCAGACAAACTACTAGTTAATAGTACCAAAACTATTAATTCTGCAGGTAATTGCCTTTTTTCTAACTCAGTTGGCAAAATATGGAATAACCTTCCATCTAATATCTCCTCTTTGGCCACTCTTCCACTCTTTAAGAAACAACTGCAAACACATCTTAATAAATTCTGGCTTTGCTCTTGTACCAACCCTGACTAACCTACCTTCTTCATTTCCTCTACCACAATTCTTCCTTCTCTGCTATGAAATCCTGATAGACTTCCTCTGACATAACATCTTTGTAGATATTAATGATCTCACATATGTTGTAAAAAATTTTATTGTCTACCATTTTTTTCAAATAATGTATTGATACACTGTATGACTAGATACTATCAAATTTCGTATTGTAAGTCATTAACCATTTACTCAAATATTTTCTTGTTTTGGATATTTTTTTTTTTACTCTTAGATATGTATTACCTATACTAAAATCTTCTTATCCTTAATGCTTAAAGCTTTTGTTTTATGTGTATTTGTATTCTCTAAACTTGTTTTAACCAATGGAGCTTTTCTCCCCGGGCCTCCACTGAAAATGGACATTGATCCAGCTGGACTAGCCCGGTCAACAAATGTAAAATAAATAAATAAATAAAATACATTTTTTAAGGTTAGTTTACTGTGCCTCTGTCTAGTAGTGACAAAGAAGTAATCCCTGGGGCAAACCTACGATCTCCCATCCACTCATCAAGATTCCTCTTGAAGAGAGTCAGTGAGGTGCTCTGCCTAACATGGACCGGGATTCTATTCCAAAGCGAAGGGAGTCTTTGGGTTATGAATCTGTCCCTCCAGCAAGTTCTATTTATTTTTGTGCTGAGGTTCAAGTCCCTCGAGCGTGTGGTTCTAAGGGATTTAGATTTTCTGAGGTGGAGCATGTTCATTAATTCTGCGTTGGACATAGCTTTGTATGTCAGGCATAGATTGCCTCAAAGTAGGCGGTATGCGACTGAGTAAAGCTGGAGTTTCTTTAACCTGGCAGCATATGGCATCTGTTTGAGTCCCTTGATCCTCTTTGTGAGGTACTTTTGGGGTCTTTCTAGCTGCTGCAGGTGTCGGGTAAGGTACATCCCAAAGGGGGCATTGTATTCTATGATGGGCCTGATGAGAGATGAATAAAGGGGCACTATTACCTCCCTTGATCTAGATCTGAATCCTTTTGTGATAAGGTGGGCTATGTAGAAGGTCTTTCTAACCACTTTGGCAATGTGGTTGTCAAAGGAGAGATTGCTATCAACTTGGGTCCCCAGATCCCTAATTACTTCTTCTGTATTTAATGGGTTACCACCTATGTGGTAATTGCTGGGCACTTTGTTTTTGCCAAAGGGTATGACTATACACTTCTTGGCATTTAGCTTTAGACCATGGCTCTGGCACCAGTTATCCATCTCTGTGAGACCATTATGAAGGATGTTCGTGTCAGCTGGAGAGTCAATTATGGCGCCCAGTTTGCAGTCATCTGCGAACTTGGTCACCCATAGTCCTCCCATGCTGGCCTGTACCTTGGAAAAGTATATGCCGAACAAGAGAGGTCCCAGGACCGAGCCTTGTGGGACACCACTTGTAACTGGTTTCGAGTCTGACATGACTCCGGCAATTCTGACTCTGTGTGTTCTGTCTTTGAGCCGGTTAGCAACCCATCTTGTGACATAGGGGTTTATCTATGATGCCTGAGTGGGGTATTGTGTCAAATGATTTGCAAGGTCCAGATAGGCTGTGTGGACTACCTTCCCTTCATCTATGGCCTTGGTGACTGTTTCGAAGAAGTTGACCAGGTTCAAGAGGCAGGATCTGCCCTTGACAAAGCCGAACTGAGTAGGATCCAGTGTCTGTAGGTCCCCAATGTCTTTGTTTATGAGTTCCATGATGATCCTCTCCATGGCCTTACAGATAAGGCTAGTCAGGCTTATGGGGCGATAGTTACCAGGGTCCATTGAGGCACCACCTTTGTGGAGTGGGACCACTGTTGCTGTATGCCATTCTTTGGGTACATATCCTATAGTGATGCTGAGACTGTACAGCAGTTTTACGTGAGGGTTTAGTTCTTCTTGGTGTTCATGTAGGATGCAACCCAGGACACTGTCTGGTCCCATTGAAGCAGTGTTTTTTGCCTTGGAGTGGGCAGCCTTCACCTGAGCATCTGAGATGTTAGGGAGGCTGCACTCTACTTGGATAGATATTTGCTCTTTAGGGGGGGAAGGGGGGGAGAAGTTTGCACTGAACCTGTCTGCCAGGATGTTGGCAATGTCTGTGGGTTCAGTGTATATTTTGTCATTTATAATCAACTCTGAGCATATCTGGGAGTTGCATCCCAGGTTCCTATCATAGCTAAAGAAAGCCTTGTGATTGTCTTTAGTGTCCTCTGCAATTTTTCTCTCGAAGCTGGCCTTGGAGGATTTTATGAGGGATCGTACTTTTTTGCTAGTACTGATCAGAGATGCCTTCCCTTTTAGGGATTTTGCTCTATCATGTAGTAGCTTCCTCCTTCTGTTGTACAACTTATTTATGGCTGGGGTCCACCAGACTGGAGGCCTGCCTTTGGACGCTTGGGTTTTGGTTTTGTTTGGGATAGCATGATCCATGCATTCCTGGAGGTATCCATCGAATGCATTTATATAGGATTCTGTGGTTTGGGCCGTAGTTTCCACTGGCCCTGGGGCCTTGAAGGATTCCACCTTGGATTTGAGAAGTGTGAAGTTCGCTTTTAAGAAGTTTTTCACTGTGATTTTCTGGGCTGGGGGTAGGGTTGGGTTGTGAATATCCAGTGAAATTAATTTATGGTCTGATCTTACCAATGAGGGAAATATTTCTGGTGTAGGGCATAGGGTCCCCATGTTGGTGATGATCAGGTCAAGTATGTTTTCCCCTATTGTGGGAGTTTTGACTAGTTGTTCCATAGCATTTGAGTTTATAAATTCCAGGAACATTTGGGCTAGGGTGTTGGGGCTTGAGTAATGCTCCCAGTCAATGTTTGGGTAGTTGAAGTCACCCAGTATAATGGTGTTTGGAGAGATCTTCATGTTCTCCAATGTCTTCAGGAAAGCCGAGTGGGATTCCTGATTTTGAGATGGTGGTCTGTAGCATGCTATAAACTGAAAGGCAGTTTTGCCCACTGTTAGTTGCACATGGATGGTTTCTGATGCTTTGTGCAACGCCACTAACCTGGAGGTGTGGGTATCCTTGATAAATATGGATACCCCCCCTCCTTTTGTGGTTCTGTCTGAGTTTTGGGGCCGAAAAGCATGGTATGAAGTATAACCTGGTAGTGCTGGGGTGCTCTCTGGAGCCTTGAACTAGGTTTCTGTCACTGCACAGATATCGATGTTCTCCATACTGATGAGAGATTTGAGTGCGTGCATTTTGAGGTTTAGACTTCTGGCATTTAGCAGCATTACCCTTAGTTTCTTGTTCTTTGTGTTTTCTAAGGAGGTGGGTTTGTCTTTTGAGCCTTGCCTAAAAATGGCACTATGGGGGTGGCAAGAGCCTTTGCCAGTATCCAAAAGCCCAAAGGTGACAGGTGCAAGCCGTCCCTTGTGAAGCAACGTGGCTTGTCAAGCATGTCATCCCAGGCTGACAGGCACTGGATCCCCTTTGAATGACACCAAAATTTTAGCCAATTGTTAAAATTGATCATTTTGTCTTTATACTGCGGCATCATTCTAGGTGAGGGTAAGATGCTGCTCAAGGTCAGTGTCATACCTGCCTGGGTTACATGATCGGAGAGCTCCTTTATGTCTCTTTTCATGTAGTCGAGGGAGGTACGTCTCAGGTCATTCACACCAGCATGTACTATGACCGAGTCATATTTGTACTTGCTTTGGAGTGACCTGAGTGCTTGCATTATGTGGCGGATCCTAGCACCCGACAGGCAGCTCACTGTGATCTTCTCCTTGTTCAGCCTGGTGAGCAGGACGTCAGTGTGTCTGACTATAGAATCACCTATTACAAGTGTGTCAGGTGTGTTGTTCTGCCTTAAGGGCTGTGACTGTTTGGCACACTGACTTTGTGAGCTATGTGTTTTGTTGTGAGGTAGTGTTTCTTTGGATGTCTGCTTTGGAGGTCTCTGCTGTTTAGGTAGATTTTTAATTAGCGCCTCCGAGTATGTTTTTGTGTGTATGCGTGTTTGGAATGCTGTTGTGGTTGGACTATGTGAGACTGGATTAATGTTGTGTAATATTACCTTCTCCTCCTGACTGGTTACACCAGTTTTGAGGTGAGAGAGCTCGGCCTCCAGTTTGGCTATATGGTTGCATCTCTCACATATGTTTGAACCTGTTTGGAGGAGGAGAGGGCTGCCATGTACATGAGACAGTTGTAACATTGCATGAAGATTCCCAGATTCACCAGTTGGACTGGAGAGGAAACCATTAACTGACCTTTGGACATGCTAGAGTAGTATAAGGGACTCTTTTATCACTTAATTAAATAGGACCAATAGGGGAAAAGGTAATTGTAGGGAGTATATGAGGATGTAGAGCTTTTAGTATATTAGTGCTAGGTAAAATCTAATGCTTATCTGACATCAACAGTACAAGTCAGAACTATTTAAATAGTATTTTCTTCTTCTTCCTTCAGCTGCTCCCATTAGGGTTCACCACAGCAGATCAACTGTTTCCATTTCTTCCTGTCCTCTGCATCTTGCTCTGTCACAACAACCATAGACCTTATCTTAGGCCTTCCTCTTTTCCTGTTACATGGCAGCTTCATCCTTAGCATCTTTTTCCCAATAAACTCTGCATCCATCCTCAGCACATGTCCAAACCAATGTAATCTTGCCTCTCTGGCTTTGTCTCCAAACCTTCTAACCTGGGCTGACCCTCTAATATACTTATTCCTAATCCTGTCCATCCTTGTCACACCCAGTGCAGATCTTAACATCTTCAACTCTGCCGCATCAAGCTCCGACTCCTGCCTTTTTGTCAATGCCACTGTCTCCAACCCATATAACATAGCTGGTCTCACTACCCTCTTGTAGACCTTCCCTTTCACTCTTACTGGCACTCATCTGTTATAAATCACTCCTGACACTCTTCTCCACCCACTCCATCCTGCCTGTACTCTCTTCTTCACCTCTCTTCCACATTCACCATTACTCTGAACTGTTGATCCCAAGTACTTAAACTCATTCACCTTCGCCACCTCTACTCCCTGCATCCTCACCATTCCTCTATCCTCCCTCTCATTCACACACATATATTCTGTCTTAGTCCTGCTGACCTTCATTACTCTTCTCTCTAGAGCATATCTCCACCTCTCCAGGGTCTCCTCCACCTGTTGCCTACTCTCAATACAGATCACAATGTCATCTGCAAACATCATAGTCCACGGGGACTCCTGTCTGATCTTGTCTGTCAACCTGTCCATCACCATTGCAAATAAGAAAGGGCTCAGAGCTGATCCTTGATGTAATCCCACCTCCACCTTAAACGCATCTGTCACTCCCACCGCAGACCTCACTGCTGTCACACTACCCTCGTACATATCCTGTACCACTCTTACATACTTCTCTGACACTCCTGACTTCCTCATACAATACCACATCTCCTCTCTAGGCACCCTGTCATATGCTTTCTCTAAATCCACAAAGACACAATGCAACTCCTTCTGACCTTCTCTGTACTTCTCCAACAACACTCTCAGAGCAAACATCGCAACTGTAGTGCTCTTTCCTGGCATGAAACCATACTGCTGATCACTAATCATCATGTCCCTTCTTAACCTAGCTCCCACTACTCTTTCCCATAACTTCATGCTGTGACTGATCAGTTTAATCCCTCTGTAGTTACTACAGCTCTGCACATGACTCTTATTCTTAAAAATTGGTACCAAAACACTTTTTCTCCATTCCTCAGGCATCCTCTCACTTTCCAAGATTTCATTAAACCTGTCGTTATTGAGCTACTGGCCAGAGGTAACACCTTTGTTCCCAGTAGTAAGGCTGATATTGTTAAAACATTAGTTGATTTAAATTATTTCTTAGAAAAATGAATTTGAATTTATTTTTTAGTGGCGAACAAACAGAAAGTAACAATTTCCATATTGCTAGTACATTTTTACCACCTATGCACCCTGTTTTGAATTTATTTGAAAAAATATGTGAGATAGATCTAAGAAATAAGTTGTGTTCTAACATCAATAGGAAAAACATGTTGGTTGATGTTACTACAAAAGAAAGAACAGCTTTGCAGTCATTGAGAGAAACAGGGGTCAGGTTCATGCAACCAGACAAAGGAGGGGGACTAGTGGTTATGACACAGGTACAATATACCGACAAAATGTCGAGTATATTAAATAGTGATGCTTACCAAGAAACTTCCAGAAATGAATTGCAACAAGCATATTCTAGAATAGGGTCACTATTTAATGACTTCTTCATATAAGGCAGAATAGACCTGTCAACATTCAACTATTTGACCATGTTAACACCTAGAACCCCAAACCTTTTTGGTATCCCTAAAATACATAAATCACTAGTTGATCCCCCTATGAGACCTTTAGTCGATGCTAGAAATAGTATCACATATCCGTGTGCGAAAATGGTGGATAATATAGTACAGAAATATGTACAACAAGAGAAAGCAATATGTAAAGACTCCTGGTCTTTCCTTCGAAATATTAACAACCTTGAGTATAATGGCAGTTTAAACTTCCTAACCATCGACGTGAGAGATTTGTATACATGCATCCCTCACCAAGACGGTATAGAATGGGTGAGCTTCATGTTAAGGAAAAGAGGAGCTAAACAGTCAGAAATCACCTTGATAGAAGAAATACTAGAGATAGTTCTATCATATAACTTTTTGATTTTTAACAACAAAACCTATCTACAGAAAATAGGTGTAGCCATGGGCTCCCCATATGGGGGGAGCTTTGCTAATTTATTCATGGCCTACTGGGACCAAGAAGTGATAGGGAAGGATGACCAAATGATGAATAAAATCAAATTTTACACATGTTTCCTGGATGACATTTTTATTTTAATGGAAGGAGACGAAAAAACCCACTTGATTTGGTTTCACCTTTTAATAACAGTTCTGATTGCCTGTCTTTCACGTATACGTACAGTAGTGAAAGGATTGCTTATTTAGACATAGATTTATGGAAGGACCATAAAATGGATCATTCTGTGCCAAACGTTATAGGAAAGAAACATATTCTAACACCTTGCTCCATTATAGCAGCAACCATCCTTGGTATCAGAAAAAATCAGTAGTAAAAGGCCAGCTGGTCAGAGCAGCCCGTATGGTTTCCAGAGATGTGGATTTTTTTGATGAGTGCCAATTACTCAAAGCAATGTTTTTGAGACGGGGTTATCCAAAACAACTCATAGACAGCCTGATTAATGAAGTGAGAACAAAAAGGGAATCAGGTATTTACCAAGCTATTCTGGGTGGTACAAAACACTTGGTAGTACAGGTTCAAAAACCAGACACATCATTAGTAAGATTGGCATTCATAACTCCTTTCAGTATTGACAGGTTGGAAATTGTGGTTGGAAGATAAAGAGGTTTGGTGGCAGGTTTTCCTTAATGCTCATGTTCCACCTGGCTTAAATTATGCTATTTCCATCAGTAGTAAATTAAAGGTTAGGTTGTTACATCGATAATATATAATTTTCTATGATTATATACACACACACACATATATATATATATATATATATATATATATATATATAAATATTTTGCTTATATATATTTTTTTTATATTTCTTATATATAATGTGGATTTATGTAATACAATTCATTTATATATTATTCATATTAATGACTTTTTATGTATTCATATATGTATATACATATACATTTGTGATAATGTTATATATTTTTTTTTGATATATATAATTTTTTAGTTTAACATGAAAGTCTTTTTGTAGTTTAATCTTAGTGTTAGTATTTTTCAAATTAATAGATTAGTTCATACGTTAGTGGTACTTTATTAATTAATGATTGTGGGGTGTGGTCTTGTATATAAATGTTTAATGTGATTTAGCCTACATTGTCTGATGAAGTTTAGTCTGTGTACCTTACGGATGCACTAACTGTGATTTTTATTGAGTGTCTTGCAGTAAACGGCATGTTCCTTATTTTCAGCTGTGTGGTTTTGTGTTTTTTTCTCAGTTGGTTCGTACTATTTGTTTTTTTCCTGATTGAAATACAATTAAGTTTAAAATGTATTTAGCAGCAAGCCATGTTTTCTGAAGATAGTTTTAGAAATGTAGGCCACAACCTAAATCACAGGTTTGTGTAAAAGTCACATGACTTTACAGGTGTATGTTTTACATATAAATCTATATCCCTTTGCCTGTTGTTTATAATGCATGTGTTAGCACAGTTCTATGTGTGAATGTAGTTTCAAGTGACTGATCTGTTGTGCATAGCCTGCTTGTTACATATTGACTGGGTATCTGCTGTGCCATTATTCATACTGTTGTTGGCCAACTGTGTGGTATGTCCTTCAGTTCAACATTGGTATTGCATCTGTCTGCAACACATTGGATGGTTTTGTTGCAACATACTTGTATCATGTGTTTGGGGATATTTGTGCACATAAGAATTTCTTTACCCCATTTCATAATCAGCAAACGTCATCAGGATGTCTGCATTTTTCAGGGTAGTGATTGCTAATAAATGTAGGTAGGTCATGAATACAGTTGTAGACCGACAATACAGTCTGTACAACATATACTAGACTAGATTCTCATGTGCAACAGACTGTTATTGTGTTTATGAATGAACAGTATTACTATGGGGTAGAGTTCTGTTTTGTATATTAATGTAAGGTCAGCCAATGGCCATGCTGTCTGGCTCAGCTATTTGTCATATGGCTTGCATATTTTCCAGATTATTGTTATCTCACTCTGTCTTCATTTTAACAGTGTTAATTGGTGGCTGTTCACATAACTCATGACATGCACAGACTACACTTTTCATTCATATACAGACATAACTGCTCAGGGAACACATGCAAAGGAAAACAAATATAAATATTGACATCCTATCAGACACTCAGTTGGACAATTTATTGAGGCAGATGTCATTATTAAACAGTGCATGTCCTGATATCAATGTTATGATGCTATTTACAAGCTTTTCTTTTGTCAAATTTCAGTTATGGGGATATTACATAAGGTAGTGTCAGTGCATGCTTCCATTCAAAAGTCAGGATATGTTATGTGCTTGATTTGCATATGATTGCCATGCTTAATGCTGGCCAATAAAAAAACTGTTCAAATCATGCCATAATTTCACTGGTAAGCTGTGTTATGCATGCCATTGCACAGCCTTGATTAAACTTCTCAAATAGAGTGATGGATACAGTGTCCCTGACATGTTCTTTTATTGGCTATGTCTATAAGTATTGATGATGTGACATAAGAAAGGTATTGTATACATCTGGGGTCATTAGTTAGCAACAAATCTGTTTATTATAATTGTCCTGCTTGCTAATGTTTGCACCATTTCATTTTGAACTGTGTTTTAAATAATACCTTCAATGTATGCTAATACATCTTTTCAGTCTCATATTTTATATGCAGAAATCACATGTGGACAGGATGTTAATTAATGTATCTGTGATTGCAGATTTGCACGTCAGTATCAGTTCATGTCAGCTAGGATCTTCATCAGAATGTGTAACCTGATACACATTTACTTTTCATTGTTATGGTTTTGATTACTGACATACATTGCATGTGTGGGTACAGTGGACTATGGTCATAACCTATTTTGATGAGTAATGAGGACTGCTTTATGCCTGTTCATTGTGTCACAGTGGGTATGTTATGCACACAGGTAGTATCAGGTTATGCCTGTTCATTGTGTCACAGTCGGTATGTTACGCAGACAGGTAGTATCGGGTATGCATATGTATTTCTGTCCTGTGTTGTGATTCATCTTGACAGAGCATGGTACTCATTTGCTGATCAGAAGTAGATAAGCACATGCCAGGCCACTTCCAGAGTCCTTAGATGATGACAACTATGATGATGATGTGGATGATGATGAAGAAGCTGGAATTGCATGCACCATTATCCCTTTTGCACCACAGAGGAGATGATACATGGAACAACAAAAGAGACAATTACTGGCAGCAGATCTGGGAGGTGGTGATCAATGTGTTTTGAACACAGATGAGGGACATAATGGGGATTTTTTTTTAGGATGTGGCATTGGCTATGCACAACTCATTCAGGGAGATAATTCAAGAGATCATTCACGATGTTCATCCCTCATGTCTGTAAGTATTTTATGTGTGCTCCAGTTATGTAATGATGCCACCATGCTGTTTACCAAATAATTGATTGACTGTGCATGCACTCTTGTGCATGCATACCATTTATCTGCCATACTAGTGTGTTACATGTGCAAACATACAATGCAGATGTCATAGTGTGACAGTTATGTTTCAAAGTGGCATGAGACACATTAACACATTACACTTTCCTTCCACATTCAGCAATCCATGCATTGTGACAGTTAACAAGTAGCTACTGCTGGAACAATTGCTCTGTAAATATGTTTTAGTAAGAGAAATTCACACATAGCACATGTCCACAGTTAGGGACTACCACAGTGCTATGATCATGATTTGTGTATTACAATATCATGTATGTGCAACAGAAGTACATGTCATTGTCCATGTGTTTTGTATGACAGCTTTCATACTGTCCCCACTGGCATGATGTCATGTTGTGTGCCATGTTCTGCCATTGCTGATGCCATGTTGAGTCCTATAAATGCATGTCATACACATGGGCAGTCCTCCTTTTCTGACTGCATAGAATGGCAATTCAACCTTCATATATACACTGTGATAATGATAATTTATTCAGTAACAGTACAGTATGCCTTTTTTGGTCTCTGTTACATTTTCACATCCATTTCTTATTCAGATAAGTTGATACCTACTAGTAATAGTTGGACACATTAACTTATGTATATACATTGCACATAGTCTGATCCATACTGAAACACAATTGTACTTTTGACATGTGAGCATTCACTGACTTATCATTGATATATTCTAATAATGCTCACTGGGCTGTCTTTTGCTTATTAATGAGCAGGGTCCATGATGTATAACTGAGGTTGTTTATTCCTTATTAGCATGGCAGTATATGTGTATGTGATGGGAATCCGTAGCTTGCTTACCTATGTCTGTTAATGTTACATGATTGCACATTACTGTGTGTGTGTGTGATTTATACATGCCCATTTTTGTTGACATCAGCAATGCAGTCTTCACATCTCACATACATTTGCCTTTTGTTTAAATGTGGTGTAACCATGCATTTACCTTGTTATCCTACTGTAGCGTTGTCTTCCTTGATGTGAGCCTAGGTTGTCCCCCTCCATTCCACCTTTATAGTTACATAATATATTTTGAAGATATGTTTGCCTTTGATGAAATTATTGTTCATTGCAATGCATTACTTTGTTTACAAGGTCAACATATGTTAAGTCTATGGCCATTATCCCTGGCTACTGCTTGCATTGCATCCTTGTTCTCATTATATTTGTATGTTAGCCACAGTACTTTGTGGAAATTCAAGGGCACAACCTGATGTATTCTTTTTGAGCTGTACTGTTAGATTTGTGAACATATCCTTACATGTCACTTAACAATACTACCATCAAAGTAGAATCCCACACTAAGCTCCTTGATACCATAAATGACACTCAATTAAAACCGACCTGCACATCCAACAGTGTATCAAAAAAACACACCAAAACTGGGACTACTCTATAGAAGCAAAATATTCCTTACATCAATCTCTAAACCTACTCTGGCTCAGGCATTCATACTACCTTCCTTACTCTATGCCACCATAGATCTCAACCTTCCATCCCCAAAACGAGGAACACCAGCTCTCATAATGTGGAACAAATGGGCAAAATGTGGAACACATACTAATGGCTTACTAACAATGTCAACTAGGAAGGTCATTAGATGGTTAAATATGCTGGTTTTACTTATAACAAAGATCTTTTAATGAATTAATGTGAATCATTTTTATTTACCATGGATATCAGTTAAAAAAATCCTAACACAGAACTTTGAGGAACATGAACTTGTTAAGATCCCAAATGAGGTACATTCCTCATAGTGAGGTACACTTGAGAGGTATGTATGAACAATCCACAGTACTCACCAAGCTTGAACAAACTTGCCCATGATGTGTCACAACAGTGGAACAGAAAAGGCATCAGCCTAGACCAAAGGAGTGTCTGCAACCAGGGAAGGATGCAACCATGGATATTGCGGACAGGGATTTGCTAATATCAGACAAGTTATGACCTGCTGTGCTGGATTCTTTACAAGTGGAACCTGTGAATTCATACAGGTAACATACTGATAGAAAAGTTTTATCATAGTTGTGATGTCTACCACAATGTGTCACAGACTCCTACCTGCCAGTTGTGTTCATAGCCTATGGGCACATATATAGTTTGTGCTGCAAGATGTTACTATTGTCCATGGAAAACATATATGTATCAGTGTTTGCCTCAGTAAACAATTCACAATTACAAGTTAGTGTTCTCCAGTAATGGCACATGCTATTACTAACTTGAAGAATCTTTTACATACATCCAGGCAATCATCACCAGCCCAGTTCCTTCATGTAAGCCACTGCAGGTATGAGGGTTCTCCCACTTTTCACAGAGAGAGATTCCTGGAATTCTACCAACTACAGATAGATAGATAGACAGACAGACAGACTGAGATATGTATTTATAAATGAAGATAAATATTCTGCCCCAGGCGCAGCCTACGATAAAAGAAGAAAAGAAGCCTTCCCAAGAAGTAGTACGAATAGTACTAAGAAAAATGAAGTCATGGAAAATAGCAGGCTCAGATGAGGTCACGGCAGATATGGTCAAGCTGTTGGGTTAGATAGGAGAGAGATGGTTCCTGGGGTACTCACAGCAGTATGGAGGGAAAGCTGTATCCTAGATGCCTGTAGAATAAGCATTCTAATGCCAGTGTTCAAGTAAAAAGGAGACATCACAACTGTGGGCAGTATAGAGGTATCAGACTCCTATCACACTACATGGAAGTTGGTGATTGACAAAAAATGGGCAATGTAGGAGACAGTAAGATGAGATATGAGCAGTTCAAACTTAGATCAGGATGTAACACAACTGACTCAATATTTTCAGAAGCTACCAATGAGGAAAAAGTGCAAATGGGCGTTCCTAAACTTGAAGAAAGCATATGACAAGGTCCCAAGAATGTCGGTTTGGGTAGTCTTGTGGTATTTTGAAGCCTCAAAAACATTGATAGAATTACAAGTTATGTACAAGGACCCAATGACTCAAGTATGAACAATGTTTGGTCTTACAGAGTGGTTCCCAGTGGAAGTGGGTGTGAATCAGGGTTTAGCTCTAAGCCCACTGCTGTTCATACTGTAGATGGACTACATTAGCAAACATGTCAGAGGGGACAGTTCAACAAAGTTGCTGTATGCAGACAATGTGGCATTGCTGAGCAAGAACTTCAGCAAAGTGTAGGGGAATGGCATGCAAAACTGAAGGCACATGGGATGAAAATGAGTACAGATAAGACAGTTGTAATGGCAGCAAATAGTGGAATCAGAAGCTGAAAACTGAGATAGAAGGGAAAATACTGGAACAGGTTAACAGTTCCAAGTATCTGGGAGAGGTGGTTGAGAAAAATGGAAGTATGAATGAGGAGGACAAAGCTAGAATCAGAAGGGCTGCAACCAACTGGCACAGTGTGCCAGGGGTATTGTAGGAAAGGAAAATGCGAGTGAGGCTAAAAAGTAAGGTGTGCAAAACAATGGTGTGACCAGTTCTACTGTATGGTACAGAAAACTGGGCAGTAAAAGCAGTGGAGGAAGCTATAGGTGATGGAGATGATGTACCTGAGATGAAGGGTAGGATGCACACTGTGGGACAGATGAAGAAATAAGGACATAAGAGCAGAAGCCAATTCCAGAAAAGATCAAACAGAACAGACTGGGCTGATTCAGGTACATGTGCAGGAAAGCAGAAGACAATCAGATGAAGAAGAATTGGGACAGACAGGAAGAAGGCAACAGGAAATGAGGGTGTCCAGCAAAGAGGTGTCTGGATTGTTGAGAGAAGACATGTAGCAGTCAGTCTGTTATGAGTGTCAAAGAAGTTAGGAGAGTGGTATTGAGACAGCGACAAGTGACACAACACCCTAGCCCCATGTAGAAAAATGGGAAAAATTGGGCTGATAAGGATGATGATGATGAAAGTATGACACATATTCTTTTCATGTGTAGGGGGTCAGTGAAACTCAATGCCAAATGTCCCTTGACATACAAAATTGCAATTCACAGAGGTGTGATAAACATTAAACAGAAGACGACAACTTTAAAAAATACTATAACTGCATACCACACACACACAGACACACACACACACACACACACACACACACACACACACACACACACACACACACACACACACACACACAGGGTCTATATCACGAAATTGAACTTCCAAAATGTCGAACATCATAAATTCGAACTAGGAAGATCGAATTCGGACAACATCGAACCTTCAAAACACACACATAACACAATCACACCAAACACCTTCAAAACCTAGACTAAACCTAACATGCACCACTATCTATGCACTATCCTTAACCCAGCCCTAACCCTAAAGTCCATCACTATCGCACACTTACCTGACTCGCATCCTAACCCTAAAGTCCGTCACTATCGCACACTTACCTGACCTGTGCCCTAACTCTAAAGTCTGTCACTACCACACACTTACCTAACCTGCATCCTAACCCTAACGTCCGTCACAACCCATTCGTACACTTACCTTGACCCCGTCCGAAAATGCTGAAGACACAGAAAGAAATGGCCAACCAAATTCTTTCCCTTTCTCACCCTTCGAACTACCAAGTTCGGCCTTCCGGTATTCTGCGTTCTCAACGTTTGATCTCACGATAGAAACCATATATATAAATATGTATAATTATAATGATATATATATATATATATATATATATATATATATATATATATATATATAAAAAATGCTATAACTGCATACCATACACACACACACACACACACACACACACACACATATATATATATATATATATATATATATATATATATATATATATACATACAACTCATAAGTGGTGCATTTATCTACTACTGTACAATGAGTCAAAGTACAACACCAATAACAAAAACAAGTATCCAGCACTCGTATAAATATCTCTGAAGTCTGTAGTAGTACAGCATAATGCAGAGAGTCAATTTCCATTTTGAATAGTCTCAAAATGCTAACTGTTATCAAACTGAACATCTGCATGAACAAATGTAGCCAAAAAGTTCCTTTTAAACTTCCCAATAAATGTAAACAGTCTTCACAGTACTTATTGTTTTCAAAAAGTTAATTCAGCATGAAATAATGTATCCAGAAGCATCCTTTTAAATTCCCAGTAAATGTAAACATTCAGAGTATTTAGTGTTGTCAAGCAATGAAAGCAGACAAAGGGGGTGCAATTGTTCTTTCGGATTCTAATGATTATGACAAGGAGGTGTTGAGACAATTCAATGGTGTGTATTCGTATGTTAAATTGTCTTTTAACCCCTTACCTACATTTAAAACTATTATAGACAAATTTCTTAGTGACTGTAAAAATTGGAGTATTAGTCATAATCTGGTCCAACATTTGACATGTGATGACGCTAGACATCTTTATTTTTATATCTTGCCAAAGATTCATAAAAATTAGCAGCCCTCCTTGTAGACCTATTATGTCTGGACAGGGGTCTATACCAGAGCCCCTTTCTGTATATTTCGAGTTTAAATTAAAGTTATTGTTGAATTTTGTGCCAGCCCAGTTCAGAGATACAACACAGTTTTTAAAACTGATGGAATGGAAGATGTACAGGGTCCCGTTAATTTGTTTATCTGTACTTAGATATTCATTCCCTGTATACCACCTTACCACATGATGGTGGTATATGTACTGTCAAATTTTGGCTTGAGTTTTCTCAAGAGCTTACAGATGGTGAGATTGTGTTTTTGTTGAAATTACTGAAATTGGATCTAGAACATAATGCGTTCTGCTATAAAAAGCACTGGTATCTCCAGATTAAAGGGACTGCTATGGGTGCCATGTTTGCCCCCATTTATGCAGATTTATTTATGTTTTTTTTTAGTGTATAAGTTGATCTGTACTGAAAATAACCCTTTCAAGAAATGGCTAAATATTTGGAGACGTTATCTGCATGATTGTTGGTGTGTGAGGACATATTCTTTGGATTCTTGGAAACAGTTTGTGCAATATTTAAATGGCAGTGAGTATCATATTAAGTTTTGTTGTTAGGATACAATTGTTTAACATCATTTTTTAGATGTTACTGTAACTAAAATGATAGATGGCATGATGGCCACTAGTTTATACTGCAATCCTTTTGCAAAACATTAATTATTAGAAGCTGACAGTTGCCATCTTAGTCATGTAGTTAACAATATATCAACATCTCAATTTTTAAGACTTGGAAGAGTTTGCAGTGATGATGGTACTTTTAATGTGAAAGCTGCTAAGATGCAGAATAGATTTTTGAGGTGTGGTTACAACAACACCCTGGTAAAAAGAACATGAAACTTTGCCACAAGACAATCTATGAATTTTCTTTTGAACAATGAGCACAGTTATAAATGAAATAATTTTGATGTTATACGATTTATCACCACATATGGCTCTAGTACATTTAAAACCAAGGAAATTATTCAGCAGAATAGGTATAGTCTAAGGGCTGATACTTTTATGAACATATATTCAGTGAACATTACCCCTTTGGGTATAGAAGGGGTAAGAGTATAGGTGAACATTTATCTGGGTTCAAAAATGGTAATTTTGGTGGACGTGAATTGGTGAATATATCTAAGGGTAGTACTTTTGTGGTGATTGTTCATATTGTAAGATTGTCTCAGTCTTTTACTTCTGTGAATACTACAAAAGATTTTGAAATTCGTTCTCGTTACTTGTAACACTGAGTGGGTGATTTATATGGCTGTAGGCCAGTGTGGAACCTTTTATGTAGGTCAGACATCTAGGCCCTTTAAGCATAGAATTGCCCTTCATTTCAGTGATATGAATTGCAGACGAGTTAGAAGTGCTTTGTACAAACATAGCTTGGAGCATCAAGGTGCCCATTTTATATTTCTGGGTATTGACAAAGTATTGGGTGAAAATTTGTCTGATTTTGGTAAACAGAAAGTTTTGGATTAAAACAAGAGATTATGGATTGTTAATTTAGTGGCTCTGTTTAAACCGGGACTTAAAGAACATGTTAAATTTTCACTGTTACTTTTTTACTACAGGGTGTTCTGTTCCTTTACATTTGAATTCTGGTCTTCTTCTTTGTTCACTTTGCATTTAAGCATCATTATGGTGTCCCCTGTATGCACTGATGACGTCACTGAAGCAAAACCAGTCTGCTGTTTGGTTTCTCTCTTCAGCAACAATAAATAGTACTCTTTTGAAGTTTGTTTGATGCCTGCTGGTCTAAAATGTAACCATTTGGTATAAGGATGGCATTTTAATGTATTTTGTGCACTGGGGAGATTAAAACTGAGAAATTTAAAAGGAAGCTTCTGGATACATTATTTCATGCTCAATTAACTGTTTGAAAACAGTAAGTGCTCTGAAGACTGCTTACATTTATTTGAAATTTAAAAGGAAGCTTTTGGATACATTATTTCATGCTGAATTAATTGCTTGACAACAGTAAGTACTCTGAAGACTGTTTACAGTTATTGAGAAGTTTAAAAGGAACTTTCTGCCTTCATTTTTTCTCATGCAGATTTTCTGTTTGATAACAATTTGCATTTTGAGACTATTCATAATGAAAACTCTCTTTGCATTATGCTGCACTACAACGGACTTTAGAGATATTTATATGAGTGCTGGATACTTCTTTTTGTTAATGATGTGTGTGTGTGTGTGTGTGTGTGTGTGTGTGTGTGTGTGTGTGTGTGTGTGTGTGTGTGTATATATATATATATATATATATATATATATATATTACTTGAAACATCAATGGTGGATACCCTGCATTTGTCTTCCACCTCTTCCTCACATCAATCACATCAGTTGGTAACTCCTCTGAACATGGATCCCTTAGAGTCAACAGGAACTTCTCCATCTCAGAGCATGTTGGTTCAGTATGAAGTCCAACCCTTGTAGCTCTTCATTCACATAACACAGCCTTAGCTCTATTGATATCATTCTTTATCATATCAGTGGCCCTGTATCTGATGGCTTTGCAATCATGGTCATGGCCACACACAGCATTCACATCAACCACCTGCCACTAGACATGATCATGGAAGGACTTTTATCAGCTAATGAAAGATCTAAGATCTGTGCTCCATGGAGACAGACAGCCTGGATAATTACCTCATGTTCAGCATCTGAGAATGCAGGTTTGCATGGGAGTGACACCTTCTTTGTTGCTTTATGTGCCATATCCCTGTAGTGAAGTAAAAAGGAAATGTATTCAGACACAACACAAAACAACACACAATTTTTTTTTTGTTGTTGAAAACTGTTTTTTGAAACTTTCTTATTTTTTATTGGATTTGTTGACTTAATATTAAAGAGCTAGCTGTTGGATAATGGTCATGTCAGAGTCGTTCTGCAGTGTTATTCTGCATATCATAGGCCTTGAATGGTTAATGAGTATGGAAAAGAAGATCATTTTGTGTGTCTGTGTTTGTTTGACAATAATGCTGAAAACAACTATTTCCCATTTTTTGATCATGTGTCTCACCATGTAAATAATATTATTAAGTGAACTGTTACAGTCCTGAATTTTGCAAATCTGGAGTCTTATGTCGGGGTAGTCATAATATGATTTCACAGAAATCCTTCTGTCAAACAGATTTATTTTATTTCAGCCCACATTCACTACTTGGGTTCTGTTGGATTGTAAGTTTACAATCCAGCAGACAGCAAAAGGGTTTACAGTACATTTGTCTAATTTTTCAGTAATACCAGCATGGGGAATAGTGCTAGAAGCCTTGACCAAGTCAAAATGAGCAGCATGCCCAGAGTGACCACTGCCCACAGCCTCTATAACCTTTTCAAAGATGTTTACTAGGTTCAGAAGACAGGAACTGCTGTTCACAAAATTAAACTGAGTGGTATCTAAATCAGTTAAATTCCCTATTTCTGCATAACCATGTTCTGATATGATGCATTCCATGGCTTTGCATGTAAGACTGGTGAGGTTCATGGTCGAGAACTATCTTAGTCTGTAGAGGAGTCACAGTGGCTGTTCTTCAGGCATGAGGCACAAAACGTTAATCTGAACAGTTTGAGCAGAAAACTGGTTAGTTCATACATGGCACTGATATGAATGCAGCCTGATATTTTATCTGGTCCCATAGAAACATTATTTTTAACCTTTAACTTGGTTTCTAAATTTTTTTCATGGACATTGAATGCAACAGTGTGGGTTTGTGAGTTAAAGTTAGCACTAAATTTGTCTGGTGGAATATTGGCAATATCCTCATGCTTGGAATGTATGATATTATTATAGATTACCTCAGTGCTTTGTTCATAGATTCATAGGTTCATAGGTGTGTACTAGGCTAATGACCCCGGAGCCTTTACAAGCCTAGCCCATAGGATTACCTTGGCATCATGCCACCCAGCCTTAGTTCCTAGTGCCTCTGTTGAGTAGAGCCACTGGAGTGTTCCCCAGAGTGAATTTTCTATTTCCCATCCACTCATCAAGATTTTTCTTGAAGAGGGCCAGAGAGGTGCTCTGCTTGACATGCATGGGAAGTCTATTCCATATCATGGGCAGTCTCTGGGTTATGAACCTATCCCTCCAGCATGTTCTCTTGATTGTGGTAATGAGGATGAGGTCTCTGGAGTGTGTGGTGTGGCGGGATTGGGATTTCTTTACATGTAGCATTTCTAACAGAGCTGGGTCAGACATGGCTTTGTAAGTCAAGCAGAGATCCCCTTTTAGTAGGCGATATGAGACAGAGAATAGGTGGAGTCTTTTGAGTCTGTCCATATAGGACAAGTGTTTAAGGCCTAGGATCCTCTTTGTGAGGATTTACTTTGTTGAAAATTATTTGTTAATTTCCTGAAATAAATAAATAAAGATTATTAGTTTCCTTTGGTATCTATAACGCCATTAAGTTTGCATTTTACTTTGCATTTTATAATAGTGATTTTAAGTTCGTTGCCAGAACTTGAGCTAGAGAGATAAGGATTTCTTACAACATTTCATTCTTTTCCTTCCTTCTTTTTACAATTTTTTAATAAGGGAGTACGACCAAATAGGTTAAGTCCTAAATTTGCCATTGTATTATGAATGGATTGGTGCAGTCCTTTCTATGCAGCTGTTTAGATGCTAGTGAAAATTGAAAGTGAATGTGGCAGTTCTCTCAGTCTGCTTCTAATTGTGGGGAATTGTCTGAAATTGTGCATAGGTCTTCTGAAACATGAAGTAGTTTTGCCCTTGGGACGTCTGTAAAAGTGGTTTAATTTGTGGTAGATCAGGGATGGGACCGTTAACCCTAACAGAGAAGGTAACTGATTTGTCTTCAGATTTAACCAGGGAGGAGGAGATACTTGGTGGGGTATAAGTAAAGACTAGGTTCATAGGAACTTGGTCAAGGATATTAAAGCCTATTGTAGGTAGTTTTACAATTTGCTCAAATGCATTGGTACTAGAAGGTGTGAATACTGCTATTAAAGGCCCAGAAGATTTATAGGTGATGTATTTCGAATGATACTCTAAAATTAGGTTAGGTACTGGCTACTCTTGCAGCACCTAATGATAAGGCAGAATTAGGTTTGCAAAGAATGACAAACTGTAGTGGTTTGCCTATTGTTTACTACCTGAATAATACAAGTGCTGGTCTCACCACAGCTACACTCAGCTATTACTCAGTGTCCCTCTGTCCCTTCGCAGAACATTAGCACTAATCCTAAGCTTGTTCCTGGGAAGCAGGCGACAGCTCACTGTTGATCAGTAGTCATGTCCAGATGTGAAAGTATATATCTATATATATATATATATATATATATATATATATAAATATATATATATATATATATATATATATGTATATATATATATATATATATATACAGAGAGAGAGAGAGAGAGAGAGCACCTTAGTGCAAGAGTGCTAAAGTACACAATTGTCCAAAACCAGACCACTCAGGGAAGTCCTGTATACACTGCCCAATCAGAGACCATCAGGAATCAATGTGTCACGCTTCTTCTCTCACAGAAGTTAACTAATAGCACTGTTCCAAGAATATTTCTTAGAAGCAGTCTTTAGGATTGACAGTGGCTGGTAGCATCTAGAAAGACTAGAAAATAAGGTCACTGTGCTCCTTCTCTCGCCATGGGAAAAATAGGAACATTAATCCCAAGCTGATTCCTGAGCAGTTGTTTGTAGGCTGCCATTGAATAGTAGTCTTACCCATATGTTTTTGATTTTAAAAAATAGAATGGAAGAAAATAGATTAATACTCTAATATTGCAGTGTCCACTAAAGAGTGGGAAGATATGAAAAAAGGGCGGATGAAGTTTTAACACTCTTAGGGGTGAGTCTTCCTTGTTTAATAGTACAATAGAAACAGGGTGGCTTGGTGGAAAACTAGGTCTCACATCAACAGTAGTTACATGAGGGTGGCATCTATAGGAGATTACAACCATTTCCTGTCCTGTTTACCTTAAATAATAAATACTACTTCTCATCTCCTCCCCACAGATCACCTAGACTTAATATCTTTGCAGTCAGAGATTAGAAAATAAATATTTGCTTACTTGCCCTAAACAATTACTTTTAAAACTGCAAGAAAATGTTTAAAATAGACAAATGTAAGACAAAATAAACTGCAATAAATAAGATATAAAGAACAGAGACAATTTACCTTAACTGAAGAATTCCAAGCAGTCTCACAACAGTAGCAGTCATAGGTTACTAACAAACGTTAAATCCTTTTCCAGACTTGTGTCATATGACACCACCATCTAAGATCACAGCATTAATTTAGTTATACACAAAACATGATAAGTGCTAAGCCAGGCTTCCCCAAAATATTTTCCAGTGTAATATTTTCTCCCTGAACAGCACAAAACCAATCAGCCTTAAAGAATTTATATTGTGACATTTCACAAATTATCCTCTAGTTCTATATGTTGCGTGAATGCCTTTTAAATATCTGTTTTTCATGTACCCTTCCTATTTCTCAGAAAGTATTCCAGACATATAATTGTATCACAGAGCATCAACAACATGCTATGATATGTTTTTATAACTGAACTGAAAGTCAAGAGAAACATTATCTAGTTTATAGAAATGTCCATTAAATTATACCATAGTGTTACATTCAGTGATGAAAGGAAAACATTAGCTAGTGTTACTAGGATTACAAGATTTTATAATGGCAACTTATGCAAATTCTAGGAAAAAACAAACATATTCACAGCGCACTAGAGTTAGAATACCCTTTTATATGCTGTGATAGCTAATTTATAAATGCTTGAAGTAGTTCTTAAATCACAGCATATAATCTAACATAAAAAATTAATGGAATGAAATCGCATGACATAACAATGGCTGCATTTTTATTTTGCATGAAAAACTCTTTGTGTGTCAGCTGAATTTTTTAAAGCTATTGTATATTTTAAATGGTAAAGATAAAGTAAGATATTCATTTAGCTGCTCTAGGAACATGCCTAGGTGGAATATAGTTCACTAGCCTGAAACACAATAAACACTTTGTGAATGATCCACCTTTTCTAGCAACCCTCTGCAGTAACATGAAAAGTGTCCAAAACCATTAGTAAAACAGCCTTTAATCTGCACATTTATTCATCTATTTATTAACACTACCATTTGCAGCATTTATTGTCATCTGCAGTTTGAGAGAGCTTCTGACTCGTCTGCTGCTTTATTATGTCACCCATGGATTTCTCACTGGAATATTAATGATTGCTCATTCTACTAATAAAATGCCACCATCATCCCTAAATATTCTCAGTAGTCCAGTCTTCCTTACCCTGATATGGGCTCTATAAAATTTAACTGTTTCCACAAAAAATGAATTAAGCTACATTGTCCTCACTAATTCACCATCCTTGCAGATTTTAAAATAACAGCACTTAAATGCAGGATATTACTCCTGCATGTAATATTTGATATCTTAAAGCTTGCTATTTTTCTAATAAAAAAGCCACATTATATTACTTTTGCTACTGACTTTGGAGTATTACAGTTTGTTTGAAATGTCCCAAGTGAGGATAGCACACTAATATAGTGGGGTATAATTCATCCGTAATACATAAAAGCTATGCCAAGATATTGACTATCTAGAAGCGGACAGAAATGCACTGTCAGCACATTATTTTAAAAGGGTTATATCCTTGACTTACAGATAGCCTTCCCATAGATAGGATAATTACGGTCAGTGCTTTCCTGCCCTGTATATAAATCATGCAATAACTATTTCCTGTGTTCTTGTTTCTTAAATGGCAAAACTCCTATGTGCACTATTCATTTACAGACTCTAGTCAGTAGCATTGCAAAGTTTTAATGGATAATTCAGAACATATTTGTATATAGCTACATGCTATGTGAATCAGACTGGCATCATTTAAATAAATAGCTTGTATTTAAAGATGGATACTTTCAAGCTCTGGAAGCCAGAAAAAGGATTAATCAGAAATACAGACAGGAGATTTATTTACAAAATCAGTCTCTGTGCCTGTGAAGAGAAAACAATTTTAAATATATTTTATTTATGGTTGGATGAACCAGCTTCCTGTTATGACCACTTAGAACAGAAGCAATATACTTCATATAATGAAGCATTTTTTCCAATAAAATATTTTTGGTTCTGTTCTGTCATAGGAGTGGATGAAGCAGTGTGGTCTGAGCCACTATCACCTAATTGAAACTGTGGCAAATCTTTATTACAACAGTGCATGGTAAAGCAGTCCTACTGCTAATCAGTTTGATAAAATAATATACTACATGGTGCAAGATCAAACTAGGTTCATAGGTGTTTAGTAGGCTGACGAGCACAAGGGCCTTTTTAAGCCTAGCCATGCATCTCAAATCTCTGACAATTTTTGATACCCTTGATAAGTGTAAGGACAGACCTGGGAGATGAACCATTTACAGGTTACCTGCATCCACTAGAGACATAGGTGCCAAACCAGGGACGAATTTCCAGTCTCCCATCCAATTGTTGTTGCTTAGATCTCTGTTGAAACTCTTTTGTCCCACCCTCACTATTTTTGGTTTGTAGTTTAAATTTGGTGGCTTTTGCAATTGCCCGCCCCAGTGCAGATTTGATCTGGGACACTCCCCCAGTCCCATCTGTTTATCACATTCTACCTAATAAACTCTTTCTACACTTGCTTTTAGTCCTTTTTAATTTAATTGCATTTTTTAAATTGTGTTTGGTCTAATATTGCTACATACTCAAGTGTGCTAGCTTGCACTGCATGCAAATTGTTTTACTACTGTTTTTGCTACTTTTCTGTAAAAAAAAAAAAAAAAAAACTGTAAGCCTGCTTCCTACCTTTCCTGTAACTAGTGTACCAGAAACAGATTTGCTGTATCCAGGACTGTATGTAAGCTTCTGAGCCCCCCAAGCCTTTCTGTGTTGGGGGGAGGCCTTCTAGCTTATCAGTGGGAGTGGTAAGCACTAGGTAACCTGTCTACCACATAAGGAGTGGTTCTGGCCCAGAAATTGTAGTTATTGGCTGTTTGGGCAATCTCTTCCATCTCTCTCAACTTTCTGATTTGAAAGCCTGCATTTGCACTTGTTTCTGTCCTGTAACTCGTCTAGTGCAGATACAGATTCTTAGTTTTAGCACTTAAATTTGTTTATTTATGCTCAGCACTTGTTCAGAACTTGTAAGCACTAAATAAGCTTCTAATTACTATAGCACTCAATCTTCCTCATTATCTAGAGGAAAACAGTTTTTGTACTTACTTTTCTCACTTGCATAGAGAAAAACAGCTCTTGTACTCACTGTCCTCACTTATCTAGAGGAAAATTGTTTTTATTCAGGCATGTCCAAGGGTCAGCTCCCAGTGTTCTCTCCTGTCTATCTGATGAATCTGGGCATCTTGATGCAATGTAGAAATTGCCCATGTACACAGACAATCCTCTTCTTCTATCACCCAACACTACAACCTGTGAGAGATGCACTTATCTTGCCAAACTGGAGGTAAAGCTCTCTCCAGCCAAGACTGAACTTGACAGTCATGAGGAGAAGGTAAACATTTGCACCACACCACACTCATCACATAGTCTCACTAAATCTACACCATCAAAATCCACACATAGTAACACAAAAACATTTGCAGAGGCTCTCAATAATAATCTGTCTAAGCAACAGAGACCTCCAAAGCAGAAACGCAAGCAACCTCCATCCCCCAACACAACCCAAATGACACATAGCCCACAGACTCAGTGTGCCACTCAACCACAGCCAATAAGGCAAAACAATGTACCCAACACACTAGTCATAGGTGACTCTATAGTCAGGGACACTGATGTCCCACTTACCAGGCTAAACAAGGAGAAGGTTACTGTCAGCTGCCTGTCAGGTACCAGGATCCGCCACATAACCTACGCACTCAGGTCACTCCACAACAAGTACAAATATGACTCTGTCATTGTCCATGTTGGTGTGAATGACCTGAGATGTACCTTCCTGGACTACATGAAAAGAGACATGGAAGAGCTCTCTGATCTTGTAGCCCAGGCAGGTATGACCCTAGCCCTGAGTAGCATTCTGCCATCGCCCCGAATGATACCGCAGTACAAGGACAAAATGATTGAGTTCAACAATTGGCTAAGCTTCTGGTGTCATTCTAATGGGATCCAGTATCTGTCTGCTTGGGATGACATGGTCGACCACGATGCTTAGCTACAGATGGCCTGTACCTGTCACCCCTGGGATTCTGGCTAAGGCTCTTGCTGCCCCTATAGTGCCTTTTTTAGGCAAGGTTCAAATAACAAATTCACCACCATAACAGGAACAGGTAAGCAAAAACTGAGGGTAATGCTACTCAGTGCTAGAAGGCTAAATCTCAAAATGCACTCACTCGAGGCACTCCTTAAAATGGAGAACATTGATATCTGTGCAGAGACTGAGACCTGGTTCAAGGCTCCAGAGAGCACTCCTGCACTACCAGGCTATAACTCATACTACACTTTTTGGCCATGTAACCTGGACCGAAACACCAAATGTGGAGGTGTGTCCATATTCATTAAGGATATCCACACCTCCAGGCTAGTTGCTCAGCATAATGCATCCATGGTTATCCAAGTGCAACTAAATCTGGGCAAAACTGCAACCAAATTGTAGCTTGCTACAGATCCTCCACCATGCCCCAGGGTTCCCACTCCTCTTTTCTTGATGTACTGGAAAATATTATGGTTCAACCAAACACCCTAATAATGGGCAACTTTAACTACCCCACCATTAACTGGGAAAACTACTCATGTACCAACTCCTTAGCTCAACGCTTACTGGAATTCACAAACTCCAATGCCCTGGATCAACTTATCCTCACCCCCACCAGGGGCAACAATATCCTAGACCTAGTCATTACCAACATGAGTGACCGGTGTTCCACACCTGAAGTCAACTCATTGTTGGTCCTATCCGACCATAAGCTAATCACCCTTGATATCCACATCCTGCCTCCACCCCCCCATTAAGGAAACCATGCTAAAAAATTTCTCCAAGGCCAACTTCATGCTTCTTAAGACAGAAGTGGTGAACTTCATGACACTCATGCAGATGGACAATACAATTACAACTGCTGAATCCTACACAAATGCACTCTATAAGCACTTACACGAGTGCATGGATCATGCTATCCCAAACAGAACCAAGATGTTATCCTCCAAAAAAAGTAAGCCAATCTGGTGGTCCCCTGCCATAAACAAACTGTACAACAGAAGGAAGAAACTGTTGCAAAAGAAAGTAAAATCCCATGAGTGGAGGAGCTCCCTGGTCAGCCTCAGTAAGAAGCTGAGATTCCTTATAAGATCCTCCAAAGCTAGCTACAAAAACAAAATCGCCACTGATTCTAAGGAAAACCACAAAGCATTCTATAGCTGTGCCAAGAATCTCGATGGCAACACCCAGATCTGCTCTGAGTTACAGCACAAAGGCATGAAAATTACAGAAGCAACTGATATTGCCAACATCCTGGCAGATAGGTTCAGTGCTAACTTTACCCCCCTACCCCCTAAAGGGCCTATATCTATACAGGAAGAATGCAGAGTCCCTGCAATCACAACTACACAGGCAAACGCTGCTCTCTCTAAAGCCAAAAACACAGCATCCATGGGACCGGACAACATCCCAGGCTGCGTTTTACACGAACTTCAGAATGAACTGGCTCACCACTTAAGCACCATGTTCAATAATAGCCTCACATCAGGCTTTGTGCTGACTGAATGGTGCACAGCAACAGTTATCCCACTCCACAAAGGGGAACCATTACTGATCCCGGGAACTATCGACCTATTAGCCTGACGAGCCTGGTCTGCAAGGACATGGAACGTATAATCATGGAACTCATAAACAAAGACATTGGTAACCTCCAAACTCTGGATCCCACCCAGTTCGGGTCTGTGAAAGGCAGATCATGCCTTCTCAACCTGATTGATTTCTTTGAGGCAGTCACCAAAGCCGTAGATGAGGGTAAGTTGGTTCACACAGCCTATCTTGACCTCGCCAAGGCTTTAAACACCATCCCCCATTCTGGAATTATAGCTAAACTCATTAAACTAGGTATAAATCCCTATGTCACAAGATGGGTTGCCAACTGGCTCACTGACAGAACCCACACTGTAAAAGTTGCAGACTCCAAATCTGACCTCAAAGCAGTGACAAGTGGAGTACCACAGGGTTCCGTCTTGGGACCTCTCCTGTTTTTATCTACTTCTCTGAAGTACAGACTAATACAGAAGGCCTCTGGCTAGCAAAGTTCACAGATGACTGCAAACTAGGAGCCATAGTCAAGTCTCTAAATAATGTGGACATCCTACAGAAGGGCCTCACTGAGACAGATGCCTGGTGTCAGAGCCATGGCCTCAAGCTCAATGACAAAAAGTGCAGTGTCGTCCGCTTTGGTAAAAACTCTGCACCCATGATCTACCACATAGGCAGCAATCTACTTAACACCGAATGCGTGATAAGAGACCTTGGGACCTAGGTGGACAGTAGTCTCTCCTTTGATAGTCACATCGCCACAGTAGTCAGGAAGTCCTTCTACATGGCACACCTCATCATAAAAGGGTTCTCATCCAGGAAAAAAAGAGGTCATTGTTCCTCTCTACTCAACACTCATTAGACCCATTATAGAGTACAACGCCTCTTTTGGAATGTACCTCACAAGACATCTGCAGCAGCTGGAAAGACCACAGAAGAACCTCACAAAGAGGATTGCAGGCATCAAAAAAAATGCCCCACACTGACCGCCTCAAAAAACTCCAGCTTTACTCAGTAGCATATTGCCTACTCTGAGGTGATGTCTGCCTAACATAAAAAGCTATGTCAAACCCAGAGCTATTGGACATGCTACACCTAAAGGAATCCCAATCCCTCTGAGCTACATGGTCTAGGGACCTAAACCTTGTCACCACAATAAACAGGACATGCTGGAGGGATAGATTCCCATCCCAGAGACTTCCCATACTCTGGAACAGGCGACCCATCTATGTCAAGCAAAGTTCTTCATTAGCACTCTTCAAGAAAAATCTTGATGAATGGATGGGAAATAGGAAATACACCCCGGGGATTACTTCTATGCCTCTACTCGACAGTGGCAAAGGAAAATAACTTTCTTGGGTGGAGTAAGCCAGGGAACCTTGTTGGCTAGGCTTACATAGGCCCTTGGGCCGATAGCCTAGTACCTACCTATAAATCTATGAACCTATGAACCTATGAACCTATGAAGGTTGTTCTTGAATTGGGTTAGGGAGAAACTCTGCTTCACATGGATGGGAAGCCTGTTCCATAGACGGGGTAGTCTTTGCGATACATACCTATCTCTCCAGCAGGTCCTATTTATATTACAGGCAAGGTTTAAATATTTAGAATGGGTAATTCTGGTGCTGTCTATTTTGTGGATATGCACGAGGTCCATCAGAGTGAGGTCTGACAATGACCTATATGGCAGGCATAGATCTCCCTTCAAAAGCCTATAGGAGACAGAAAACAGGGATAGGGCCTTGAGGTGGTCTGCATAGGTCATATTACTTGTGTCCTGTATTCCTTTAGTGAGGAACATCGGTGGATGTTCCAATTCTTGGATACACTTGGTTAGGTACATACCAAGGGGGCATTGTACTCAATGATAAATCTGAAGAATGCCGAATGCAGTGGGAGAATGACTTCCTTGGACTTAGATGCCATACCTTTGTTTATAGGTTGCGGATCATAGAATGATTTTCTCACCACTGTAAACAATGATGATCAAAGGCTAGATTACTATGTGTGTCCCTAAGTCCCTGACTACTGGGTCAACTCTAAGAGGTGTGTTGTCAATATGATAGTTACCAGGGATGGATGACTTCCCGAAGGATACTATTATGCATTTCTTGGCATTTAGTTTTAGTCCATGTCTCTGACACCTGTTGTTTGTCTGTGTCAGCCCCTCTTGGAGAACATTTGTGTCAGTGTGATTCAATGACAGCTCTTAATTTGCAATCATCTGCAAATTTAGTCAGCCAGAGACCACTGACATTGGCCTTGACTTCTGAGAATGAAATGCCAAAAAAGAGCGGTCCAAGGACCGATCCCTGAGGGACTCCACTTATGACTGGCCACTTTGTAGAGATAGACTCCCCATTTCTAACTTCCTGTGTCCTGTCTGTGTGCCAGTTGGCTATCCACTGGTAGCCATATAGGATTGCACCTAACCTCTTGAGTTTGTCAACAATGCCTGAGTGGAGTATTGTGTCAAATGCCTTGGCCATGTCAAGGTAGGCAATGTGAACTATGTTGCCTTCATCCATTGCTTTGGTGACCTTCTCAAAGAAGTCCACCAGGTTGAGTAGGCATGATCTGCCCTTGATAAAACCAAACTGGGTTGGGTCCAGTGTCTGGAGGTTTACTATAACTCTATTGATCATCTCCATGATAATTCTTTCCATGGCTTTAAATATAAGACTAGTAAGTCTTATGGGTCTGTCATTTCCAGGGTCTGTGGATGGCCCACCTTTGTGCAGAGGGATGACTGTTGCCTTTATCCATTTCATCTAATCAAAGGCTACAGTTAAATAATAATTCCAGAGGCCCTGATATGTCATGTCTCATGCTATTTATAAGGCATCTTGGGATATTGTCTGGACACATTGATGCAGTGTTCTTGGTCTTAGAGAGAGCATTAAGGACCTGCTCCCTAGTGATAGAAGGGGGAGTTATATTGGATAATATTTCCTGAGGGTAGGTTGAGGGGGAGAGAGGAAAAAAGTTGGAGATGAATTTATCAGCCAGGAGGTTTGCTATATCTTCTGGCTTAGTATAGGTGGCTCCATTTACAATGAGCTATGCACATAATTGTGTACTTCCTTTGAGGTTGCGGACATAGCTTAAGAATGGTTTGTGGTTGTCCTTGGCCTGGGAGACCAAATATATCTCAAATTTGGCTATGGTATACTTTATTTGTCCCCTGTGTTGTTTGTTTAGCTTGATGAGAGTGCTTTTATCCTGCTGGGTGCTGCACCTCCTAATTTTTGCCATGAATTTCTTCCTCCTGTTATACAGCCGATTGACTTTGTGATTCCACCAGGGTGGCTTGTTTTTTAAGTACTTCTTCCTGGTGGGCACAGCTGCCTCTATGCAGCTATTAACATGCTTATACAGAGTTTCTGTGAACAGTTCTGCACAGGCAGATGTGTTCTCAGGGTTTATGGGGGCTTGAAATTTTGCTAGGTTCTCACTTAATAGTACGAGGTTAGCTTTAGAATAGTTCCTGAATATTCCAGGTTTTGCTGGGGGTCCAGGTTTTATTTTTACTTCAAAGGAGACCATTTTGTGGTCTGACCTTACCAGGGAAGGTTTACAGTAGGGGGTGTACAGCAGTCTCCCATATTAGTGAGTACCAGATCCAGTATGGTTGCACCCCTGGTTGGTGTATTGACTATCTGGTACAGACAGTTTGTATTTACGCAATCCAGGAATGTCTGCGCATGTATGTTTGGTGTCATTTAGGATTCACAGTTAATATTGGGGTAATTAAAGTCACCCAAGAATATGGTATTGGGTTGGATGGTTAGTGTTTCTAATACGTTTAAATACACGGTATGGGTTTCCTAGGTTGTAGAGGGGGACCTATAGCTTGCAAGGAAGTGGTATTGGATTTTACCTATGGCGATTTGAACATGGAGCAGCTTAAGTGCATTGTCTGGCTTGACCAGCCTTGAACTATATTTATTTTGATGTAAACAGAGACACCTCCACCTTTAGTCCCTGTCTGTGAAGTAGCTGGTCTAAATGTGTGGAAGGCATGATAACCTTGTACTGTTGGTGTACTCTCCATGGCTTTAAACCATGTCTCAGTGACTGCACAGACATCAGCATTCTCTAGGGTAAAGAGAGCTTCTAGGGAGTGGAGTTTTTTGTTTAGACTCCTAGCATTGAGCAGTAATATCTTTAAATTTTCTTGGTTTTGATTTGCTATGTCACAAGTACTTTCAGTTTGGGATTGCATAAAAAAGGCACTATGGGGGAAGACAATGTTTTAGCTAATATTCAAAAGTGTAGAGGGAAGAGGTGCAGACCATCCCTGGCAAAGCAGCATGGTCTGTTAACCATCTCCTTCCATGCTGACAAATATTGCACCCCCTTGTAATGACACCAGAAACTAACCCAGTTATGAAAGTCAATCATCTTTTGTTCATACTGTGGCATCATCCTTGGAGAAGGTAAAATGCTGCTCAGTGCTAGTCTCATACCAGCCTGAGACATATATTCCAAGAGCTCTATGATGTCTCTCTTTATATAGTCTAGGGAGGTATGTCTCAGGTCATTTACTCCCAAGTGAACTATAACTGAGTCATATTGGTAATCGTGGTCCAATGACCTGAGTGCATGTGCAATGTGGTGGATGCCCATGATAAGCAACTGACTGTAACTTTCTCCTTACTCAGCCTGGTGAGAGGGACATCAGTGTGTCTAACAATGGAGTATCCAATAACTAAAATGTTGGTTTGTGTGGTGACTTGCTTTATGGGCTTAGAGGTGGAGGCTGCATGAGATGTAGCTCTATGTGTTGATGTGGGTGTTATTTTGAATGCGTGCATTTGGGGCTGCTGAGTGTATTTGTTATGTTTAATTCATCTAAGAGGTCTTTGTAGTTTAGGAAGGTTACATGTAAGTGCCGTAGCAAATGTGGTCTATATGTCTGCTTTGAATCTTGCATGATGGGTGCAGGGTGTGTGCTACTGACAACATTATTGACATTAAGAGTACTTTTATGTGAGAGCTTTGCCTCCAGTTACATTGTGTAAATACATCCCTCACATACCATTTCAGTTTGTTTGAGAATTAACTGGTTGTCAGTAAACATGAGGCAATTTCTACATTGCCTGAGGATGCCCATATCCACCAAGCTGGTAACGGAGACAGTAGGAAAGTTCATATCCATGGCAACAGACCCATGGCATGTAATTTGTCTTCTGTGTGGCGACATGCGTGAATGGGCATTCCTTCATTGAAGGTTGTGCGTTAGGCCCGGCAAGCCAGCTCGTAAAAATTTACTGCCAATCATTAGCGGACCGGAGTTCCGCTGTGGCAACCCCTAACCGGGAAAAGCCGAAAGACACAACAACTTACATATGCATGTAGAACATGTGATTTGCTCTTCTGTCATGATGCGACGTTTATGAAAAACATGCACTGCATTTACAGTGGTTATTTTATCTACAAAAAAGGAAAAAAAGGCAAGAAATGTAACATTTTATAAATTTATATGTTAAACACATCACTAGAATATTTACGCACACACACTCATATTGCAGAATCATGGGATGTTTCATTTCCAGAGAAAAGTGAGTTTGGAGTTGATATATATATATATATATATATATATATATATATATATATATATATATATATAAATATACATATTTTATATATATATATATATATATATAAAATTAGCATAGAGGAAAGGTATATATCTGTCAGTGCTGGGGGTCAGGGACATTTGCCTCCCTACTGACTTTTTTCTGTCTTTATTTTCAAATATGCTTAATTTCAGCAGTTGTGATTTTTTTTTTGTGATTTTGTGATTGCCTCAAGAGTCTGTATTCTGACATAAGAGTAAAAACCTTACTTTTCTGGTGTTTATTCAAGACCAAATGCACTTGATATTGTTTTAAACTGAAGCAGTGAAGCCTTTATGCCATACAGAGACATTTAATTGTGCATGAACAAGACTTTTGCATTCTATAAAAGTGTCTAAACCTTTTATTACTATTGGACAAAGTCAGAGCAGACTGCTGGTTTACATAAATAAACACATAAGTGTCAGCTGCTTCACACACTGCAAATGTATATTTATAGAAAGATAGCTAGATGTCGATATAGATAGGTATGAAGGGATTTTCAGTAATGTATATGGTTACAGTTAAAAGTATACATGAGTAAGCTGTGCAGCAGGGCTTCACCTTCTTATACCACCTTACTCGTGTGCTGACCCTACCCCCACCCTTGTATCTGCCCCTAACCATAATTTTACACACTATTTAGCGCCGCGGTAGCGATGTTACCTCACAGCAAGAGATCTTCCCGTTTGATTCTCGGCTGGTCTTGGGAGTGCCTTCTGTGTGGAGTCTGCATGTCCTCGCCATGGTTGGTTAGTGTTCTTAAGACATGTGTGCGTAAATGGGTGTGCCTTCATTGAAGGTCATGCGTTAAGCTGGCACCTCAACATTTCGTAAAAATCTACTGCCAATCATTAGCGGACCGGAGTTCCGCTATGGCGACCCCTTACCGGGAAAAGCCGAAAGACAAACAATAACCTCACTAAAACCCTTTTTCCTAACTGTACCACCAGTCAGTCATCCACAACAACAGTCAGGCACCACAGTCTGTCTCCTTACCTAAGTCTAGTTCTAACCTGTGAACACTTGCACATACACACTACCCCATAAATGAGGCTTGAATATTTTCAAAACCATCACATTTTCAGTAAAACAATATTTTTCCTGAATTCTTCTACGTGCCTTTACCTTATGAAGCTTGAATTCAACTAAATGTGATTCCTGCAAATGTATAGTTACTTATTTGTACTGTTGATTATTTTTTTTCCAATAACTTTTATTTTCATTTTACATTTATATAAATCACAATCATTTCCATTCTTAGAGTATGACCATAAGTGAGTGTTATACATTGTAGTCAATATAGTAACATGTAGGTCATAAAACATATCTATTTACACTATATACATAGATGCATTCTCAGTCAATTCCGTTGTTATAAAAACAGCACATACAATAAGGATTTCAAGTCCATAGCTTGGCTTTGTGATCGTGTGTATATTTTTAGGTTCCTTTGTACCTTGTTACTATGTAGTATGTATGATGTTTTATGCTAATATGATGTTAAAGGTTTGTTCCCAAATTTCTTGGGCTTTCATATTTTTGTTTCTTTTATCCATTACTATTTTATGAGCTAAAGGATGTTTTATAGCTATTTTTTTGAATCCCTCCCAAGAGATATTCATAGGTTCTAACCATTTGAGAGCTATGTGTAGCTTCATTAGCAAGAAAATTATTATAAGTATATTTGCTTGTTTTCCTGATATGTTAGATGGGAGAATATGTAGAAGGGTAAATTCCCATGAAAGTGTTGATGTTTGATATCCCATTTTTTGCAGTTGTAACTTGAGGGAATTCCAGAGTTTGTACACACATTTGCAACTCCAAAATATACGCATTAGGTCTGCTACCTGGTCCTTACAGTGTGGACAGTATGCTGATTTTGATGCATTAAATTTCTGGAGTATTGCGGGTGCGAAATATGCATTATTATTTATCATGAGCTGCATGTATGACAGTTTTTTAAGGGGTATAATTTTCAGTGTGATTGCATGACTTATTTGCTGGTCATCTATGGATGGTTTTAATTTTCTCCAGTAGTTAGAGAAAAGGAGGTCCTGCTGAAATTTGATTTTGCCTATCATTTTATATGAGTTAGATATTGTTTTCCTTGTTGTAATAATAGTCTTCCAAAGCAGAGTACACTTTTCTATGTCACTATTAAGTATAGTAAAGTTTTGGAGGTAGCTGGAACACAACTCTTTAATTTGTCTTAGAGGTATTATGTATGATTTAGGTAGATTTAGGTTACTTCTCATTTCTTGGGTTGTACAGTTAAGGTATGGATAGATATCTTGGATTAGTTTGTCCTTTAATTGAGGAAAAGAGTGAAGATCTAGCATCTTGTTATTTATTTTTAGATTTGGATTTTTATGGAGGGGTTGCAGTGTTACCATAGCTCGCCCAAGGTTTAAGGAATAAAAGAGTTTTGGTGTTATATTTATAGAATGTTTTAAGGGATCTATAATGTTGTATGTTTGCAAATCTTTTTTGTTTAAAAAGGGAAGCACTTTGGGATTGATGCCTAGTGCTTTAATGTATCTATAGAATATAGTCACCCAAGGAGGTGACCAAGTTTTCATTGTCAAGTTATGTTCTGCTATTCTCAATATTCTGTTAGTGTTGATAATAGAATAATAAGTTTTAAAATCTGGCAGGTTCAGACCCCCTTTGCTCTTGGGAAGTGTTAGTTTCTGATATGAGATTTTGTTTTTTTGGGTTTCCATATGAATTTTGCTAGGAAGGTATGAATTTGTTTGAAAAATGTATTGTGTATAGTTATCTGTGATGTCATGAATATATATGTTAGTCTAGGTAATATGCTAATTTTGATTATTGATACTTTGGCAAGAGATGGTAGCTTAAGGTTATTCCATCTTTTACAGTCTTGCATTATGCTTTGCCATTTAAGAGTTATGTTATGCTGGCAGAATTCCTTGTCGCTCTGAAATAAAGTAATTCCCAGATATTTGGTTTCTGCTTTAATTTTTATTATATCTATTAGTGGTATTACTGAGATAAGTTTGGGTGGCCTTAAGGGGAAGATATTAGTTTTATTGAGGTTTAATTTGTAGTTAGACATGATTGAAAATTGTTCAATTGCAGTTATTATTTTGGTTATGTCTGAGTTTGGTGTAGTGAAGTATATGTCCAGATCATCTGCGAAGGCGGTGAGATATATCTTGAAGTTGTGTGTTGAGGGGGGGTTATGGTATGTGTTTTGCTTAATATAAAGAAACAGGGGTTCTAGGTATAGGTTGAATAGAAAGGGCGATAACGGACATCCTTGTCTTGTTCCGTTTTTTTATCATAATTCTATTTGACCATGTTTTATTTATATATAGGGATGTGTATGGATTGCTATAGAGAATTTGGATGATCTGAATGAAATTGATAGGTATGTCAAAATAAGGTAATGTTTGAAGTAAAAATTCTAAGTTGACCCTGTCAAATGCCTTGTGGGCATCTACTACCATTGCATAGATATTAATATTCCTCTGATTTGCAAAGGATATTAATGCATCCAATGTTAGAGTTTTGTCATTGGTCTGTCTTTGTGGTGTGAACCCTGATTGCTCTGGAGAAATGATTCTCTCTATCAGGTTTTTTAACCTATTTGCAAGTATTGAGGTCAGGATCTTTGTATCTATATTTAAAATGGAGATGGTCTATAACTATCTGGGTTTTTGGGGTCTGCATGTTCTTTTAATATGAAAATAGTTTTGCAGGCATTGAAGTGAATATCATTTATGTTGTTATTTATTATATAGTTCACCACATAGTATAGTAGTTTAGCAGTTAGGGGGTGAAAGTTTTATAAAATTCTGAAGTAAGTCCATCCGTTCCTGGGGCCTTATGTGATTTTAAATTATTTTAAATGTTTAATTGCTGTTCTTATCTCATTGATGGAAATAGATGCCGTTAGTTTTTTTTTGTTGATCTAAATCTAGTTTAGGGAATTTTAGTTTTTGAAGAAAGCGCTATCTTCCTTAGAGGTTTGTAATGTTTGTTCTCCATAGATTTGAGAATATATTTGTTCGAATACTTTGATAATTTCTTCATTTCTTCTGTAGTTTTTGTCCCTGTAATTTATTTCTGATATATTTGAGGTGGTTTTGTGTTGAGAGATGATTCAGGCCAAAGCTCTGAATGGTATTTGGGCTTCCTCTGCGTAATTAGCTAACATTCTTACCTCATAAAATGACAGATTTCTGGTATCTAACATATAGAGGTCTCTTCAGTTTGGCTATTAGGGTTATTTAGTAGTTCTCTTTAAAGTTGTTCTATTTTCTTTTCAATGTATACTCCTCTTTTAGTTGTAGTATTTTTATAATATGCTGCTTTTTGGATGAATATTTCTCTGATTTGTGATTTGGTCGCAGCCCATTCTATGTCTATTGGGACTTGGGATCTGGAGATATTTGCAAGGGATGTCTTTAATATTTCTTCAACTTCTTTTATTACATCTATTTTGATGACCGGGTAAGGATTCAATGACCAATTAAGACCTTTATTTGCTAAGTACAGATTTTTTGTCCCAGATGATAAACAGTGTGACTTTGGAATGATCCAAGAAAAATCTAGTGTGTATAACTGTTGTTGGATCCATGTTAATAAGTATGTCTGAGATTAAAAAGAAGTCTATTCATGGCCATATTTTGTGGCACTGCGAGTAGAATGTGAATTTCCCAGACTTATTCTCATTATTCCCATATTTAAAAGGGTCATATCGTTTAAAGTCTTGTTTAAGTTCATTTAGAGCTATTGTGGCTTGTTTATTATGTGATTTAATTGGGTTAGATTTGTCCTTTTCTGGGTTTTGATATGTGTTCCAGTCACCCACAATTATTAGGTAGTGATCTTTAAGTTGGTTTAGAATTGTGTAAAGTGACATAAAAAAGTGATGTTGGTTGCTACAGGTGCATCTAGATTAAGCACCATTATAGGTTTTGGTAATCCTGGGTTGGTAAATGTTACATAACACCATCTTCCTTCTTTGTCCACCTTAGTCTCAAGTATCTTGTGCTGGAATTGAGTTTTAATTATTATTGCAACACCAGCACTGTTTGTTTTATCCCATTGCTATAATTTGTCTTATCCATTTTTTCTCCAATTTCTGCCCATTGTTCTGTAGTTAAGTGTGATTCTTGTATTAATATAAGTTTGGCTTTGGTTTTCAGGGCAAGATGCAAAAATAATTTTCTTTTTTCTTTATTTTGGAGTCCTTTAGCATTCCACATCTCTATTTCCCAGATTTATTTGTTAAGTATGTTTTTCTTACATGACTTGTATGTTAATTTGGTTTTATGGTCTTTGTATGTGATGTTGATATGTGTTTTTGGAAAGCATCTGACTATTCCCATCGCTTCCCTGTGCTTAAGGTTCATAGGTTCATAGATTAGTACTAAGCTAACTGCCCTTGCAAGCCATTTTAAGCTTAGCCAATTATCCCTTGTGAGACTCAAACCCTGCACCTTGTGTTTATAAGGCAAACACCTTAACCATTAAGCCACCCTCCCAACAACTGTACCCCTGGACCAGGAATAAATGGGGAATAAACTGAGAAATGAACGTATATTTTTAGTTTCCCTCTGAGCTTTGGTTGTGTTTTCTCTTTGTGCGTAGGTTGAAAGCATGTTAGCCCCCTTACATTACTATATACAACACGGACAAAGCTTTACAAACTAGTTCCCTAAAACACTGCTGTGAAATATCCCTAGTCTCTTCCTTAAAACTATTATATAATTATAGTATTACGGTTACAGCACAGAACTTACAGCTTTTTAGCATATGGCTTATTCCTTCTAATAATGGATTTGTAAACAACATGCTAGTATTCCAATCCTCAGTTAGCTATAACAAGATATACAACAATATGGCATACATTTTAATCCAGATTTGTCTTGTTTACATTTTCCATTTCCTTAGTCTTCTCTTTCCTTCCCCTCTCCTTTAAACTGCCAATCTCTAGCAGATTCCAGAAAAAAAAAAAAAAAAAAACGTTATTGGCACCTATAATCAGAAGTAGGAAAATGAGCGGAAGAGAGAAAAGGAAAAAAAAAATGTTTTCATGCTCAGCCAGGTATATATTCTGCCAAAGCCTACATATTTAAGCTATGTTTATGTTTTCTACAGTCAGATAATTTATATTTGTGTATTCTTGTATTTTTCCTTTTCTGAAAAGCTTTTACACTTTACTTACCTTTATTCAAGTCAAACATCATTATTTCTGTCATACATCCTTAAGATAGGGTGGTTCTGACAGTCTCTCATGTAGTAATAAAGGCTGGATTATTTATGATAAGTCTTAATAAGAGATTCATATTCTTATTTGTTCTTTTGGTAAAACCATACCTTATTCTTCAGATTCTTGCTTTGCAGGTTTCTGGTCATCTTTCAGTCTGATTTACCTTATAAGCTGGTTTAGATCAATTGATGGGTGTTTATTGCAATACTAACTTCTTAGACTGGCTGCATCTTCATTTCAGGTGGTTTTAGTTTATAGTGAAGCCCTTCAGATCGAAGGAGGAATGATTATGCATACCAGAGTCCCAGGAGGTGGTTCCTTCCTATAAATCACGCATTGGAAACTGCAGTTGTATTTTGGTTCCTACCTGTTTTTCTTGTTCCCTTTACTGTGTTCCTTATGGCTCCCTGCATTGATTTAAGGGCCTAGGAAATAAGGGGAAGCTCTCAGGGGTTGATTCCCAACTAAAATGGTCATGATTCAGACCGTTTTTACTCAAGGGATGCCTACAAGTTTTTGTTATTTTATTTCATTTCTGGAGGTGGAATCTGCTTAAAAACAGATAGGAATGTCTTTTTTTATCTCTTTGGGGTTAGCGACCATGTATTTAACATCTTTAACATTGAAAATTAGTTGATTTGGATATTTCATCTGGAATTTGATTTTCTTTTCTATCAGAAACCTGTAATATTGAGACAGACGCCTTGCTTGCCTTATCTGGATGGGAAGGTCCTGAGCAAAGGGAATTTTATTATTATTCCAGGTGAGTGTACCTTTCTTATTGGCTTCAAGTAGGATTTATTTACATTTTGGTAGTTTAATATTTTAATACAGACAGGTCTTGGTCTCAGTGATGATTGTGTTTCTCTCAGGGCTCTGTGGGCTCTCTCTGTTATCACTTATTGTGTTTCTTCACTGTCATCCAGCAGGGATTTTATTATGAGTTTGATAGTTGGTATTAGATTATTATGTGATACAGTTTCAGGGATTCCTCTGATGATGATGTTGTTTCTTCGTGACCTTGCCTCAAGATCTGTTATTTTTGTTTGTAAACTTTGCAGATCTTTGTCATGGGAATCAGTTCTTTGAGCAATAAAGTCAATTTTTATTTCATTTTCTAGTGTTTTTGTCTCAGATTTTTCCATTCTAGTTAGTATTTGGTTAAATGAATCACCAAATGTTTGAAATTGTAAAGATAGTTATGTATTGCTTGTTGAATAGGTAATAAAGGAGTTTTAATATCTTCCAGGTTAGCTGGCTGGTCTGCCTTGGTTTTACCTGTAGATTTAGTATTGTCTGATTGTTTATTTGCCCTTAGTCTTTTTGGAGTTGTATCTTTATCTGGTGAGGCTAGTACTGAGAATTTGGTCTTAGTTGTTACAGTGTCCATATTATTTTCTTCTTTCAACATCCTGCTACTCGGTGCTTTTTCAGACCTTGTATATGAGTGCAGGGCCTCAGTGCCACGTGGCTTCAGTTGTTTCTAAGATCTTAAATAATCCTGTTGTTTTTAAAAGTAATCTGTTGCTATTTTTTCTTCCTTTGATTGTTGTTTGTTATCTGGAATAGATGTTCAGTCTTATTTCTGCATTTTTTGTTCTGTGATGCCTTCTGGGTTTATTTTAATCCAGGGTATTTCACAGAGCTAGGTGCTAGCAGTGCTCACAGAACAGTGGCCATCTTGAACTCCCATACTGTTGATTATTTATATGGTCACAAAATCTTGTCTATAAAATGAAATACAATTACACACGCACACCCACACACACACACACACACACACACACACACACACACACACACACACACACACACACACACACACACACACACACACACACACACACACACACACACACACACACACACACACACACACACACACACACACACACACACTTATGTAGCCATAGACAGATACATAGACAGAGGCATAGATATATATGTTTAAATATTGTTTGGACTCAAGTACTGTAAAACTATAAGTTCAAGTGAATGAAAACATCAAACAAAAAAAGTCAATGATAAGATGTAAAATACAATCAATATATTGTGGTAACCAATTAAATGTAACAAATTACTGGTAAAATGGAGCTCTACAAGTAGAAGCATAACAAATATAATAACCTGAGCAACACAAGTACAGTAAGCATAATAAACTTTGCAAGACTAAAACATCCCATGATAAAGATCATACTAGAGAAACTAGGTATTCATTCAAGGGACACAAGGATCTACTCAAGTGCTGGGATTCCTTTCAGCCAACAAGATCAGATATTCAAAAATGTGTTTGTACCTCACACAAAACCAGTATAATGTGGTGGTACCTAGAAACTCCAGCAAATGGGCAGGAGACAGAGGTTTGTACAGGATGCAGAAAATCAAGTTACCTGGCAACTATGGCCAGAGCAATTTCAGTAATATAGACAGTAGTTCACTGGGCCATGTCAACTGTATTATGATCAAAAAGTGGAACAAAATGCTTTATGAGGGCAATGTTTCTTAGACAGAACCAGGTAGATTTGAAATTAGCTGAAACCTAGTCCTTTAGGATCAGCTTAACATCAGTAATTATCTCAAGATCATACACCATCAGCAGGAATTGCAGATTACCTGCACTATAGATTATATTACAAGACAAAGGTCATAAATTGGCATCCAAGAGTGTGACATGCATGATCATGGCAACTGTCTTAGAGGTACAAAGATTTAGCAGATTATCAGCCTTCTAAAGGTATATGCATTCCAAATGACTGCCTTGGTGGTTAATGGCTCCTCAGGAAAGGAGATGTAAATCAGCATCATCGATGTATCAACACAGCAATGCTTTTGTAATCACTGCATTTGAATAACAGTTCCCAGAAGAAGCTGGTGCATGATGAAGATAGCAGGTGTGGTAGGGAACCCTGAGGAGCGCCACTTTCAAGAGAGTAAGAAACAAGAGTGGTAAATTCCACAATTGCACCTTGGTGGGAATGTAGGAGTTGAATCAGTCTGAGACAATATCAGTGGTGCCACAGTAGGATTCTGGTTGGATCATTAGAGTTTCCTGGTTACCTTGTTGAATGCAGATGAAGTATTAAGCAGGACCAGGTCAAAGTAATACTGTTTATCCTTTATGATAAAGAAATCATAAAAGACCCTAGGATGAATTGTCTCAGTGTTATGTTTTTTCTCCAAAACTAAATTGGAATGGATCAATGCTGTTATCTTCTCTCAAAAAATATCTGCTATATACTCCTTATATTCACAAGAACCTTACCCTAAAATGAAGGTTTGTATTAGATTGACAAAGGAACACATTGTCAGGGTACAAACACGTTTTTTTAAGTATAAGTGTAATACATCTTTTTACTGATCTGAAAATGCCATATCTAGAAGAGAGTCAATGGTAATCCTGCATAGGACAGGATTCAGTAACCCAAAGCAAGCAAGTCCAAACCAATTGGTGGGAGACCACGAGTAGTACTGCGCCTGCGTGTTGGAAATAATAGATATGAAGTCATCACAGCTGGCTAGAACAAATTTACTGCAACCCAAAGATGGAGGCAAAACTGCTTACATAAATCTATCTATATCTATATATACACACACACACACACACACACACACACACACACACACACATATATGTATATGTCTGTGCATAGATATGTGTGTGTGTTGCTATATCTATATCTGTCTATATATACATACATATATATTTGTGTGTATGTGTGTATACTTAGGTGTGTGTGTGTGTGTGTGTGTGTGTGTGTGTGTGTGTGTGTGTGCGCGTGTGTGTGTGTGTGTGGTGCTCTCTCTCTCTCTCTCTCTCTCTATATATATATATATATATATATATATATATATACATATAGATGGGTGTCTGAAATATGAAAGCTGAAATATAGAGCTGAAAATCTTGAATCATGGAACATCGAAGACAACAACTGAATGAGACCTCTATTGTTTAAGATTATAACAAAGTGGTGGTTGTGGTATTTGTCCTCTCCCCACTATTGTGCAGTCTTTGAGTAGCTATATATAATTATCAGGGGGGCAGGGGGTGTAGGGGTGCAGGGGTCTTGTTCCTCTTGAAAAAAGAGATGTATTTACTGTCCTGTTTCAGTATTCTGGGATTTAAGATTTGTGTCTAGATATTTCAACATTATCATAAATGAGACAGATACACACACATACACACAGACACACACACACACACACACACACACACACACACACACACACACACACACACACACACACACATATATATATATATATATATAGAGAGAGAGAGAGAGAGAGACAGAGACAGAGACAGAGAATAAGTCCCAGAGAACACTAGAACAATACAGGCATAATGTTTAAAAAACACAAAATAAAATAAGTTTGTCTTTATGTCCTCAACATGAAAATTAAAATAGCAGGAATGTATCCAGTGAATAGGCTTAGATTAAACAGATTAAATAGGAATTCAGATAGGCTGTATTTGTTTCTGATAACCTGGCAACCTGGTATATTATCTTGGTCTATTGCTGAGGTGTTCTTAGCTTTTGAAAAGGCTGACAGGACATGTTCCATAGAAATTAAAGGATAGCTGTGACTGTGGAATCTGTGGAAAAGTGATAACTGTTTCTGGATTAAAGTTTTAGCTAAATTTGACAGCTAGGATATTCACTATTCCCTGTTTAGGCTGATATACAATGTTGAGCCTCTTAATGGTTCCCTGAAGCTCTTCACTAGTTTGTGTAGTCTTAAGATAAAAGCCTCAAACATTGTACATGTATTAGCAATTTCTTATTTATGCAGGTAGGTAACCACAGGGTTTGTTTTTAAATTTCTCATTTTATTTGGTGAAGATAGGAACTTTCTTATCAATACAACTATTTGAGTGAGATTAAATGTCAGAAGGATAGACATCAGCTTTAGCAGTGACATCCATCAGAGCAGAATTTCATCTAAATGTATTTAGATCATGAGTAACTGAGGAAGACTAGTTCTGAGAATTTTTCTAACTGCAGAGGAATTTGCAGGGGATGTACCACAAGCTTTAAAGGAAAATATCACTAATATATGGTCTGTGCTAATGAGGAAGATGATACATGCGGAGCTGTGCAAGAAGTGGCCATATTGTGAGGATAAAATAAATGGTATTGAGTCCCTAACAGGATGGCTAACTATTTGTATAAGTGCGAAGGAAGTGTTGAGCATTCTGATCACTAACAGTCTAGGTCAGACTGTTTATTACTGGTGAATAGTTGAAGTCCCCCCAGTACAAAGGTGCTGAGTTTAATTGAGATTTCAATTAAGGTGTTTAAAGAGCAACCATGTTTAGAAGGAAGCATTCAGGGTGTTCTATAGCTAACTGTGAAGTAGTAATGCCCTTCTTCTCCATGATCCGCCATTCAAAGTCTTCATCCCTTATTCTTTCTCCCATAGTTTTTTTGTTTCCTTAACTTTTGTCTGTTGTGCTCTTCTTCACTCCTACTTGCTGGTTGTACTCTGTTTGTGAGTCTTCTTACAAGTTTTAAATATTATTCTGTGAAATGACTGTTAGACCAGTTAATGTGGAGCTGTTATTCCTATTCAGTGAGGAAAGGCTATCACTGGCCAGTATGTCCCAGCATACCATAGGCTTATCAAGTATCTCACTGCAATTGTCCCTTTTCTCCCAATCCCACACAAGGGTTCATGTCATATCACTAATGTCTTATGTTGGCTCTGATATGTGAACTAACTAAATGTTTAATTGCAATTTGTCATCCTGAATATCAATAATTAGGGACTTCCACCATTTTAAATCGCAAAGCTCTGTTGCTTTGCTGTATATCTATCAAATGTCTCTCCTTTATTTATTTTTTTTTATTTTCTTATCCTTTCATTTCCCTGATTTGACACCATATTAACCTTTTGCCCACCTCGTTTTGTGTCCATATGCTTCTGAAAATAATCAGTGTTGTCTTGGCATTCTGGCTTCCATGTTTGTTTAGATGCTGCATTATAATGTACTCTTAATTTCTTGCAGCTTGTGAAGTACATCTCCATATTCATCATCACTGTCTATTCTTCCATTACATATTCATCTCTGTCCTCCCTGAGATGTCATGGCCATTGTGAGTAATCAGTTGATATACTCCATCCTTTGCCTGACCTTCTTTAAATCCACTGATATGTGGCTTGATAGATCTTATTGCAGTATAATGTCTTGGTTCCTACATTTGGATTTAGTAATGTCTTACTTGGACTCTTCTTACTTAATGGGGTCCCTAAAATTAGTGGCTATGCTATTCATCATAGCCTGTCAAATATTTTTTATTGTCTTTTCCACCATATGAATTGGGGTCAGAAGCTATGGGATTAGTCAACAATGGAAAGTAATTTGATGCTGGGCTCCAGCCTCTTCAAGGCTGGTACCTCATTTCCTGAGTAAACCTACTCTATACATGCTGCATTATGTATTGTTTAATTTGCTACTTAACACAGGTCATAGCAGTAATAGGTTCCTGTATGAGTCCATCTACATATCTATCAAATACATAAAATAAAATAATAAATTGTGGCATCTAGGAAAATCACTTCATTCTGGCAACAGTTTGATATGCCCTTCATTTTCCTTGTATTTCTAGAGTTTAACTCAAAAGTAGAGAAATTCTGCCTATAAATATCATGCACCCCATGATTTCCTGTAGTTACTACATATTATGATTCTAAGGGACCAGCCTCTAACTATACTTGCCTCATTTACCTCAGAACCATTAAGAAGCTCAATGTGAACTAGTGCTTTAATTTCATTAAATGATCACATTCGGCTACATTTATATTTGTCATAAAGCTTTATAAATGCATTTTTTGAATACTGTGCTTGTTTTATGCATAATAATGATGGCCAACTCATTTTCCAGAATTGTATGCCAGATATTATACAATGATGGGTCATTGTTATTTAAAAATGTGCATGCTTTTTGGACAGAACAACTGGCATACCCATTGTAAAGCGAGCAAACATGAATAGAAAAAAGCCAGTATGATAAAGTACCATTGAGCAGCCAGACTTTTTTCTGCTCATATATGCTGTAGAGGCATACCTCTCAACTGTCCCGGTTTTCACAAAATGCCGAGATTTTTGCTTCATATTTTCGGTCTTTTCCTCATAAAATTTGTGATTTCCTGACAAATCACTGAGGACTGAACTCACATAATAATGACATACATTTAAGTTTCAGACTTCATATCCCTCAGTCAACGTACAGTAACACAAACCTGTTATTCTAGCAGCTTTCTATGTTTATAAGAGCAACATTTACAATCTGTCCTGCAGACAAAGCACACTAACACAAATATTGTTATTCTAGTTTGTAAGACTAGCATTTACAATCTGTTCTTCAGACAATGCACACTAACACAAATCTCGTTATTCAAGCAGATTTTTTAAGTTTTTAACAGTAACATTTACAATGTGTCCCTATTTTGTAGCCTTTGTCTCCCATTATTTAAGGCTTTGTTGACATGTCCCGAGCTAAGAGGTTAAGAGGTGTGTGTGAACAGCAGACCACATAAAGAAAAATCAGGTACATTCTGCAAAACTAAAGAAATGTACCTGATTTTCCTTGTATTTCTCCACTGTCTCGGCATACTCTCGTACCTCTGAACTTTCTGATTTTTGTAGTAAAAAGAAAAGCAATGCATTTTTGCACTCATGATCAAACCACACCAAGCACTGGTAAGTCTTCGTCTACCCACAACCACTCATCAGTCATTGCTTAATTCAACAATAAAAGGTCATTATTATTAACAGTGTGAAAAATAATTGGTTGTTCAAAAATGTCTTCTCATTGCAAGTCCAGCTCCAAAACAAATTCAGCCAAAGAGAAGCACCAGTGATCTGCAGCTACCAAAAAAAGAATGAAGAAATGGAAATCATCCGCATGCATATTTTAAGAGGAGATTCTACCAATCCACATTTCAGAGCAAGGCCCCCAAAAACAAAATAATATATAACCATTTTAAAAATTCTGAAAAAAAAAATGGATACTTGTGTGCTCATGACTCTTTTAGAAATGGAAGCAACTCTATTAAATCTGATGTCTTGTGAAAGTGTGATCATGCACGTGGATGTGTACATATGCAGTACATATCTAAGCAGCCACAGGCTCTGAAATTAGTAAGAAAAAGTAGAACAGAAATTTGTAATATAACAATATTATTTAAATAAGGATTTTCTTTGTTTATAAATAATTATTTTCTATTGGAATTAGTCTAATTTACTAAGTAAATCACTAAAAGTACTCTAATGCATCACTGAGACTTGCCTGCTGGCTGATTGTTTCTGGCTACTTTACTTTCTGTCTCATAGTTAGACCTGCTCCATTCACCCTCGCTACGCTTGGCCTCACTCTGCAAACCTACCCCCATTCCCACCCACCCCCACTTTCATTAGATGTATACCTATCTAAGCCACACCCACCTATTTCTCTCAGCCTCTCCACTTCCATCCTCTATATATTCCGTCCCACTGCCCCATTCCCCACCCTCAACATTACATACTCACATACCTACTCATTTCAAACTCACTCTACCCCTCCCCTTCCAAAGTTTTACCTCAGCCTTTCAACACATCTACCAACCATGCATCTCTTCTACTCCTTAACAGCCTATACTCTCCCTCTGTACTTTCTCTACTCCACCTATAACTCCACCTCTCTCCATACATACCACATCAGACACTACCACTCTCCAACTCTTCCACTGTCCTCCCTTTTCTCTCAGTCCCACACTTACACTGCCATCAGCCCACAACTTTAAAATAACTCAACCTCTCTCCTCCCTTACTACAAGATATACTAAGTTAATTAACAAGCTAAGGAATCTTCTATTATACTCCTTAACACAAATTAAACTCCAAGCTGTCATCCATCCTAACACAAATAATAACTTTATCACCCTGCCAGCACTCCTTCCCCCAGCCCTCCCAATAACCTCTGTCCAATCTACTTCACACTCCTATCCTTACCCCCCTCTCCCAAAAACCTCTACCACTGACCTACTTTTTACCAATTTCAATCTTTGCAGCCTCATAAATAAAGCTACCGAATTCCATACATCCCTAGTCACCTACACGCCTGACATAGCCGTTATAACTGCAACCTGGTTAAATCCACACATTAAGGACAATGAAGTTATCACATCCAGCTATAACATCATTAGACAAGACAGATTAAACAAAAGAGGTGGTGGAGTTGCCATTATGTTTAAAGAAACCCTAAAAATTGAACTACTTAATTGCACCTACCCAGACCTACCCAGCTCAAAATCATAACAACTCATCTCAAAATCAATCCCAACAAAAACATAATTATCATTACCACCTATATCCCTCCAGGCAATAATCTTCATCCCATTGAAAATCTACTGTCCTGGGCATCTACCAATTTCAGCCAAGAAACTATAGTTCTTGGTGACTTCAAATGTGACTGGCCCTCCTGCTCATCTAGTACACCCTCAAGCTTCATAAACCTCTTCAAATTCACTCAAACCATAACTTGTCCATCTCACACATACCAACATTCCAATAAGCAGTCAACACTAGATTGGATTCTAACAGACCCAACCTACACTACCTAGCTGGATGCCTGCCAGACTCCCTTAGTGACCATTCTCCAACCTTTCTTTACAGAAAATGCGTACACACTCAAAGTAACATCTCCTACAAATACATCTGCAGTACAAAAAACTTCTCCCCCTGTAGCTTTAACCTATTACTTTAAAAATGCGACTGGACACCACTTAAACATCTCCATCTAGACCTGGCTGTCCAATATTTTAATAACACCTACCTTAACATACTTAATAGTTTTGCTCCCACTAGAAAAGTACACCAAAAAGCCAAGCAACTACCTTGGATATCAAATGAGACCAGACTGCTAGTTAAACATAGAGATAGAGCATGGTCAGCTTACCAGACTACCAAAGATACATCCAATCTTTTAGCATATAAACAGCTTTGGAGATTAGCTAAGAAACAAATCAAAAAGGACAAAAAACCTACTTCCAGACTAGTCAACAAAAACACCTAAACAACACCCCAAATTTCTGGCAAAGCATTAACTATCTCTTTAGCCTGAGTCTGACCACCACCCCATCAGTTTTAATACCATTCAAACTAGCTACATTAAAAAAGAACTCTAACCAAGCTAAAACCCTGCTGCCGTGCTGCTGATCAACTTCCTAATGAATTTCTAAAGATTGCTGCACCTTCTATCACCCACCCCATGTCTATCATGATCAATTATTCCATTACAGAACAATATATCCCTCTTCTCTGTAAAGTACCTCACACCATTCCCCTCCAAAAAGGTGAACCCTCCAGGGAACTAACCAACTACCGTCCCATAGCCATCCTCTCCTCCCTCACATCCACAATCAGCTCCTTCACCACCTCCTTAGTCACAAGCAGCTATCTAGTTCTCAGCACAGCTTTCAACCTAAACATAGTACTAGTTCAGCTCTAATATCTTTCACCAACACCATTAATCATCTCCTAAACAAAAGTCACTCTGTCTCTTCTATCTTTCTCAATATGCACAAAGCCTTTGACACTGTTTTTCACCAACTGCTTCTAAATAAACTCTCATTTTATGACCTCAGTACTGCATCCCTATCCTAGTTTCATAGTTATCTTTCCAATTATCAGCAAGCTACTAAATGGGCAAATAGTCACTCCCCCCTTACTCCCCATCTCAGTCATTGTACCCCAAGGTTCCATTCTTGGTCCTCTCCTGTTTACCATTATTTAATAACAAACTCAGCTCAGCAACTCAGGTAGCCCACATCATCCAGTACAATGATGATTCCACACTTATATGTTCAGCCCCCTCACCACAAGAACTTCAAATAAAAATGGAAACTTCCATTCAGGACATAGAAAAATACCGCTCAGAGCATCAACTCATACTTAACCCAAACAAAACTAAGATAATAGTCTACAGAAACAAAATATTCAAACCAGGTCAGTCCCATCTCACAATCCTGTCCTCATATGGAACCAAAATAGAACCCACTAACCAGACTAAACTTCTTGGTATCACAATAGATGAGAATCTAAAATTCAACAAACATATTTCTCTGACTGAAAGTTCACGCCAAACTTAGCACAGTCTAAAGGGCTAAACCATACCTTACTCAGAGTGCCAGACTAGCCACTGCTCAGTCACACCTGCTTTCTACCCACCTATATGGGTCTCACATATTCACAAACCTATGTAAGATTGAGCTCAATAACCTAGAATCCTCCTACAATGAAATTGCCAAGTTTGCCACTAATCATTCATGCAGAACTCACCACTGCACTGCCCTCTCCTAGCTCAAATGGCTAGAACTCCCTAATCTCTTATCACTCAACCAAATGGCCATGGCCCAAAAAATAATCTACCAACCAGTAACTGCCCTGCTCTCTCTAACCTTATCCAACCTAGTACTAATAACCAGTCCCTCAGATCCTCCATCAAGCTAATGCTAAAGGTTTCCCACTCCCACAACTACCACAGCGACTCCCTTTACTCCCACAAAATTGCCAAATTATGGAACACTCTTCCACAACCCATCACACAAAATCCTCACCAACATGAGTTCAAACAACTACTAAAGAACTACCTAGCCAAACACTGGCTTTGCTCCTATTATTCACTTATAGGTTCATAGGTGTGTACTAGGCTAATGGCCCTGGGGCCTTTAAAATTCTAGCCCATAAAAGTGCCCTGGCATTGTGCCACCCGGTGTTAGTTCCCACTGTCTTTATTAAGTAGAGCCACTGGAGTGATCCCCGGGATGAATTTTCTATTTCCTATCCACTCATCAAGATTTCACTTGAAGAGGGCTAGTGAGGTATGGGAAGTCTATTCCATAGCATCAGCAGTCTCTGTGTTATGAACCTGTCCCTCCAGCATGTTCTGCTGATTGTGGTAATGAGGTTGAGATCTCTGGAGTGTGTGTGCGGAGGGATTGAGCTTTCTTTAGATGTAGCATTTCTAACAGAGCTGGGTCAGACATGGCTTTGTAAGTCAAGCAGAGATTGCCTCTTAGTAGACAATATGAGACAGAGAATAGCTGGATTTTTTTGAGTCTGTCCATGTAGGATGTGTTTTGTGGCCTGACCAGCTGTTGCAGGTGTCTAATGAGGTACATGCTAAATGGGGCATTATACTCTATGATTGATCTAATGAGGGAAGAGTAGAGAGAAATGTTGTCCTCTTTCTTCCTGGAAGCAAAACCCTTGGTAATGATTACCACATAGAATGACTTTCTGATCACAGTGGCAATGTGGTGGTCGAAGGAGAGGTTGCTGTCAACCTGTGTCCACAGATCTCTTATAATGCCTTCAGTGTTCAATGGGCTCCCATCAATGTGGTAACTAGTGAGAATTGAGTTTTTCCCAAAGGGGATGACGACACATTTTTTGGCATTAAGCTTAAGGCCATGGTTTTGACACCAGTCATTGGTCTCAGTGGGATGTCTGCATCACTTGGGGAGTTAATAATGGCTCCCAACTTGCAGTCATCTGTGAAATTGGTCAGCCAGAGTCCCTCCATGTTGGCCTGGACGTCTGAGAAGTAGATGCCAAACAGGAGAGGACCCAGGACCGATACCTGTGGGACTCCACTCGTGACTGGTCAGCAGTCTGACTTGGAATCTGCTACTTTCATACTGTGAGTTCTATCTGTGAGCCAATTTGCAACCCACCTAATGATATAGGGGTTGATGCTTGTTTGCTGAGTTTATCAATAATTCCTGAGTGAGGAATGGTATCAAAGGCCTTGGTCAGATCAGTGTAGGCTGTATGAACTGCCTTACCTTCATCCACCGCACTGGTGACTGACCCAAAGAAATCAACCAGGTTGAGCAGGCATGATCTACCTTTCACAAAACCAAAATGCGTGGGATCTAGAGTTTGGGGATAACTTTGTGGGGAGTGTGGGTGAGATATGGATTTCCATTGTGATTAGTTTGTGGTTGGATCTAACCAGGGAGAAATTGACTGTTGGTGTAAAGCAACCGTTGCCCATGTTAGTAATAACCAGGTCAAGGATGTTGCTTCTTCTAGTGGGGGTAAGAATGAGTTGGTCTAGGGCATCAGAACTGATGAATTCCAGGAAGCATTGGGCCAGTGCATTGGTGCATGAGTAGTTTTCCCAGCTGATGGAGGGGTAGTTGAAGTCACTTAGTATGAGAGTGTTGAGTTGGATCTTAATGGTTTCCAGAATGCTTAGGAGTGTGGATTGAGAATATTGGGTCATGGTTGGGGATGTATAGCAAGCTACAGCCTGAATTGCCATCTTAATGTTAGTTGAACCTGGAGTATCTCAGATGCGTTATGCGGGGCTACTAGTTTGGAGGTCTGCAAATCCTTTAGGAATATGGAGACACCACTGCCTTTGCAGCTTTGGTCCATGTTCTGGGGCCGAAAGGTGTAGAATGAGTTATAGCCCGGTAGTGCAGTGGTGCTTTCTGCTGCTTTAAACCAGTTCTCCGTTACAGCACAAATGTTGATGTTCTCCATTTTGAGCAGTGCTTCGAGTGAGTGCATCTTGAGATTTAGACTTCTAGCTTTGAGCAGCATGACCCTCAGATTGCATTTGTTTATAGCTGTTATGGTGGAAATTTGGTCTTTAGAACACTGCCTATAAAAGGCACTATAGGGGTGGCAAGAGCCTTAGCCAGTACCCGGAAACCCAGATGTGACAGATGCAGGCCATCTCTGGCAAATCATCAAGGTTTGTCAATCATGTCATCCCAAGAAAACAGATACTGGATCCCCTTAGAATGACGCCAATTGTTGAAGTAAATCATTTTCTGTTTGTACTGTGGTATCATTTTGAGCAATGGTAAGATGCTGCTCTGGGCTAGGGTCATACCTGCCTGGGCCACATAATTCAAGAGCTCCACCATGTCTATTTTCATGTAGTCCAGGGAGGTGTGTCTCAGGTCATTCACACTCACATGGACAATGACTATACTCCCTCTATCTGTATGCAAACTCTACTAACTCATAACAGCTTCACAATGTTCCATTGATGGACAGGGATTCTTTGTTTCTAGCCCATACTGTACATACATTTGGAATAGTAATTAACTCCCTGTCATTATTTTGCTGTTGGAATATGTGCATACTGTCTCTAAATTTATATGTGGCATACTGTCTTTGTAATTTGCATTCTGTATAAGTTTTACAATGGATTTTCCTTCCATTTGAGACTCTGTACAGTTGTGTACACTGCTGTTTGTACTCTGCACTGACTACTGTATTATAAGAGTATTATTACTATTGTAAGCTTTGTTACTGCATGTGGAGCTTTTCTCCCCAGGCCACCACTGAAAATAGGCTTCTGGCCCAGTCAGACACTACCCAGTTAACAAATGTAATAAATAAATAAATATAACTAAACAGTGTTGCATTATAGAAATATATAAGGTTTGGGTGTGGATAATTCAGGTCTACCTGTGACTACATATATTTGATCACATAGGCTTGGTATTCACAGCCAAACCATAGCAGCTATGAGAAAACAGTATTTCATCCAAGCATTGTATATTATTTAATTAGAATTTGTTAAAATGCCAGTGGTTCTAGAATTAGAAAATTCTCCTGGATTCATAGGTTCATAGGTAAATTGCACAAGGGCCTTTACAAGTCTAGGCAATAATACCCAGGATATGACATTATTATGACTTAATTTCCCAGAAATTGCATGGGGTAGTATCAGGGTAGAGGGTCTTTGGGTGTTAGAGCCCTGAGTCATTTTACAGACTGCCTCTGTCCATAAGGGATGTGGGCAGTTCCCAGGAGTGAATTTGTGGTTCCCATTCATTTAAATAAATAAATAAACTTACTTATTTAGTTGATTCTAGTGTAAGTCCTGAATGTTGCTGTGGAAGCTATTGTTGTATCTTCTGGTAATCTTGCTGTGATTGTTATCCCTCATAATAATTGATTTAGTGCTCAGTAATACCCTTAAAACATGGCAGCAGAATGCATGTATTGACCTTACTCTTACAGATATTATAGATCACACTGTGGAAGCTTGCTATCTGTAAATTATTAACATCAAATAATTAAGCTATGACTGTTGCCAAGTTCCTGATGCCCAGTTGACTGCCTTACAATCTACCAACTTTCTAACACAATAGTTAATCTCATATAATGACCTTTATTCACTGAGTGCCCTTCTCTATGAGCTGATTCTTATAGCATAGACCCCCTAATGCACACACACACACACACACACACACACACACACACACACACACACACACACACACCGCACACATGCACACCACATACGCACACACACGCACACACACAAATTATCTTCTTTGAACCACAGATACTTTCAAATAGAGCTGATAAGGTCCAAAAACAGTTATGTCAGTTCCTTATTTGCACATTATCTGTCTACCATTCAGAAACAGCATATTAGCCAGACACCAACCAACACTAAAACCTCATCAAAGAGTATCACTACTTTGTTTTCCCAGATAAATTCTAAGACAAAATACTTAGTAGTTCAGAGGTGCAACTGACACCTGAGTAGGGCTACTGCATCTTCTAGGATAGGAAAATCTCCAATACAACTGCCTTATTACAAACACGGCATATTCATTCTGAGTGATGGCTGTTAAGGGGTGAATTGCAGATAGTGGGTATTGTACTGCAGTCACTGAGGACATTACTCAGCACTTGAACAATTGGGCAATTCTTAGGGGTGTATTGTTAATGTAGTAGATCCCTGAGGTAGATGACTTCCAAAAAGTATACAACAATGAATTTTTGGCATTCGGTTTTAGTCTATGAATTTACTACCAGTTATTTATTTGGGACCAACCTTCATACAGGATAGCTAAGTGATTTGGGGATTCAGTGACTGCTCCTAACTGGCAGTCATCTGCAAACTTAGTCTGCCAAAGCCCTTTGGTATTGGCTTTTACTTCAGAGAAGCAGATGCCAAACAGGAGAGGTCCCAGCACAGAAGCCTGGGTGACTTTACTGGTGACTGGTCTATTTGTGGAGGGAACTTCCTCTATTTTGATTTTCTGCATCCTATATGTTAGGTTCATAGGTTGGTACTAGGCTATCGGCCCTAGGGCCTATACAAGCCTAGCCATAACAATTACCTGGCTATTTCTTCCCACACTATTTACTTCCCTGGACCCCTGTCTAGCAGGGCGACTGACATGATCCCCGGAGTGAATTTCCTTTCTCCCATCCAATCATCAAGGTTCCTTTTGAAGAGGGCCAAAGAGGCACTCTGCTTGACATGTATGGGCAGTCTATTCCAGAGTCTGGGGAGTCTCTAGGTCAGGAACCTATCCTTCCAGCATGCTTTGTTTATTGTGATGACAAGATTTAGATCCCTGGAGCGTGTGGCTCTGAGGGATTGAGATTTCTTTAAGTGTAGCCAGTCGGTAATACAGAGGGTGACATAGGGTGACATTGCATCTAGCAATCAACTGTCATACACAGGTACAAAAGTAGATCCATACACTAGAACCATATGAATTATATGCATCTCTCAATTCTGTGGATTAATTAGTGACCTCCTAATTAATGATGAGAGTCAACCAACTGCTATATGTACATTAAGCTGCAGTTCAGAGTAGCAGTCAGATGTTCATAATGTTAAAATATCAGAAATATTTTCTACCTGAGTTTAATGAAAATGAACTCCTCTTAGATACTTGGCCAATACCCTTTTCTTACTTTGAAACATCACTTGACATCAGTGGTACTGCAAAATAAAAAACATAGTCACTGAATTTTATTTCAGTTTATGTAAAATAACAAATTGCCCTAAATCTCCTAGTGCCAAAAGCTCTTGCTATGCATTCTGTAACACAAAATGGAGGTGTAATTCCTTGTAGCTTACAGTCTGTTGTACCTCACTGTTGCCAGTGTATGATTCACCTAATCTGCTACTTGTTCACATCCACAAATCATTTGTGGAAGTAGGTGCCATTCAGTTATTTAATTATTTTTATTTATTTATCTGGCATTTGTTTACCGGGAAAGCTCGACTGTGTCATGAAGTGCCTATTTTCAGCACAGTCCAAGGGAGAAAAGTTCCAGATACATATGGTTATCAGAATGAATAACTTAACAGACATAATGAAGTCATAACATTCAAGTACAAAATTTGAAAAACTACACATTAGTTTGTCAGAATAAAAACTCAACAGGCATCATAAAGTCATAGTGTTCAAGTATAAATTATATGGAAAGCCTGATAATAGGAAGATGCAACATTATTTACATAATAGATGATTATCATAAAGATTATTAATATTTTAGAGGTCATGAAATATAGGTTCATAGGTTCATAGGTTCATACTAGGCTATCTGCCCTGGGGCAATTATAAGCCTAGCCCGATTCTGTATATGCGTCGCCACCCCCCCTTGGTATATATTCTGCCCCTTTTTTTGTTTTTAGTTTGTTGTGCCTCTGTCTAATAATGACAGGGAGTAATCCCTGGGACAAACCTCCATCCCCTTATCATCCACTTATCGAGATTTTTCTGAGAGAGAGTGAGGTGCTCTGCCTGAATGAATTCTGATTCCAGAGAAGAAGAAGCCGCTAAGGGTGGGTTATGAACCTGTCCTCTATCATTTCTATCATTTCTGTTCAAGTCCTCGTTCAAGTCCCTGCCCGTATGGGGATTAAGGATTTAGATTTGAGGATTTGGAGTATGTTTATTAATTCTGGATTTATAGCTTCTGTTGTATGGCATAGATAGATTGAAGTAGCTGTATGCAACTGAGTAGAGCTGGAGAGTTTTTTTTTTTTAGCAGCATATATGGCATCTGTTTGAGACCTCCTTTGGTCTTGGTGCTGTTGCTTTTTTCTCTTTCTTTCTGGTTGCGGCAGGGTAAGGTACATCCCAAAAGGGCATTGTACACGGGAAATAAAAGGATGATTGATGGATGATCTTGGGGAGCACGCTTTACCTCTCTGGATCTAGATGTGTGTGTCTTCGTGATTGAGGGTGGGCTGTTGGCAAGGTCTTTCTAATCACTTTGGCAATTGGGTCCCAAAGAAGATTGCTATCCCTAATAACTTTCTCTGTACTTAATGGGTTTCCACCTATGGGTTGTTGTGGGTTGCCACCTGTGTTTTGTTTTTTTATGACTATACATTTTGCCAATTTAGCTTTAACAGCATTTTTGGCGTTAAGCTTATTTGTCTGTCAGAGTGTCCAGTTATCTGTCTCTGTTTGCTGAGAGTTGGAGGTTGGTGTGGAGCGTTAGTCGCTGATTATGTGTTGTTTGGTCCTCCCATAGAGTATACCAAGTGGAAAAGTATATACCGAACAAGAGTGGTCCCAGGAACAGAACCCTGTGGGATGCCACTTGTGACCAGGACCTTCGAGTCCGACATGCTCTTGTAACTTCACTGTGGGTTCTGTCTGTGGAGCAGTCAGTTACCCATCTTGTGACATAGGTTTTATTTTTAAGCTGGAGCTTATATCTATGATGCTTGTGGGGTATTGTGTCATGCCTGTTCCAAATGCTTCTGGGGGGGTGTGACTACCTTCCCTTCATCTATGGCTTTGGTGACTGTTTCAAAGAAGTCAACCCAAAGAAGAAAAACTCATTTGCACTGAACCAAAAGGCAGGATACAGGGTAGAAGTGGGTCCTGGTAGTCTTGTCTTTGTTTTCAACTCTCCATGATGATCCTTCCTCCATGCTTAGACTAAGACCTAGCCTCTTATTTTAATTGGTTCTAGGGGTCCGTAGGCTTTTCCCCACTCTTATGGAGGTGGAGTGGGAGGGGTGTTACTGTCACATGGCTTCTGTGGGCATGCCATTAGGAGATTGTATATGCTGTATTATTTGAGGGTTTATATCTGATGTAGTCCTAGGATAGGTTCCAGGGGGAGTCTGGTGGGGGTCCTGTTGGGGTGTGTTTGCTTTGGTTTGAGGCAGCCCACCTGAGCATCTGAGATGTTTGGAGCAGCCTCTGAGGGCAAATACTGCTCTTGGATATTTGCTCTGTTTGCACTGAACCTGTCCAGTTTGATCTGATATGCAAGTGTGTTGTTTTTTTTAGAATTTGTCATTTAGAGGTTCTTTTAGTCAAAGTCTGGGTTCTGCATCCCAGGTTTCTAACATAACTGAAAAAAGCAACTTGTTTGTCTTGGGTGTCCTGTCTGTTTTTTCTCTTGATTTTATTTGGTAGGTTTTTTTTTTTGCAAGTACTACTGATGAGAGATGTTCCCCCTTGTAGGTTTTTGCTAGCTGAGTAGTAGGATCCTCCTTTGTATATATTATTTATGCAGGTCCACCTACCAGACTGACCTTGATTTATGGGATTGGGTGGGGTTTTGTGTTGGATGGGATGCATGATGCATGTCTTCCGAGAGATGTCCGATGATCCATGCATTAGGATTCTGTCATTTGGATGGTAGTTTCCACACTTTCTTCCTTTGGTTTGTGATTCCACTAAGTTTTTAGAAGTGAGAAGTTGTCTTTTTTGAAGTTTTTGGGCTGGGTTTTTTGGGGGAGGGGAGGGTGTGGTATGATGAGTCCAATATGAAATATTTGAAGTTTCATCCAGGGATGAGGGGATAGGTCATGAGTGGGTTCAGAGTGATGTCTGAATGTGTGTATGTGGGAGGTTGTGTTAGTTGTGAGTTTGGTCTAGTAGTTTTAGTTGGTTATGGTCTTTGGGAGCAGGTTCCATTGGCTCAAGGGAGTTTAGTAGTCACAGTGCTCCTTGTGTGCTTGCAACCAGTATATGTTTTCCAGTCTTCATTTGTCATGTTCTTGAATGTTTTGAATAAAAGGGTGTGTGATTCCTTCACTTGAGAGAATGGTATGTTTGATGCTATAAAAGTAAGAGTTCTTGCCCACTGTTACTGTGGGATGATGCTGCCATAAATTGTGTTGCGCCACTGGCCTGGGATGTGATGACCCTGTAATGTGGAGCCTGGATTTAAATTTGGTCTGTAGTTGATTTTTGGGTTGAAATATTTGGGTAATCTGGCCTGGTTTGGGGTGGGTGCTCTGGTGCAATAAGGTGCTGTCTGCTGTAGTGGTCTCGTCTCTTCATGCATCTTGACTTGTCTTGACTCCCAGGAGGTTAAGACTGCATAGAGCAGGTCTTCTCCATACTTTCTGAGGTCTGCTTGTTGTCCTCCGTTTCTTTAGGTTTCCTTTGTTTGGTGGCAACCCATGTTTGAGGTTCTTGTTGCCTTTAAAGGCTAGGTAAGGCATTTGAGTTTTGTTGTAAAGCAGGAAAGGGCAGGTGGGACATTTGCAGCTGTCTTGTCTGAAAAGCCCAGTGGTGACAGAGCATCCGCCAATTTAGCAAATGTGTTTGTCTTGTTTGAATGTATCCCATCATTTAGGTGAATCAATCAATCGTCAATGTTATTAAAATCTTAGCCAATTCTTAAAATTCATCATTTGACTGCTCACAAAGGCATGTCTCTGGGTCTCTTTCATGTAGTCCAGTCTTTTCATGTCTCTCATCACATTATCATGGGAGGAGGAGGTAACAGATCATATTGGTGGAGGCATAGTATAGTGTGAGTAGAGAAGGGTAGGGTGTGATAGATGGGATAGTAGGAATATATGTGGAAAAGGTATGAGTGTAACCTCAGGGGAGTATGTGAAGAGGAATGGAGGGTTGGGAAAGTTAGTAGTGGGGATAGACAGAGCAGAGATAGAAAAAGGTATAAGAGTACCTCAGCTTGGGCTCATACAGGAGCAAATCCAAGCTTTGTTGAGGTATTCTTTTACAGAGGTTTTGAAGAAGTGCAGGCTAGTAGCAGTTTTTGATAGTTAAAGGAAGAGAGTTCCATAGTTTTGCCATAGAGCAGGAGTATAGGCGTAGGCCTGTTTTTTATAGGTTTATAAGTTGTGAGGAAATGTTTGTCTTCAAATCTGAGATGTTTATTTGGGATATAAAAGTTGACTAATGGGCTAAGAGCAGGACAAGCTATTGGGCTGTGAATGATTTTGTGTACCATAGTACGTTGTACATATTGGAAGTGGAGGGGGAGTTCAAGCCATCTTAGGGAATGCAGGGCTTAATAGTGATGAGTTAGAAGGGTTGTGTTTATGGCAAATGTGGCAATTTTGTTATGGCAGCTTTCTAGCTTTTTTCTTAGGGTAGTCTGTAAGTTAGTTAGAATTGGGGCCCCATATAACAATGAGGGCAAGTGGTAGGTTTTGGCCAGTGTAATTTTGGTAGCTGCTGTGAGGATGTTTTTATTTCTGTATAGCATGCTTATTTTTTGGTCCTTTTTTAATACTGTTTTGTATGTGTATGTATATGTCAAACTTGAGATTATCATCAATTGTGACACCTAGTAGTTTGGTATGCTGACTCAATTCATTTTCAGTATTGCTGGCTGAAATGATATTGACGTTTGTTTTGTTGGAGCTTTGGGGTTTGTGGGTGAAGAGAAGGAGCTTTGGGTTTTTTTTGTGTTTTTTCTTGTGGGGGAGTTAGTAGGACTTCAGCTTTGGAGAGCTATGCATTTATGGAAGAAAAACCTATGTTGTGCATTGTAGGTGAGTTAATGTGTGATACGCAAGTGATAGTGGAGTCATCTCCATACTGGCTTAGAGTGCCTTCACAGGAAGATGTATGTAAGTTATTGATGAAGAAATTAAATATTAATGGGCCAAGGATGGATCCTTAAGGTACACCTGTGGGGGTGATGTGATATGGGGAGATAGAGCCCTGCCATTTTACTGCTCATTGCCTGTGAGCTAGGTAGCTAGAAAACCACTAAAGTGATGAGGAGGATAGACCAATGCTGGAAAGTTCTTTAAGAAGTTTGGGGTGAGATATCATGTCAGATGCTTTTGACTAATCTAGAAATACTGCAGATAGTAGTTTGCCAGTGTCACGGGCTTTGTTGACAGAGTATATGAAAGCTAATATGGCTGTTGAGGTACTGAGTGCAGGTCTGAAGCCATGTTGAGTGTGGGAAAGTAGGTTGTTGTGTGTAAGATTGTGGAGATGTTGTAGTTGCACACATTCTTCTAGAATCTTAGAAAAGGGGGACAAGACTGCTATAGAATGAAAGTATGTGATGTCAGTGGAGTAGCTTCCCTTATGTAAAGAGATAATGTGTAATCTTTTCCATAGGTTAGGGGCTTGTGATTCAGCTATGAATCTATAAAATAAGATGCTAACTGGGAATGCTGCTGCCTCTGTGGCAAGCTTTAGGTATTCTGGTGGGAGATTGAATGCTGAGGTTGAGCAAAGTTTCAGTTCTTGGAGTAGTGTTTTATTTTTTTATTTGAGATAAAGGGATGGGCTAAAATGTAAGCTGGGGATGGTTTGTTGTTTTAGTTATGAGTGAGGGGGTGGTTGTGTGTGTGTAATGTGAGGGGTGTGTAGAAGTTAGTATTTGGGGTATTAATAGAAGTAGTGAGTTGAGGTGAATGAGTTGGGTTTACTTTTAGACTGGATATGGACTCTATAAAGTCTGTGTTGAACTATCAAGTTGTTAGAGAAAATTAGGGCTATTCCACCACCTTTTTATGTGTTCTCTTTAATCCAATAATGCAGTAACCAGGGGGAAGAACTTCAGTGTCTTTTATTTCTGTTTTTAGCCAAGTCTCTGTAATAGCAAGGATGTCTGGGGTTAGAGTGGATTAACCAGGCATGCCAGAGTGTCAGTTTATTGCACATACTCCTGATATTAAGAATGATAAGTTTTAGTTTATCTATCTGTATAGCAGGAATGGGACCTGGGTTGGGATGAATGTCTCTGCACAAGTTTAAGGCCATGAAAGAACATCTAACTGTTTTAGGAGTTTTAATTAATTTGGGTATTTGTATTAGTTTTAGGTTGTTGTGATTAGTATTGAGGACTTTAGGGTGGGAATAGAAGAAGATAGGTATAGACATAAAAAATATAGAGTATACAGTATATATATATATATATATATATATATATATATATATATATATATATATATATATAATATCTATAAAATATAGGTATAGAGTTAATAAAATTTCATGCACTCTACTTCTGCCACAGTTTTTAGGCTGTGGATTGATCCTCTGCAGCTTAAGAATCACCTGTTTTTGTCTAATTGCGCTGCCCTTATTGGCCATTGTTCTGCAAATATTTGCACCTGATAAAGCTGTGTTGCAGTCTTTTCTTTCCTTAATTTTCAGAAGTATAGCCCCCATTTCAGTGCTATTTACTACAGATCTTACACACCATTTCATATCACTTACATATACATAATAGAAGAGGGAAAGTATAGATAACAGGCTGTTCCCTAACCTACATATGGTATAATTTAAAATGTTTTAAAAGAAATACTAAGAACTAAACACAGACGCACACACTTGATTCAAGGAATGATTGTGTGCTAATGTGATGTACAGGAAGCACATACTTTAATTTTAAAGCTTGATAATTCTCTAAAATATGTTATGGTATACAGTCCTGCTCTGCAGATAGTAACATGCTACAATTAACTGTGAAGCACATTTTACTAACCAAAAATGAAAAATAAGCAAATGGAAGTATAATGCCTTGGTCTTAATGTAACAAAGTGCATACAAGCATTTGGCACAATATCCTCTTCAGTCTGTCAACATATGTGATGTGTATCACAGTGATTCAGTACTCTGTCGCTGACAGACCCCAGCGACTTAAATTGGCAATTAATATTAATGAGTATTTTGCTGAATGCAAGGTATATGGTCTGTGACTGCTAAAAATGCCTTGAGTGATAAGAACACTTTTTTCCAAATCACAGCTGTGAAAGAGACCTTCTAAATATATGTCAACTCATCCCTGCACAGCTTCACAGTATTTATGATTCTCTCACAATAATTTACTGTTCAGTCTCCACTGGAGACCCCTGATGGTTAAATGTGCAATTAATATTAATGAGCACTTATTTTCAACATTATATGAGAAGTGTGCAGTAAGGCTGATGAATACATCTTGTGGGGAGAGGGGTGAGAAAATAGGTTTCCCAATTTATTTTTCTGTTTAAAAAGTCACACTGAACATCTGGTACCATATTATGTTAAACCCTCTTAATCTATTACAGCACCCCCGTAATAAGTCAGTGTTTGGTCTCTGTGGTAAAAGACAGCTCATTAAACTGATATGCAATACAGCTAAGTGTGAGAAAAAAATTTAAGCTAATGTAATCATCAGTGAAATCATTCTTCCATGTTAGAAGCTAATAAAAAATACTAAAGAGCCAAAGAGACTTTCCTATGAATTAAAAATATATAAAATACGTATAAAGCTTAATGTTACAGATTTGATAAACAGTGAAACAGCACCAGTTAATAAAAAATATCAGAGACACCTCCAACAGAACCCTTGAGAACATGCTTATGCACTGTTTAGGATGTGTGTGCATAACACGTTAATTAACTAAACACCAAGCAGGTGAACACCAAAGGCATTTTTAGGTTGTAGTTCTAGAATGAAACAACACTACCATGCCCTTCAATCTCATGTATAAGCCATTCTTACATATTATTTGGTGTCACTGGAAGGCTGGTGGTAAAGTAAGTCTGATACAGAAAAAGGCAGAAATCCATAGTGCCAATGCTGTAAGTATAAAACATTAATATGACCTCCCCACCAAAAATATATTGTCAGTACAGCGCACCATAACTCTGTTAATATTACAGTCTAACTCTAAGAGTGTACAACCATTCAGAATCTCAGCTATTGAGTCTTGCAGGATAAAGGGGTATTCTCCTTTCAGCCACTTGGGGTGTGCAACCTTAGAGTTTGAGCATAAACATTATGGACTGCGAAAATGCAGCTTCCAACATGTATGTATATTTGGACTTCTCCTATAGAAATACAGTATATGCATTTTTTTCAAAAAGTTAGTAATGTGTCTTTAAAGAATATATTGGACTGCATGTTATCAGTACATTCTCAGACAGCTAGGCAACAGCCTGGATTAGCTGCCTAGTAATGAGGTGCTAACTGAACACTATACTAATTAAGAGAAGGTAGCATGCATGTGTATGCAAGTGTTTGCTGGTTAAGGTTATAGTAATAACTAGATAAGGAGGTAGATCTTCACCTCCACAGTACCACCTTATTGATGAATGCTGACACTAAGTGGAAATCTGCCAGTACCACTAACCTCAACCTGGCCAATTATGTTACGGAAAAAAAAAAAACACTTTCCATACCATTACCACTATGCAAGACACTCAAACACACACATTCACATACTCTTCATATAAACAGATATACACAGCACTAGATCCTAGCCCTTCCTATAACACTGGCATGCACTCACATATTCCTACTCCTAATGTTGAAACTTGTGCGTGTGTGTGTGTGTGTGTGTGTGTGTGTGTGTGTGTGTGTGTGTGTGTGTGTGTGTGTGTTTGTTTGTATACAGATAGCTATAGATATAGATATAACTATAGATATAGATATAACACCATGTAGAAACTGTGGAAGATTGCATGGCACAGTGATTTTGCAGGGCGGAGGTTTGTCACATCTACTGAAAGACCACACACAAAGACCACACACCCCTTCTTATATAAGGGAGTGCAGAAAGAGAGCAAGAGGGAAAGATGGATTTGGTTGGCTGTAGCAAAGAGAGGAAACACTGTAGAAAGAGCCATAGACTGGGTCTGTACAGCATAAGAGGCTGAGTACCAGAGACATTGGCCTGTCAGGTGAGAGAGGAACTGAATTGATTGTTGTTTACATGAGATGAGTTTTGAGTCTTTAACCTGGACTGAATTGTTAGTAGCCTGAACAATATGGCTGAAATTGTAAGGCAGCATTGTATATAACCTGCACCTCAAAGTCACTATAAATAAGTTATCCTGAAACCACACAGAAGTCCTTCAGAGTCTTCAGCGTGGTTATTTGATGGGCAGAGTTTGGTCTAACTATGCTAAAACCTACTATATTTTGATCTCTGCATTGCTGCTGCAGGTGCTGACCTTCTGTGAATAAAAGTGTTTAGAGTGTACTGTTTTCAAAATGTGAGTCAAGCAAAGGTGAAATTTAGTGTTCTTTGTTACAGGAGTTATTACTTGACCTCTAAGCAAAGGGAGAGACTTCGTTTTGCCATCCATGGAGACAGACAGTACATAGAAGAAGCACAAAGTGCTTGGAGAGGGAAGTAAATGCAATTATTCATTAAAACAAGCTTTCAAAGAATTGCAATTCAAGCCAGACAATGACAAATTGACATGTACTGTTCAGTGTTTTAGCAAAGTAACATAAAATGAGTAGGAAGTTGCTTACCATGATTTCCATGGTGAATGTGTTAAGCTGTTGGGAAATTACTGAAGCAAGTAGAAAGCTTAGCAAATTTGTGTTGACATTCTAAACATGAAATATGGGGAAACGGTGTAAAAATTACCAAAGTAAATGCAAAATATGAATATGGAATATATTTAAAAAGTGAAACAGTATTTTTTTGTTTATTTATTTGACATTTGTTTACTGTGAAAGTGCAGCTGGATACAAACTCATTTTCATTGGAGGCCTGGGAGAAAAGCTCAATAGTACAATTTATACAGAACTACAAACTGACATTAGTTACAAAGACTAGGACAATAACAGAGGAGTACAGTTTATGTTTATGTTTATGATCAAAAAGAGGAAAACAAGCATGTGTATAGCAAGCAGTAAAGTTAAACAAACATTAAATACAAGACAGGATAGAGTTCCTAGTATGTATGTTACATAGTAGTGCATGAAAAATATATTTCAGAAAAAAGTATATACATTTCAGTCATAATTTTTGGAACAGATAAAGGTTACAGTAAAAATAAAAAAAATGAAAGAAAGGAAGGAATAAGGAACAGCTGAGGGCTAAGGAATTACAGAAAGGTGAGGCTAAAAATGTGGTAATGCAGGAAGGGAAGTACAATAGATTGAGAAAAGTCTATTAGGAATGGGGAGAAGAGAAAAGTAAATATGATGAAGCATTGGTAGATCCAATTTTTGGATAGATGATCTTTTAGTCTAGACTTCAAGGAATAGCAGAGAGTATACGTCTGATAGATTCTGGAATGCTATTCCCTGCTTTGGCAACACAGTGAGAGTACAGATTAGACCCAGCCGATCTTTGAGGCTTGTAATTAGATAGTAGATACTTGTGAGAGGAGCGTATTTCATGAGAAGGAATATAGTGTTGAAGTAGTGATGATGTAGTATACATTGTATATTTATTGTATAATTGTATACAAAATGTTGAAAAACAAGCTGTGGCAATACAACGTTTATGTTCAGTGGTGTGCTGAGTAGTCAGTCAGTTCAGAACTGTTTTTCACTGGGGTGTACTGAGGCAGTTCTTGGGTATAAGTGTAGTAAAATTGTTGGTTTAAATGTAAGTTTTGAATAATGTTTGAAGTGCTGCTGAAGCAAATGCATGACATTCCCAAAACAAATGAAACTGTTAAAGTGATATGGTATTTTTGAAACAATACAAAGGAATTGCTGTAGAGACAAAAATCCAGCAACATTTCTGCATTGTGTTAGTTCCATTCAAAATTCTGCTGAGGAAGTACATAGTTTGTAAGTGAATTGTGGAATGGAAGGAAGGAAACAACATAAGTGGAGGCTTTTACAGTGAAAAAAGAACAATTGATTTATTTGTTGTTGAATATAAAGTTGATAACTGTATAGTATCTAGAGTAAAATTCTAACCAACTGCTGAATGAAATTCAGTAGCAGAGTGGGGTGTGTTGCAGCAATGAAAATTGATACTGAATATATGTACCAGACATCCCTTGCATTGTGAATTTTAGGCCAGTGTTTTCTATTTCTTTCTAAAGACAGTTGTGTTGCTTTTGAAAAACATTGTTTTTTTTTTTAAATGATGAAAACTTTGTTTGTGGGTAACCTTCATTTTTTAAGATGTAACAGCGATGAATTTTGTAGTGTGTGGAAAACAATGACAAGTGATTGATCTTTATATGGCCCCAACATATGCTGGGTGCTGTCTGAGCAGTGATAGGAACATGTCATAAAGTATACATCAGATAATTCTGAATAGCAATAACAAATGAGTGACAATGTTTGACAGATCTCTTAACTGAAAATAAAGGACTACTGATTACTGAATTTTTGATAATAAAGAGCCAGTACAGCTGCTAGGATGTTTGCCCTATGCCAGAATGGAGGTTTGTTCCAAAAATAAAAGTGGGCCTTCATGGCCTTGTAAAAGGCAGCTCATGTCTTTTAAACCTGGTTGAATTCTTTGAAATGGGTACTGGGGCAATGGATAAGGAGCATACTGTCCATAATGCTCATCTGGACCTCTGTATGCATTTGACACTGTCCCCAATACTGGGATTATTGACAAACTTCTCCCAACTCAATGTCAGCCCATACAAAATTTGCTGGGTTGATAACTGACTGTCTGACTGAACCAATACTGTGAAGATCAGGAATACTTGCTAGAGACAAAAATAGCAGCAGTATTATCCTACAGGGTTATGTCCGGGGCGCCCTCTTCTCTAGTTTCTATTTCTGTGACATAAAAGCTGAGATCCAGTGACTATAGTTAACCATGTTTGCTGATGATTGCAAACTGGGGTAAAATGTCAAAGACTACCATTCTAATTCTTCAGCAAGGGACAGACTAATCTAATGCTTGGTGTATTAATCATGGGCTCACACTCAACGTCAAGAAATGCAACATCATTTTAATTGGTAAATCTAGGATCACTACTGATTACCATATAAGTAATATTTCACATAAAGTTAACACAGTCAGTAGGGACTTGGGTTTGTATGTTGATAACAAATTCTCCTTTGACCACATTTCTCTGGTAGTTAGAGCATCCTTCTGCCTTGCACAAATTACCCTTCATGGCATCTCCTCAAGAGCCAAAGAATTTATAGTCCCACCTTATTCATCTACCCTTTAGCATGCTCCTTCCTAAGTACTTAAATCAGATTGAGACACTTTAAGGTTTAGTCATCCCAAAGATCTCAAGACTTGATACCCTTAAGTACTCTAATAGATTAAACCCTTTCTTTATAATCAGTCTCATACAGACTCCTAAGGAGTGATCTCTCTGCCATCTGTGCTGTGAATGGCCCAGTTTTCTTTGAACTCATTCACTTAAACAGAACTGGTGATAAAGCAAATACCCCTTCTAGAGACCAAAACCTATACTACAATATCAACAGCACCATTATGGTGTGACAAGTATTAACAGCACCATATGGTGTGACAGATACCTACTCAAACTATCCTCCGCTTCAGGAATAGGCTTCCCTTTTCCTATCAAGCAGAATACTTCCCTAACAACCTTTAAAAGTGGCTTGAAAGACTAGAAGGTTGACTGCAAATTTTCACAGGGGATATGTGGAAAAAGTGTACTTAATGAAGGGGATATTTTAGTCTCTTGACAGTAATAGGTGATTTGGTCTCATTTGGCTCTAAGCTTACTAAGAACACATGAAGCTACAAATTTATGAAAGGCAGCCCAAAAGAAGGAGTTTTGAGTGCTATACTAAAAGAGTTGTGCAAAAATCTGTGTGATAAATTTGATTTACCAAAACACTACTTGTGATTTGTAAAACTAATGTTGATGTAAGATATTTTTATAATGTTAAACTATCTTGGAAAAAAAGTTCATTGTTGAATAAAGAAAGAATAGGCATTGGTTGTAAAAGTTTAAATGCTCTGATAGTAAAGAGGTGTCCTTTGCTTTGAAAAACAAGAATAATGGTGCTTATTCTAAATCGGTTACATACTTAACATCCGCGGTGGTACAGCGGTAACATTGTTGCCTCACAGCAAGAGGTTCTCCTGTTCGATTCTCAGCTGGAGTGTGGGGAGTGCCTTCTGTGTGGAGTCTGCATGTCCTCCCCACAGTTGGGTGGGTGTTCGAAAGACATGCGTAAAAGGGCTTGCCTTTGTTGAAGGTTGAACATCGAGCTGGCACCTTGGTGTTCGTCAAATTCTACACTAAAGCCGAAAGACAACAACATTCTAAAAGGTTACATACTTAGCAAATTGATACTCATACTACTCATAAGCAAAAAGGAGGTTATTGCTGTGCGATGTAATAAAGAGATACTGATGTTGAAAATAATGTTTTAAAGAGGTTTCATGGCTATTTGGAAGGCACAAGAAATTACATTTTGTGCAAACTTGGTAAATTGTGCACTACATGTAGTAGAAATGAGTGCAAAAGATGAAACAAACAAAAAATGAGGAAATACAGTTTCAGCTAAGCAATGAAAGTTTGATGTAACAGAATGAGACTGCTTTTTACAAGAGTGGCAGGAAAAATGACTGGTTTGTAGTCTAGAATGTCACTGAAAGGTAGGAACAAATGAATGGTTGCAGTCCAGCTTTGCAAATATGTAAAGTGAAACGTTGGTTGGAAGTAAGGAATCTGCCTCCAGTTCTAACTGAATTGGAATAGATGATAATGAGTAGCAGAACTAAATATTTAGGAAACAAAAACTTGTAAAACGGATATTGGAGATTCATACAGGAAATGTAATGGTGCAATTAAGAGTTAACTAAGAGTAACAGAAATTAAGTGAAACAATTTTGAAATGATATAACTTGCAAGACAAAATTAGAAAATTTCCTGAAAGTGTAGTTAGAGAATACTGTTGTCAAGCAGGAAAACATTCATAATTATGGTTGAACTAATAATTTAAGAACATTTAAATACAATGCCATATGTAGTCATATCGCTGTTTGTTGACCATGATCAACAAAAGATGTGACAATGGTGAAGAGAAAAAAGGATGGTCGGTTTGTTCATTAGCCTCTAGTAAAAAGAAAGACAAAATGCTAAGTCAAGAAACATCATAAATCAGAAAGAAAAATAAAGTTATGAAATGTATAGATAGGCATGCGTGTGTGTGTGTGTGTGTGTGTGTGTGTGTGTGTGTGTGTGTGTCTGTGTGTGTGTGTGTGTGTGTGTGTGTGTGTGTGTGTGTGTGTGTGTGTGTGTGTGTGTGTGTATGTGTTTCAAGCAAAGCTCAAAGACTGTCTGAGAATACGTGTTTACAAAGTGAAAAGGAAAAGCTGTAGCTGGAGATAAAAAAGGTTAATAAAGTACAGTTTTGTACCTACCATAAATGTAGATGTCCGAATTGGATAGCATCTGCAGTCAGGAAGGGCTGCCTGACGACAGGACAACCCATTTGTTATGACTGCAGATGCATCCATGAAGGACATCGGCTCACTGCTTCACTTATATGTGAAACATCAGATCACAGACTCAGAGAATGAGTTACTAAAAGTTCAACTTCAAGAAGCCAAAACAGGGTACAAAATTATATGCAGACTCATAATCACAACAGTGAAGTGGCTGGCATGTACAACAAAAGAAATCTAAAACAGGAATGAAAGTAAACAGTTAGCACTTAGTCTGGAACCCAAAGAGATTATATAAAAAGAAACAGAAGGCTAATGCCAGTGCCTTTGGTGCCCTTACACATGCCAGAACTGCAACACTAACTAACTAACTAACTAACTAACTAACTAACTAACTAACTAACTAACTAACTAACTAACTAACTAACTAACTAACTAACTAACTAACTAACCAACCCACTAAATAAGTAAAAACATAAAACAAAAGATAATACCCTTGTAAATGTACATCATGAAATGAGAGATTGTTAAACAGCAAAATGGATGACAATTAAAACATGATACAGTGGAAGGAAAGTTTATCTGTAGACTGAAAGATGAGTTAATGGCTGAACCATTGTTTGAGATGCAAATTATGCAATGAGACAAGAGTTTCAAGTGACCTGAGGCCCTGGAAGACAGAGTTAAACTTACAGCCACTAGGTGAGAACATCTGTAAACTGGAATTATAGACCTTAAGCCCAATATAGTAAAACTGAAATGACAGAGTGACATGATTATTCAGAAATGCAATCAAAACTGCTGTCAGAGTACATGAGCTGAAATAAAAATATGCATAAATGTGCCCCTACTCACACATAATGAAATCAAGGCTACTTTGAGTAAGGTTCGTGGTGCAGTCTACAAAGAACAAATAAGCAGCAGAACCAGTATACTGAGATACATAAAGAAATAACAAAGTAATAAATATGGAGAATCAACTTAAACTGGCAGTTATAAAGTCGAGCCCTAGCAGGACTAAGCATGAGAAGAAACTACAAAAACACCACAGAGAAAGTGAAGCTCAAAAGAGGGAATGCACTAAGCCAAAACTTGTGTCAGTACTAGAAGGAAAGTGAAGGACCTTAGGGAGAAAAATCAAACTGATGAGCTTGGGGGGAAGTTTCTGTTGAAAAGAACTGTGCGTAGGGTTATGAGATCACAGTGCTACGTTTGATTCCAGGTCAAAGGTGCTGCCATATTGTGTCCAAGCTAGAGTGCTACAAACTATGTGGGAAATGTTTGTGCTAGATCAGGTGGCATCTGGCTGGTCAATGACACTCATGCCACAGGTTTGAGCTAAAGGAGGGGGGGGGGGCATGTGCTATAGTGGACCTAGCGACTGTTGTGGCTTGTGTGGAGCTACAATTTTCATCATAATCTTGAGTGAATGAGGCAATATTTTACTTCACAGACAGAGAAACTAAAAACTGATGAAATGCCCCGGCAAGGGCACAGAGAGCATGAGAGACAGAGAAATAAAGACATTGATCTCTCAAGTAGGAGAGGGACTGAAATGTGAGTTGCTTACCTGGATAAGAGAGGCAGAAAAAGAGATGTGAAGTATTATGGAATACTATACATGCAGGGGCCTGTGGATTGTGAGATACTGAGTTCCAGAGACATTATCCTTTCAAGTGGTAGCTAAAATGAAGTGGAATTTGTTTACCTGAGATGAATTCTGAGACTTTTATCAAAACTGAATTGTGATTACCCTGTATAAAGTGGCTGAAATTGTATGATGGCAATGTACATAACTACTCAAAGTCACAAATTACACTAAAACTGCAAGTAAGTCTCCAAAGTTGTTGGTAATAATCTTCTTTTTCTTTTGGCTACTCCCATTAGTGGTCATCACAGTGGAACATGTTTCCATTTCTTCCTGTTCTCAGCATCTTCCTCTGTCACACCAACTACCTGCATGTCCTCTTTCACCACATCCATAAACCTTATCTTAGGCCTTCCTGTTACCTGGCAACTTCACCCTTAGCATCATTCTTCCAATGTATGGAGAATTCCTCCTCCGCATATGTCCAAACTAATGCAATCTCACTTCTCTGGCTTTGTCTCCAAACTGTCCAACCTGAGCTGAATCTTTAATATACTAATTTCTAATCCTGTCCATCATGTTCACATCCAGTGCAAATCTTAACATCTTTAACTCTACCACCTCCAGCTCTGACTCCTGTCTTTTCATCAGTGCCACTGTCTCCAACCAATATAACATAGCCAGTCTCACTACCATCTTGTAGAGCTTCCTTTTTACTCTTACTGGTACCCATCTGTCACAAATCCTTTCTGACACTCTTCTCCACTCACTCCAAGCTGCCTGCACTCTTTTCTTCAGCTGTCTTCCACAATCACTGTTACTCTGAACTGTTGATCCCAAGTATTTAAACTCATCTACCTTCACTGACTCTATTCCCTGCATCCTCACCATTCTTTTGTCCTTCCTTTAATTCACACACATATATTCCGTCTTAGTTCTGCTGACTTTCATTCCTCTCTTCTCTGGAGTTGAAAACTCTAAAAAAAAGAAGTAAAAAAAGTTTAAAAAAGTCTTAACATCAGTTAAACAAAGATGGTCAATGGGTGAGCAAAATCCACAGCCCACAGGGTAGAGGAATATGACATTTCACTGTGTTTGTGCAATCTTGGAGTTAGTACATAAAATTAGAAGGTGATAAGGGGTACAATAAAATTTAAAACACTTAAAACAACAAACTGGGAGCCAAAATGATGCTCAACACACTGTTTATTTTACAAAATGTTGTGCTTTTGTCCTGGTATCTGAACTTCTTCAGAATAATTTAATCAAACTCATTTTTAAATTCCACTACTCAGTTTTTAAGCTTTACTATGAACTGGTCTTATGATGAGATAAAATATTTATATTTGACCATATATAAGAACAAGGAACGTGACTGCTTTGAATCTAGTGTTTTTAGGAAACCTATGTACTCTAATTTTACTTCATTTTAGCAGTTGACACCCCATGCATCAAAAGAGGTAACCTGTTAAGGGCCAATTGGTCAGGCTGTCTCTAATGATTTCACATCAAGATATTTTTAACCAAGACTGTTCTAAATTGTTGCATATGTTTAAATGAAGAAGTGTCAATAAGTGAATCAACAAGTGTCACCTGGCCATTGTGGGAAGCAGTAAAAACAAAAAGAGAGAGAATGGATAGTTTTACCCCCTGTTAGAGAGAGGTATAGAAACCAGCAATAAGAAGGATTAATGGCAATTTAGTAAAAAGTTTTACAAAGCATTTATTCTTACCTACAGTTTCAACTTTAATGGTATCAAGGCCATAGTAAACAAGAACTGGGCTATTTTTTCAGTAAATCAGCAACAAATGAGAGCATTGGGTACACAACCTAACTTTGTGTACAAAAAGGACATTTGTTTTAAGAGATTAATTGAAATGAAGCACACATTTCTTGAAGCAGGATGTAGGAAAAAATGTGGACACTATATCCAGTGTAGTTAGATATTTGAAGGTTCTTCCTTCTATATTAGGAACTATGATAAAGTCAAATTATGACCAAAAATATTATTGTTTAAATAAGGTGGTTATATATGTGGCCAACAATGTCCTAATTTCTAGATTGTGAAAACTATACAACCATTTAAAGATAAGATTTATAGACATCTTTATGACATTAGGAAAAAAGATGAAAACAGTGCTATTTTCAGACATCTTAATTTATTTTATTTTATTTATTTATTTAAATTTGTTGACCGGGAGTGTCCGACTGGACGTAGGTCCATTTTCAGCGGAGGCCCGGGGAGAAAAGATCCACAGTAAAATAAACAGACAGTAGTTGCACTGGATTACATAGCGATTAACAATTTAACATAGCAATTACTTACAACATATTTACAGATGAAGAACATAGTACATCAGTAGACAACTAGAATCTTTATCAGTGAAGTACATAACAGACATTAACAAATGTTACAATGAGAAATTTCTGCTGTATAATAAGTATTAGGCTTATGAGTATCTGACCTTGCTATAATCAAGGTAGTTAGTGGAGTGTAAAGAAAGGTAGTGGTTGGATGGGGTGGATGGTATTAGAGTGGGAGTTGCAAGGGCATAGCCAGCATGTTTTTAGGTGCGCTTTTAGTAAAGTTTTGAAGTGGGTGCATGATGGTACGGAGGTAATTGTGGGTAGGAGTGAGTTCCATAATTTGGCTATGGCGCAAGAGAATAGTGCTTCACCAGCAGAGTTATTGGCTTTAGTGATCTGCAAGTGATTTTTGTTGCTGGATCTTAGTGGTCTGGTGGTGCGATAGGGTTGGAGTAGATTCTGGAGGGATGGGACATTTAGTGAATAGTTTACTAGTTTGTGGGTGAGTGAGAGTTGATACCACTGAAGGAGGTGAGGGAGTTCAAGCCAGCCCAGTTCAGCAAGTGAGAGACAGTGGTGACTATGGTAGGATGCCCCTGTGTCGAATTTGGCGATTTTGTTGTAGCAGGTCTCTAGCTTGTTTAGATCACATTGCCTTAGGTTGGTATATATTGGAGAGGCATAAAGTAGGGTGGAGATAAGGTGGGAATTTGCTATTGGAATCTTTGCTGCTTTGGTGAGAAATTGCTTATTTCTGTATAACGCTCCTAGTTTTTTGTGGACTTTTTTTATGGTCATGGATATGTGAATGTCAAATTTTAGTTTATTGTCTATTTTCACTCCTAGCAATTTGTTGTGTTCAGTTGGGTATATAGTGGTGTTGTCTTTTGCTGTGATGTTAAAGTGAGAGTTGTTTTGAGTATGTTTGGTGGGTTGGAAGATGAGTAGTTTAGTTTTGTTTGGGTTGAGTATTAATTGGGCATTGGATAACCATGTTTCAACAGAGGAAAAGACTTCCTGTGTGACTTTTTGCAGTTTGGGTAGGGACTGGGTGGAGCAGATGATGGTCGAGTCATCTGCGTACTGTATGAGTGTGCCATGTTTGGTGGCAGAGTCTAGATTATTGGTGTAAACAGAGAAGAGTAGGGGTCCAAGGATGGATCCTTGGGGAACCCCTATGGAGACAGGTAGTTGGGGAGATATGTCATTCTGCCATACAATGGATTGTTGGCGGTCAGACATCAGTTTAACCAGTTGGTGACTGATTGTGAGAAGGATAGGTTATTGAGGACAGCGATAAGTTGTTTGTGTGGGACCATGTCAAATGCTTTAGATAGGTCTAGGAAAGTAGCAGAGGAGAGATAGCCATTGTTTTTATGCTGAAGGATAGTGTTAGTAAAGGAGAGTAAGGCAGTGGTGGTGCTATGGTTTGGTCGGAAACCATGCTGAGTACTGGAAAGGAGGTTGTTAGTAAGGAGGTAGTCTGAGACCTGAGAGTGTATGCATCTCTCTAGTATTTTGGAGAGTGGAGAGAGAATAGCTATGAGACGGTAATTGGTTAGTTCTTGGGAAGGTCCGCCTTTGTAGAAGGGAATTATATGTGATACTTTCCACAGTGTGGGAACGTAGCTTTCTGACAGAAATCGGTTAATCAAGATGGACACTGGGTAGGCCAGAGCATCAGCTGCGATTTGTAGGTATTCACTTGGGAGGTTGTCTGCTGCTAATTTGGTGGGTTTAAGTTTAGTTAAGAGTTTTTTATGTTGGAGGTAGGTACAGGAGAAAAGAGAAGGCAGTGGGAGATTACTAGTTGAAGATGTGGGTTGGAGGGAGGGTTGTGTTGTTTAGCTAGTGATAGTATGGTTTGGGTGAGGTGTGTGTTGAATGAGGTAGCAATATTTTCTGAGGAGTGAGGGATGTTAGGAGGAGGGGTACTGACTTTACCTGGGTGGAGGATGGAGTTTATGGAGGACCAGAATTGTTTGGGGCTGTGTTTTGAGGAGTCTAGGGCAGACTGGTAGTATTGGAATCTGTCCTGTTTTATTAGCATTTTGACTCTATTGCGTAGTTCTAGGAATTTCTGTCTAGCTGAGGGGGTTTTGGTTTTGCGCCAGTGGTCCCAGGCTTTATCCCTGTTTTTCATTTCTGACTTAGTGGTTTTCTGTAGCCATGGGGAGGGTTGTGCTTTGTTTCTGGAAAATCTTATGGGGGCATGGTAATTAAGGATGTTCAGGAAGGTAGTATTAAAAAATTTAACTGCGTCATCTAGACTGAGGTACTTTAGAGGATGCCAGTTACATTCTTTGAGGGATAAGATGAATATGAGTGGGTTAAAGTTTAGTTTTTACGTATTTGAAGGTAGATGACAGGTTTAGCTTGGTATAGGTATTTTTCAGTTGGAATGTTGGGGAGTGATCACTGAGGCTATCTGATAAGCAGCCTGTTATATATGACTGGGGGCTCTTACTGACTGGTATCCAATCCAGGGTAGTGTGCTTGCTGGAGGTTTTATTTATCCTGGTTGGTGACTGGACTAGTTGGGTGAAGCCATGAAGGTGTACATGATGGGTTGGATTGTTGCCAGAAGAGGATTGCCAGTCAGTATTGAAATCACCTAAGATGATGGTTTCTTGGGGGAGATGGTGGGTAAATTAATAATTTGACTGTCATGGTTTCAAATTTTATGTTATAGATCATGTTACATTAGATACGAGAGAGGGCCTATTAATGATTTATTAGAACGTAAACAATTAAAATGGCACCTAGCGACCAATGCAACCAAGGGTTGGGGTTTAAAAGATATGGTCTCTATTAGTAGCGTGTTAAGACTAAAAGCATCTTCTATTATGTAAAAAAACAACCTAGTGAATTTTGATTGTTTTATTCACTTCACCTCATTTAGTGACTATGAAACAATTGGATATTGTATATACCTATGTGTGTGCCTCATATAGTTGGTTGTTAGATAATTAGAACTGGTTTTAATTAGCTATTAGAGATATATATTTTTAGCAGTGAAAAATTACCTTAGAACTGGTCGTGAGGCAACTATTTGTATATTTTTATATTTGAACTGTATTTCATATTTTTTTCACCAACCTATATTTGATTATGTTTTACAATTAGTTGATTTTAATGTTTGTTTAATTGTTCAATTATTAGATGTGATTGATTCATCAGTTTCTAAGGGGAAGTGTTTATATAGTATGACTGTGTTTCACTGAGTTATTCTGAAGTCCAGATACCAGGACAAAAGTGCTAAATTTTGTGAAATAAAAAGTGTGTTGAGCATCATTTTGGCTACCCTTTTTGTTTTAAGGTAATATGGGGTGGCAGAGCCCCCCCATGGGGACTGCAGGAGGTGCTTGCCTTTCCTATGGAAAAAAACAACAATGTTTTTCTTTTTTCATGTTCCAAGGATTAGCCTCAGAGCATGAACAGTAGGATACCAGTGATTGGTTGTCCAAGTAAGTGTGATGATATTAGTCACATTGGCATATATACACATCTATATATATATATATATATATATATATATATATATATATATATATATATATATATATATATATATATATATATATATATATATATATATATATATATATATAATATGCATGCATGTTTATATATACATATTATATAATATTCTAACTCCATGGAAAAAAAAAACACCATGCATGCACAGTGAATCAGAGCTGGGACACAAACGCAAACAACCTTAAAAAGGGGGGGGGGGTGCAACATGCTTACTTCTCAACCTCTTAGTGCTAGAAATTAGTACAAAGCCTGACATAATGGGGGGGGGGAGTAAAGGACCTAAAAATAGGGATGTTTTTTAAATATTGCCCTTTTAGACAATGAAACTTGCTGGAATGACATGGTTTGTGTTAACATGCATTTTCAGAAGGATTTGAAGTCTGAAACTCAAATGTATGTCATTATTTAGTGACTTCAGTCCTCGGATCATCCCAGTGATTTTCCAGAAAAACTATTTTTTGAGGAATAAGCCAAAAATATGAGCCAAAAATCTGGACATTCTGCAAAAATCTGGACAACTGAGAGGGATGGTGGCATGACAGGAGGCACTGACAATCTACACATAATCTTCTTGACTCACTTCTCTAGCAAATCATCTCCTCAGAAATGACATTGTCACATACTGCATATACACTTCTACACACTTCTGTCATGTCGTTTTCAGTGAAATAAGTTTCAGTGAAATGGGTGATGGTCATGTGTGGTTTATGTCAAGTGCTTTTCAGTTAAACTGTTTCAGTCATTTGATTTCTGTCAAATGCAGTTTAGGAAGATATGGTCATCTGTTATTTTTTTAATTGAGTAGTGATTAAAACACCTTTTATAATGTTGGCATTTTCATATGAATTCAGAGTTTTCTCTTTCAGTCTGTGGGCAAAGGTATTATGTAAGCAGACTGAAAAAGAAGGGGAGCAGAGAAAGAAGCAGTAATGGAAATACAAGTCTTAGGTGTGTCTGCAGTTTATTAGAGCAGAGTGAAATGCAACGCATAAAAGTGTCAGGACACAATGCAAAGGAAATGAGGAGTAGCTATAGGAAAGGGGAGAGACACTTAGGTGTGTCTGCAGTTTATTAGAGCAGAGTGAAATGCAGCATAAAAGTGTCAGGACACAATGCAAAGGAAATGAGTAGCTATAGGAAGGGGAGAGACACTTAGCGTGTCTGCAGTTTATTAGAGCAGAGTGAAATGCAACGCATAAAAGTGTCAGGACACAATGCAAAGGAAATGAGGAGTAGCTATAGGAAAGGGGAGAGACACTTAGGTGTGTCTGCAGTTTATTAGAGCAGAGTGAAATGCAACGCGTAAAAGTGTCAGGACACAATGCAAAGGAAATGAGGAGTAGCTATAGGAAAGGGGAGAGACACTTAGGTGTGTCTGCAGTTTATTAGAGCAGAGTGAAATGCAACGCATAAAAGTGTCAGGACACAATGCAAAGGAAATGAGGAGTAGCTATAGGAAAGGGGAGAGACACTTAGGTGTGTCTGCAGTTTATTAGAGCAGAGTGAAATCTGGCATAAAAGTGTCAGGACACAATGCAAAGGAAACGAGGAGTAGCTATAGGAAAGGGGAGAGACACTTAGGTGTGTCTGCAGTTTATTAGAGCAGAGTGAAATGCAACGCATAAAAGTGTCAGGACACAATGCAAAGGAAATGAGGAGTAGCTATAGGAAAGGGGAGAGACACTTAGGTGTGTCTGCAGTTTATTAGAGCAGAGTGAAATGCAACGCGTAAAAGTGTCAGGACACAATGCAAAGGAAATGAGGAGTAGCTATAGGAAAGGGGAGAGACACTTAGGTGTGTCTGCAGTTTATTAGAGCAGAGTGAAATGCAACGCGTAAAAGTGTCAGGACACAATGCAAAGGAAATGAGGAGTAGCTATAGGAAAGGGGAGAGACACTTAGGTGTGTCTGCAGTTTATTAGAGCAGAGTGAAATGCACGTAAAAGTGTCAGGACACAATGCAAAGGAAATGAGGAGTAGCTATAGGAAAGGGGAGAGACACTTAGGTGTGTCTGGAGTTTATTAGAGCAGAGTGAAATGCAACGCGTAAAAGTGTCAGGACACAATGCAAAGGAAACAGTAGCTATAGGAAGGGGAGAGACACTTAGGTGTGTCTGCAGTTTATTAGAGCAGAGTGAAATGCACGCATAAAAAGTGTCAGGACACAATGCAAAGGAAATGAGGAGTAGCTATAGGAAAGGGGAGAGACACTTAGGTGTGTCTGCAGTTTATTAGAGCAGAGTGAAATGCACAGCGTAAAAGTGTCAGGACACAATGCAAAGGAAATGAGGAGTAGCTATAGGAAAGGGGAGAGACACTTAGGTGTGTCTGCAGTTTATTAGAGCAGAGTGAAATGCAACGTAAAAGTGTCAGGACACAATGCAAAGGAAATGAGGAGTAGCTATAGGAAAGCGGAGAGACACTTAGGTGTGTCTGCAGTTTATTAGAGCAGAGTGAAATGCGGCGTAAAAGTGTCAGGACACAATGCAAAGGAAGCGAGGAGTAGCTATAGGAAAGGGGAGAGACACTTAGGTGTGTCTGCAGTTTATTAGAGCAGAGTGAAATGCAACGCATAAAAGTGTCAGGACACAATGCAAAGGAAACGAGGAGTAGCTACAGGAAAGGGAGAGACACTTAGGTGTGTCTGCAGTTTATTAGAGCAGAGTGAAATGCAACGCATAAAAGTGTCAGGACACAATGCAAATGCAAAATGAAATGAGGAAGCTATAGGAAAGGGAGAGACACTTAGGTGTGTCTGCAGTTTATTAGAGCAGAGTGAAATGCAGCGTAAAAGTGTCAGGACACAATGCAAAGGAAATGAGGAGTAGCTATAGGAAAGGGAGACACTTAGGTGTGTCTGCAGTTTATTAGAGCAGAGTGAAATGCAACAGAAAAGTGTCAGGACACAATGCAAATGAAATGAGGAGTAGCTATAGGAAAGGGGAGAGACACTTAGGTGTGTCTGCAGTTTATTAGAGCAGAGTGAAATGCAACATAAAAGTGTCAGGACACAATGCAAAGGAAATGAGGAGTAGCTATAGGAAAGGGAGAGACACTTAGGTGTGTCTGCAGTTTATTAGAGCAGAGTGAAATGCAGCGCCGTAAAGTGTCAGGACACAATGCAAAGGAAATGAGGAGTAGCTATAGGAAGGGGAGAGACACTTAGGTGTGTCTGCAGTTTATTAGAGCAGAGTGAAATGCAACGCGTAAAGTGTCAGGACACAATGCAAAGGAAATGAGGAGTAGCTATAGGAAAGGGGAGAGACACTTAGGTGTGTCTGCAGTTTATTAGAGCAGAGTGAAATGCAACGTAAAAGTGTCAGGACACAATGCAAAGGAAATGAGGAGTAGCTATAGGAAGGGGAGAGACACTTAGGTGTGTCTGCAGTTTATTAGAGCAGAGTGAAATGAGCGTAAAAGTGTCAGGACACAATGCAAAGGAAACGAGGAGTAGCTATAGGAAAGGAGAGACACTTAGGTGTGTCTGCAGTTTATTAGAGCAGAGTGAAATGTAACGGCGTAAAAGTGTCAGGACACAATGCAAAGGAAATGAGGAGTAGCTATAGGAAAGGGGAGAGACACTTAGGTGTGTCTGCAGTTTATTAGAGCAGAGTGAAATGCAACGCGTAAAAGTGTCAGGACACAATGCAAAGGAAATGAGGAGTAGCTATAGGAAAGGGGAGAGACACTTAGGTGTGTCTGCAGTTTATTAGAGCAGAGTGAAATGCAACGCGTAAAAGTGTCAGGACACAATGCAAAGGAAATGAGGAGTAGCTATAGGAAAGGGGAGACACTTAGGTGTGTCTGCAGTTTATTAGAGCAGAGTGAAATGCACGCGTAAAGTGTCAGGACACAATGCAAAGGAAATGAGGAGTAGCTATAGGAAAGGGGAGAGACACTTAGGTGTGTCTGCAGTTTATTAGAGCAGAGTGAAATGCAACGCGTAAAAGTGTCAGGACACAATGCAAAGGAAATGAGGAGAAGCTATAGGAAAGGGGAGAGACACTTAGGTGTGTCTGCAGTTTATTAGAGCAGGTGAAATGCAGCAGCGTAAAGTGTCAGGACACAATGCAAAGGAAATGAGGGTAGCTATAGGAAGGGAGACACTTAGGTGTGTCTGCAGTTTATTAGAGCAGAGTGAAATGCAGCGTAAAAGTGTCAGGACACAATGCAAAGGAAATGAGGAGTAGCTATAGGAAAGGGAGAGACACTTAGGTGTGTCTGCAGTTTATTAGAGCAGAGTGAAATGCAGCGTAAAAGTGTGAGGACACAATGCAAAGGAAATGAGGAGCAGCTATAGGAAAGGGGAGAGACACTTAGGTGTGTCTGCAGTTTATTAGAGTAGAGTGAAATGCATGGTAAAAGTGTCAGGACACAATGCAAAGGAAATGAGGAGTAGCTATAGAGGGAGAGACACACTTAGGTGTGTCTGCAGTTTATTAGAGCAGAGTGAAATGCAACAGTAAAAGTGTCAGGACACAATGCAAAGGAAATGAGGAGTAGCTATAGGAAAGGGAGAGACACTTAGGTGTGTCTGCAGTTTATTAGAGCAGAGTGAAATGCAGCGTAAAGTGTCAGGACACAATGCAAAGGAAATGAGGAGTAGCTATAGGAAGGGGAGAGACACTTGGTGTGTCTGCAGTTTATTAGAGCAGAGTGAAATGCAGCGTAAAAGTGTCAGGACACAATGCAAAGGAAATGAGGAGTAGCTATAGGAAAGGGAGAGACACTTAGGTGTGTCTGCAGTTTATTAGAGCAGAGTGAAATACAGCGTAAAAGTGTCAGGACACAATGCAAAGGAAACGAGGAGTAGCTATAGGAAAGGGAGAGACACTTAGGTGTGTCTGCAGTTTAATAGAGCAGAGTGAAATGCAACGCATAAAGTGTCAGGACACAATGCAAAGGAAATGAGGAGTAGCTATAGGAAAGGGGAGAGACACTTAGGTGTGTCTGCAGTTTATTAGAGCAGAGTGAAATGGCGTAAAGTGTCAGGACACAATGCAAAGGAAATGAGGGTAGCTATAGGAAAGGGAGAGACACTTAGGTGTGTCTGCAGTTTATTAGAGCAGAGTGAAATGCAACGCATAAAGTGTCAGGACACAATGCAAAGGAAATGAGGAGTAGCTATGGGAAGGAGGAGACACTTAGTGTGTCTGCAGTTTATTAGAGCAGAGTGAAATGCAACGTAAAGTGTCAGGACACAATGCAAAGGAAATGAGGAGTAGCTATAGGAAAGGGGAGAGACACTTAGGTGTGTCTGCAGTTTATTAAAAAAATTAGGAAAAACAAAAAAAAGTTGGGGGGGAAATTTTTCAAAACGGGTATGAACTGGTCTTATGATGAGATAAAATATTTATATTTGACCATATATAAGAACAAGGAACGTGACTGCTTTGAATCTAGTGTTTTTAGGAAACCTATGTACTCTAATTTTACTTCATTTTAGCAGTTGACACCCCATGCATCAAAAGAGGTAACCTGTTAAGGGCCAATTGGTTAGGCTGTCTCTAATGATTTCACATCAAGATATTTTTAACCAAGACTGTTCTAAATTGTTGCATATGTTTAAATGAAGAAGTGTCAATAAGTGAATCAACAAGTGTCACCTGGCCATTGTGGGAAGCAGTAAAAACAAAAAGAGAGAGAATGGATAGTTTTACCCCCTGTTAGGGAGAGGTATAGAAACCAGCAATAAGAGGGATTAATGGCAATTTAGTAACAAGTTTTGACAAAGCATTTATTCTTACCTACAGTTTCAACTTTAATGGTATCAAGGCCATAGTAAACAGGAACTGGGCTATTGTTTCAGTAAATCAGCAACAAATGAGAGCATTGGGTACACAACCTAACTTTGTGTACAAAAAGGACATTTGTTTTAAGAGATTAATTGAAATGAAGCACATATTTCTTGAAGCAGGATGCAGGAAAAAATGTGGACACTATATCCAGTGTAGTTAGATATTTGAAGGTTCTTCCTTCTATATTAGGAACTATGATAAAGTCAAATTACGACAAAAATATTATTGTTTAAATAAGGCGGTTCTATATGTGGCCAACAATGTCCTAATTTCTAGATTGTGAAAACTATACAACCATTTAAAGATAAGATTTATAATCTTTATGACATTAGGAAAAAAGATGAAAACAGTGCTATTTTCGGACATCTTAATAAATTTGACTGTCATGGTTTCAAATTTTATGTTATAGATCATGTTACATTAGATACGAGAGAGGGCCTATTAATGATTTATTAGAATGTAAACAATTAAAATGGCACCTAGCGACCTATGCAGCCAAGGGTTGGGGTTTAAAAGATATGGTCTCTATTAGTAGAGTGTTAAGACTAAAAGCATCTACTATTATGTAAAAAAACAATCTAGTGAATTTTAATTGTTTTATTCACTTCACTTTATTTAGTGACTATGAAACAATTGGCTATTGTATATACCTATCTGTGTGCCTCATATGGTTGGTTGTTAGATAATTAGAACTGGTTTTAATTAGCTATTAGAGATATATATTTTTAGCAGTGAAAAATGACCTTAGAACTGGTCGTGAGACAACTATTTGTATATTTTTATATTTGAACTGTATTTCATATTTTTTTCACCAACTTATATTTGATTATGTTTTACAATTAGTAGATTTTAATGTTTGTTTAATTGTTCAATTATTAGATGTGATTGATTCATCAGTTTCTAAGGGGAAGTGTTTATATAGTATGACTGTGTTTCACTGAGTTATTCTGAAGTCCAGATACCAGGACAAACGTGCTAAATTTTGTGAAATAAAAAGTGTGTTGAGCTTCATTTTGGCTACCCTTTGTTGTTTTAAGGTAATATGGGGTGGCAGAGCTCCCACCATGGGGACTGCAGGAAGTGCTTGCCTTTCCTATGGAAAAAAACAATTGTTTTCTTTTTTCATGTTCCAAGGATTAGCCTCAGAGCATGAACAGTAGAATACCAGTGATTGGTTGTCCAAGTAAGTGTGATGACATTAGTCACATTGGCATATATACACACACACATATATATATATATATATATACATATATATATATATATATATATATATATAATATGCATGCATGTTTATATATATATATAATATGCATGCATGTTTATATATATATATATATATATATATATATATATATATATATATATATATATATTATATAATATAATATACTAACTCCATGAAGAAAAAACACCATGCATGCACAGTGAATCAGTGCTGGGACACAAACACAAACAACCATGAATTTGTGTGTGGGGGGGTGCAACATGCTTACTTCTCAACCTCTTAGTGCTAGAAATTAGTACAAAGCCTGACATAATGGAGGGGGGGGGTAAAGGACCGAAAAATAGGGATGGATTTTAAATATTGCCCTTTTAGACAAAGAAACTTGCTGGAATGATAAGATTTGTGTTAACATGCATTTTCAGAAGGATGTGAAGTCTGAAACTCAAATGTATGTCATTATTTAGTGACTTCAGTCCTCGGATCATTCCAGTGATTTTCCAGAAAAACTATTTTTTGAGGAATAAGCCAAAAATATGAGCCAAAAATGTGGACATTCTGCAAAAATCTGGACAACTGAGAGGTATGGTGGCATGACAGGAGGCACTGACAATCCACACATAATCTTCTTGACTCACTTCTCTAGCAAATCGTCTCCTCAGAAATGACATTGTCACATACTGCATATACACTTCTACACACTTCTGTCATGTTGTTTTCAGTGAAATAAGTTTCAGTCAAATGGGTGGTGGTCATGTGTGTTTTATGTCAAGTGCTTTTCAGTTAAACTGTTTCAGTCATTTGATTTCTGTCAAATGCAGTTTAGGCAGATGGTCATCTGTTATTTTTTTAATTGAGTAGTGATTAAAAAACCTTTTATAATGTTGGCATTTTCATATGAATTCAGAGTTTTCTCTTTCAGTCTGTGGGCAAAGGTATTATGTAAGCAGACTGAAAAAGAAGGGGAGCAGAGAAAGAAGTAGTAATGGAAATACAAGTCTTAGGTGTGTCTGCAGTTTATTAGAGCAGAGTGAAATGCAACGCATAAAACTGTCAGGACAAAATGCAAAGGAAACGAGGAGTAGCTATAGGAAAGGGGAGAGACAAGTAGGTGCAAACAACAGATGAGATGAAATAAGGGTGAAGTGAATGCAGGAAAGACAGGTCTAAAATCAAACTGGAAGAATGAAAGAAGGTGAATGACACAAATCCACAGACACTCAAATTAAAGGATGGAGAGTGAGAAATCCAACCCTATGGCCCTATGGGGAAAGGGGATAATGGTAGGTGAAGGCTAAACGACAGAAAGTGTAGCTTGACAGGGAAATCCAACAAGGGAAAGACGTTCAAAGGAAGTAATGTGGGAGGAGTAGAAGGGAGGACAAAACCAAACAGGCACAAGGGACTGAACACAGGCTGAATGTGCTATCCTGTGAAATTTGTTGCAGAGATTTTCACACCCAATCAAAAGGGTGTGAGCTTTTCATCTGAATTCAGAACTCATCTGAATGAGTAGGATGAAAAAGGGATGTGGTGATACTCCTGGAGACCAAATTCAAGGTAAAATAGGTAACAGAGTTTACAAATCCACAGGGGGCAAGGGGAGAGTGGCTACCATTTTCAGAATGGGATTACATGTAGTAACTGAAAAAAGTGAAGAAAGGAGATGGATCATGTGTCAAAAAGAATAAACAGAATAAGACAGACAATTAGGAACCAGTATTCCCCAAAGAATGAGACAGAAAACTTTCAAGCAGTTTCTGCGGAAAATGGAATCAGATAAGAAATGACGGAGGAGGAATTATTGGAGTAGTCTTTAATGTCACACTAGCTTCTGAGAAAAGCAGTTGTTTTGTAAAAAGAGAGCACAGCATAAAGATGACAAATTACTTACAACAGAACATGAAAGAAGGACGGCAGAAGGTAATGTGAAGAGAAATTCACACTGAAGAAAGGAAGTATATATATATATATATATATATATATATATATATATATATATATATATATATATATATATATATATATCAGACCCTGCAGTGGTAGAAATCACAATGACAAGGAACAAAGAAGAGGAGGGTTTGGCATGGAGATGAGCAAACTAAAAGTATAAAGTTCAAGAAATGAAGCAACAATAAAAAATAGAGTGATAGAGGAGGCAATGGAGAATACACTATTAGACAGAGCATAATTGATAAAACACTGGCATAAAGGAATCAAAACAGCAGTTATTGGGAAAATCATCAGAAAAGATAGGTGGAAATGCAGCAAAATCAGAAAGAGATGGCAAAACTAGAAGGAAAACTGAGCAAGACACAAGCTGAATCATGGAAAATGGTATAGATAAAGAAGCTCTAGGAGACAGGAAGGATTACTAAAAACTGAACTAGAAGGAATAGATACAAGTGTGGTAGAAGTAAAGAAATGGCACTGGAAGAAATATTGATGAATAGCCAAGAAGGAATATGAAATATCAGGCAAGAAGTCTAAAAAAGCAAAAGCTGAGGGAAAGGGACTAAAAATTAGAAGAAAAGAGAATGAGATCACACAGGAGGACATTGGAGTAAGGAAAGCAGAATACTATCAACAAATATTTCATGAACTGGTTGTAGAACAAGAAATCCAATTGGAGGTCACAGACAGAGGGGGAAAAGGGTCTCAAATAACAAGCCAAGACCAAGTGAAAAACCTGATGCAGGGAACTCCCACAAATACTCATTTAGGCTTAAAACCTACTTAAGTGGCTAGAAAGTAAGATAGGAACTAAAGGCAACAACAAAAAAGGGCAAATGGGATAGTGTGGAAAATATAAAACAATGAGTGAGGAGGGGATAAAGATATGTAACAAAACATGACATGAGGAAGAAGGAGGACATATTTATATAAGAAATAAACATATAGAAAAAATGTAAGGAAATGGGATAAAATGAGAAAAGGAATTTATATAGGCAGTGGCAGAAGGACCAAATCCAAGACCATATAAGAATTCATACAGAAATTTGGATTAGCACTATGTGAATGGTAGACATACACCAGACAGTTTGAAAAATGGCTGAATAAGAGTGAGGAAGGAGAAACTCAGGGAAGGAAAAGAAAGAATAGAGGGTAAAGGAGAGCTTTGGAATGATGGGAAAACAGTGGAAAGGTAAAAGCTGAATGATTTATGAAGATTTGAGGAAGAAAGTGAAGGACACCAAAGAAACAGAGAAGGAAAGGATGGAAGAAGAGAGAAGGTTGGCAGACTGGGGAAGCTGAATGGTGAAAAGTCATTAAAATACCATCAGAGATACAGAAATTGCATGGTGAGGAAGATCTAACATTAAGATTGCTAACAGAAGGTATCTCACATTGAAAATATTATATTAGGAGGGAAAGAAAAATAAACCCAATGTGGTGGAAGTGCATGGTGGAAGAGGCAGTCATAAAATATGTGATCCAGGAGTATACCTGGAAACAAAAGTATAGGCAGAGGCCCTGGATATCTGAAAAAGGGTATATGGAAAAGATGAATATCACCTTTAAATTCTGCATGTTCTGTGTAGAGACTGAAGAGAAAATTAAATGTTGCTATAAGACTAATAGTAATGGAGATGAAAAGTGCCGAAGCCAGGAAATGGAAAACAAAGGCCAGAGACAGAAAGGGGAGCTGGACAAAAGATTGCTAGATGTTGAAAGAAGATGAATAAAACTAAAGAAAGGGAGAAACAGGGAAAAAAGTAAGGAATGAATGGAAGGAGACAATGATTTCTACCAGTTTGGGTAGGGGGGAAATAGAGCAGCAATGAGAAGCAGTAAACAGCAGGTGTAAAACAAAATGTACACCATGTATGAGGATTGCACTGTGTGTAATTGTGAATGGATATGAAAAATAAAGGAAAAAAATTCTCCAGACTCAGGTTTAGTAATGCATGACGGTCATAAGGCAGAACTGGTCAACAAATGGATGGACAGATGTATGTTTAAAGCAAATATTTAACTAATATTATCTATTAGCCAAAGATTTGCTTCACTTAGCCTCCTTTTGTCTACTTTGTGATTCAGAGCAAGTCATTTACCCAGACAGTGGTCACCAGTAAGCCCTGCAAAAAGGTTTGTGCCTAATGGATTTACTCACATTTTAGTTACCTGCCAAAGGAAACTGCTGAGACTGTAGCAAAATGGACCTGAGAAGCAGAAGAGACATAACAGAATAGAGTATTAGGGGGATAATTCTCAGAAATGTTACATGTACCAGACACCAGCACAATGACAAAGAGAAAGACTGTGGATTATGATGAATAACTGTGGCAGTGACTAAGGGGAAATGACTTAGGAGTGAAATTAGGATGTGGGAAGCCTGTCACAGAAACAAGGTCTATATCCCTAAGAGGATTCTTCATCTAACAGGAGATGAGATCATATCAAAGGCACTGAAAAGAGTATAAGCACTCACAGAAGGGATTAAAGGAAATATAGACATTGCGTACATTAGGAAAGCAAACAGACAATGAGGTTAACTTGGATAGTTGAGTATTATTATTATGATGACTATTATTATTATTATTATTCAAAGCAAGGAGTCTGGGTAGGAAGACTGCAAGATGCAAATATTGAGGCTGGACAGAAGAGTGAATAAAGCCACTATCAGCAAACATGGGTCCTTGAAAATATGGCATGGGACATATAGATGCCAGGGTTAACTCATTCAGAAATGACAGAGATGGGAGCATTTGTGAAGCATGGCATACACTGAGCATTTGTGAAGCATGGCATACACTGAGTACATTGTGACGTACACTTTTGAAAAATAATTTATTTTGTAACAAGATGAGCTAGAACTTAAATTTTAAAAATTGCTTATTTATCATTATTTCTAGAAGACTGAATGATATAAGCAGAAAGACTGGAAAGAAGTGCGAATATTGCCATTATCACTGAAACATGCACCATTGAAAAAACACATAGGATGGGGCATAGAGGTACCAGAGTATAGATTGTTCAGAAATGACACAGATGGGAGGGTTTGCTCTGCTAGTCATACACCAGGTACATTGCAGTATATACATTTTAAAGATTAAAATATGAATGAGATGGGATAGAATTTAAATAAAAATGGCTTATTTATCATGATTTATGTGTATAGACATAGGAGACTCTAAAATGTTTTTCTCTTTAAGCTGTAACAAATGTAGCAAACAATTGCTACAGTTTATACACTACATGGACAGCTACAGTTCTCAGGTTTTAGTTAAGGAAGATTTTTCTTTCTTTTAAATTGTAGCAAACTGCTTGCTAACAGTTTAGACCACACACGGAGCATTACAACTCTCAGGTTTGACTGCAAATGGAATACCAGCTTTTAAAAGACAGTACTACACTAAAGACCAGTCAGAATCAGCCAGCCACATGCCTACCCAATACTTTACAGCCTGGGCAGTTGCCCCTTTAACCCCACCCTAGCTACACTACACATGGAGATGATTACCGGAATGAGGAGTAGAGAAGGAATCATGGAACCATTCAAGAGGTCATCAGACAGGTACAGAATGGGTGATGGGGAAGGGAAGAAAATGTAGAACTGATGTAAAATATTAAACGTCCTTACAGACCTGACAAAGTCCATAGTGTATTCCTGTCATCTTGTAAAAGTAATGTAATGTAGTGCACTGCAAAGTAATGTAATGTCATGTTTTATAGAAGGTAGCACCTGTTCCACTGAAAACATCAAGTGTACTCAGTTTTATTTTTCTGGTATAATAGAAACACTCAAGATGAGAAAGAGATTCAAGTGGCTGCCAAATGTGCTTTAAAAATTGCATACTCACCTATCCACTACAGCTCCACATGATAAAGGCACAACATCATGGCCTTAATAGTGACTTCTTGAATGAAGCGAACCACACAAGCAATCTTAAAACATAGCTCAGGGTTACATACACAATTTATTCTTAATTAATACATCCTTAATGCACATGTAAACTGTTATGCACTAAATGTTCTGAGCTTATAATGGTTATCTGTAAGAGAATACTACTGGAAGAATGTCATTGTCACTTTCTATTAAGTATGTTTAATATCATCTATATCCATTTATTGTCAAAGTTTATATACTTTATCTAACACTGTATTCATTTTTCATGTATATTTATGCAACTTTTTGAGCTGCTGATTTCTTGAATAACTAAGAGAAGTTTGTCAAAGTTCAATGTTTCACTTTTTTTGCATGGCAAAGCTTTAGCAACTATTGGGTACAATTGACAAGGAAGACGATTGAATCAAACAGAGATTAAATGAGACTCTGTGATGTAAGGACATTAACATTTTCAAGATTCAGTATTTGCTTGCTTCAGAAACAAACTACCTACTCTTCTCTGTGATTTGAGTTTCTCTAGAGACCTTTTTTTAATGTTTATTTTTTTTTATGTTAGATCAGCTGTGTCCCAATCAGCTTGTCCACTCTCAGATATTTCTGTCATGGGTATGAGTGGGTATAATGACTATGCCTAGACTGTGTGGAGGGGATGTGGGAGCCTCAACTTCTGTGTTAGACGTATCCTCATTAAACCCCACACTGTGCCTCTCCATCACTACCTTACTCATCGGAGGCTACTGATCTTCCAATATCAGACAGCTAGAAGTCTAAAAGGTGATACCAGCCAAACCTGTGAATACACAAAGAAAACAACAAGCAGGATAAATACAAATAATTACAATAAACTACTTACACCTGAATAAAGGAAAAACACATGCAAATGCAAATAACCATAGATCAATATATACTTAAAGACAAAAAGTGTGTACATAAACATCTCAATGTACAATGTACAAGTGGATGTCATACTTCAATACCAGATATTTCTAAAATGCAAACTGCATTTTAAAGAGATATTATAAGCAAAAAATGTAGAGCTACTTAAGAAAAACTTTAACTTTAAAAAATGTTATATATATATTTGAATGGCATACTGGAGATATGACTGGTTGAAATCCTCTGATTGTCCTCCATCTCTGCCCCAACATCCATAACAATATTCTGGACTTCTTTGTATCTGTCTGGATCTGTTACAGTTGATTCAAACTCCTCCATCTCAATGAGTGGTGGTTTGGTAGGAGCTCACCCACAGTAGCTCTTCACTGCCATACCATAGCTATGGCTCTGACATTAGCCTTCCTGATCGTATCACTAGTCCTGTATCAGATACTCTTATAATCATGACCCCGAGCGCCTACAGCATTCACATCCTTGACCACCTGTTGTCAGTCAAGGTCATAGAAGGGCCTGTCAGCTAAATGAGGATCTAGGAGCTATGCCTCATGGAGATGGAGGTCCTGGACAATGACCTCATTCTCAGCCTCTAAGAATGGACATTTACATGGGACTGACCCCTTCTTTTGGATTTTGGTGACATATCCCTGTTGTAATGGAAAAATGTATATCTGACACAACCAACATGAAAGGGGGTGGGAGGTAAAGGCTAATATAATACAGGAGGGAAACTACTCATTATGCAGACTTCATCTTTTAAAACAGAAAAAATATTTCTGGAGTATATTAGTGCAAAACCTATAAAATCCTCATATGCCACAAACTGATAAAATATATTCTACACCAATGAACAAACACTGATGCCATGGATGCCATAGAAAAATAAAAAAGCATACAACTTCTTGGCTGATGCTACAGCAGAAGCAAAGAATATTTTTTAATGTAATAATGACCCACATAAGCTTCTACAAGTCAGCCATGTCTGAACATCCTCAGAATGTTGCCAGAACCCACAGAAATAGAAGCAAAGGATAATGGTAATAACAGCTGTTAGAATGTTGATTACAAAACATGACTTTGCAAAGTTTATTGCAAAGCCACCAGTTGTATAGTCACCAACAGTTTTCTTTGGCTGTACTTGGAAAGCCAAGCAGTCTTTCCTGGCACAATGGAAGCTCCATAGCCCCTGGTGTACTTATATGATGTAGATTACTGAGTATGTTAATTAGCTGTCAGCTCATTCTTATTCCTAAATCACTCCATCTGTTAGAAGTTCTGGGCAGGTAAATATGGTGTTACTACCTACACAAACACACACACACACACACACACACACACACACACACACACACACACACACACACACACACACACACACACACACACACACACACACACACACACACACACACACACACACACACACACACACACAGTACAAAAGCTTGCACGTGTGACTCAGTAGCAGTTCTGCACATTAAATTACATGTTAAGCACTTCTGCCAATAAGAAGTACACTTATGGAGACTGTGTCAGAGAGAAAAGTCTTACTAAGATTGTTTTATTTATATTTGCTTAATGAGGAAAGAAACTTAGTACACACTTTAGTTAATAGAAAGAAGATTATGTACATATGATGACAACATGTCTACAACTGATAGGATATATGTTCAGCACACACACATACCAGAAAAGACTTCATACTCTTTACAAAATGTAATACAGTCATAGCACAAAGGCGTTCCAGTGAAGTAATGCATACCAAAGGAAATCCAACACTCTTGTCTTGCAGACATTTGTTTATAATCTTCCATGATTTACTAGCATTACTTCTACAAGGATTACATTCACACACAGTTTTACTGTGATGGGACAAATGACAACTGTGTCACAACATGGGTATATTGCTGTTCAAATGTAAATGTCAGCAGTTCAATGCTGAGTACATGTGCTTGACTTTCTATATTTTGCAAATGTTCAGTTAGCAAAAACTGTTAATCACTGTTTCATGGTAAAACCACAGGTGCATGGTCCAAATCTAGGCAAGGTGACATTTCTGCCAAATTAGGGTTCTCTACTGTCAGCATTTTACTTGTATAAGCTACAAAAGGTGAGAAATCATCATATTGATTTATACATAAATTCTCTTTATTCAGCTTCATCCTTTGCATGATGGTTGACATTGGCCATCAGGGCCCATCAACAATGACCCTTAGTGAATGGCACTTCATTTCCTATGGCAAAAACTCAAGATGGAATTTCTCATAAAAATAGAATTTGCCATCAGTATAGCAAATGAGACTGGAGGCATTGCAGCTTAGTACTGAATGTAAATAATACATCTGTATGCAACTTTGTCAATGGCTGACGTTAATGAAATATACTGATACTTTACCTGTATGGGTCATAATATCTTTTTTCTGTACTAGAACTTGAACCACACATGACATTTAAAGGTGAATGTTGCAAAACACTTGTGTATAATGGCTGCTAAGCCAGATCAATGTGATTTGTATCACTTGCAGTATGCATAGCACTGATTATAATAAAACCACACCTCTACACGCATGATGTTAAAAGTAGCACTGTGCAAAAGTATGAGGCAGGAAAACAATAATAGATTAGGAAAATATAAAGAGCATGGCGACACAGTTTAAATATAACTATTGCCATGGCTTCTGTGGATACTTTTTTTAATTTATTTTTTGTTGATTAGGTTAGTCCCACTAGGCTAGTAGGCTCTTTTCAGGGGAGATCAGAGCTGATATTTATACTAAGGAAAATTTGGCCAGGGCATCAAGGAACTTCTCCTATTTTTTCTGATAGGTGCCATGTCATCTTTAACATCAAACTACCACAAACTCAAGCAGATAGGGCCGTAGTTTCATCTGAAGATATTGTTTTATTACCCAAAGTATAAATTGTACTGATATATGTTGTGTAGAACATCACCTCATGTAAACACTGTATGATCCCTTCCTCGATATGTTTTATAACATTAATGCATCATAATGTCAATGAAAATAACATATCATCACAGAAAGTCAGCAATTCAAAAAGTGGTTCTTATTTTTTGTATGACAGTTGGCATGAAACACCATTACTCTGCAGGAATGAGTTTAGAGAACAGACACTTTTTGTCCTATGGCAAAACGTCAGGAAATAATTTTGCATTCGCTAAGACTTTGCTGTTGGCTGCTTAAGTAAGCTTGGCCTCAACTCACTTCTGTTAGCTTTGAAGATATTAGAAAAATCTATGCAATGGAAACGTTTACACAGGAATACATATTTGCTTCAAAGCATTCCTTCAATAAAAGAACACCTCAAAGTGCTACAGTTACAGGATTGTCATAAGTAAGTCTATACCCAATCATTTTCAGAATTGTATACATCAACTTATACCATTGGAACATCATTTCTCCTGTGGCACTAACAGTTAATATACAGAACAAAAAAAGTTTAAATTATTTTTGTAATGGGTTCAGTTCCATTGCTTTTAACATTTTATGTGCCACCAAGGCATTGTTCATTGCTTAAACAAATTTTTCATAAAGGTTCCACTGAACAAAAACAATGCCATGAAGATGTTCATGTCATATTTGTCATAATGTTCATGTTATGAATGCTATCAGCAATCCCAAAGTACATGCTCAGAGGTGGCAATATATTATTTGAAATGTAAATAAGTTATCAACAATAACCAGCATTTGTACACACATGGCCAAGTCTTACTCCCATGTTTCTCACATAAATTGAATAGTAAAGAAATAATACCCACATTTCATTCCATTATATTTCTGTGCTTTTTTTGTCATGCAGATACAGTTGTCTGGCTTGTACATCATTGGTCACAATGAGACCTGAAGTGGGCAGCAATTCCCTGCCATTCTTCCTGCTGTCTTTGAGAAGAAATTGCAGGTGATGATGACAGTAGTGTTTAATTTAGTGCAGAGGTGGTGTGTGGAGGACGCCATGATTTTTGTTGGGCTCCATAGTTGAAGACTACTGCAGGATAACTATACCAGTTCACACTGCAAGGCTGTGGCTTTGGAAATGTTTTCCAAAGCTGTCACTAGTGCAACTGTCATCCCACACATGGATGAACAATGTCATCACTATTATAGTGACTTTAAAAGACACATGCAGGGCCTCCTTCTTTGATGGAAAGAATATAATCAAACCCACATCACCTGGAATTGAGTAAGTATAGAGGCCCATTACCAGGCAATACAATTCTAGGGTTTGCCAACAGAAATGTTCATTGATTTTCTTTATTTGTTCTGTTCAGCTTCTATGAGATTGAATGCAATAGAAAGGCACATCAGGCGAGACTACAGTGCCTCAGTGAGGCATGGGATAAGTACGGCTCAGGTATGACTGATAGCTATTTCACAGTAGAAGTGAGTTTAAGAAAGTACTTTATAGGCTCAATGTACATAAGTCTACAATTTTTTGGCACAGTAATACATCCATTTGTGTGTGTGTGTGTGTGTGTGTGTGTGTGTGTGTGTGTGTATATATGTATATATACACACACACACACACACACACACACACACACACACACACACACACACACACACACACACACACACACAAAATTTGTATATACTTACACTAGTCATTATTGCAACATTGCATTAACCAATGTTTCAGTAAACATACATCTGTGAGTTAATTAATTTATTTATTTAACATTTGCTTACCAGGAAATTCCAGCTGTGACAGAGCCCATTTTCAGCACAGGCACTGGTTGATAGGCTCCAGACGCATGTCTTTGGAATGTGGGAGGAAACCAGAGCACCCAGAAGAAACCCATATAATGCAGAGAGGACCCTAGCCAAGAATCAAACTGGAGAGCCTCTTGCTGTGAGGCAACAACACTAACTGGTGTACTACTGCACTGCCTGTGATTTCAAATCCAAGCAATTAGTAATTAGGTTCATAGGTTCATACATTCATAGGATGATACTAGGCCATTGGCCCAGAGGCCCTTATAAGCCTAGCCAAGAATTTCGCCCAAGTTTCCACAAAGTCAGCATCTGTTTTCCCTGTCCAGCAGCATATTTATGATTATGTAATCAGTAACATATAATGACATTTTATTCATTTCACATAGTTTATGAGTTGTAATGCAGAAAACAGATGTCTATAGTTACACTATTTGCATAATGTGTATAATAATGATGAGATTAAGGTTTACTTTAACTGACATGTATGACTTCACATTCACATGTGGATATCATCAATCTAAATAGTTATATTTTAATATCCATGTACTGGGAAATATTTCACTTACATAACATTTAAGATATTTTTTATCCTCTCTGTCCTACCAACCTCTCTCTCTCTCTTTTTTTATTTCCTGTTGCAACATGAATAACCAACAGCATGGTGAGCTACACCAGCTACTGAGGCTTGGACCACCATTCCTCAATAAGTGGTTATGATGGCACCAATACAGGCAGCACAGTCACCCAACTTCTGAGTCATAACCTGGCAACATTGCCTCCACCAGTTCTGCACTGTCTACACTACCTGCATTGGCTGCTTCTATCCTTGGGGCGGGGGCACTGTTAGCCACTGGAAGTAATGCTAGTGGAGGTGGAGACTATGACATGCAATAGGAGCTGACAGGCCTGGTGGAGGACATCATGGAGAGGAGACATGGTCCCTACATCAGCAGAATGGAACAAATTTAGCAGTGAATATCCAAACCACTGACCCATTTGGCACTGGACAAGGTGGCTTGGAGAGGTGACAGTGGTGACACTTCAGTGGGTGAAGACTAGATTCCCACTGTTTTCATGGTGGATGGGAATGCATCTTTGATGTCCCATACCCATCCCCATTTATGGTGCCTCACAACCCTTTATGTCCATCAACATCCCTCTCTGTCTTGTATGTCCTTTATGTCTGCACCTGATACCTAACCTACCCTACATACCTACCCCTCTTATTCCCAACTACCTTCCCCGACATTCTTCTCCCTTAAAAAAAAAAAAAATTAAAGGGGCACCTGTCCCAGAAAAAGAGGTACGCTCCATACATAGCTCTTCATTTTGCATATGTGCATATATGACACACTTGGTCTGGTCACACAACATTTTTACATTGTTGTCACACACCCTTCATGTTGCGACTATCCATATTCCTCAAGTTCTTTGCACAAATACAATCTTAATTGTGAAGAAGTGGATAGCTAAGGGGCAGCATATGTTAGTTACTCACCAGTATTTTGCTTATTCTACCAGTACCCACCCCTGTTTGCTTCTTATATTGAATGTTACTCTAATCAGCATGAAAGAAATTGTAATGATGACACACAAAACATTATCAAAACACACAAACATTAGAAGAAATGCCTCAGGATAAATAAATGTTTTTATGCTTGTATACTTCTATTCCATCACAGTTGGCACTGAGCACCATAGACTGCTGCTACTTCCTGTTCTATGTAAAAAAAAAAAGAATTATGTGTGTAGTAATAGTTTCCTATTGGTGCAACAGACAAGCATGCCAGCAGTATACTTCAGTAAGTGATTGTGGCACAATGAAAGCAATGTCAGTGACTTGTATTACTTGTGTATGTTGGGCTGGCTTATTGTCATCAAAATATGAGGAGTTCAGTGTGAGGCTGCCCAGGTACTCCATAATATAAATTAAATAATTTTGGCACTGAAACATATTACCTTTCCAAGCATGTTCCAATAAACTGGTGCAACTGACCACATACTTGAAGAGCAACATTGAGTGCAGTGTATATGTTTTATATGTGTGGCTTATAGTTACCATGCACATTGAATACACATCACAAAGACTTGGCAATGATCCCTCTGGGGGAAAACAGAATTACATGCAATGATACTGAGAAAAGCAGTCAGAAATGCCTGGGTGACACTCCACTTGTTGACATTTGTAAACTGTCACCTGTCACATAACTGCTCAATTCACCTCAATGTATCATTCACAGCACAACAATTTAAGTGAATGATGTGATATATGAGTTATTGCTGCAGTATGTTGTGAGTTGTAATCTACATATTTCTGTTTTGCCTGTCTGTCACACCACATTGGCCAATTACCCAAATACATGTCATGTAAACTACAACTATGTGCTGTCTGACACTTCCAGTAAGACTTCTCCTGTGGCTTGAACAGCTAGTATACAGTTCTTTACGGTGTGTACCTAGAAATGCAGAGGTTGGAATATGGCAATGTATAAGTAATGTATGAGTATAAAACAACAGTGGCAGAAAGCACTGTCTTACCCGGCAGATGGTGATATAGCATGGCTAAAGGATCGTTAGCTCAAAATACATTTTAGAGGATACATAAGCATTTAGAAACAATGAAGACCTTGAAGTGAGTACTTTTCAACAACTGTACTTAAAGTCTTCTGTGGCAGAAACAGTTAATACACAGATCTCTGGAGTGTGGACTTAAATAGGCAGGAATTCATATCTAACAATGTCTAACTACTGTTGCATGAAAGCTAAATGGAATTAGGTAACAATGGCTTCATGAACAGATGTGATGTAGTTAAGTCGATGTAGGGGTAATGTGTGGCTACAGGATTTTGTTCAGTCAGACACATTTTAGGTGAGCCATATGCCTTCAAACACATCAATGAAGTCAACCTTTCAACTCTGTGCTTTCTTACACTTATATGTATGATTTTTTTATTCTGTGGCATCAGCAGTTAATGAGCAGTTCTATATAGTCCTGGCCAAGATAAGCAGGGGATCAAATATGGTAAGGTACATGTGTGTGACACAATAGTGACAGACTGGACTGGCTTACACAAATGATGGTGAACTAGATGAATCTCACTTGTGTGAACACTAAGATGGCTAAAGGTTTTTGAGCCCTGTAAAAATACAATAAAATATGTAAAAATACATTTTAGGAGAGGTATAGCCATTTCAATACACAGTTGCTGTAGTCCCTTCAACTGTGTGCTTCATGATACTTCAGATGTGATTATTTCTGTGACATCAGTGGTTGATGCACAGTTCTACAGACCATGCATTCATGCATTTCTTTAAGACTGGCAAGGTGTAACTACTGAGAGTCTAAGAAAAGGCTTACAGGCAGGGTTGGTTTAGTCAAGAGAATTGATGTTTACAATTTGACTTACTGGAAAGAAGCACATTTGGGGAGAGAGAAAGATCGAGTTGTGTACCCCCTCTAATGAAAATCAAATGAATTCAAACATAATGCTCAGGTTATCCCTTCCAGTGTGTGCTGTCTGACAGCTGTGATAAAAATTCTTGTGTGTTGTCATCAGTTTGAATCCGGTAGTCTATAACTTTTATTGTTTTTATTGTTTGTTCACATATTAGTGGTTACAAGCAATGTTACACAGAGGTTAAACAAAGTGTATAGGATCTGTGTTGTGATATTTTATTTTGGTTTTGGCATGATTAAGTGATGTTCATCTAGTAATTGTTCGACTTACTTATCAGCCTGCCCGGTATAATGATGTATTTCATTGCATGGCATTTAACAGAAAACACCATAAGTAATCAATGTTAAGGAATTGTTATTGTTATTTGTCATTTTAAGAATTTCCCTCTGGCAATCTGTTGACGGACATCTCTTAACATTTTCTACAGTTGATGTACTACCTAATGCAGCTATTGCTGATGCTGCTGTTATGATTTATGTTGTATGTTGTGATCCATGTATTACAATGTGTTGCACAATGCTCAGTTCTGTAGACATTTTTATGTACAAAATGATAGTCTATTGCCCTCAGAGGTGTACTTTGTCATACTCTATTAACTCTGTATAAGTTGCAGCAGCAGGTAGTGTGATATGATGCTTACATATGCGCAAATGCTTTATACTCTAATCACACATAATAACGTGAAACAGTGAATTGAGCAGTTGCCATTACACAATACGGATATCAGGCATATTACTGTGCTTACTTCAACTAGAAGGTAATTTGCATGAGTGATCCTCCTTTCACATGTGTAATCATGTCCATAGGCATGCACTTGACATACATACATACATACATACACACACAGCAGATATTACTCAAATGCCTCCACATGACATGTGTGTCTTCCAGGATTTCCATCTTAGTATAGTTTTCATGATATGTGCCACATCTCCCACGTACACACATCTCATCTGTTATGTTTTACAAACCTGTGCCAGTGTATTGCAGCATAATCTTTCATTCATTTTCTTTTGAATGTGGCAGTTCTGCTTCTGTGTCAAATCCTTGTGGATTGCACTACATACTGATTTGGGATGTGTTAATTATCTCACTTCCTACCCTCACAACATGCAAGATGCTGCCACAACTATTCCTGTTTCCACTATCAATACTTGTATGGGCAATATGTCCAGGTGTACCTTAATGTCCTTACTTGGTCTACAGTTCTATGTGTGTGCTTTCCCATTACCACTACATTGATATTTAAATACACATAAGGCATATGAATGTGTAAATGCGTTAAGTGCATTTTATGTTAAACAACATTTTTCTTTCTGAACATTTACTGCCTGTGTTAACTTTCCCAATGTACAAGACAATGCCAGTGAAGATCTCAAATGTCCACTCCTTCACTCAATGCAATTTGCAACTGTATCAACCTTTCTTGTACACTTGTATTGTTAGGCAACCCCTATCTTTTATGGATTCCAAGTTGCCTGTCTCTTGTTATGTCATGCACACATACTCACTTACTGAACCCAGGTTTATAAACTCTTCTTTGTTTACATTGTGTACAGCAGCACTGCCTTCCTTCAGCTTGGCTGTAAGCTTGTTTTGTGAGGTCAACCTAGGGCTGTTTGATGTGTAAAGTAGCTTGGAGCCTTGTAAATTAGAGTAATAATGTTGGTCATTGCTCACAGCCGGCTAGTCATATTAGCTCCAGTATGACATGTACAGGATGTTAAGGAATCCCAGGGCTGGTCTTCTTTCTGTAATATGGTACATTTTCACACATCTCTAGGTACAAGCTGAGTAACAATCACAAGATTCTGCAAACATGCCTTGTATTTTTATTATAGTTTTTAAGAGTTCAGGAAATTTACTACATGTGAGTGTCTGTATACACACACACACACACACACACACACACACATATATATATATATATATATATAGAGAGAGAGAGAGAGAGAGAGAGATTGATTAATGGATGCACTTTGAAATATTAAAAACATTGACAGAAAAAAACATTCATCCAAAAGGATCAAAACACAAAACATCAGTAAACAAAAATCATAAAACTCAAAGCCTCCCTGCATCACACAATCTCCAACCCCCTGCTAATTATATATATACCAACTCTGAGAATTCTGTGCAGTGGTGAATGGGAAAATTTCCCATTTACCACTGTTCATGATCTCACACAAACTTAATGCCAGCAGAAACAATCAATTGAGTTCAGCAAAGTAAACATTTAATGTTGAATGTTTGATTATATGGATGTTTTCCTTATAGATATAGATATAGATGTGTGTGTGTGTGTGTGTGTGTGTGTGTGTGTGTGTGTGTGTGTGTGTGTATATATATATATATATATATATATATATATATATATATATATATAAATATGTATGTATGTGTGTGTGTGTCTGTGTATACATGTGTAGAGTGAGAGAGAGATATATACACACATGAACACACAAATATATATTTATATGTACAACGTATCAATGAAGGAAGTTGGTGCTTGTAACTAAATGAATGAACACAAAGAAATGTGTATATTATAATTTATTAGTATTGAGGACTTTCATGTCTGCCTGAGACTTCATCAGAATAAAATCATTGAATCCCCACAGTTTTATGTGTGTATATATATATATATATATATATATATATATATATATATATATATATACACTAAAAACTCGACCTGTTATTCAATTTCCTATTAATTGAAGTTAATTGAATTAATTGTCTGTTGAACATACACTGGAGCTTCCAGTATTAAGAACTAAATGTAAACAGTTATTCAACTGAACTACAATACGTATAGTAAATAAACAAATAAATAAAAATTCACCACCATGTATAAAAACATTATGATGTAATTAAAACAAACTATACTTTGTAAATAATGAAAATAGTTAAAACTTCCTAAAAAAAGTCAATTATTAAATAAATCAATGCTTCACAACTTGTCAGCCATTGATTTTAAAACATTGATTGAAATAGTTTTGTTCAACCCAGGTGGTACACAGGCATTAATTTTAAGTTGCCAAAGAAGTGCCTTAAATTTGAGTTGGTTGTCCCACTCATCACCCCTAGGGTTAATGCTAATCTTGTCAATAATGTCAAAGTAAAACCTTTGCAGTTGTGACATAGACAAGAATGTTTACACAGAGCACTAGCCTTGCTTTTAGTTTTAATGTCATAGCTGTGCTCATAAATTCTTTTCCTTAATGCCCTCTCTGTCTTTTCTATGTAAAATGATGGGCCTGTATTACCTTTGGCTAAGTAAACTATCATTGTAGTTGAGCAGGATCCTTAAATAAATCTAATACTGTTGTCATTTATGAATAGTTGTTCAGCCTGAATAATATATTTGGACTGCTTACAGTTTCCACATTTCTATGTTCATTCCCCCATGTTCAAATAAATAAACAAACAAATAAATAAACAACTTTTTAAATTCTTTGAAACATTGCTAACTATTTTGAGTTGACTTCCTACAACTGTGTATATGTAATGGGAATGTTTCAGTTCTCCTCAATAATGGATCTAATGTTATACAATTCATTATTAATTTCCAATACCATAACTGTTCCAAAGGTGGAGGTATTGCCATTACCCTGTTTACTTAGGCCTGTGCCCAAAATAGTTTAAATTTCAGTTCCTACTTTCCACAGCTTCACTTACCACCTTCTCAACCATATGTCTTGGGTAATCCTTGTTGTAAAATATATTTTTTTAATTTGTTGATTTCCTCCAAAAATGTGTCCAAGCCTGAAACCATTCTAGCCATCTTGACGGCTTGCCCTCTAACCAAGCTGGCCTTCTGGTGATAATGATGTGAACTTGAGTAGTGTAAATAGGTTTTACAATATGTAGGTTTTCTAGACTTAAATCCTTATCTATTTTGAAAATTACAATGTCTTAGTAATTACTTTGAGAAATGATAAATGAATAAGTAAATCTTAGAAACTGTGTTGCACTATTGAGATATTCACTGAAACTACCGATAGATTCTTATGGACCCAATCATACAATAAAAAATATCATCAAGGTAGCATAGGTATATCTTACAAAGTGTGAAAAAGTTACACTGAAATACATGCAAAAGTTCCCAAGCATGTAAAACAACATTGGCGAATATAAGAGCACATGGTAAACCCATTGCTATGTCAGAAACTTGTTTAAAGAGTTCACCCTCAGAATATATAAAATTGTTTTCTAGTACCACCAGCATATTGTCCTCAACTAGTTTGATGTTGTCAGTATTTAAAAATTCTAACTTTAAAAAATGCCCTAATGGAACAACTCCATTCCTTCCTCAACAGGTATATTAGAAAAAAGATCAACAATGTCACCCCCAAAATTACTCTCCCACAAAAAATTGTTAAGGCTCCCCCAAAAGTTCAAGGAGTCTTTTAGAAGATGGCTGTCCATGAAAAATAATGTTTTAACAGCCTATCAATAAGTACTTCTATGTGCACTGATACAATAGGCCTAAAAGGTGTGGGGGGGTTAAATATACTTTTGTGAACCTTGGGAATACTGAAAAGTATAGGAATGTTGGGGTTGTCTTTCTTTAAGAAATTGTATGTATCAAGATCTATTCCTCCATCAATCCTAAGATTGTCTAACTGGTAATCTATTCTTCTGTAGGCTATATTAATCTGGTTCCTCAACACCTGTTGACAGGTGTTGCCATGCTGAAGTATTTCTGCCATAGCCCCTGAATAGAAAGAGCATGTGTGTTCACCTATCAAGGGGTGTGTAAAATGTTTAAGTATTATAGTGTCAGAAAATTTTGCACACAGGAAGCGGAATAACAGCAGAATTCCTCTTGCCTGGTAATGCCCCCAGCTGACCTACACACCTGACTGCTGCATGTCTGTCTGTTGTCATTAATGTGATAAGTCATGCAAAGTCACCACGTTTCCATCCAGACAAGGAGTCAGGACCATGGCTCGTTAACATAAACTGACCCGCTTCTTTAGAAAGGTCCTTTTGCAAGTATCTGATTTGTTACATACCCCTGTTTACAGTTCAGACTCTCAGAAGGCACGTTAATGCATCTGTGACTCGGAAGTACTGATTTAAAAGTGTGGTTCTGTTGGTGGAGTTTTACTGACAACAGTCTCTGCCTCTTTTCTCTGTAACTGTATTTACTATCTGTGTATGACAAAGGACTTGAAAACAGATGTTCTGTCCTTAAAAAGCAATCAAACCCATTTATTTCAAAGTGTTAGTATACATACAATCCTGTGCATTGGAAACAGTCACGATCCATAAGCAAGAATGCAACCTTTTTAAAACAGTCTGCCACTGCGGAGAAAGCCATCACTCCCCTAGCAAGCAATGAGCCGTTATTCACTGCTCCTTACAGGCACCTTCGCTTTTGCTGACAATTGTCCCCAAAAACCTTAGTGTGCATTTCCTGAGTCAATTTCCCGTAGCTAACAGGGTAATGAAGAATGCAGGAATTGCAAGGATGTGGACCACTGCGGAGCTGCGGAAGAAATGATCAACCAGAAGTACAAACTTACAGCATTTCTGCTCTGCCTGCCTCATTCCCACTGTGACAAACTGCTGGCGACATCTTTACAGACCACTTTTTAGGTTAGGCAACGTGTTTCTGCCGAAAATAGACAAAGTATCGCACTTTATAAATCTGGTTGCGATAATACATAAATACCCAATGTATTTTACATTATTTACATGTTTCTTGTAAAATGTGTTATTTTTTCCATCCTTGGAACTCATACAGTATAAATTTAAAACTGCAATTGCATGAAGATGGAGCATTGAGGTCTTTCTTTAAAAATAAACAAAAAAAGTTCAGACTTTAACCCTATTCCCTTACTCAGTACAAGGCACTTGCCTCTTGCAATACTTCATGCTGCCTTTTTTGGGCAAGACAGAAAAGGTGATGCCAATGTATCTGGTTAGGCAGAAAAAAAAAGAAGTATCAAGCAATCATTCCTCAATGGTATAACCAGTAACCTTTTGAAATGTCACACAAGTCCGAAACGCTGGAGACTGAGAGACCAAAATAGCTGACCAACTTATACTAAGTGCAAGTAAATTTCCTTTTCTCTGAGTTATGTTGATATTGGAGTTGATATATGTTTGTTTGGGGCTGTGTGCTCTTGTCCATAGATCGGGGAGGGTGCAGTGAGAGATTGCTTCTGTACAAAAATGAAGCTCAAAGGAAAAGAACTATGTTTGATATTCATTCTTCTGCATTTTATGTCTTTTTTTCTGTGTTTTGACAATTCAGGCTCTGACATTCCAATAATCGGTCCTATAGCCTACTTCATGTGACTGCCTGATGTAGGCTGGTCCAGAAGTAAAACTTTGCTGAAGAAAGTATGTACCTTGGGAATTTAAAGTTTTAATACTGTTTTGTTTCAATACAGTTCTGTGTTCTATTTTTATGTTGTGCAGACAAAAGGGCATTCTGTCTGAAAATTAGTCACTGAACATGCAGGAAAAACTATGGTAAGAGGAATGGTAAATATATTAACCTTAATGTTACTGATGTTAATGATAATGTTTCTACTTTAAAGGAAGACACAGAGTAACACTAGGAATCCATTTGAAAGTTATTAATTCAGGCTGGGGTGTCAATGGCAAAGATTGAGTCTTCATTTGGAAAGGGTCAGACTCCTAGCAAGTCATATCAGGTAGTCTTTATGTACAGACTCATACATAGGAAATATCAAAATAAAAATTATATACTTGATTTTGAAGAAACTAAGCAGTGCACTTTTATCCAAGTGAAAGCTAGACAATTGGCTTCAACAACTGCCAAAGAACTGTAAAGTCTTATTATATGTATTAATGTTAATTGATGTAAAGAATACCACCCTACAATGATATAAACTCAGTAACAAACCCAATGAGCCTACTACATCAGACGGTGTTGTTACTTTAATCAGTGTCAATGATAAGGATTCCAGGCAAAGCAACTTTGTTCACATTCGTATAACTAACAACATTCTCTTCAACATGCCTGATTATAATTTTACATTACATGCAATCAATTTAGATGTCCCTTCATTATCCACTATAGACTGTTTTTTTTTTTTTTTTTAATTATTGATGTGAATGGTAATTCACTGCTTTTTTCCCCACATGCCTCCTATACCACATTTTGCAGGAGGGATGATGACACTAGAAAATACTTAAATTGAGGGTGGTGGCCATACTAGTAGACAAGGACAGGTAGAAAATCTATGTAAGGACTGTGGCTAAAGGGTGACCAGCAGTACGAGGGAAAATGGACAACTACTAAATTAGTTTGATTTTTTTTTTTTTTTACTAGCTTTTGACTATTCTAAATGTGATTGACTTAAATAGAAAGAAAACGTTTTCAGGAAAGGGGGAAGGTTGGATCTGCCTTTATTCAAGGTATGTAGAAAGGATGTTGTTTGTTGCACTTATTTTGAATGATTGTTATCAGAACAGACTGTATGTTTGAACACATTCCAGAATTGCTTGGGATGGGGTGCCATCAAAATAAAATTTGCCCTTAAGCATGTAAAGTTTTCTTATTTTGTTTTCATTTTGTAATCTGTGGTAGTGAGAAATACTTCAAGGTATGTAGGTTGTTCTGTCTCTTTCTATTGTTTCCAGGCTTTGTTTGTATGTTTATAAAATGATTTCAGGTTAGATAAAATCTAGGTGCATTATTCTTCCTTAAGTCCTTTTTCCTATAATGGGAAATGTCTGTCTAGAATAGGATTAATAAATTAATTAAACATTGCTAACACATGAGTGGTGCTATAATATTGCTAGAGAGTGAACCATGCTGTGTTACTTAATTCTACACATGCAAATGTTTTTGGGACTCTGGAAATGATATTATGGTTATTATCACTGGAGGAATTCTGGGGGATTTATATGACAAAAAACTTGGAATGGGTAATGATCACTTACAATGGGTGGAGACATTTCAGTTTAATAAATCTATGGCGAGTATTGATTATATTTAAATTAATATTACCATTGTTGTTACATGGATTAATTTTACTAGATGTCTGGGAGAAGGTTATTCTAACAAATAACTGGTTAACTTGAAAATTCTTTAATTCTTTGATTTTAGAGGATCAGTGTCAAAGTAACTAAAAACTATATATTTTTTGCACTGAGTTTTAGAATGGCTTAAATAGTTGATTCCCATTAGGTTAGAGCTGGGGGGGTTAAATATAAACTATAGCTGTAATTTTAATGTGGTTGTTAATGGCAAGGCAGGCCAGTGTCTAGTAGTTAGGGGAGTTTTCAGTTATGCACTGATTACAGTGAAGGTATAAATGCAATTTTCAAATTTTCCTTATCTTCCTGTTTTTTCTCACTGCGTCTCTTATTAAGACAAATGTGGAAACTATTCCATCTGAGTGTTGAACCACAGACTGTGTATATAAATCAAGAATAAGTTATAAACAGAAAATCTCTTTAGTTTTTCCATGATCCAAGCTTCTCAGTCATCCAGCTTCAGAATGCTTTATGTATGTAGGAGGCATATTTTATAGCATTGGTTAAGTCTGAGTTTCCCATATAATTTGAGAGGCAGTAAGAGTAATGTTCTTGGAAGAGCAGAGTAGTGTTTTTGGAGTGGTTTTGTTGCATTTTATAAGGATTAGACTAATTAGTGTTGTGAGAATTTGGGTAGCTGTTATAGCAGAGTGGCAGGGTGCAAAACAAGTCATAGACATATTAGGCACACATAGAAAGCATATAACTGATGTGGGACCAGGGTTTGGGTTAATGTTAACAGAAAATGAAGATATTAATATTGCCAGCTAAAGCACAAATGTACTTCTGCTATTCCATTTTAATAAAGGTATGGCAAGGTTTAGAAGAAGCTTTAGTGTAATAAATAGTAAATGTTACGTTATAGGAATCCCATAGTTTATTACATTATTAAAATAGGATTGCCGGTAGATTGTCATTACATAGAAAAAAAAGGAAGATAATTGTTTTAATTTCCTCATCTAATTTTAAATTAATTTTAACAATCCATATCTGCTTTAGTTAAGGTCTTTAAGACTATATTAGTAATTTCTGTATGTAGTTGCACTGTATTTTCCTGTTTAAGTAGTCTAGCTGTTGGCATTAAAGCCTAGTTTCATTCTTATGTAATTAGTGTATGACGGGCTATCCTGGGCTGCTTCAGGACTAGTTTTTGTATCAAGGCAATTCCAGGCCAGTCAGCTCGGTTTTTTAATTTCTTGATCTGATTTTACATTAATTGTAACTGTCAGTATCTACTTTATCTAAGGACTTTAATCCTGTATTAATAATTTCAGTATATAGTTGCACTGCATTTTGCTGGTTAAGTTGTCTAACTGTAGGTATTAAATAATACCACCCTACAATGATATAAACTCATTGACAAACCCAAAGAGCCTACTACATCAGATTGTGTTGTTACTTTAATCAGTGTCAGTAATATGGACTCCAGGCAAACCAAGTTTGTCCACATTCGTAAATGCTACTTTCATTCTTTTATACTGATTGTATGTCAGGCCAGTTCAGAATTAGTCTTTGCATTAAGGCAGTTCCAAGCTAGTTAACTCAGTGCTAAGAGGCTAATTGTTTCCCCTCCCACCACTCCTGCTGCAGTTGTTTTCCTAAGCCCAGTGGATCATTTGTTGCCTCCCCTTATGATAATTTGACAAACTCACTAGGCTAAAAGACATTTGATAAAATTGCTTAATATTGATTGTACTGATACTGCTTGCACTGATTTCAGTATTAAATTAGTGATTTTTTTACTATTATTATTTTACTAGTTCTTGTTGGTGGGAAAAGTTTCAAGACAAGTTGTTTTGCATCATAGCTCTCAGCCTTCTATTTCCAAAATAAGGAAAGCTACCAATCACAATGTGGAACTAGGGTTACCACCTGTCCCACTTTCTGAGGGACAGTCCCTCTTTGGGCAGTTGTGTCCTGACAAAAAATTAAAAAAAATGGCAAATGTCCTGAGATTTTAGGACAAAATTATTTCCTATATTTTATGTAATAGTTGCATAAAACAGTTATTCTGTATCTAAAATACCTAAATGTTATAAGAAACAGAATGAGCAACTAAAATGCTACAAGAATAAGCTTTTATTTAGGCCAAAAAGTTAAGTTCTATCCTTTGTACTGACCGTGGGTATGTGTCAGTCTGTAAAATCTGATGTTTGTACCAAAAATGTCCCACTTTGAACATTTGAAAAGGTGGCAACCCTATGTGGAACAAATGAGAAAAATGTGAAACACTTACTAAAGACTTACTACCAGCTACAGATAAGAAGCTCATAGGAAGGTTAAAACAGGATATATTTAATTACATAATAGTTCCTTTAACAAATTAGTTGATTCAGTTCTGTCAACCCCCTTCAATGTGGAACTCTGAGGAACATAAATGATTTAAGAACCCAAATGAGGAACATTCCTCATAATGAGATACACTTGAGAGATATGTTTTGTATTGAACTTTAAATAAATACTCAGTAAAAAGTCCACACAAACATTATTCTAAAACCAAACTCCAGGCAATTGTTGTTATCTCTGCCCCCAGAGTCATCCCTGTTGGTATCATGGACGGTATCTTGAGACAGTGTAATGATCATCTATTACTCAAACAGCATAATGCAAGAACATCACACATCACACCTCTTCAAGGCCATTACAACACACTTAATCCATCACATGCTGAGGTTATAAAGATTAACTTTCCTAAACCTTGAAGATCTCCAAAACACAACGCAGGCACAAAGCACACTCAGCAAGTTAAGCCTACCTCACCACATAATAGAAGGTATCCAAAAGTCACAGATGCTCAGACTGTAAGCCAGGCATCAGCACAACCAAACATTCTTGTTATAAGTGACTCCACTGTAAGACATACAGATGTGCTTCTTACAAGGCTGAGCAAGGAAACAGTGATGGTTAGTTGTTTGACTGGTGGTGCAAGGATCCTACAGATTATCCATGAACTCAATTCCTTGAACAACATGGAACAGTATGACTCTGTCATAGCTCATCCAGTATCAATGACTTGAGGTGTACTATCCAGGACTATATGAAGATAGATATGATGGAGCTCTCAGACTATGTGTCCAAGGCAGGTATGAGTCTAGCACTGAGCAGCATTCTATCTTCTCCAAGGATGATGCTGGAATATGATAAAAAAATTATTTACTTCAATAATTAGCTTAGTTTTTAGTGCCATTCAAAGGGGGCCCAATATTTATTGGTCAGCCTGGAAGGATATGATCAGCAGATTACACTGCTTCACCAAGGATGGCTTGCATCTGTCCTGTCTAGGGCTTTGATCATTGGCAAAGATATTGTCCACCCCCATAGTACCTTTTTTATGCAATGCCAACCTGATAAACCTACCAACTCATGAATCTAGCATGTCTACCATGTGAAAAAGGGAAGGGGGAAAATGGGCAAAAAACACAATTTGAATGCCACAACTAATTTAAACAAATAATAGTTTGACCCAATAAAGAACTTTGTTACCATGAAGGTAGTCTAACCCGGTACTAGTCTATTGGTAACAAATTTTTTTATTGGGTCAAACTATTATTTGTTTAAATTAGTTGTGGCATTAGAATTGTGTTTTTTGCCCCTTTTTTCCCCTTCCCTTTTTCACATGGTATACATGCTAGAGTCATGAGTTTTTCTATAGCAAGCTATTGTTTGACCACAGGATTTTGCTTACGGTAAATACCTGTATTTTATATTATATATTTTGTATGTATTTATTGGATTCGTATCTCATTACTAAGGACCCAATATTGTTAAGTATATACATGTTTTAAAAAAGATTTTAAAAAGTTTTTTAAAAAAGTTCTTAATATTTTACAATTTATAACATTTAAATGTCTCCGACTTGTTCAGTTGTTGTCAGATAAGCATGATATTCAATGTTTCACGGCAAACACAGTTTCTTTAATAGTTTAAACTACTTAACACTTAATTAGTATTAAGTTCAGCTGTGGTGTTTGTAATTGTGGCACCACCCCACCAGGATATACATCTATAGTTGTATGGTTCTTTGTCTGAAGAAGTCCCATAACTAAATGGGATGAAAAGCACTTTACTTATATCTGTGTGTTCTTTTTATTTCTATTATCCATTAAAGTGTTTTCTACGATACAGTTTCATTGTTCTTCTGGTGCAGTGGCATTTGCAGTCTACAGCCTTTTGTGTTCAGCTGTTATATTGTTTGTTGTTGTTTGGATCTGCAGAAATGCACTCGGTTAGTAACCGAGTACATTTCTGCAAAATCCAAAAATGGAGCTATGACAGCTCCGAATAAAGGCTGCATATATAGTAGTAAGCATGCCAATGGCCAAGTATAAGGCCATTGGCATTGCAAACAGAACAAAAAAAAACAAAAAAGCAACTTTTATTTTTTTTTACCCGATCTCGGCTGTTTAAGCGTAGGGCAGCATTGCGCAAATGGGATCGGGGGGAAAATAATAAAATAAACCTAAAATAAGCGTCTAACTAAAATCAGTATTCTGCCATGCAGGCAGAAGACAAGCTGGCCAGTGATTAGTGGTTGCTAAGGGGGGAGGCTCAGTGTGAGACATGTAACTATGCACTAGCAGGCAATCCTATGCAAATGAGGGGAAGGATAGCGAATCCCAGTTTTCCCCAGGATGTGAGTCAGGTCCCAACAGTGTAAGAGTAGGAATAGCTTGGTGCAAACCTAGGAGGTAGGTGACATCATGGGGGGGGTGTCAGGCATACTTTAAGTGGATTGAAGCCTTGTGGCTTGGGTTTGCTCCTTGCTTAGCACAGCTAAGCTAGGGGGTGTGTCTAAACTTGCCTAGCACTCCTTACAAAGCCTAAGCGGGTGTGAAGAAAAAAGAAGTTAAACCAGGAAATAGCAGCAGCGTGCACATGTGTGCACTCTGTTTGCGTGGTGAACACATGGGCTTAAACAGGGAGGCAATGGGAAGGGAAAACAGCAGTAGGAAGGTAATCAAGGAGAACTAGCATAGCTGGCAGGTGAAATGTATCAGAATCAGCCAATTACACAGGCAGCAGACCAGCCCAACCCAGAACACTACTATAAACTAAGCAAACACCTTCCCCCTCTGTTTTTTCCTACACTGTACAACACCAGTGTATACAAGTAGGAACATTTTAACAAACAAACCTACAAAATGAGAAGTGCTGCAGCAAGCAACATAGACCAACATGTGCAAGAGGTTGATGGTGGCGAGGATGTGAATGCTGCTGAACAACCCACAGTGAGGAGATGGAGAAGAGTGTACAGACCCAGGGTTACCTACCAGGGGCTACATGAGCTGGAGATAGTGGAGTGCTATAGGGTGGACAGGGGCATCCTACAGCAAATTGTTGAGCTGTGCCGGCCACACCTGACACAGCAAACTAACTGAGGGGAACCCATCCCAGTGGATACCAAGTTATGTGTAGCCTAGGTATACTAGCCACAGGTACCTCCCAAAGCACAACAGGGGATAAGATGGGGATCTCACAGGCATCAGCATCCAGAGTATTCCACCAGTTCCTGGATGTCATGTCAGCACATGCCAGTGAGCACATATATTTCCTCAACACCCATGAGGTGTTGACCAGCAATATGTGTCTCTTCCACCAAATAGCAGAATACCCTGGGGTAGTGGGTGCTATACACTGCACACACATACACATCAAAGTACCATCTGTTGAGCATGGTAGGGCCTACATCAACCACAGGGGCATCCCCTCCATCAACTGCCATGTCATATGTGATGCCCAGGGCATTATAATGAATGTGTATGCTGGCTGCCCTGGAAGCTATGACAATTCCCACATATGGCATCTGACGCAGCTGATATTTGCCAAGGGGGACATTCCCTATGGTCACCTAGTGGGGGATATTGGGTACACACTGGAGCTGTGGCTGAAGACACTCATCAGAAATGCACACACACCTGGACAACAACGCCATAATGAGGCACACGCACAGGCCAGACATATAATAGAGCATGTGTTTGGGATGCTCAGGTCACTGTTCCAGTGTCTGGACACATCCGGTGGAGCCTTGCAGTATTCACCAGCTACATGTACCCAAATTGTTATGGTCTGTGCTATGCTGCACAATATGATCCTGCGGAAACAGCTGCAGCAGGAACAGCATGGGGCAGGGCCACACAGTCCCCCACCAGTGCCAAGACCTGCACAGGCACAGAGTGACCTGGAGGAGGGACAACCTGAGCTTGCTCCAGTAGGCAGAAGGAGGCGTGCGCGGTATGTCCTGGCCTTGGCAAAGAGGGAACGCATAGCACATGCACTGACACAGTAGGGACACAGGGAATGACACCTCTCGCTGACTCACACTTACAGTAAAAGGGATGCCAAACATGACACTACCTGTGCTCAACCATGTATAGGGAGTGTACTATGTGCATCCAACATGGGCAGCCCTTCAGCACCATCCACAAGTCTGGCACACCCTCAAGGTAAGTTAATCAACCAACCAATCGCCAAATGGAGTAGAATGTGTCATTACCTGTAGCTATGGTATGGATGTGAGCATGCAAGGGAACTGTGTGGCTGAATGTTATGGCAGCAGACAGTAGGCACCCATAGTGGCACCATGACATCTGTAACACATAGTGGAGTCGCCATAGCAGCCAGTACTACACATGGTGACAAAACCCACTGCAGGAAATGTGCTAAGCGACATGTGTGTCCATATGGTCTATACATGCCAGTCAGGATGGTTCACATACCCAACAACAGTCTCAGCCAGTAGGACAGGTGTAGACAAACCCAAACAGAGCCTGTGCCATGGCCTCAGAATGATGGCTATGGCTATGGTTAACTCCCACCCCCCTCCCAGGCCTGCACAGACAGACTACAGCAGGGTAGGCAGTGGGATGTTAGTTCTGAAGGGTAGGAAGTCAGACAACAATATGTAAGGTAACCAAAGCCATGATCTGTAGTACACTGGTTGCCTCTAGTCAGCATGATAGTTTGCAATGCAGAATGAAATGGAGTACCTGACATACCAGTACAGTCATAGCAAATGTGTACAAGTGTCACGTGTGCCCCCCACATCCTACATAGTAATGTAATAACAGTCAGGTGTGCTCCCCCAACCCTCTGTAGAAATATAGAAATAGTAAGGAGTGCCCCCCCATCCTACATAGTAATGTAATAACATTCAGGTGTGCCCCCCCCACTCCTGTGTAGAAATGTAGAAACAGTCAGGTGTACACCCCTACTATGCAGAAATGTAGTAACAGTCAAAGCCAAATGACTTGATGGATACCCTGCAGAGACAGCATGCTACCTGTCGGTGTACAACACAAAGGTCAGCACTGCAGCATAAACTACCTAGACACGATCCACACATTCAATACATACAGCCATACTGGGCATGCTCACACACTTAGAGAAATGAAGTCAATGTCAGTCAACAGAATACTAAAAGGTCATACTGGGCAATCCCACACACTTAAACACATGAAGGCCATGTCTGCAAACACCTGTGAATGAGACATATCTGGCAGTTGCAGTTGTTAGTGCAGACACTCATCAGTATGCACCACTCATGCCTTGCACACACAGTGGATAGGAATACAGACATATATGTCAGGACAACAGACTATAATAAGCCAAGGTACATAAATATGTGGAAGAGGGTGACTGTGAAAAGGAGCCATTCAGGCCTGTCCCATCCAGCACACAGCCAAAGGGCCCCAAAAACATGAGGTGCAGATGTCACTCACTGCAGATACTGGCCACCAGTATCTGTCAGCATTACAGACTATGTGGTGCACATGCCAGGTGTGCAACATGACTGTACAAGGAAGTGTTCATCTAGCAGCTGTATACACGTATCTGGGACATATGACCCCATGTGTCCCTGCATGTGGTGTGTCATCCACTAGATCAATTGGTTATGACCCATGCACACATAACCCTCCCCATAGCACTACTGTGACAATCCTGCTGAGGTCATCCAATATGAAATACACCTTTGGGAGAGCTGTAGCCTGGTAATCTCTGTGGTGTGTCCCATAACTGTGTACTGTTGTAGTATAATAAACTAGTTAGGTAGGAGTTCTAACCCCAGATATAGTGTTTGTGTGTGTGTCTGACTGTGTAGACAGCAATGCTTTTTAGTGTTCTTACACTCTTTACAATTCATATACTCAACTTTGGCAAGGCTGCTGATGTCATTCCCCTAGAAATACACCTCTGGGAAGGTTGTAGCCCAGTAATCTCTGTAGTGTGTGCTGTAGTATGATTTAGAACTGGGGTAGGGTTCCATCCCCACCCATGGCAGTGCTGGATGTTGTGTGTGTTTTTTAATGTCTGTGTACAGAGCAATGCATTATGGGCTAGTCACACTCAGTACATTTCAAATGGCCTAGTTTGGCAATCCTGCTGATGTCATTCATTGTGAAATACATCTTTGAGGAAGGAGTTCTCTAGTAATCCCCATGGTGTGTCCTATAACAGCTCCCTTTTGTAGTGTGATATAGATCTCTGTTAGGGGTTCTATAGCCACACATATTGGTTGTGGATGTTTTGTGTGTATCACTGTCTGTGTAGGGAGCAATGCATTTTTGGCTAGTCACACACAGTACATTTCAAATTGCCTACTTTGGCAATCCTGCTGATGTCATTCATTGTGAAATACACCTTTGGGGAAAACGTTCTCTAGTAATCCCCGTGGTGCGTCCTATAACATCTCCATGCTGTAGTATGATACAGACCTCTGTTAAGGGTTCTCTACCCACACATGTCGGTTGTGGATGTGTTTTGTGTGTGTGTGTCACTGTCTGTGTAGGGAGCAATGCATTTTAGGCTAGTCACACTCACTACAATTCGAATATCCTACTTTACACAAAAGCAGTCCAGACAAGCACCGTGAAGCCCAAAAAAATGTTAAAGTCCTTGTTGTGGAAGCTGTTTGCTGTACAAGCTGCAACACTTTAAATGGAATCCACTTACATGTATAAAGCCACACTGAAGTCAGAAAAAACCTTAACGCACTTTATTATTAAAACAAGCGTTTTCGCTGTGGTTAAAACTACAGCTTCATCAGAGGCAAAAGTAAAATTCAGTATCAGAGTCAGGTTTTTATACAACACACCCTCGCCTTAATTAGTAATGCAATCACAATGAAGGCGTGTTAGCAGCATTTCTTGCAAAAGTAAATTCAGGGAATAAAAGCTCTGTTTAGCAGCATTCTCAAAAGTATGTAGTTTCATACTTTTAAAACAGTTGGAAACCATGAAACATTAGTGCTTCAGCAATTTGTTACATTCATATACCAAGCAAATGTGCATTAAAAACATGCAAATGTATAAGAAGTGTATGCACAATAAAAGCAGTCTAAAAGCAGTGCATAACAGATCTACATATAAAAGTGTTTATAAAAAGTATCTAGTGAGATCTCTACCAACAACTATAGTTAGAAGCCTTGCTAAGTATGAATCTTAAAAGCAGTAAAAAGTGTATATACTACAAATTACTATTAAAGTAAAATAAAATGAAGTGGAAAATGGAGTAAGGCAAAGGTAAAGGAGTTATCTTTTATAACTCCTCATTTTCAGGACACAAGCTATGTTGCAGTGTTCATTCAAACCTGGGTACGAAAATGAGTCTAGTAATATTTGCCATTCTAGCTCCTTATTCTCCAAAAAGAGAGGTACTGGGCCCCCTCTTTCTGTTTTCTTAACCTGGTCAATTGCAATGAAATGAAAGCTATGTCCTTGATGTTTCATTACATGTTTAGCTAGAGCGTTTTCTTTTTTTAGTTTCCTTATGGCATAGTCATGTTGGTACAGCCTGTCCCGTAGTCTCCGGTCAGACTTGCCTATATAAAATGCTTCACAGCAGTTACACTTAGCTAAATAAACTATGGATCTAGAATCACAGTTAAGTTTATGTGTAATGTGGTACTTTTTGTTACGTATTACAAAGGAATTGGAAGCCTTCACAAGATGGCAATAGTTACATGCCCCACACTGAAAACAGTCTTTTGTTCTAGTCATTACCTCCGTCTGTTTACTTCTTTCTAGCAAAGTTTTCAAATTATTGCCTCTCCTATATGCTATCAGAGGTTTTGTGCCTAACTTGTCCATGAGTTCCTCATTATTTGTTATATAGTACCAATTTTTATAAAGTATAATTTGAATCTTCCTCGAGTCAATACTGTAGTTTGTGATGAAACTATTTGCAAACGAGGTCCCTGTTATCTCACTGTTGGAGGTTGCCCTAAGAAAGGATATATTCTCCCCAACCCTCGGGTTAACTTCTAAGTCCTTCTCTTGTACCTAAAATTTTATGTGGAAGTAAGGGTAGAAGTTGGCCTTCCCTTCTTTTATTGTTGATCTCATCCAGTATTTCTTCAAATAAAGTATTTGGGTATCCTCTGTTAGTGAACATTACTTCCAAGATTTTACATTCTTCTTGGAATAGTGTCTCATTACTGCACATCCTGGCTGCTCGAATTAGCTGTCCCTTTATGATAGCCTTCTTTTGCTTGAATGGGTGGCAGCTGTTGTAATGTAAAAAGGAGTTGCAGTAAGTTGGTTTTCTGTATATCTTTGAAGAATATTCACAATTGTTAACTTCTTTATACAAGTGAACATCAAGGTAGTCAGTGCTTAGCTCTGAGAATTTTGATGTAAATTTTAAAAATTCAGTTGTGTTGTTAATGGAAGAAACAAATTCATTTACTAGTGTCTCATCGCCATCAAAAAGGATGAAAATATCATCCAGGTATCTTGTGTAGAACTAAATGCGGTTCATTGTATTAACATCCTTAAGAATATTATCAACCTCCCAGTAGGCCATGAATAGGTTAGCTACTGTAGCCCCACATGGGGACCCCATAGCTACGCCTTGTTTCTGGAGATAATATTTCCCATTAAAAATGAAAAAGTTAGACATAAGTATGATATCTAAGAGTTGGGATACTAAGTCGATTTCATTTTTGGGTGCTCCCAAACGATCTAGCATTAGTGAAATCCATTCAATAGCCTCCAGGTGAGGTATAGACGTGTATAGATCTATGACGTCAATAGTAAGGAAGTTCAATGAGTCGCTGTAGTCAATTTCACTTATCTTTTTTAAAAATGTCCATGAGTCCTTGCAAATGTGTGATATTTTCTTAATGTATTTGCTCAGGATAATTTCTACAAGTTGGGCACTGGAGTATGTAAAAGAGACTCGACTATCAATCAATGCCCGGATTGGTGGATTAACCAAGTTTTTATGAATTTTTGGTATACCAAAAATTACTGGTGTCCTAGGCATTGTGATGTCAATATAATTGTAGGTGTCAATGTCAATGCACCCACTAATAAATAGGTCCCTTAAAAAAACCCTAGTCCTAGAAATTGACATGTTCATCTCATTCAGTGACGATGAACAATAAGCTGGACTGTCAAGGACAGTTTCATTTTACTAATATATAAGAAGTTGTCAAAGATTACAAGCCCACCTCCTTTGTCAGGTTTTACTACCCTGACCGGTGCTTTACATAAATTTCTCAAGCCTTGTAGTTGTTCTTCTGTGATGTTATAGTCTAAACGGTCATTTTTAGTATGTGGGAAAGTGACCATTTGTCTGAGGTCCAATTCACAAGTTTTTTCAAAAAGTGTTAAAATATTGTGTAGTGGGGGGTTATAAGTACTAGCTCATTTCAAATTAGTATTCATATTAGTAACATCATTGTTAAACATTACATGCAAATTCAGTTTCCTGACAAAGCATTTCAAATCAATCAACGTCTTAACAAGGTTACATTTAGTTGTAGGAACAAAAGTGTTCCCGAATGCTAGTAGTTCTATCAGGGGTGGAGACACGTAAAAGCTAGAAAAATTATAGATTTTAAAGTCACCTTTTTCATTCGTTATGATACTTAAGTCACCTAACATGTTGTTGTTGGTGTTAGGCATTGAATTGGGAGTAAAGTCATCCATTACTATCGTCTGGACCAGTTCTTGTTGTAGTAAGGGCGCTGTTTCGGGTTCCCTAAAAAATGCCTTTCCTGATTTTCATGCCTTTGTTGATTGTGTTGTTGGAGAATAAGGAGCTAGAATGGCAAATATTACTAGACTCATTTTCGTACCCAGGTTTGAATGAACACTGCAACATAGCTTGTGTCCTGAAAATGAGGAGTTATAAAAGATAACTCCTTTACCTTTGCCTTACTCCATTTTCCACTTCATTTTATTTTACTTTAATAGTAATTTGTAGTATATACACTTTTTACTGCTTTTAAGATTCATACTTAGCAAGGCTTCTAACTATAGTTGTTGGTAGAGATCTCACTAGATACTTTTTATAAACACTTTTATATGTAGATCTGTTATGCACTGCTTTTAGACTGCTTTTATTGTGCATACACTTCTTATACATTTGCATGCTTTTAATGCACATTTGCTTGGTATATGAATGTAACAAATTGCTGAAGCACTAATGTTTCATGGTTTCCAACTGTTTTAAAAGTATGAAACTACATACTTTTGAGAATGCTCCTAAACAGAGCTTTTATTCCCTGAATTTACTTTTGCAAGAAATGCTGCTAACACGCCTTCATTGTGATTGCATTACTAGTTAAGGCGAGGGTGTGTTGTATAAAAACCTGACTCTGATACTGCATTTTACTTTTGCCTCTGATGAAGCTGTAGTTTTAAACACAGCGAAAACGCTTGTTTTAATAATAAAGTGCGTTAAGGTTTTTTTCTGACTTCAGTGTGGCTTTATACGTGTAAGTGGATTCCATTTAAAGTGTTGCAGCTTGTACAGCAAACAGCTTCCACAACAAGGACTTTAACATTTTTTTGGGCTTCACGGTGCTTGTCTGGACTGCTTTTGTGTATTTTACTGGTTTCCGTTTGTTTGCTTTAACAGAATATCCTACTTTGGCAATCCTGCTGATGTCATCCAATGTGATATACACCTTTGGAGAAGGAATACTCCAATAATCTCCATGGCATGTACTATAACTGTGTAGTGTAATAAACTAGTTAGGTAGGGGTTATACTCCTAGACATGACAGGTGTGTGTGTGTTTGTGTGCGTAACACATATCCTGTGTGGAGGTGGTTGTGAGTGTGTGACCAATGTGGAGTGGGTTTTGCATATTTCTTATATGGTGGCCCTACTATATATCACAATGTCCACCGATAACAGATGTGAAATAGCTGAGAGGCTGTGGTTCAAAGCCATACCCATACATGTGACATCAAGGCCAGGCAGTCACAGTTAGCAACCCCAGTATTACCCAGAGCACACTCTCAACCCATGTCTCATACACACAGATGCCTAGGCAACAGCCAATATGTGGGTAGTACACTGACAGCAACTATGGGGTGATAGCTTTGGGCTACAGAGGGCATGGCACCCTGTCCATCTGTCCAATATGCACATACATGCAGACAGTGCACCTTCCCCATATTCCCCAATGGACACCTAAAACACCTGTGACCCACAAAGGACATACCATTTCTGACAACATGCCCTGTATTGGCAGATGCCACTGACACCAGGGAATGCAGTTACCATGCTATCAATGTAGGTGCAGGGTAAACCTGCTGCCCATTACCAGTTCCAGCCACAGGTGGGCAAGACTGGCACACCTGATGATAATCTGTGTACACAATATGGGCAGACACTCCAGGTACAGTTCCACATGTCCCTGTCCATGCATGTGGGTGGTATGCACATCCCAGACACGATCCATGTCATGGACTAAGGAACACATAAATGGCAAGTGATGCACAGCATTGGCCACACACAATAGTCACCCAGGTGACTGGATGGGAAATACAATACCCACCTGTGTGGGCAAATGTAGAGACTACAGCCCTGCACCACAATGCAGACCATTGTCATGTGGCCTAATTCCAAGTTATACACATCGCCTAGCCTTGCAAAGCCATCTGGCACAGTTGACCACCACACACCTGTGCAAACATGCACCCATGCATGTCAGTACTGGCACCCTCTGTGTTTGTGTGTGTGTTGTATGGTGCTTATTTTCACATCCACACTCCCTACAACCCCCATGGGCATACTGAAGCATGCTGTCTGATGTCAGACACCTCCCCATACCCTTTGCCCATAAACCCCCCATATGACCCATGTGGTGCATGTGATACCTGCACAGTGATGTGTTGTGGCAATCCCACTACTGATGAGTTGTAATCCTGGCCCTGACAAGTGTGTCAATGTGTGTGCATTCCTGTGAGAGTGTGGCTGTTTTGATGCTGGCACCTGTTCATGAGGACAGGCACGTGTACATCACCTACCGTATAGCTAACGTATCCCTGTTGCAGATGTCAGTCTCCATTACATATTTGTCCTGAGGGCTCCACAACAGGTAACTCATGTTGCCCATCCAATAACTGCAAAGAACTGTGATAGCACTACATAGTTGTTAGGGGTTTGATACTCTGTGCTGGTAGGTGTGTGACACAAACATGCTTAGGTTTTACTCTCCCACCACTCCCTGACTTGTCTTTGCCTCTGTCTGCCTCTCCCACTCCCTCTCTGGTGGATGTGGAGACCTACACCTGCTTTGCTTGGCAGGAAAATGTGTATTTTAAGTGATGCTCATGATCAGCTGATGGTCTCTGCATGAATGGCAGCCCTCCCCTAGCTGATTGTATGTGGACCAGCTGTGGTAACATTCCCATAGCCAGTTGCATGGAAACACACTCCAATATCTAGGAACATCATGTTGGTGTTGGCCCTTTTCTTTCACTGTGAGCAGGAACTGGATCTGTTGTTTGGCAAACAGCATCTCAGATGGATTGGGGATTTATCTCTAACAACATACACTGTGGAAACAGGGCAACACACAGGAGGGAGATGTGCCTGACCTGACTACAGACTGTAAGTGCTGCTATACTGCATTTGGAGTACTGTTGGTTTAACAGTGCATGTGTGGATATGACTGCCCTACATGACTCAATACCTGCCATGTCAGTTCCATGTTTATGAGGAATCAACATCTGCAGGGTCATCTGCTGACAGGGCAGTTTGTTGTGCCTTTGGTTTCATGTGTTACCAATGGAGCATCTATCAGTGGACTGCAGAAGGTAGTGTGAGGATTGCTGTCTGTAGATGGTGAAAGCTGCGACAGTTACTGGCTTCATATCCCTCATAGGACATATGTTGCAACAAACCCTGTTACAACAGTAAATGTATGAGGTTATCACAGCAACATGTCATTATTGGCCCTGTGTATGTGCTCCCAGCCACAACTCTGTCAACCTCTGTACATATGTTGTGCATGAAGTGGTGCATGGGTGCTGTCCATCATAATTAGAGTCATCATATCTGATAACAAGCCAGTGAGATATCAGACGGCTACACATGTTATGTACAGTAGGGGTTATATTTGATGACATAACCTAGACATTCTGTGGATGTTTGTACAGCACTGAGGTCTGTGTACTTATGGTAAATGTTGACAGTGTGTGTGTATTGTTAATATGTACTTTAGCCTGTGTACAGACTGTGGCAGATGTTATTGTTCTAGGTCCCGTCCTATCTGATGTTACATACTGCTCCACTGTATGGTACCATATTGGCGTACATGTTTGTAGGGCCATACACACACATGTCCCATACCACAGACAGCCATCAGACCAAACTGTGTAGCAGCCCAGTATATGTAGGGTCAGTCTGTGTGTGGCACATATGAGGATGGTTTGGAACAGATAGTCCATATACTGTAATATTATGCTTGCTTAACATATGTGGTTATGGCTGTGTTCACATTGGTTGTGGTTATGCACTTTCACACAGGTGTATCTTACCCTGTGCTGTGACATGCCTGTAGAGCCTGCTATATAAGCAGGTACATGTGCATTCCCCCATAGGAGATGTAGGCCAGTGTTGAGCCAGTCTGCCTGTAGCCTGCACAGTGCATTGTTACATGCCTAGCAGCTTAGTGTACTTACCCAGTGAGATGTCATGTGCAGATACATGCCAGATGTACTGCTGCCAGGCCTCCCTTAACAGTCATGTATGTCAGACAGAGCAGTGATATGCTGTACAGATGTATGTCAATATCTAGTGGGAAGTATGTGGCCATGGTACCCCTGTACCAGCGGTTATTATGTGTCAGGACAGACAGGGGTGTGTGAATGCATAACCTATGGTGGCAAATGTATTCCAGTCATTATGTGTTATACCCATCTATATGGTTGTCTACATCCATATTGTCAAGCATGGTACACATGTTTAACACTAAGGGGTTATGTGTATTCCTCTGGACTGTATAGACTGTGTCAGAATGTCCACATATATTGGCCAATATCTCTGCTGCAGTCAACAGGTGCATTATGTGCTAGCAGCGATACATTACTATGATGTCCTTAGGATGTCTGTCAGTAGCCAATGGCACACGTTATAAGCAGATGTGACCTCCAACACACACCATGTCTGTGAAGACAATCCTATTGACAGTAGCAATAGTCTACTAATACACCTGCTATATATACCTGACATCCCCTTGCACTACAACTGTGGGACTATAGAGGCTGGGTTAGGGCTACACTCCATGTCCAGGACATATGGTGGAAATATATGTACATATTATTATCCAGATAGCTATATATATATATATATATATATATATATATATATATATATATATATATATATGTGATTACACGTGTAGTACTTCCAATCACCACTGTCATGGTAACCACCTACTCTAAACCCATACATCATGTGTGTGGTCCCTTTACATTTCCTGTGTGATGGACATCCTTCCTGTGTGTGGGCATCGGTGTTACAAACAGCAGGTAGCAATACCTCTTACAGGAGAACCAGCACACTTAGGCCAGCTACATATTTGTAGGAGGTTCCAGAACTACAGACAGAGTGTGGGTAGAGTTGTTTTATGCCTTGTATAGTACTGGTGTTACAGGGTGTGTGTATACATACTACTTTACCTTGGAATGCAGTCTGTCTGCATAGCTCTCAACTGTGGGCCTATCCTCTTGGTGGCCAGAGGTGTACCTATCATGTGCTGTCTGTCCACCACACAGGTCCTGTTTCAGATATTTCACTAGCAGTGTGTGTGTTGAGTGCTATCAGTACATGGCTGCATCCATTTCTGTTTCTAACCTCAATTCCCTGATTAAGGGTATGTTGCAGACTATCCTGTAACACCAGCAACTTGCTTAGTGTATGGCAACAGTTTTCCACATTTGTGCCTGTTTTCTAGCCTCTGTCCTCCACCTACATACCAAGCTTTGCACATATGAGATGCTGTTGGTGGTTGTTCTCTAGTGGGCTGTGAGAATATCACACTGCCATTGCTGCCATCAGTCCACTGCTGTTGTATCCCCACACATAAGGTGGGGCTGGGGCCATATATTTGTGGGCATCACCTACACAATACATGTGTGCTCTTATGCACTCCAGAGACCAGTGTATGTAACAGTGGTATATGGCCCTGTATTATTGAGTCTGGGGGGGGGGGAAGCACCATAAATGACCTAGGCTGTTAAAAAATGTGGGGATATCAGGGGTGAGCTACTTTAAGGTATCTGGATGTACAGTACCATATACTTACCTATATTTACATTACTTACATAAATTAGGTTAATGCAAATTTATTGCCTCCTGCCATACAGTCTGTTCTGTTTGTCGGTGTGCTTGTAATGGTGTCAGTTATGCCTTGTTATGTGACAGTTACAACCCATTTGGTCACATGACATCTTTACCAGCTAGTGATTTTGTACAGAGTGTAGATAGAGGCTGCTGAACTATACACCTACATTACATACTGTTGATTGTTTGGTGTCCTGTTGCCCAGTATGTCCTCACTATTGTACAATTTGAAGGGCTTGGCCTAGACAGCAACAGCTGTGAACCTTTCCAGACTACTGTATTAGTATAACTGTTTCACAATTGCATTACTCTGTTTATATGGATGTCAGTGTCTGAACAGCTATATGACATGGCGTAAAGTACTGTAATATTACACAGTTAAAGGTTTTACATTTCTGCAAACCTGTGTGTGGTGTTTTTTCCTATAACCTCTCTATGGGTATATGTTGCAGGCAGTGAATGTCATTTGTATGGGTGGCCCATACAGTGTCCAGTTGTTCAGGTGTTAACTGTAGGCATAGTGGCTGTTCCAAATTGTGTGCACCTTCTACATATGCATCTTACTATACATATATCTGCTTGTGTATGTGTAGTCACATGTCTAGCTCTATATATGTATATATATATATATATATATCTATATATATGTAGATATATATATGTATCTGCATATCTGTCTGTGTATCTGTATCCTGGGGATGTTGATGGCTTCCACAGGTTATGTTTCCTATGGGAGGCAGACTGTACTGCATGATATGTTACCAATACCAGCCTGACATCATACAGGTGGGATGTAGTACTGTTAACATCTTGTGCCCATGTCATGTCAGGTCCTGGTTATGGGATCTGCAACACCTGGTAGTGTATTGGAGGGCGGACGTGTTTGGCTGTGAGGGTGGGATGCCTATTCGTACAAGACGTATAGTGTGTGGGGCCTCTCATCCCCATTAATGGTGCATGTGGACATGTGTGTTTTTGTTAATCTGCCATTGCTATCTACAGATGTATGGCCATATATATATATATATATATATATATATATATATATATATACATTTGCTTACATATATATATAACTATGTCCGTATATACCTACGTAGATCTATATCTGCGTACACATATGTAACTTGCTGTGTATATGTAGACATATAAGTGCAGATACATATATGTGTCGATGTAGGCATTTGCATGTAGATATGTTCATATATATTAATATATATGTTTATATTTTTAGAAATATATATATATATATATATATGGGTCTACTTTCATACACCGAACGCACGAATCGCCGACACACACATCCCCGACCCCAAACAACCGACAACACACCACACCGACACCTCAACATACCGAACACCAAAACACCGACACAAAAAACGCCAAATACACATAGCACACAACAACATATCCACTAACCTAAACCTAAACCCTAACCCTAACGTCCGACACTATCGCACACTTCACCTACCTGCACCCTAACCCTAACTCACTTACCCACCCCTAACCCAAGCACCGACACCATCGCACTTCACCTACCTGCACCCTAACCCTAACTCACTTACCCACCCCTAACCCAAGCACCAACACCATCGCACACTTCACCTACCTGCACCCTAACCCTAACTCACTTACCCACCCCTAGCCCAAGCACCGACACTTCACCTACCTGCACCCTAACCCTAACTCACTTACCCACTAGCCCAAGCACCGACACTAACGCACTTCACCTACCTGCACCCTAACCCTAACTCACTTACCCACCCCTAACCCAAGCACCGACACCATCGCACACTTCACCTACCTGCACCCTATCCCTAACTCACTTAACCCGTCCCAAAACTACAGTCCCTCACTATCACACACTTACCTAACCCGAACCCCACCTCCGACACAAACACACACTCACCTGTCCCACAGCCTAACCCGACATCCCACAATTTCGCACACTTACCTGACCGCTCCTAACTCCGTAACTGTCGCACACTTACCATGTCACGATCGCACATTTCCGTTGTCGGTCTTTCCACTGTCGGCGAATCTCCCTGTCGGTAAACTTACCTGTCGTTCATTTGGTCTCCTCTTCCCGCGTGTCGGCGAATCGTCGGTTCGGTCTCCCGAAGTAGACCCATATATATATATATATATATATATATATATATATATATATATATACACACACACACACACACATATATAGATATGTTGTATCTGTTTAGATATTAATATATTTGCACACACATATATCTAGATGTTGGTATACATTCTCTGCACTGTTGCATGCCTGGACTGGAGATTATGTTTCTGAAAACATCAGATTTATTTATATTTGGCATGGCTTAGTGGTAAAGCATGTTGTCTGTCGTGTGCAGGGCTGTGGGTTTGAGCCTTGCAGAGGCTGTTTATTTTGTTGCTGGGCAGAACACAGGCCATTGGATACAGAGTGGTTAAGGCACTTTAAAGCAGTTGTAAGCAGGTTTGCAGAGCTAAGCAATACATACTTCCAATTATAGTTTCTTACACTCAGTTAGCTTCTACTTTGCTTAATCTGTGTAAGCAATGCTTACCCCTGTACAAATGCACTTAAACAAGCTTACTAGTGCTTACATATGTATACTACTGCTTATTCGTGCTTGAACCTGCTTACTAGTGCCTTATTCATTATGAGACTGACACTTCACATGTGCATTTCCTCGAGTACTCCAGCTCATACATATATGTTTTTTAGTGGGTTTGCTGTGGTAGCGTTGTCGCCTCACAAATAAGACGCTGACCTGTTCGACTCTCAGCTAGAGCGTCTTCTGCGTGGAGACATGCGTGAATCAGCATACCTTCGTTGAAGGTTGTGCATTAGGGCTGGCAACTCAGCACATAAAAATCAACTGCCAATCATTAGCGGACCGGAGTTCCGCTGTGGCGTCCCCTAACCGGGAAAAGCTAAAAGAGACAACAAGTGGGTTTTGCAACATAAATAGTGGTTATAACGAGCTTTGCCATGTGAAATAGACAGTGCTGCAGTGGGACTTGAACTGGGAATGCCTGCTCATTAGGTGAGTGCTCCGCCCACTACACTATTGCTGTGCTGCTTCATTTGCATATATCTTTCTTGTTATCCTCTTCAGGCTTTTAAGCTGCTTTAACCATAGCTAAGTGATGGGCACACCTGCGCACCTACTGTTAGCTGTACTCAGATTTTTAAAATAAAAATAAAGGGATTTCTTCATTTGATTTTTACGTACTATTGCTGCTGTACACATGGGAGGACTGTTGGTGGGGCTATGAGGACACCTATGAGCGATCTCACTCATTTCTTAACACCTTCTGCTGTTCTATATTCCAGGGGCATGTTTATTCTGAGAACTTTGCTCTCAGACACGCCCCCTGCACTCGTACATGCTCCGTGTAAGCCTAGGTGCTCAGGCAGCACACCTTGTTAATATGCATGGTGTGCTGCCATCCTGCTCCTAAACAGGCCCTTCCATGCAAGAGTAAGGTAGTCCTGCATGGAAGATTAGTGAATCCGAGGGACAATATATACAATTGTGCTGCTTAAGAACAGTAGAATTGCTGTGAATTCGCTTAATGTAAGTCTTGATGAAAGAGGATAAGTATAATGACCGCACACACTGTATTACCCTTTGGTCAATATTCAAAAAACAGGTATGGGGGAGAATTTCGTATTAATCTTAACCTTGAGCCACCTTTAACTGGGGATAAGGATAACAGGGAGACATGAAGGAATTAAATAAGCATATAGGTGAGTGGGAATAAGTAATAATGAAGACATTTAATTTATAATTGTTAGCTGTCAGTCAACAGTTCAAATATGAAGTTCCAAAATTTCTGGTAGTAGGCCTGTTTGTGGGGGTTAGTTATTAAAAGTTTTTGCGAAGTAATGTATTTAATAGACAGTCCCCTAAAACCTCTCCAGGACATCTTAGAACAATCTATCCAATGTTTAGTAATGTAAAATGTAACCAAAAGACAAAGTGTAACTAAGGTATGTAATTTTAATTTAGGTACTTCAAGGCTGGTAACATGTAATAATGCCATTTCCCAGGAGAGGGTTGCTTTATGGAATCCCATCTTGTCAAGTCTCACCTTGAGAGAGCACCAGATACTGTGGAAATATCTAGAAAACCATAAAATATGAATGATGTCTGCATGGGGATAGGAGCAGCAGGCACATGAAGTGGACACATTTGGGTCAAATTTGTTTAAGTGGACTGGAGTGAATTATAAGTTGTTGGTAAACATAAATTGTGTATAGGTATAGCTTTTTAAATGGGGAAAACAGAAGTGTGGATTTAATAGCTGATAGTTTCTGGTTTGTCCCTTGATGATCCCATTATTCTGCATATACAATTTTTTTCCTGATATAGAATTGAGTTAATGAGTTTATAAGATAAGTGCAGCATACTCTTCTTGCTGGCTAAATTTTGTAACAGCTTGGCCACCAGGTTACAGTCAGAATCAGTAATAGTATGTCCATGAAGTAGGGATGTAATAATTTCCCTTATTTGCCTCAAAATAGTGATGTATTTTTCAGGTAAATTTAAGAGGATTCGAAGTTCTGTTAGTGATGAGTGACTATGTTTATGGATATCCCATAAAGTATACACCCTAATTAGAAGGTAGTCAAACAAACTGAACAGGTGTTAAAAAAGATATACCTGAAATAAGCTTGTGTCCAGCTATGACACAAGACCAAGTCCTAAAAATGAGATTAAAAGCTAAAAAACTAATTGTTGGGTTCTGGCAATATCCCTGGATGTATTTTAAATAGCATGAAACATAATTTAGCCACATTCCTACCAACATTGTTCAACATGAACCTCCATACAGGTTTTGTACCAAGCGAATGGAGAGCAGCTACATTCATTTCCCTGCATAAGGGACACTCTTCCAGAGACCCAGGCAATTACAGTCCCATAAGTCTGGACAGCCTCATATGCAAAGTCATGGAAATTCTTATCATGAAATTAATCAATCAGGACATAGGGAACCTCCAAACACTGAAACTGTCTCAGTATGGATTCATCAAGGACAGCTCATTCTTACTCAGCTTGATGCATTTTTTTGGAAAGGTCACCAAAACAATGGATGAAGGCAGAATGGTACATACTGTATAACTTGACCTGGCCAAAGCATTTGACATAATTCCCCACACAGTCATAGCAGAAAAGCTAAATAAACTGGAAATAAAACCTTATGTCACTCACTGGATTGCCAGCTGGCTCACAGATAAGATGCATGAAATCAAAACAGATGAAATTACCTCTACAAAGAGACTAGTCACCAGTGGAGTCCCCCAGAGTTCTGTGCTGAGACCTCTCCTGTTTGGTATCTACTTTTAGGATCATAAGATCATAGGAGGTTACTAGGCTATCATCCCAGAGGTCATTTCAAACCTAGCCGTTTCATCCCAGTGTAATACCAATGATGCTGTAATCAATACACAGGGTTGTATTTAGTAATGACTGCCCATGTCCAGGAAGGCAGTGGGTGCTATCCCTGTGGTAAGAATTTACAGTGTCTCATCCACTCATCCAGGTTCCTTTTGAACAGTGTCATAGAGGTGCTCTGCTTCACATGAATTGGAAGTCTATTCCAAAGACGTAGCAGTCGCTGAAAGACAATTCACTCCCTCCAGCATGTCCTATTCAAGTCATAGGGGATATTTAGGTCCCTGGAATTTGTTGGTCTAGCCCAGTTTAATTTACAGACGTGCAGCAAATTCATTAGGTTTGGGTCAGAGATTGCTCTGTAAGCCAGGCATAAGCCTCCCCTAAGAAGTCAATACGATACTGAATACAGTGACAAGCACTTTAGATGGTCTGTGTAAGGCATGTGCTAGAGTCTCTTGATCTCCTTTCTAGAAACCTCTGAGGTCTCTCCAATTGCTGCAGGTGCTTTGTATGGTACATGCCATAATGGGCATTATAGTCAATTATGGGCCTTATTAGTGACGAGTACAGAGGGGTTATACATTCCTTTGCTCTAGAGGTGATGCCTTTGCTAATCAAGTGTGCTACTTAAAAAGTCTTCCTTACTACAGTTGACACATGATGGTCAAAGTTTAGGTTGCAGTCTACTTGTGATCCTAGATCCCTTACTACTTCATAGGTATATAGTGTATTGTTGTTAATTTGACAGTGTGAAGGGACATTCAGAATCATGATGCACTTCTTTGCATTTAGTTTGAGATTGTGACTAAGACATGGGTCATTAGTCTGTATAAGACCCTCTTGAAGTATATTGATATACTGATATCATTGGGATTCAATAATTGCATCCAGTTTGCAGTCATCCGCAAACATGGTCAGCCACAGCCCCTTAGTTTTGACATGAACTTTTGAGAAGTATATACCAAACAGCAGGGGGCACAGCACTGACCCTTGAGGCACCCCGTTGGTGACATGTCTGCTGGTTGATGTGCAGTCACCCACTTTGATAGTGTGTTACCAGTTTGTGAGCCAGTTGGCAACCGATCTTACAACAAAGGGGTTTACATTCAGTTTGCTAAGTTTATTGGTAATGCCAGCATTTGGGATTGAGTTGAAGGCTTTGACCAAGTCAAGGTATGCTGTGTGCACAGATTTGCCCTCATCAGTGGTTCTGGTCACATTTTTGAAGAAATCTACCAGGTGTATCAGGCAGGATCTGCCTTTGATGAAGCTGAATTGGGTCAGATCTGGGGTCTGGAGGTTGCCTATGCCTTTATTTATGAGGTCCATGATGATATGTTCCATGGCCTTACAGATGAGGCTGGTCAGACTTATGTTTCTATAATTCCCCTGGGTCTGTTGCTAAGCCACCTTTGTGGAGGGGAATAACTGTTGCTGTTCTCCATTCCACAGGAACATAGCCTGTTGTTAGCCTGTGATTGATCGGGGTACTTAATGGTGGTGCTAGTTCATGTTTCAGTTTGTTTAGAAAACAGCCTGGGATGCTGTCTCCACACAGAGGCTTTGTTTTTCTTGCCTTAGACAAGGCTTTACTGACTTGCTCTTCAGATATGTAGGGGGGGGGGAATTTGGGGGCAAGGTTTTTGATAAGTTTGTAGGGTATAAGGAAGTGAAAAGGAATGCCGTCTCCACACAGAGGCTGTGTTTTTCTCGCCTTAGACAAGGCTTTACTGACTTGCTCTTCAGATATGTAGGGAGGGGGGAATTTGGGGGCAAGGTTTTTGATAAGTTTGTAGGGTATAAGGAAGTGAAATTTTTGCCAAAATTGTCCGCCAGCAGGTTTCTGTCCCTGTGGAATCAGTGTGTGTGATACTATTAAGTTATTATTTTGGCACATGCTTGGGTCCTACCTTTTAGGCTGCATATGTAGCTGTAAAAGACCTTATGGTTATCCTTATCTGAGATTGCTACGTTTTTCTCAAAGTTACCCTTAGAGGATTTGACATGTTGTCTTATTTGCCTGCTGAGGCTGAGGAGGGTGCTTTTGTATTGTTGGGGCCTCACGTTAGTTTTCATAGACAGCAACTTTTTGCATTTGTTGTAAAGTTTGGTGGTGCTGGATGTCCACCAGGGCAGCTTGCTTTTACTTGGGTCTCTAGCTTAGAATCTCTGGAACAGCCGAGTCTATGCACTTATACAAATGATTATACAGGGCTTTAGTGTAAGCTTTAGTATAGTTACCACTTCTAGCTGGGGGTGGGGCTTGGAATGTTTTTATACCTTTCCCTAGGAGGATATAGTTTGCCTTGGTAAAGTTTTTTAGTCTGACTTCGCCCTTCTTGAGTTCTGGTGTTACTGCCAGTACGAAAGTGGTCAGATTTAACTAATGAGGGTCCGACAATTGAGGTGGTGTATCTGTTTTTCATGTTAGTGAGGACCAGTTCTAGTATGTTTGTTCTTCTTGTTTGGTTTGAACAATTTGTTCCAGGGCATTTGAGTTAACAAAGTCAATGAAATTTTGCCCTAGTGAGTTATGGCTGGAGTAGGTTTCCCATTTGATGGTGGGATAATTGAAATCCCCCTTGACCAGAGTGTTTGGCAATATTTGGATTGACTCCAGTTTGGTCAAGTAGGCCTCGTTTGTATCATGATTCATGGAGGGGGATCTATAACTAGCTATGACTTAAATGGGGTTCTCACAAACAGTAATCTGAACTTGGGTTAACTCCATGGGGTTTTCCTGTCTATCTAGTCATGAAGTGAATTTCTCTCTAACATAGAAACACCACCTCCTTTAGGCCTCACACATTTGCTTTGCAGTCTGAAGGTGTGGAAGGCATTGTAGCCTTGCAAAGCCAGGGTACTCTCTGAGGCCTTGAACCAGGTTTCTGTAAATGCACAGACATCTACATCCTCCAGTGCTAGGATTGCTTCCAGGGTATGCAGTTTTTGGTTTAGGCTTCTAGTGTTTAGCAGCATAACCCTTATTTTGTTATGATTGGCAATTTTCATGTCAGTGATTTTGGTTTTTGAAACCTTGCCTAAAAAAGGCACTATGGGGGAGCCAAGAGCCTTTGCCAGCAGTCAAAATCCTAGTGGTGTCAGGTGCAAACTGTCTCTGGCAAAGCAGCATGGTTTGTCAAACATGTCATTCCAGGCTGACAGAAGACACCAAAAACTAGCCAGTTATTGAAATTGATCATGTTTTGCTTATACTGCGGCATCATTCTACATGACGGTAATATGCTGCTTAAGGCTACGGGCATACTTGCTTGGGACACATACTCAGAGAGCTCTATATATTTGTATTTATATAGTCCAGTGAGGTATGCCTCACGTCATTCACTCCAACATGAGCTATGACAGAGACGAATCCTGGCACTGGACAGGCAGCTGACTGTGATTTTCTCCTTATCTAACCTGGTGTGTGGGACATCCATGTGTCTCACTATGGAGTCTCCAATGACAGGAACATTTGGTTTATGAGTGTTATGCCTAGAGGTCTTGGTAGGTGATACACTGGTATTGCTATGTGTCTTGGCTGCTGTAGGAACTGTGTTAGTTGTAGCAGTCTTGTATTTTGGAGGTCTCTGGTGTTTAAGTAAGTTTTTTTGAGAGAACCTCCGTGCATGTTGATTTATGTGTTAGATGTGTACTATGTGTATAAATAGTAGTATGTGAGTTGACAACCTCTTCAGTGTTACTGTTTTGAGTGCTAGAGAGCAGGGAATCAGGATTCTTGGTGTAGTTAAATCTCTCACACTCTGTACTAGAGTGAGCTATTTGTAGAGGGTTGTCAGTGTACATGAGGCAGTTGCTGCAGTGTCTTAGGACACCCAAGTCACAAGGCTGGCAGGAGAAACAGGGGTAGTCCAACTGTCCATAATGCTAGGTTTGAAGAACTGTTATCACAAAGTGGGTGCTTTCAGAACTGATCTAGGAGGTGCTCTGTAGATGGGTATTTCCTGACAGAGTTTTTGGCTGGTGGTTTAAGCTCACTAGCAATATGTCTTAGACCAGAAATGTACTGAGGATGAGGACACAATCCATTTCTAAAGTAAAAGCAAATACCAAAGAGATCTGGCTGACTAAGTTTGCAGACAACTGCAAGCGAGGAGCAGTCATTGAATCCTCAAATTACTTTGTCAGCCTGCAGAATGGTTTATCATAAATCAATAACTAGTGCCAAAATCATTGAGTGAAACTAAATGCCAAATAATGCATTATCATGTCCTTTGAGAAGTCATCTGTCTCAGGGAGCTACCAGACTAACAAAATGCCCCCGAGAGTTGACCCAGATCAGGATTTGGGAACTTATGTGGATAGTGTCCTAACTTTTTAAAAATGTGTCCTTCTATATTGCATAGCTTATAAACAAAGGGATTGTGTCTAGATCTAGGGATGTCATTGTCCCTTTTTCCTCATCCCTCAGATCAGTCATTGAAAATAATGTCCCCTTTGGTATGTATCTATCCAGACACATGCAACAACTGGAATGGCCACAGAGACGCCTTACTGAAAGGATACAGGACCTAAATGGCATATTCTACTTGGACCGACTCAAAGCCCTGTCACTATACTCAGTATCCTACATATTGCTAAGAGGTGACCTGTGTCTAGCATACAAGGCAACTTCTGACTTAATACTGTTAGACTTACTGCACATCAAACGACATTAGAAATATTTGGTCTAGGGGGTCTAATCTTTATCTGCAACATCACCATCACAGACAGGAGGGACAGGTATATTTTGCAGAGGATACTGCGGCTATGGAACAGACTCCCAAGCCACATGAAACAAAGTTCATCCATGTCCATTTTCAAGCACAACTTAGATCTATGGATGGATAACAGAATATTTACCCCAGGAGTGCCCCCATACTACTAAATACATACATATACATACATACATGCATACAAATATTTCAAGCACGGGCATTAATGCACTTCTAGCCTGCCAATATACCAAAACACTTGTTCCCATAATAAGTGTCCAGGCTGTTCTTAAAAATATCTAAACTAGTACTTGCTTTAATTTTTTTAACATTTATTTACCAGGACAGTCCAACTAGGACAGAGCCTATTTTCAGTGGAGACCCCAGAGAAACACTCTAGATGCATGTCTTTGGAATGGGGGAGGTAACCAGAGTACCTGGAGGAAACCCACGCAAGCACAGGGAGGACATGCAGACTCCACACAGAAGGCACCCTAATTTAAATTCGAACTGGAGAACTTCTTGCTGTGAGGTGACAACATTAACCACTGCACAACTGTGCTGCCCATTGTAATTTGGTAGCCTGTTCCATGTATCAACTGTTTTCTCAGACAACCAGTTAGTACACACCTCATTCCTACAGAATCTTCTACATCAATTGTCTGATGATTCTCTACTACTTTTTGATAACCCCAAACATTCCCAGAGGTAGTTTTCTCTAAATGTCCTAAATACCTGAATAAGGATATTTATAAGAGACACTGTACAAGTTCAGATATTTTAGTCTTTCATAATAACTTACATTTTCACATCCATGGATGCACTTGCTGTACTCTTTCCAGTTTTACTCATGCTTGTTTTCTTATAAGGCTTCCATATTGTCATTCCATACTCAAGTTTAGGTCTAATGTAATTAACAAACAATGACTTCTTCATTTCTGATTTCCTTAACCTCATAAATCTTTTTATACAACCTATAATTCTATAACTATCATTAATCAACTGGTTGATATGATTAGAAAAACTCAAAGCTAGATCTACCCAAGTACACAGGTCCTTAAATGAATCTACAGTTTCAATCACTGCATGATATATTAAAGATTCATCTTTCAAATTATGTCTCCCAAATCTCATATGCTAGTTTTTGTTGCATTTATCAGCATAGTATTCTCCTTTGCCCAAATGGTCAATTTAGTCTTTTCCAGACATGCCTTATCTGTGACACATGTAATCAGTTTACCCATTTTCAGGCCATCTGCATATAGACTGTAGAACACCTCAGATAAAAATGTTAGGTCTGAAAGATGCAATCTAAACAAGTAAGGGTTTAGGACAGAGCCCTGTAGGACACCTTGACTGTAACCAAGAATTTCACCTGTCCAACTGCTGTATGATACTTGCCATATCCTATCTGTATGCCATACAGCTATTCATCTTATCAAGAGTACATCAATACCTAGTTGCTTTAATTTATTGATCAGTGATTTGTGTATGACCCTGTCAAATGCTGAAACTGAATCTATATAAATTACAACACAGCACAATTTTTCATTCATAGCTGTTATAATATAGAACATCATGTTACAGGTGGTAATAGATCTATTTTCAATTTATGCATGCTGATATATGGTTTCAAGTTCTAACTTTTCCATTTCTGACAATAACTTATCCAATATTACCTTACCCATTCATTTTCCACAACATGAAAGTAGGCATAAGGGTCTATATGACTCTGGGTTTGTCCTACTCCCCTTTCCCTTAAAGACAGGTTTAATAAGCTCATGCCTCCAATCTTGAGTAATCTCCCCATATTTATATAGCCTGGGAAATAATAGATGTAATGGTACCAAAGTTCCTGCTGATGTGTTCTCAGGTCATTATTACAAATTCCATCTCCTCCCTGTGCTTTGTTTGTACCCAGTTTGTGCACGTCTTTTTCAATATAATCTAATCTGATACAAATATTTGAGGTTACCTGAATGTCACTAGGATGACTTCTCAACCCTTTTGTGGAGCCAAACTGTTTTTACATATTTTGTAAATATATTTATAATCTGTTGTGTCTATTAATAACTCTTAGAATCTACACACACTTTATCAATTTGTATAGCTTTACTCCTTCCATATCTTATGTATCTATAAAAAGGTTTCCTATTATGCTCAATATCTTTATATAAATTGTCTTCAAAATGTTCTTGATCTTGTTCAGATCTTGATCAAAGCAGTGGTATCCTGTTTGAGATATACCTGCCCCTCCAAATCATTCTGTTCATGTTACAGAAGAGGCTTTGATCCCTGGACCAAGTATTTCTAATTCCATTTGATTTGCTAATGTGCCAAACATCAGTACTGGGTTGGAGGATGCTATATATGCAAAACAGAGGTCACATTTTAGCAGCTTGCATGATAACAATTATAGTGACAAGTCAGTCCATCTAGAATATATTATTTAGGCCTTGTATCTTTCTATAAAGTTATCACTGTGGGTGTTCCAGTTGTTGTAGACACCTGGACAGATACATGTCAAAGGGGGAATTACACTTAATGACTGGCCTAATGAGGGTTGATTAAAGGGGACAATGACATCTTTAGATCCATATGCAATCATTTTGTTTATAAGATGCATTACATAGAAGGACTTCTTATGTCAGTGGGCACATTGGTCAAAAGTTAGATCACTATCCAAGTAATTTCCCAAATCCCGAACAACTGAGTCAGCTCTTAAGGATGTATTGTCAATGTGGTACTTTCTCATGGTAGATGACCTCCCAAGGGATATGCCAATGCATTTTTGGCATTTAGTTTCAGTCTATGATGTTGGCATAATTTATTTGTTTGCGACAAACCTTCCTACAGGTTGGCAAAGTCATTTGGAGATTCAGTGACTGCTCCTAACATACAGTCAACTGCAAACTTAGTCAATAAGCTCTTTAGCATTAGCTTTTAATTCATAGAATTAGATTCCAAACCAGTGGTGGTCTAAGAGTCAAATCCTGGGGGACTCCAGCAGTGACCAGTCTCTTTGTAAGTATTTTCCCTGGTTTGACGTCCTATGTCCTGTCTGTGAGTCAGTTGACAAACCAATAGGTGACTTAGGGGGTTATTCACAGTTTATTAGCTTTTCTACTATGCCTGAGTATACGATCGTGACAAAAGCTTTGGCCAGATCCAGATATGTTATGTTTTTACTTTTATCTTCATTCATTATTTTGGTGACCGTTTCAAAAAGTCCACCAGATTAAGTAATCATCTCCTGTCCCTGAACAATCCAAACTGAGATGGGTCCAACGTTGGAGGTTTATATGTTCTTATTGATTACTTCCATTTTAAGTATTTTGATGTCTTTGCAAATGAGGCTGGTCAGACGTTAGGTCTATAAATTCCTGTGTTAGTGGAAGGTCCTCCCTTATGCAGTGGAATGACTGTTGCTGTTCATCGTTTGCTTGGTACAAAACCTGCTTGGAGGCTGAGGTTGAGCAGTGTTGTTAGGGGAATGGCTGTGTCATTCTTCAAGCTATTCAAGATGCATCAAGGGATATTGTCAGGACTTCTCAATGCAGTATATTTAGCCTTTGATAATACTTTTAGGACTTAGTCTTGAGTGATAGCTGAAGGCAGTTTGGTTTCAGGTGTATCTTGTGGGATATATGTAGGGGAGAGAGGGATAACTTTCAGCTGAATTTACTGGCCAGTAGTCTGCTTTATCTTTGGCCTCAGTCTGGATTACATTGTTTTCTATCAACTTAATGCATTGCTGTGTTGAATTTATGGGATTCAAACATAACTAAAAAGGAGGCCTTCTGGTTTTCTTTGGAGTGTTAGGCTATCTTAGCCTCAAACTTAGCTCTGGTGAATTTTATTAAATTCCTGACTTGTTTGTTTATTTTAGTGATGAGGAGTCCATCATTCTGGGAATTACTCGTTTGACTTTTGGTCAGAATTTTCTTCCTTTTATTGTAAAGCTTGTTGATATCATCATTCCACCATGTTTTTTTTTTTTTGGGGGGGGGGGGGGTTGCTCTGTGCTTAATCCTACAGTGTACAGCTGCATCTATGCAGCTGTTTGCATGATTATATAATGTACAGGTCCATGTAATCAGCAGAGTTAACTGTGTTTGGTGCAGATCTGAAGCTTGCCAATGTATCACTTCAGAGTAGGTAATTTGTCTTACAAAAATTTCTAAAGGTATATTGGATGGAAATGGTCTCTGGTTTCAATTTTATACAAAGATACAAAGAAGATGGCTTTATGGTCAAACCTACTATGTGTTAAAGAAATGCAAGGGATGGCACAAGATACACCAATATTCTCAAGGACAAAATTCAAGATGTTGCTCCCCCTAGTGGGTGCAATGACTAATTGTTGCACACTACTTGTATTGATCCAGGAATCAGTGTTTGTGTATTAGTGGTGGTGTAGGTTTCCTAATCAATAGATGGACAGTTTAGATCACCTAAGAAAATTGCACTGGATTAAACATTAAGTGATTGTAGTTTATGTAGAGAGGCAGTATGACTTTCTTGGTTCACAGAGGGAGTTCATTAGCTAGCTTAAAATAAGGTAAGGATCTTCCTAATTGTTATTTGGACATAAAAGAGCTCTAGTGCATCATGCTACTTTACTAGATGTGAGCCCCTTCTGGATGAACATTGATACACTGCCACCTTATTCCAACTCTCGAGCAGTTGCTGGTCTAAATGTTAAACCATGTCTCAGTTTCTACTCAGGTGTCTATGTCCTTCAGTGTGAATAGGGTTTGTAGGAAGTGGAGTTTCTTGGATAGACTCCTAGCATTGATCAGTAATGCCTTCATATTTTCCTTTGCTTGCTTCATTATGTTGACAGGTTTATCAGGTTAGCATTGCCTACAGACGCACTATGGGAGCAAACAATATATTTGCTCATATTTGAAACCCTAGAGGGGACACATACAGACCATCCCTGGTGAAACAGAGTGGTCTGTTGATCATAACCTCCTAGGCAAACAAATATTGGGTCCCTTCAAATGACAACTGAAACTAAGGTGATTATTAGGATCCTGAATTCTCTTCCCCAATATGTTTCTGTTAAATTTTGCAAATGTAGCAGTGGATATCTGAGGATACTGAATGACCAGTGAATCAACATATGTATCAGTTTGTCTCCCTGATACTAAGTCATACAGCTATACAGAGAAACAGGAAAGGGAATGTCATAATTTTCAAATGCTAGGACACCAGAAGAGAAATTTTCTTCTCAGGAAAATTTTACAACAAAATAAAAATGACTAATGAAACTCTTAATATATCAGATTATGAGTTAAATGAATTTGAATGTGCAGTATTACAGCAAGTTTTGTGAGATGTTGAACATATTGATTATGGTGCTAATTTTTTCAGAAAGATATAAAGGATTATGAGAAGGTTTCCAGTCATAACCATGTAATTATATGTTCTTCAAGACTTTTCCTCTTGAGGTGAATCTTGGTATTCATGTTGAGAATGCATAGTACTAGGTTATGACTGGAGACATGGTTGTAATTCTTTGTAGTGCATGGGACTTTATCTACAGTATAAAATAAAGAGTTGCTGTTTTTCAAAGCCAGTAAAGCTCTTACCAACTGATGTCAAACAGACAGCAACACATTTCAAAGAAAGATTTTGACACAAAGTCAGGAATAGATTTCAGGCAAAGCAGGCAGAAGCAAAGCTGTGTTTTGAATTCTGCCACTTTGCTTTGCTGTTGGCACTGTTTTGTCTTAGTGACTAGTGTGAGACTCGATCTTTGCACTTGGGAGGGGTTTAACAATTGATGTTTGGATCTTGCTCTTCTGAAGCACTTAACTAGTTTGACGTTTTGCTAATACTGAAGCATAATCACGACACACCATGCACTACAAGCTTGTCATGTATTTTTCAGAGGTCAGAAAGGTGCATAATAAACTCTTTAATAACCATTAAAACAGAGTCTTATGCTGCAGCACACAAGACAGCTACCACTGATCAGTGGGGAAACAATATTGAGCTTTAACTCATAATATTCTTAAGTTGCCACACAAATTTAAAACAAGTACTGAAAAGCAGAGGTTATTTGAAAGCACAAATGAAAGAATTTGCATGAAATGTTATGTTAGATTGTGGGATCTAAACCTATTTAGTGGCATCACAATTGGCCTATATAATTTTGTTGTGTTTCCCTGGTAATGAATCTCCACTCTCCCCCTTGGTAGAATGTTGCATAGGGGGACAGGGTATGTCTAAGCCTCTTAAGTCCTAATCCAATGCCACAATTCCTTTGAAGGGATTTTAAACCAGAATGAGGTAATATGATTCACAAAGATTCTGTATAAACATATGCCATTATATGGTCCTGTTGCAGAATGAATTTTGTTAAACATGCTGCTTAGCTGCTATTGTTCTATGAAATCAGCCATTTCCACTGAGCACCCTCTATGCCAAGCCATGAGAATGCATGCATGACAGGCAAAAAGTCTGACTTGCATGCATTCACATGTGAAAAATGGCAGGGATGGGACTGTGAAGCTTTGCTAAAGATACATAAGTTATTAAAAAAAATCTGAAATATTCTCTCAGGGAAATCTGGATGTAAGAAAGTAAATAATAAATCTTGATTTATGTATAAGAAAGCAAATAATACTGAAAGTATTTCAGAAAAGAATGCAACATACAAACAGAAGTTCTCCTCAAAAAGAGGCACTTCTGCTAATAACAACTGCTCATAGCACAATTTATTTATTTATTGCCATTTGTTTACTGGGAATGTCCAACTGACCAGTGCCCTTTTCAGTGGAGGCCTGGATAGAAGAGCTCCATTATACACACAACATGGATATTGCTTGCATTGTTTCATCATTTATAGTCAATAACTCAGTTATTCAGACATCCTTGATATCAGTTATATCATTTGCAAACCTTTTCGATTAAAAAAAAGCATTTACCTAGGTTGTATATGAATATATTTTATTTAAATACAGGGAGTAGATTTAGGGCAGTATCATCAATATGCATAAATTGTCAGGTTTTACATATGAATGGTTGTTACTATAAAGACTTATTCAAAATGTAGAACATAGGAAGATACAATAAAGAGAGCAACCCAAAGAAAGTAATTTTCATATTATTTTGTTCATCAAGATTCAAATAAAATATACTTGTTGTCATTATTTAATTCTAATTATAATACTGCTTTTGTTGTTTATTTAGCTTTTTGTAAGCTTTATACAGCATTTTATGTGGGCAACAAGAAAAGAAAGTTAATATGGAGAAGTTATCATGGGCCAGATTCCAAAAGCTAGTTGTTGACAGCACAGCACGCTAAAGGAAGACTTCAGTGCACCAGCTGTGGATGCAGTTTTAGAAGGGATAATGCAAGCAGTCTGAGTACTTAACTATTCATTGTAGGATAATTATGGATTCTGTGCACACTCGTCAGATTCCAAAACACATCTTGCACACCCAATGCAACTTAAATGTGACAAAGTGCAACACCAACTCTGTTTCTGAATTCCTTGGTCTATGACATACTGCAGCACAGGGAACTACAGCTATTCCAATAGAATCCCACACAATCCTAGTGAATCTGTAATAATACCAACAAAAATGCTATATAAATAAAGTGCAACAGGATGCAGTACTGTAAACTATGGAGGAGGATGTGGCTGTGCATCCTAGAAAGCAGCCAGCTAGACAGAGAGCAAGTCTGCAGTGAAGTAAACTGTCCAGACAACAAATCATTGACAGGTACTGTCTAGACAAATAGCTGGTGCAGGCTATGGGCAACATGCATGCCCCACACCTGTATGTGTGGACATTGCAAGACATCCCCATCCCTCTAGAAAAAAGTGTGCCTCAGTCTAGGTGTATTGGCATCTGGGGCATCTGGGACATTCTAAAGACACATGGGGGATGCTGTGGGAGTTTTACAGACAGCTGTCCCTCATATCTTGTCAAAATTCCTGGCAGCAATGTGCAACAAGGTAGATGCATACATACACTTTCCAGTCACTACCATGGAGTGGAGAAACATTATGCACCAGTTCTACAATTTGACAAACTTCCCCCATGTACTTGGTGCAATAGACTGCACCCATATCCCTATTAATACTCCAGTTCAACCAGAAGCAAACAGATACAACAACAGAAAGGGGTGGCCATCACTGAACTGCCAGTTTGAATGTGCAGCAGATGAGAGCAAAACAAGCATCATGGTAACATACCCTAGAAGTGTGCATGATGCTGCCATATGGAGGGAAATTGGTCTGAAGCCTGCATTCCAGCAAACTGATGTACTTGAGCAGATACTACTGAGTAAGTACAGGAACACAGCTAGGATGTAAGCTAAGGATATCCCTCTCAACAATATCCATGATGACAACATGTGTAACTCCCCACAACAGGTGACTGTGGTTCTCCACTCGAGTCAAGGCTAATGACCCCATAAAAAGAACCACCAAATCTTAGACAGAAGGTCTAATACTATTAAGCGAGTGTTTGATGTACTGAAAGCTAGGTTTAAATGTCTGGACAGATCTTAGGGTGCACTGCAATACACACCTGAAAAGGCAGCACAGATTATTACTGTGTGTGCCATGCTGCACAATATGCTAACAGCAGCACAGGGTGGTCTTCCAGCTGCAAGTGTGGATGAACTACCACAAGAACCCCAGATGTGTGAAGATGACATTCTATAGCCAGCAGAGAAGGAGCAGGAGGACACAGGGGGGCAGAAGACACAGGCATGGGTGATAGAGGCTGTAACCAGATGTCCACACTCAGGCAACACAGCAGAGTCTGACACAATACTTTCAGTGATGACAAGTTTCATGTACAGAACTGCACACATTAAACATTGATGTTCAGATGATGCCCCACCACAGCAGCACAGATTGCAGTAGATGTACACACTGAGCATCAGATATAAACAAATCCTAACATGGATCATTAACTCAGGCCACAAGTGACACAGATATGCATACAGACTCAGTGCATGTGTGTATGGCAGACAACAAGGACACACATTTGTGGAACAGATTTCTATCTATCCACTATCAAAAGATGCAAATAGGAAACCAACTCAGGACATAATGCAGAACTCTTTCAACATCACAAGTAGCATATATCAATGTAAAGTGTGGATAAACTGTAATGTACTAAATGGAGTTACCTATGGTTAGTAAAAATGTCAGAATCCTGTGGCATCAGACTCCACAAGAAACACACAGGCAGATGACATTCTCAGGGATCTGAACAGAATCATCATCATCATCAAGGAGTGAGACTGTGACTACCAGACAGAGTGGATCAACTGTCAGTGTTACACAAACATAGTTTAAGTCACCACACTGATGGCTCACACCATGGTCTGGTTTGCCCCTGCCACATGTGGAAACACTTGGCCCAGGTTGCTCCACAAAGGAGACTGATGCGTTGACTCCAGCATGTGGTGATATACTGTGGAAAGGAGCATGAGTTGACTGACTGCTGGACCAGTAGCAGAAGAATGTGCATGTTGCAGCATAGGCATCTGTGCCCAATGGGCAAGGTTTGGTTAGATTTGAGGGGGCTTGCCTCTCCCATGTGGTAATCAGCTAAGGACAGTCAGTTCACACAGAACCCTGCTTGTACTATAGCACTGCTGTAGTACTATCTGCCACAGCCAGGGATTCAATGGACCATGCCACAGATAATGTGCTTTCATTCTGTGCAGCCAATGATGTCATGACCTGTCATTATTCAGCACACTCAGCAGGTATGCAAAAAGATCTGTGGCACAGGTAAGAACATGGATGTCAGATCCATGATGTCACTGGTAATGTTCATTTGCCTCTAGGAGTAGGGGACACATCTGACACATTACCATGCACACCAGCTACACACCTATGTCTACTGTGATGGGCGGTATCAACATATTGTGGGGAACTGTCAACATCACCAGCAGACTCATCATGTTGCAGTGGTCCACATGCCTCATCCTGTCCACCATCTGATGTCTCCTTATTGTCAGAATGGCTAGACAAGTTTTCCTTCACATCTGAGGCTACAGCCACATCCATGGGACTGTATGAATAAACAACAACAGACTGCCAAAAAGGAATGTGCTGGTAATGCCACTATCATAAACCACTATATATAAAGAATCCAGGAAGTCAAATAACAACAAAAATATCTTATAATAATTTTTTAATGAGAATAACCTTTAAGCACTTTTGTCCTATTCTTATCAAAGACTTCTTCAAAATTGACCACACGACTGTTACCATCTGGGTCAGACTGCATCACTAAGTCTTTGTCCTGTGTGCTGGGGTGATGCTACCATACTGAGATACATCATATCTCACACTGGAATCAGTGAGCAGACTAATGGAGGATAAAGGCAGTTGACATGCTAAAAGAAGAAGCAGATCACACAGGTTAGGAAAACGTACTTAAATTACATACTGTATATCTTTAATGACATATGACACATATTTCTCACTGCACTGTTACAGATAATAATGACTTACCAAGATGTGTTGTCTGTGTTTGTGACACTAAATCTATTTAACAGGGTGTTGACAGTTATGTTACATATGCAATACAGCCATAGCACATATCTGACAAGTCTTTGTGGAAAGGGGTTGCCAGAAGAGAGGGATGAAATGCAATTGCTCTAGGGAAACAAAGTAATAAATGCAACATTCTTAAAAAATCCTTGCAAGCATATACCATTCCAACAGAGGTAAAACAAACAGTAGGTAATACGTACACATACCATTTGTTTGTGGATGAGATAGATACTGGCAGCTGTCCTATGAAGGAGTAGAAAGAGATGTTAATGGAGGACATCAACAGGAATATTGGCAGTAACATGTATGAAAGAGAGGTAATAGCATACCGGAGACACCCTCCCAGTCTGGCAAGTTTGTGTGGATCCTGCAGTGGGAAAATACAAACAAAGCAAACACAATCGAGTAAGTAGACAATTAAATAGTCACATGTTGACATATACAACACAGTAACAGGGTCTGCTGATAATCACATGATGTATGGTGCACCTGTTGGCCAGATGTCCCTGTGTAGAAAATCAGCAAACATTAGTTCCATACAGCACGTCTGTTGCACATTGATGAAGCTTATGAACATTTTTGGGAACCATGCCTGGTCTTTTTGTAGAAGATGTACTTGCATTTTTCAATGTGAGGGAAATATCAATATGGCAGTAAACTGCAGAGGCAAGACAGGAGTCTGAGGCAATACAGTTAATGGCCACAGTAACTGTATATGGAGTCACTCACCTATTGTTTCCTGCTGTTGTGCAGAAGTGGATGGACCTTAGCAAATGAATGATGAATGCAGACAACATTAAACAAAGTGGTTGCACTGTTATGTATGTACTACAGTACTATGGCTACATGTGATTACACTTAGCTGGTCCTCATCACCCTGTGTGTACTCACGTGCATGAAGTAATTCTGCTGCTGCAACACAAAAAAGACAATGCATGAATATGCATGCAACAGCAATATGTACAGTTACTCTGTATGCATCAGTTTTATGCAAAGTAAGACATACATACAAGTGTGGCCTGGAGCGCCTGCTTCTGTCCCACTCTGGGTATGCAGCACTCCCCACTCATAGGATACCATGATGCAAGAAAATGTGTGATCTCATCAGGAGGTGTCAATGGTGGGCCACCATCAGTGCATCCCTTGACTTCTTATACAGGCATACTCTGCTGCCTGCAGGCCTCACGTGTTCTATTGTGACCTCACGCAGCATTAAACATGCTTGTGAGGTCATTCCAGACTTCATTCCTCCATACCATTTTCCTGCCCATCTAAGGCATCTCTGTTCATGGTGCAGAACATCTAGAATAATTTCATTTTGTTGTGAGGAAAACTTGTCATCCCTAGGTCTGTCTGCCATCTGAATAACAGTTATATGCATATGGTTAGATTGATGTGGGGGTCCACATATTCAGATGATTATGTAGATAGCTTACACCAATTTAACATCTCTGTGGTCCTGTGCAATGCCAAAATCAAGGAAATAGTCCCGGTGCCATATAGTACTGTGACATATAAAACCATATGTGGTATGAAAACAATGCATGAATATGTAATTCTTGGAACAACAACATAAGACGTTATATCTCTAGAGGCTGTCTGTGGGACTTGTAACCCTTATAGTGGATATCACAGTAGTGGAGGTCCAAAGACAACAGCATGAAACACCAACTGTTTGTTTTCATAATATAAGAAAATATAAATGTTTCAGACAGGAAGCTATATCTTTATACTTTATATACACTAGAACTGTTTCAGAGCATTGTGGCATGTAGTCAGCTGAAAACAATTTAGCTTTTTCACCATGTTGCTGTACTGATAATTACCTTGTTTTTCTACATGCACTGTGAATTTGTCATGACGATCTAAAGCATATCATTCCTTCTAGTACTTAAAGAATAGAAAAGACTACATCACACAGGGATAGTGAACAGTAGTAAAAGTATTTTCTTTTAACATTATTCTTTGAGGATGAGTTTGTGTGTGTGTGTGTGTGTGTGTGTGTGTGTGTGTGTGTGTGTGTGTGTGTGTGTGTGTGTGTGTGTGTGTGTGTGTGTGTGTGTGTGTGTGTCTGCACAAGTTTGTGTATTTGTCTTATGAGCCATTTGTGTCATCATAATTCAAGATTGCAGTAGTAGTATGATTCAGGTGTTTTTACTCAAATAGTGTGAAATCAAGAAATTGGTTCTCAAAATACTTGACTGCAGTCCCACCAGGAATAGTTTTCCACTTTGAGTGATGTAAAATGATGACACATGGAGTTAGGTCTATCGACCAGATGTTAGCATATGCAATAGTACTGTCGGTGTTGAAGTGAAGCATTTCATTGGTAGCCTGTCAGATGGCACAGAACTAAGCATATTCTGTAGATCAGATAGTTGACCACTTCACAGGCAGACTACTAGAAGAGCCACATGCTAGGTATGCAATTCACATTGACATGCTACACAGAACATATTAGTAAAACAGAAATGTGTGATGGCAGTTGCTACAATGCAACTGGAATCTAAAGAGGCAACCTGTATTAACATGAACTGTTATAAATGTTGAGCTTATATCAACATGATCAACACAGTGCAGTGAATTCCATCCACATTAGCAGAGACAATATGAAAATTATCAACTGAACAACTTATGGAACATGTAGGAAAGTCTCTATATCCATTAGCAGCTCACACAGTACATGGTAAGCAGACATAAACATGGATCTTGTTTTACTGAGGCTATAGTTCTAGCACTTGCTTTAATAAGCATCAGTGACTACACATCCATAACAGTGCTAGAAATACATACTGTATAGCAACATACGGATAATTTCAGAATCCATAGGTTTCTATATATATATATATATATACCATACAGTGTATCGAGTCAAAAACAATATATATGAGAAATCCATAAGTACATCCTTATGTACTGTTTACCTGTGCTGTTTGAATTTGCCTGTTCAAGTGTATATGGGAAAGTATTGCTTGTTAGTGATGCATATGTACCCACCTGAATGCATACAGGCACATCCCACACCACATCAGTAAGTCACATACATTTTTTATATTGCAGAGATTTCCCCAGATGCATCAATCTAAGCATAGGGTCTATATTTGAACATCAAAGTTTCAAAACTTTGAATGCTCTAATATCGACCCCTATTCAGCAAAAGCTGAAAACATCGAACATACAGAACAGTGATTTTTTCCTAGGGAAAAAATTTGCTGTTCCAAAACACATACACACTACACAAGCACACCAAACAAACAGCAATCCATACACATACACCTAAAATCTTACACCTAACCCTACACTAAACTATACACACACCACTAACTATCTACTTACCTTAACCCAAACCCTAACCCTAAGGTCCGTCACTATCGCACACTCACCTCATCCACGCCCTAACCCTAAGTCACCTAACCCTTCCTAACCCTCACGTCCACACAATCGCACACATACCTAACCTGCACCCTAACCCTAACTAACCTAAGCCGCACTCAATCCCACACTTTCCTGAACCCGACCCGTAACTTTCCACCACAGCGCTGAAAATACCAAAGCAACAGAAACAGACAACCGAATTCTTTCTCTAGGAAAAAATTTGGTTTTCTGTTGCTTCAATATTTTCAACTTTTGCTGAATAGGGGTTGATATTAGAACATTTGAAGTTTTGAAACTTCGATGTTCTCATATAGACCCTAAGCATATACAGATACATTTATAAGGAGTAATGATATCATAGGTCTTTAAGAAGAGAAATATATCCCATCACAGCAATGATAGCAGGTGAAAAATTACCTTTTCTGTTACATACCAGTTATGTGTATACAGCTTTTAAGTCCCATTTGTGCCTTACATAATTAATTGAATCCTATGATGTTTTCCTGTATATTTGTCTATTCCCACCTCCTTTCTCCTTTTTACCTCAGCTCATTTTTTGTATACCATGTAACTGTGTTTATCTCTGTGTGGAGCTTTTCTCCCCGGGCCTCTACTGAAAATGGAAATATATCCAGTTAGACTAGCCCGGTTAACAAATGTAAAATAAAATAAATAAATAAATAAATAAAATAAATGAGGATCATTAAAGGTTTGGAATTCCATTTGTGCACATCCGCAGAAGTTCTCCAAATTCGGTGCATTAGCCAATAGCTTGGCATCACAGGAAGGTGGTCCACACAAATACCAAGTAAATAGGACCATATGTAACATGTGCCTTTATCTTCATATGATCTGATAACATGCCATAAGTACCACATTTAAGTTGTGATTGAGTGGGACATCAGTGAGCAATTTATTGAAATGTGTTACATCAACATTCTTAAAATTAGCATTAAAATGGCTACTTCCAGTAGGCTTTAACCTGTCCAAGCACCCAATTGGACCAAGGAGGAGAACACACAGATGCTGACCATCTACCCTGAAATGGAGCATCACATGAGAGCCAGACAATGCAACTTTGTGATGATCTATATATGGAACTAGAGTGAGAGGGACCATTGACAACCTATGGGAGTCTACCGGACTGGAATTCAGGTTCTCTACTGCTATGATGACCTACATCAACAGGACTCAGAGAAACTTCATAAGAGGGTTGCTGAGGTGCAGAAACAGGCAGTGGATGCCTACAGTAAGTGTCACAATCCTACGTATACTTGAACATTCCTAATAAATTCAGAGATGCAGCTGTGCCCCATATATCAGATACATACCTTTTAAATCCATTAACTAATTGCTCTGATGACTGGTTCATCTGGATAATTGAGAAGGCAAGGTGACTGCTGTCCTCTTAACTGTGGGTTCAGTTCCCATGGGGTTTATTTGTTTAGTATTGCTAACCATGTAAATGCTATTGAACATTTTAGATGTTTCTGTTTTCCAACATATAATGACATCAGTTACACATCCAGTATGTTTGTGCAACAATGACGCCTATATCACACAGGCCACCGATGACTACACATTTCTCTGTTATCCATAATACTTTCACAGTATTGCCTAGTCTACCTGTCTCTATGTGAATAATAATTCATAAAGGCCTCCCTTAGTCTATTCTGCTTTAGAAAGTGAAATGTATTATTAAAGTTCCATTGCTTAGCACAAGAGCACTGCATGTCTGACTGATTAAACATATCTTCGGCATTATAAAACGTGATGATATCTGGCAGTTTTGTGGAGCATGAGGACCTATAGGGTTATGTGTTGGATGTTTCTGTATATATCTGTTATCTGCAGGACTATGGATACACACATACAGCAGTAAATTGTTAATAAGAAAAGTGAGATGGTTGTTAGCTCATCCTGTAAAGCAACAGGCTAATATGTCTATATATTGGTTAAATATGGGACCAAATCCAAGTAGGGAATAGCTCTCATTATATTGTTATCATTGTGTCTGTGTAAAAGTTTCAAAATGGTGCTATACATACTTGTGTATTGATCTTAATGGTTATTTTGAACATGCTTATGACTACCTAAGTGGTTAAGGTGTATTAAGGTGTATGCCTTGCAATCACAAGGTGCAAGGTTTGATTCTCACCACGGGCTGGAGATTCACAGGTTGAAGGTGTATATTCACCAGTGGGAGTGGGGAGCACTGATCAGCCCATTTGTCCCTAGAGCAGTGGTTCCAGCCAGAAACTTGTAGTCTATTGGCCATTTTGGGTCAATTCCTAGCTCTTTTCAACCCCCTGCTATAAAGCCTGCTTTAGCACGCTTTTGCGTGATTTAGCACGGAGTTGCCCATAGAGCACCATCGGGCAGCACCGGTTAAACAAGGTTAAACTATTTCTGGCTCCGTAAAGTCTCCTCTATTTCTGGCTCCGTAAAGTCTGCTCTTCAATTTTTCCCTTAGAACTTCTCTACTTGCAATCTAAACAGTCTATTCTCTATCTCAAAAGCTCAGCACTTGCTCCTAAAGCATTTTTATATAGGTAAAGTACTTGTACACTAAACAAAGTACTGCATTAGCCTAGAATCCCCTTGAGTACCCATTTCCCTATAGGTCCCTTCTGACTCAGTTACACAGCAAACTTTTTCACTTTTTCTAGCATGTCGAAGGGTCAGTTGCTAGCGTCCTCTCCTGTTCAGCTGGTGAATCTGGGCATCTTGAGGCAATGTTACAATTGCCTCATGTACACAGACAACCCACTCCTTCTCCCACAAAACACAAATACATGTGAGAGATGCAACTATATAGCCAAACTGGAGGCTGAGCTCTCTCAACTCAGGACTGGCAAGACCAGACAGGAGGAGAAGGAAACCACGCACACCACAAACCCAGTTTCACATAGAACTATCACAACTGCAAAACAAACACATAAACACACAAAGACATACGAGGCACTGATCAAAATCTACCAAAACTACAGAGGCCTCCAAAGCAGACACCCAAGCAACTGCCACCTCAAGACATAAGACATGCAACACATAGTTCTCAAAGTCAGTATGCTAAACAGTCACAGCCCTTAAGGCCAAACATAATGCCAGACACACTTGTTATAGGTGACTCCATAGTCAGACACACTGACGTCCCACTCACCAGACTGAACAAGGAAAAGATCACAGTAAGCTGCCTGTCAGGCGCTAGAATCCGCCACATAACACAAGCACTCAGGTCACGCCACAGCAAGTACAAGTATGACTCAGTCATTGTTCATGCCGGTGTGAACGACCTGAGACGTACCTCCCTGGACTACATGAAAAGAGACATAGAGGAGCTCTCAGATTATGTAGCCCAGGCCGGTATGACCCTGACCCTGAGCAGTATCCTACCCTCACCAAGAATGATGCCACAATACAGAGACAAAATGATCAGCTTTAATAATTGGCTTAATTACTGGTGTCATTCTAAGGGGATCCAATGTCTGTCTGCCTGGGATGACATGCTTGACAAGCCACGCTGGCTTGCACCTGTCACCCCTGGGCTTCCGGATATTGGCAAAGGCTCTTGCCACCCCCATAGTGCCTTTTTTCAAATGATAAACCTACCACCCTAGAAAACAAAAATGGAGAAAAACTAAGGGTAATACTGCTCAATGCCAGAAGTCTAAACCTCAAGATGCACACCATCGAAGCCCTCCTCAGTTTGGAGAACATCGATGTCTGTGCTGTGACTGAAACCTGGTTCAAGGCTCCTGAGAGCACCCCAGCACTATCAGGTTATACCTCATATCATGCATTCCGGCCCCAAAATCCAGACCGAACCACAAAAGGAGGGGGAGTATCCATATTCATAAAGGATACCCACAACTCCAGGTTAGTGGCAACAGCATCGGAGACCATCCAGGTGCAATTAACCATAGGTAAAACTGCCCTACAGTTTGTAACATGCTACAGACCACCTTCTCAAACTCAGGAAACCCACACAGCCTTCTTGAAGACACTGGAGAGTATGAATGTCTCTCCAAACACCATCATATTGGGTGACTTCAACTACCCAAACATAGACTGGGAACATTACTCAAGCCCCAACACCCTAGCCCAAAGGTTCCTTGAGTTCATAAACTCAAATGCTATGGAACAACTAGTCACCATTCCTACAAGAGGAGAAAATATACTAGACCTGATCATCACAAACATGGGGACAAAATGCTCCACACCGAAGTATATCCCTCATTGGTGAGATCAGACCATAAATTAATCTCACTGGAGATCCACATCCCGCCCCACCCCAGCAAAAGACCACAGTGAAGAACTTCTCAAAAGCAAACTTCACACTTCTTAAGACTGGAGTGGTATCCTTCAAGGCCCCTGAGCCAGTGGAAACCACAACCCACACTGCTGAAACCCTTACAAATGCCTTCTGCACCACCAGGAATGTATGGATCAAGCAATCCCTAATAAAATCAAGACCCTTTCCACCAAAGGCAGGCGCCCAGTCTGGTGGACTCCAGCCATAAACAAACTCTACAACAATAGGAGAAAGCTACTACATGACAGAGCAAAATCCCTAAATGGGAAGGCATCTCTGATCAATACTAGCAAAAAACTACGATCACTCATAAAATCATCCAAGGCCAACTTTGAGAGAAAAATCGCTAATGACACAAAAGACAATCATAAAGCCTTCTTTAGCTATGTTAGAAACCTGGGTGGAAACTCCCAGATATGCTCAGAATTAGTCCAAAATGATAAAAATCACTGAACCCACAGACATTGCCAACATACTGGCAGACAGGTTCAGTGCAAATTTCTCCCTCCCTCCCCAAAGGAGAAATATCTATCCCACCAGAGTCTAGCCTCCCAAACATCTCAGATGCCCAGGTGAGAGCTGCTCTCTCTAAAGCAAAAAACACAGCATCAATGGGACCGGACGGTGTCCCCGGCTGTGTGCTACACGAACTCAATGAGGAACTAAACCCACACATAAGGCTGCTGTTTAATGTTAGCCTTACTACAGGATATGTACCCAAAGAATGGCGTATGGCAACTGTGGTCCCACTCCACAAAGGCGGTGCTTCTACGGACCCTGGAAATTACCGCCCCATAAGCTTGACGAGCCTTGTCTGCAAAGCTATGGAGAGGATCATAATGGAACTCATAAATAAAGACATTGGGGACCTACAGACACTGGATCCTACCCAATTTGGTTTTGTCAAGGGCAGATCCTGCCTCTTGAAATTGGTCAACTTTTTCGAAACAGTCACTAAGGCCATTGATGAGGATAAGGCAGTTCACACAGCCTACCTTGACCTAGCAAAAGCGTTCGACACAATACCCCACTCGGGCATCATAGAAAAGCTCACCAGCTTAGATGTAAACCCATATGTCACAAGATGGGTTGCAAACTGGCTCAAGGACAGAACGCACAGGGTTAGAGTTGCTGGTGCCATGTCAGACTCTAAGCCGGTCACGAGCGGTGTCCCACAGGGCTCAGTCCCTGGCCCCCTCTTGTTCAGCATTTATTTTTCTGAAGTGCAGGCAAACATAGGGGGATTGTGGCTGACAAAATTTGCAGATGACTGCAAACTGGGCACCATAATTGACACTCCATCAGACACAGACATCCTCCAGAAAGGTCTCATAGTAATGGATAACTGGTGCCAGAGCCATGGCCTTAAGCTAAATGCCAAAAAATGTATAGTCATACCCTTTGGGAAAAACAAGGTAACCCCTAATTACCACATAGGTGGTAATCCATTAAACACGGAAGAAGTTATCAGGGACCTGGGGACCCAAGTTGACAGTAACCTCTCTTTTGACACTCACATTGCCAAAGTGGTTAGGAAGACCTTCTACATTGCCCACCTGATCATGAAGGGATTCACATCCAGATCAGGAGAGGTCATTGTACCCCTGTACTCTTCACTTATCAGAGCAATGATTGAGTGCAATGCCCCATTCGGAATGTACCTTACCTGACACCTGCAGCAGTTGGAAAGACCCCAAAAGTTCCTCACCAAAAGGATAAAGGGGCTCAAACATATGTCATACGATGCCCGACTGAAGAAACTCCAGCTCTATTCAGTCGCATACCATCTGCTCAGAGGTGATCTGTGCCTGACATACAAGGCCATGTCCAACCCGGAATTAATGGACATGCTCCACCTCAAAAAATCCAAATCCACCAGAGCCACGAGCAAGAGACTTAAACCTCAACACGGATATAAATAGGACGTGCTGGAGAGACAGATTCATCACCCAGAGACTCCCTACACTATGGAACAGAATCCCAGTCCATGTGAGGCAGAGCCCCTCACTGACTCTGTTCAAGAGAAATCTTGACGAGTGGATGGGAGATTGTAGGTTTACCCCGGGAATCATCTCTGTATCACTGCTGGACAGAGGCACAGCAAACTGATGGGTATAGTATTCTCATCCTAAGGGGTGGTGAAAGCCACACACACTCTGGCTAGGCTTATAAATGCCCTAGGGCAGATAGCCTAGTATGAACCTATGAACCTATGAAACCTATTTGTACAAATCTCTACATAATCCATAATGTTCTGCCAACAGCAATTCTTTTAATACAGTTTTATGTGTAAAGCCTTGAACATGCTGGTTTAGTTCATCAAAAACATGTGGAATATGCTAACATTTGCGACTTGAATTTCATGTATAACTGTGTCATTGCCTGTTAATTTGAATCCAACACCCTTCTCATACTTAATTTTGGAGAGAGTGAGATGGTCAGGCATACATCTGTACTGTAGAACAGGGACATCATCTGATATCGAGGATCATCTTCAGTTATAATTTGTCCTTTGACAATAAAGACCTGCACATATTTTATATCTTCCAACCTAAAATACATTCATGTGTACATGATGTACAACAATTTGTAGTTGTCTGTTAACAGCAGCTGTATGTTACTTGACAGTGTTCTGCTGTCTGAGGTATGAATGTTTACAGTTGTGTTTTTGCATTGTGACCACTGTGCTGACATGCATTCATGCTTGCAATTGTATTTAAATAAACTTATAGCAGCTTGTAAAGCATAAGCTGTGATCCCTATTAGTACCCCATCACTGCACATTCGTACCTCATATTCGTTTAACTGCATTTCCTCCATACAATCTCAGGTAATATGGATTCGCTAGGCAGGTAGGTGTCAGGTTTAGAGTGTGGACATAGCTAAGCATTATAGTTTTAAATCTCAAGTCCTTCAAATCTATTCCTCTATGCAAAGAAGTGTGTGTGAAATACTCAAAACTGTGTATGAAATTCTGTAATGTTCTTCAATTTAAAAGTTAGAAAACATGAGTTGAGCAATGTATATGAATATTATTTCATACCTACATCATTCATTTTTGTAGGTGATGAGGATGACAATCATAATCATGCCCTCTGCTTTGAGCAGATGCACAGACTGGAGGAGAAGTGCCTGCCAAGAGGTATGTTAATTACTTTGATCTTGTAAATAAAAGAGATGTGATCAGTGTTAAAGGCTTGTATTTTTCCATTACTATGGATACTACTTATAATGCAGAAATACCCATCATGCATCTTTAAGTTAAGTGCAATAGTCAGACAATACCTCTGTGATTACAAGTGTGAACTATATTTACATATCATTTAGCAGCAAGCCATGTTAGCTGAAGATAATGTTTTGAAATGTAGACACGGGTTAGATGACAATCATTTATGTTTAATTGTCACAGAGCTTTTGGTTATGATATTTCACATATAAGTTAATAGTGCTTTGCCATCTGTTTGCAATGCATGTGTTAGCTCACTTGTATGTGTGGATGTGGTCAAGAGCGGCCTTAGGTCAACTGGTGCCCTAGGCAAAAGGGCTCCACGGTGCCTCCCATCACACTACCTAGTGCCCCCATCCTGATCTATGTACACCAAATAAATACTGGCACCTAGTTAGCCTATGCCTAAGGCCGGCTATGGATGTGGTTTTCAGTGAGTAACCTGTTGTGCGTAGCCTACCTATTCACATACTGAATGGCTGTATGACAGAGTAAACCAATATCACGCAAGGTGGAACAAGTGCGCGGCTCTAACCATAGATAATCCAAATCCCACAAAACAAGCCTGCACAAAGGAAAGGCAAGCCAAAATATTTTATTGTGGCATCATAAAACAAAAAAGTAACAACTGCAAACCGGTTTCGGCTATATGTCAAGCCTTCATCAGTGCAAACAAAAGGTTTGAATGGTACATCCTGGTACTTCTTATATACTTGAGAGCTTAAAGGTGTATGCACCTAAATACCATATTTAAGTGCATATTCGCCAAATAATGGTATTGAGAAAATATATAAAAAAATATATAAAAAATTTTTTGAAAAATAATTTTGTGTATAAAAGGAAGAGATAAGGACCATCTTGTTTTTTATAAATATAAAGCATAAAGCATAAACTCAATGACAAAAAACTGGTGAAGTCCAATAATTCAGAAGACATAAAATAGGAAATCAGCAGCTAGCAATGATGAACTAATTGTTTTCATTTAATCCAGGTTTGAATAAATCACCTAACCTGGTGATCCATGAGGATTCCATGTTATTTAATCTATCATGCCAGCCTGCTTTAGATATTCTTTGCATCTGGATTTTGTCAATGATGGCAAATTTAAATTGTGCTGTTTTATGAGTCATGGTATGTTTATATAAAGCATTAGTGATTTTCTGAGTTCTGATTGCACTAAGGTGTTCACTTATTCTATGTCTCATTGGTCTGGAGGTTTGACCAACATAAAAAGAAAAACATGTGCAGGTGGCTAAATATACCACCCAATCGGTACTGCAGTTACCAAAAATTCTTATCTGAAATAACTGAGATGTGTTGGAGCTGGTGAATTCCTTCGTCTTAGACATATATCTGCATGCACTGCAGTGACCACAGGGAAAATAGCCTATCAACGGGTCACCAAATAGAGTGGTCTGTCTAGGTGTAGGAGGATTAAATCTCTTATTTATAATATCAAGAAATTATCTTTTTGGATGTACTGGTATCCCGACAAACGGATCATACTTTGGCCACCCGTGTCCACAGAAATTTTCCACAATACAACACACTTTTGCATGCATCCAGTCATCATCCCTGCCACATCATCAACAACATCAACAAATCCCAGTTTATATGTATGAAACGTATTTGTTCTTCTCAGAAATCCCACTCTGAATGTGAACAAGACCTTAGTGACATATTGATCAATAGAGGATATAACAGATTTCGGATCAATCAAACCATTAATGAGGTCCAACATATGCCCCGATCACAACTTTTACAATACAAACATTCACAAGGGGTCTCCAATACTCCTATAACTCAACCCGTTAGATTTGTGACTACATTTGGTAGTAATTCATCATCATTTACAGATATAATAAATAACCATTGGGGAATTTTGCGGGCACATGAACATTTGAATGGCATACTACCAGAAAGATGTGCCTTTTCTTACCGAAGGGGTCGAATGATAAACTCCTACTTCACACACTATAAGAAATTTAATCCGCCTACACCTAGACAGACCACTCTATTTGGTGACCCATTGATAGGCTGTTTTCCCTGTGGTCACTGCAGTGCATGCAGATATATGTCTAAGACGAAGGAATTCACCATCTCCAACACATCTCGGTTATTTCAGATAAGAATTTTTGGTAACTGCAGTACTGATTGGGTGGTATATTTAGCCACCTGCACATGTTTTTCTTTTTATGTTGGTCAAACATCCAGACCAATGAGACATAGAATAAGTGAACACCTTAGTGCGATCAGAACTCAGAAAATCACTAATGTTTTATATAAACATACCATGACTCATAAAACAGCACAATTTAAATTTGCCATCATTGACAAAATCCAGATGCAAAGAATATCTAAAGCAGGCTGGCACGATAGATTAAATAACATGGAATCCTCATGGATCACCAGGTTAGGTGCTTTATTCAAACCTGGATTAAATGAAAACAATTAGTTCATCATTGCTAGCTGCTGATTTCCTATTTTATGTCTTCTGAATTATTGGACTTCACCAGTTTTTTGTCATTGAGTTTATGCTTTATGCTTTATATTTATAAAAACAAGATGGTCCTTATCTCTTCCTTTTATACACAAAATTATTTTTCAAAACAATTTTTATATATTTTTTTATATATTTTCTCAACACCATTATTTGGCGAATATGCACTTAAATATGGTATTTAGGTGCATACACCTTTAAGCTCTCAAGTATATAAGGAGTACCAGGATGTACCATTCAAACCTTTTGTTTGCACTGATGAAGGCTTGACATATAGCCGAAACTGGTTTGCAGTTGTTACTTTTTTGTTTTATGATGCCACAATAAAATATTTTGGCTTGCCTTTCCTTTGTGCTGGCTCGTTTTGTAGGATTTGTATGACAGAGTGCCATGACATGCTTCTCTTCAAATGTTATGATATGTAAATGTATTGGCTTTGCGCATGCTAGTTATGCGTAATGATGGCTGGTAAGCCAGTGATCAGGTACTGTTAGGATTTCCAGTGGTAAGCGTCATTATGCATGCCAGTTGCCCTGTCATAGTCTGGTATTGAAAAACTACATACATAAGTATAGATAAAAGGACATAGGGAATGGGCTATGTGCACGATGAACCATCCACTAGCAGCAATTCTGTTTATCATAATTGTTATATATAATCATTTTAGGCCGTATCATCTGAGAATGTGCTTTTTAATGATACCTGCAATGTATGCTGATAAACCTTTATTCTCTTATACAGACATCACATGTTGATGTGATGTTGCATAATGCCTGTTACATTGCAAATGTGAACATTAGTTTCAGTTTCAGCTCTGCTTTTCACAGGAATGAGGGGACTGATAGACATTTTTTTTCATTGTTATGATTTTGATTACAAACATATGTTGCTCATGGCTGTGCTGTTGAGCATGCCATAATATATTATAAGGTTTGATACTGACTGTTTTCTGCCTGTTCATTGTGTCACAGTGGGTTTGTTATGTAGTCATATAGTACAAAGTACACATATGTACTTTCTGTCTTGTACTGTGATTCACCTAGACAGAGACTGATAGCCGTGGACACTCACCCATCAGATGTCAGAGATGGATGCATGCCAGACCACTGCCAGAGTCCTCCGATGATGATGACAACCATGACAGAAGTGATGATGGTAATAAGGAATCTGGACATGTACATGCCATCATCCCTTCTGCACCCTGGAGAAGACCCCACCCTGTACCCCAACAAGACAATTATTGGGAGTAGATCCAGGAGGTGGTCACTGAAGTTTTTGGGCACAGATGAGGGACATGATGGGGAAAATTTTCCAAGACATGGCACAGGCTATGTGGGACTCATTCAGAGAAATAGCCCAGGAGATCATCTGTTATGTTTATTCCCATCAGCACCATCCAGAGCACCATCAGTATTATCTGTGTGATCCACTTATGTAATGTTGCTAGCATAGTGTTTGCCATATCAGTGTTTGGGCTGCATATGCACACGTGTGCATGAATAGCATTTTGCTAACATACTTATGTGATACACATCTAAATGTAGACTGCAGATATAGTGTAACATTTAGCATTATGTTTCCATGGGGATATGACACAGATTACCTCATTAGACTTTCTCTCACTGTTCAGCTGTCCATGAGTTTCAGCATTTAACATGCTGCTACTGCTGCAAAAATCCCGCTGTGTGTGTGTGTGTGTGTGTGTGTGTGTGTGTGTGTGTGTGTGTGTGTGTGTGTGTATATATATATATATAAAAGTGTGTGTGTGTGTGTGTGTGTGTGTGTGTGTGTGTGTGTGTGTGTGTGTGTGTGTGTGTGTGTGTGTGTGTGTGTGTGTGTGTGTGTGTGTGGTACTGACAGCAAATTGCAAACAAATGTTGGCCATATCCCACCAATACCATGATTTATGGTTTGTCATATCATATATGCTCAAGATAAGGACATGCTCTTGCCCCTGTGTTTTGGCTGACATTTATCATGCTGTCACACTGCCATTTTGGCATTGTGTGTGGCATATGTTGGTAATGCTGATGCCATCGTGTTTCATATAATTGTACCTGATGTGTATATATATATATATATATATCTATATATATATATATATATATATATATAGCAGTCTACCTTTACTGAATTCATAGACCACCAATGTAGCATATGTGCATATACTGTGGTATTGCTAATTTATTCATTAGCATTACAGTTTGCCTTTTTTGGCTTATGTTACATTTCCACATACATTCCCTAGTCACATAAATTCATATAGAGAAACACCATTGTAACTTGGATCTGTGAGCAGTCACTGACTTCATGTTAATGTGCTGTAATGTTGCTCTCAACAAGACTTTCCTTTGCTCAGTCATAACCAGGGTCAGTGGCATATAACCACAGGTGTTCATTCCACATATTGTTTTACATTGGGATGACTGTATATATGTGTGTGTGTGTGTGTGTGTGTGTGTGTGTGTGTGTGTGTGTGTGTGTGTGTGTGTGTGTGTGTGTGTCTGTGTGTGTATGTGTGTGTGTGTGTGTGTGTGTGTGTGTGTGTGTGTGTGTGTGTGTGTGTGTGTGTGTGTGTGTGTGTGTGTGTGTGTCTGTGTGTGATACCAGTTCTTACCTTGCTGTTTCGTGTGTGTGTGTGTGTGTGTGTGTGTGTGTGTGTGTGTGTGTGTGTGTGTGTGATTTATACATATCCATTTTTGTTGACTTCAGTAATGCAGTCTGCCCATGTGACACACATTGGCCATTCGATTCAATGTAGTTAGGGTAGACTTCATCAACACCCTGCGTGGTGTACACATACATTTGCAATGTGTCACCTTACATTGTCCTGCTTTGTCATTTGTATACAGAGCTTTGAGGTCATGTCTTCCTTGTTGTGGACCATGTTATCCACCTCCCTTACACCTTTGTAGGTATGTCATATATATTACAGATATACATGGCATATGCTCACTTTTGTTGGAAGTCTTGTCTGATTTCCTGTAGTCATTTGTTACAAGATCAAATTGTGCCAACTCTATGGCCATTATACAGATGCAGGACATATGCACACAAGTTGCTGGATAAAACTTGCAATACATGTTTGTTTTTGTTATACTTGTATATTATATACTAACCAATTTATGTTGTTAAAATTCATGTGCTTAACCTGATATTGATTATATAGAATTAATCATAGATTTTTTAGCCATATATTATTACATGTCATTGGTGTACACCTGTGTATTGACACTGCTTTCAAATACTTTCCTGATATGCCAGTGAAGGTCATACATATATATCTACACTTGTGATATAGCATATGTGTGTGACATATGCATTCCATTACACATCTGTTTGAGTTGTGTCACCTCCTTCTGTTGGTAACTTCCAGTTTGTTGCTTTGCTACGGTACTGCTGTTTGGCACTGTGCTTGGTTGATTGCCTTTCACATGCATGGACAGAGGTTCTGTTTGGTCCTGTCTTGGTATTCTCCAAATGCATTCTAGGGGCTGCTTTTGCTTATCTGTAATGTTGCTTGTCTTACACTTGCACTGCTGCCAGACTACTTGGATATTGGATTATTTATCCAATGTGTGCTGTGATCCCTATTTAATACCCTACAACACACATCTTTCATTGGTAATTCACATCCAGGTATGACTGCACGCAGTTTGCAACATGGCATAATGTAACAATGCATAGGTGCATATGTATTTCTGCATTTCACCATGGCTGGTATGCATCCCCTCCCTGTTTTCCATCTTTCCATTGCCCATGTTGTATAGTGTGCTGTCTGTGTAATTTACCTCTCCTTACTGTTTATTTCCAATCTTTGCCTGTCACATTTTTTGATATTTGTTATATGGGTATACCTGCTATTGTGGCCTTCTTCTCTTTCCCTCCCTTTACCTTTTACCTTTCCTTCTATTCTTAATGAAAAAAAAAAAAAACGGGGCCTATTCCCACCAAAAAAAAAAAAAAAAATTCCAACCTACCACTTGTGTGTCCCTCTTCCTTACCCATACTCGTCTAGATGTTCATCGTGTTACACTGCTGCAGTCATTACACTTGGGTTATCCTGCCATCAGGCAGTCTCGCAGTCGGCCAGAGTTCCAAAGTCTTGGTCTGGTGTCGGTTGCTGTCGCTTCTTCCCTGATGTCAGTGTGCCAGGGGTATATAAGATGCATCCCACGCCATTTTCTTCAGTCTTTCTTGCCGCACGATGCCCGAAGCAGAAGCAGTTTGCAAGTGCCTGTCGGCCAACTCCTGAGATTTTCGAAGTCGAATTTCAGATCCGAAGTCTTCAATAAAGCTAAGTACCCCATTGGGGAAACTTTTTTCTTGCCTCAGACCGATGTCAGAAAAAGTTAATAATTGTATTTCTTGTGGGAAGCAAATACCTCATAAGGACTTCCACTCTTACTGTATTCCATGCCTCAGTTCTGATCACGACATCACTAGTTGTCAGTTTTGTGCTAGATTTAACAAACGCACTATAAAAAGACGTTTTGATTTTTCTTTGCACTACTTTGGCCAAAGGCTTAATTATACCATGCCGTCAGATCAACCGACGACCTCAGTACTGAAAAAACACAAAGACAAGGATAAAGACAGGCATCCGAGGTCCAAAACCGATGACGAAACCTCTTCTAGGCCAGTCGCCAGTTTTGCCGGTTCTCAGTGAGGCGCTTTCACAGCCCCTGACACCCGCTACCTCAGAGCCACAGGCCGCTTCCGACTCCCATGTGGAGACAACTAGGCCTCTGGAAACTCAAGGTATTGGGCCTACAGAAACTAACCCCTCAGATGGGTCCAGAGCTGCTGAGCAGGCATCAGCTTCTGAGGGTGTTTTCAGACCTTCACAACTTACCATTAAAACAACAGCCAAGACAAAGGTACCATTAAAGACAAAGAAACAAGTACAGCATTCTCCTGGACAGTCCTCCATGCCTAAGAAACAGATGCTTAAAATGGCCAAAGACCTCATTACTCTAATCAGGGGTTCCCATCCCCCTCCCGAGAAAAGGCCTAGGCAGGATACAGACTATGATTATCAGGTTTCCATTTCCTCTAATTCCTCTTCAGACCAGGGATACTCTCTACCCCCCTATGAGGACTCTGATGCTGAAGAATCTATCCCTTCAGCCTCTCCTCCTGAGGATTATTCTTTTGGGGAAACTTTACATACCATGAGGGAGCATTTCCATTGGGAAAGTCAGGATTACTCAGAATCCAAGAAAAGGCTCAGGGATTTCCTTTTATTACCTCAGCACAGGCCACTGGCTATTCCGCCTGTGCTAGACATTGTGGATGATGTGTTCTCTGAATCCAGCTTATCTCCTGATTCTTTGCCCCCTGCTGCAGCCAAGCCAGATGGGTACTATAGAGTCCCTGACTCTCACAAGTTTCTTTACAATAACCCTTCTGCTGATCCAGAAACTATTTCCCAGGGACCAAAAGGAGTTAAGGCTTCCATTGCAAAAAATCCAGTACCCTCTGACAAAGATTCCAGAGCTTTGGATAGATGGGGGAAGAAAGTATACACCTCTGCAACTTTAGCAGTAAGAGCTTTAAATTGCCAGTTTCACATGCTTAAGTACCAACAATATTTAATGGCTCAGTTAAAACGGAAAATGCTTGCAAGCTCAGAAGCTCCTGATTGTAAAGAAATGCAGGATTTGTTGCATGCAGTTGAACAGGTGGGAAAACATACTCTGCAATGTGGTTTTGATTCTTTAGAGACCTCTTGTAGAGCCACAGTTACAGGTTCTGTGATTCAAAGACATGCTTGGTTAAAAGAACAGACTTTACCTGATCATGTTAAGGCAAAATTATTGGATGCTCCTTTACAGCATGATACCTTGTTTGGTGTTAAGGCAGAAGAGGTGTTAAAGGAAATGGAGGATAAAGCTAAATCTATGCAAACAGTCAAGGATTTTTTACAGGTACAGCCACCTCGGTTTAGCAGAAATTGGCCAACAAAGTATTGGTCCTTTCCAGTGTCAGACAGGCCACAGAGAGGCAGATACAGACGCCCAAGAGGCAGAACTCAACCCCAAGGCTCAAACAGACAATGACAGTGGGGCACCTCAACCCCAAAAGGAGGTGAGGACAAGCCTCAACCTTACAGGAAACAGTCACAATGACTTTCCCCTTCGTATGCCAAGCACGTCCCTTTTGGAAGCCCCCTTAGGGGGAAAACTAGCACTTTTTTCTCAAAACTGGCAAAAAATCACCCAAGACAAATGGGTTCTGAATATTGTGTCTCAAGGTTACAGGTGGAACAGAGAAACCAAAGCCAGCAACAAGTGAGCCATGTGATAAATAGTAGTTTATTAAAAACTACTGAGACTACATTTCACGCTTATACAAAACAGACCAGTTTCGGCCAGTATTGATCCTGGCCTTCTTCAGTGTATTGCAAAAAGCACAATGAAAATCAAGTCTTATATAATAGGTGAAAACAAATCATTGGTTGACAATTACATATTTAATTAATGAACTCATGAATATTTATGTAGTGATAGACCATATACACCATAATGAATATATACCATAAAAAATATTTTTTAAGTTCATTCATAAATATTCATTAAGTCCTGGGTTAAATAAAGCCCCAAGTTTTGTGATCCATTTTTTCTCCCTGGCATCAAGTTTCTTGTGCCAGCCAAATTTGTGAGTTCGATCACCAATAAGTTTATCTATGATAATAAAATGGAATTGAGCTGTTTGGTGTGTAAGTGTGTGTTTATATAGGGCATTGGTAGTTCTTTTGCATTTAATGTCACTCAAGTGTTCTGACATACGTAACCCTGATGGTGGTCGTGAGGTCTGACCTATATAAAATGCATGGCAACTACAACAAGCCATATAAATAGCCCAGTCTGTATTACAATTAGCAAAAAATCAAATATCAAAAACAGTACTACTGTTTCTACTACTAAATTCCTTGGACTTCAAAATATGTTTACAATTGACGCAATGTCCACAGGGGAAACATTCAATCAATCTGTCGCCCAAAATTGTAGTTTGATATAACATAGGTAGACTAGACTCAGAATGATGTTTATAATGGTTAAAATATCCTGCTAGATTTTTTTCTTTTACGGAAAGAGAAAGAACATGTATTAGGAATAAATGATTGGATCTTACTGTCAGCTTTAAGTATATTCCAATTGTCTTTGATAATATTCATAAATCTATTAGTGTTCCTGCCAAACGTGGTGGTGAAACGTAGTATATTTGGAGATGAAGATTTCTTTTTGTATGTCAGTAGATTTTCTCTGTGTAAGCCCTTGGCATAATTCTGGGCCATAGTGACATATCCTGAGCTGTATCCTCTATTGATAAATCTATTGTATAAATCATGAGCATGATGTTTAAAGCTAGCATCATCCGAACAGTTACGTCTTATTCTAAGAAATTGTGATTTTGGAATATTTTTGGCGATGTGTTTAGGATGAAAGCTGGAGGCATGGAGTAAGGTGTTATACTGGGAGAACTTCCTATAAACTTCAGTTTTCAGGGTATTATCCTCATTCTTTGTAACCAAAACATCCAAAAACGTAATGGATTTTTGGTCATAAGTGATGGTAAACTGGATTCCCCATTTGTTGTCGTTTAGATATTCCATAAATTCTCGGAGATATCCAATCTCTGATCTCCATACCATCCAGCAGTCATCCAAATATCTCCGCCAAATATCAATATCAGGCAAATACAGGTTGTGAGTATCATCGTAAATCATGATTTCCTCAATATAAGCCATGAAGAGATCAGCATAAATGGGGGCAAAAGAAGACCCCATTGCTGTACCTTTGATCTGTAGATAACATTCCTGATCATAGAAAAAGACGTTTTTGGTCAGTACATGCTCAGTCAGATTTATGAGAAAAGTATTGAAACCAGGTTGATACATGTTGGATTTATAAAGCCAATATTCAATAGCATCAAGACCAGCCCAATGAGGGATGTTAGTATATAATGAGCTTACATCTAGTGTGCATAGCCACCAATCCTGTTCTAATTGCATGTCATTAGCAATGCTCAGAAATTGTGTGGTATCCTGTATCCTAGATCTAACCCAAGGTAGTAGTGGTTTTAAATACCTGGTCAAAAATTCTGCGCGGCTCAGTAGTGATCCTATGGGCCTACCTGGTGGATGTAAAAAATCCTTGTGTATCTTAGGCAGGAAATAGATAAATTGTCTGGCAGGGTCAGTAATGGTTAGGTGTCTTAATGTTTTGGCAGTAATAATCCCATTATCAACTGCAGAGTGTAAAAAATCATTGATTTGTTCACTAAATACTGGTGTGGGGTCAAGAGGCATTTTATTATAGTATCGGGCACCACCCAATTGTCGGTGAGCCTCGATGTCATAATAACTCCAATCCATCACCACCACCGCCCCACCTTTGTCAGCATGAAGAATGACCAAATCCTTATTTCTTACTAGTTCATCTAAACTAGATATGTCACTTTCAGTCATGTTATTAGACATTGGTTGTTGAGAGTTATGCTGAAAATGTAAATCACTGAGTACGTTACATAGAAAAAGACTAACAGAGGGATGCATAGGGGGTGTGAATGATGAAGCATGATATTTAAAAGCGTCCATGTGTTGCTGTTCCTCATCCCCCTTATCCTGGAAAAATAATTTAAGGTTAATGAGTCTACAAAAAGAAAATAAATCTTGTGCAAAATTATCCTCAGGAACAAAAAAAACAGGGATAAAATATATTCCTTTATTCAATAAAGATATTTGTTCAGATGTTAATACAATGTTGGACATGTTACAAACATTATTTACTTGTTCGTTAGTACTTCCATCAAATTTTGTAGACTTGTAACCCTTTTTGTGTTTCCTGCCACCTCTCCTCCCCCTGTTTGGCCTAAAGGGAATGTGTGATTACTGCGTTTGGGCGTAGGGGACCCCATGGTGTGCTATGTTTCCGTGTCAGTCCCTGATGAGGTGTCATAATCAGTAGAATCTGTGTTGTTGCCACGTCCTTTAAGAATGGAACGTGGACGTTTCCTTTTGCAACTCAATGAGTTGGTGTTATGTACATTTTGAAATCTAACATGTCTGATATGTTTAAATGGTTGCCCTTTCTGATAATCAGACAAATCACGAGAGAATTTTTTAAGTTTCCTTTCCTTAAGACTAGTATCAAAATTCAACAGATCAGAGCTAAGTTTAGATAATAATGGAGGAAAATAACTATCCTGCTGGTGCTGATTGCAATCCTCAATTAGTTGTGACACCTTGGAATTTTCTTTGTCAATAATCCTAGTATAATACTTGGACAGAGAGTGGACAAACTTCATAGAGCATTCTTGTTGAATGGATAACCATTCTGTAGTAAGAGTCTCATGGTCTGCCACCAACGGCTGAATTTTGACCCTCAGACCCTAGGACAAATATCCTTAGCCAAATAAGCTTTAAGTAGTTTAAGGTGCCAAACACAAGATCTAAGTGTTCTCATATTTTTGTTAAGATCATCAAATAATTTTTGACATAGTTGTTCCGGCTTCAGAGAATTGGAATTCAAAGAGCCCTCAGAGCTCAAACCAATGCCAAAAAGTGCAAGATCATCCTTGTCGGATGATAAATCCAAAAATATTTTATTTAGATCCATCATAAATATAATCAGTAGTATAATACACTATTATTATGATGGAAAACAACCACGCCCTGTGTCAAAACTATCGATTAGTAATGATAAGACAATAATGGCAATAATTTAGTTTATGCAAAAACATGCACACTAGAGCCACGTCAAGCACAGGACTATAATGGTATAATGATGGTATAATCAGGCAAAGAATTAGAAATATAGAATCAAATACATCCTGTCTGTAACTAAAATAGATCCTAAGTTAGGCACCTTAAATATAAAACAGGTTGATACCTAAACTTTTAATTTAGATGTCCAAGGGACAAAAACCAGAATCAGTGGTAGTCAGATCCCAGATGATGTCCAGCACCAAGTATTAAATTAGGTTATATATACCTTGATATGACATCCAACATAATATATTTCTGATATTAAGGATAATATTAAAGATATGTGGTCCTAATAAAGGTCCAGTGACTAGTATCAACAAAAATCTAAATGGTGATACCCAAATTGCATGATATGCATGTGAAAACTTGTTACTGTAAGCTTATAATATACAATCAGTTGACAAACCACTGATATCAGTTTAGTTTTAGCATACAGTATTAAAAAATAAAAAATAAACACATCCACCTAATGGAGACAACACATTAGAAATAAGTCCTATAAACCATGTATAAAGTTGCCTATCATGCACGAAATATAGGCTAGATCATTAATCCTAAATGTTCACAATAATAATTGTTGGATAGTAGCAGAAATAATAATAAAATACTATGCTGGGTATAGTCATAAAGTAACAATCATGACAGCCCACTAATTTCACCTATAAGAGATGTTGAATTGAAGACATTCACCAAGTTCAATATGGTTTAACACTGAAAACAGTGGTAAGGTCCCAAACATATCAAAAAAGTAAATATTAATGATACAAGGACCAAATATACACTTCAATTACTGCAAACTAATGTCCAGCAACCAAATAGTTCACTCCGTTCATATAAGAAGACAATGATAATAACATAACTAAATAAAAAGATCACAGTAGCCCTCGAAAGTATGTCTATATTCGATTCATCCTCATCGTAGCTGTACCTCCGCCCATCGATTAATTCAAACGGCGGTAGCCAGTTCACAAAAAGAAAAGATGGCGACACCTAGGAAAACACAGTTCCATTCATAGAGTTCTTATTGAATATCCCATGCACGATAGAACATAAATTTGACAGTCCGTAGTGATCTTAAGAAGACCATAAAAAGTTCACAAACTTGTTTAACTGAGGTGCGACCTCAACATCAACAAAACATAGGTACTGCTCCTGGTCTAAAAGTATAATATTTAAATGGTATATATTAAGGGCAGAAGGCTTGTTTGTAGTTGTCCAACAAAAACACACATACCATCCAATAAAGCGTGTTCGATAATAACAACACGCCCTGAACGTGTGTAAACCAGCTTGTAGTGTCCAATACGCAAGTTAATTTGCAATTAGCGGCAAAAGAATTGTTGTAGTTGTCCTACTAAAACACACATATCATCCCAAAGAGCGTATAAGGTGATAACAACTCACCCAAAAAGGTATGCTCACCAGCCTATTAAGTCCAATACGCACATAAAATTGCGATACACGCTCAAATCCGCTAAGGCAAATATTTACGTCGTACAGCAGGTAATGCACCAAAACGAGCTCAGTACCCAGTCGTTACACATTGGAGACATGTAATATAAGAAAAAATCCTCCAAAACTTGGCAAAAAAGTATAAAAAGTACTTGTCAACCATGTAGAAGAAGGCAAACACGCCAACACAGCACACCATGAGTCCCCCAGCAGGAAATGCAACAACGTGTATCCAAAACAAAGTTACCCTGCACGTAGGGAGTTGCACGGCAAAAATCCAAGCTAGAACAGAGAAACCAAAGCCAGCAACAAGTGAGCCATGTGATAAATAGTAGTTTATTAAAAACTACTGAGACTACATTTCACGCTTATACAAAACAGACCGGGCGACAGATTGATTGGATGTTTCCCCTGTGGACATTGTGTCAATTGTAAACATATTTTGAAGTCCAAGGAATTTAGTAGTAGAAACAGTAGTACTGTTTTTGATATTCGATTTTTTGCTAATTGTAATACAGACTGGGCTATTTATATGGCTTGTTGTAGTTGCCATGCATTTTATATAGGTCAGACCTCACGACCATTCAGGTTACGTATGTCAGAACACTTGAGTGACATTAAATGCAAAAGAACTACCAATGCCCTATATAAACACACACTTACACACCAAACAGCTCAATTCCATTTTATTATCATAGATAAACTTATTGGTGATCGAACTCATAAATTTGGCTGGCACAAGAAACTTGATGCCAGGGAGGAAAAAATGGATCACAAAACTTGGGGCTTTATTTAACCCAGGACTTAATGAATATTTATGAATGAACTTAAAAAATATTTTTTATGGTATATATTCATTATGGTGTATATGGTCTATCACTACATAAATATTCATGAGTTCATTAATTAAATATGTAATTGTCAACCAATGATTTGTTTTCACCTATTATATAAGACTTGATTTTCATTGTGCTTTTTGCAATACACTGAAGAAGGCCAGGATCAATATTGGCCGAAACCGGTCTATTTTGTATAAGCGTGAAATGTAGTCTCAGTAGTTTTTAATAAACTACTATTTATCACATGGCTCACTTGTTGCTGGCTTTGTTTTCTCTGTTCTAGCTTGGATTTTTGCCGTGCAACTCCCTACGTGCAGGGGAACTTTGTTTTGGATACACGTTGTTGCATTTCCTGCTGGGGGACGCATGGTGTGCTGTGTTGGCGTGTTTGCCTTCTTCTACATGGTTGACAAGTACTTTTTCTACTTTTTTGCCAAGTTTTGGAGGATTTTTTCTTATATTACATGTCTCCAATGTGTAACGACTGGGTACTGAGCTCGTTTTGGTGCATTACCTGCTGTACGACGTAAATATTTGCCTTAGCGGATTTGAGCTATTGGACTTAATAGGCTGGTGAGCATACCTTTTTGGGTGAGTTGTTATCACCTTATATGCTCTTTTGGATGATATGTGTGTTTTAGTAGGGCAACTACAGCAATTCTTTTGCCGCTAATTGCAAATTAACTTGCGTATTGGACACTACAAGCTGGTTTACACACGTTCAGGGCGTGTTGTTATTATCGAACACGCTTTATTGGATGGTATGTGTGTTTTTGTTGGACAACTACAAACAAGCCTTCTGCCCTTAATATATACCATTTAAATATTATACTTTTAGACCAGGAGCAGTACCTATGTTTTGTTGATGTTGAGGTCGCACCTTAGTTAAACAAGTTTGTGAAATTTTTATGGTCTTCTTAAGATCACTACGGACTGTCAAATTTATGTTCTATCGTGCATGGGATATTCAATAAGAACTCTATGAATGGAACTGTGTTTTCCTAGGTGTCGCCATCTTTTCTTTTTGTGAACTGGCTACTGCCGTTTGAATTAATCGACGGGCGGAGGTACAGCTACGATGAGGATGAATCGAATATAGACATACTTTCGAGGGCTACTGTGATCTTTTTATTTAGTTATGTTAGTATCATTGTCTTCTTATATGAACGGAGTGAACTATTTGGTTGCTGGACATTAGTTTGCAGTAATTGAAGTGCATATTTGGTCCTTGTATCATTAATATTTACTTTTTTGATATGTTTGGGACCTTACCACTGTTTTCAGTGTTAAACCATATTGAACTTGGTGAATGTCTTCAATTCAACATCTCTTATAGGTGAAATTAGTGGGCTGTCATGATTGTTACTTTATGACTATACGCAGCATAGTATTTTATTATTATTTCTGCTACTATCCAACAATTATTATTGTGAACATTTAGGATTAATGATCTAGCCTATATTTTGTGCATGATAGGCAACTTTATACATGGTTTATAGGACTTATTTCTAATGTGTTGTCTCCATTAGGTGTATGTGTTTATTTTTTATTTTTTAATACTGTATGCTAAAACTAAACTGATATCAGTGGTTTGTCAACTGATTGTATGTTATAAGCTTACAGTAACAAGTTTTCACATGCATATCATGCAATTTGGGTATCACCATTTAGATTTTTGTTGATACTAGTCACTGGACCTTTATTAGGACCACATATCTTTAATATTATCCTTAATATCAGAAATATATTATGTTGGATGTCATATCAAGGTATATATAACCTAATTTAATACTTGGTGCTGGACATCATCTGGGATCTGACTACCACTGCTTCTGGTTTTTGTCTCTTGGACATCTAAATTAAAAGTTTAGGTATCAACCTGTTCTATATTTAAGGTGCCTAACTTAGGATCTATTTTAGTTACAGACAGGGTGTATTTGATTCTATATTTCTAATTCTTTGCCTGATTATACCATCATTATACCATTATAGTCCTGTGCTTGACGTGGCTCTAGTGTGCATGTTTTTGCATAAACTAAATTATTGCCATTATTGTCTTATCATTACTAATCGATAGTTTTGACACAGGGCGTGGTTGTTTTCCATCATAATAATAGTGTATTATACTACTGATTATATTTATGATGGATCTAAATAAAATATTTTTGGATTTATCATCCGACAAGGATGATCTTGCACTTTTTGGCATTGGTTTGAGCTCTGAGGGCTCTTTGAATTCCAATTCTCTGAAGCCGGAACAACTATGTCAAAAATTATTTGATGATCTTAACAAAAATATGAGAACACTTAGATCTTGTGTTTGGCACCTTAAACTACTTAAAGCTTATTTGGCTAAGGATATTTGTCCTAGGGGTCTGAGGGTCAAAATTCAGCCGTTGGTGGCAGACCCCGATGAGACTCTTACTACAGAATGGTTATCCATTCAACAAGAATGCTCTATGAAGTTTGTCCACTCTCTGTCCAAGTATTATACTAGGATTATTGACAAAGAAAATTCCAAGGTGTCACAACTAATTGAGGATTGCAATCAGCACCAGCAGGATAGTTATTTTCCTCCATTATTATCTAAACTTAGCTCTGATCTGTTGAATTTTGATACTAGTCTTAAGGAAAGGAAACTTAAAAAATTCTCTCGTGATTTGTCTGATTATCAGAAAGGGCAACCATTTAAACATATCAGACATGTTAGATTTCAAAATGTACATAACACCAACTCATTGAGTTCCAAAAGGAAACGTCCACGTTCCATTCTTAAAGGACGTGGCAACAACACAGATTCTACTGATTATGACACCTCATCAGGGACTGACACGGAAACACAGCACACCATGGGGTCCCCTACACCCAAACGCAGTAATCACACATTCCCTTTAGGCCAAACAGGGGGAGGAGAGGTGGCAGGAAACACAAAAAGGGTTACAAGTCTACAAAATTTGATGGAAGTACTAACGAACAAGTAAATAATGTTTGTAACATTTCCAACATTGTATTAACATCTGAACAAATATCTTTATTGAATAAAGGACTATCTTTTATCCCTGTTTTTTTTGTTCCTGAGGATAATTTTGCACAAGATTTATTTTCTTTTTGTAGACTCATTAACCTTAAATTATTTTTCCAGGATAAGGGGGATGAGGAACAGCAACACATGGACGCTTTTAAATATCATGCTTCATCATTCACACCCCCTATGCATCCCTCTGTTTGTCTTTTTCTACGTAACGTACTCAGTGATTTACATTTTCAGCATAACTCTCAACAACCAATGTCTAATAACATGACTGAAAGTGACATATCTAGTTTAGATGAACTAGTAAGAAATAAGGATTTGGTCATTCTTCATGCTGACAAAGGTGGGGCGGTGGTGGTGATGGATTGGAGTTATTATGACATCGAGGCTCACCGACAGTTGGGTGATGCCCGATACTATAATAAAATGCCTCTTGACCCCACACCAGTATTTAGTGAACAAATCAATGATTTTTTACACTCTGCGGTTGATAATGGGATTATTACTGCCAAAACATTAAGACACCTAACCATTACTGACCCTGCCAGACAATTTATCTATTTCCTGCCTAAGATACACAAGGTTTTTTTACATCCACCAGGTAGGCCCATTGTGTCGGGCATAGGATCACTTACCGAGCCGCTTTCAGAATTTTTGACCAGGTATTTAAAACCACTACTACCTTGGGTTAGATCTGGGATACAGGATACCACACAATTTCTGAGCATTGCTAATGACATGCAATTAGATCAGGATTGGTGGCTATGCACACTAGATGTAAGCTCATTATATACTAACATCCCTCATTGGGCTGGTCTTGATGCTATTGAATATTGGCTTTATAAATCCAACATGTATCTACCTGGTTTCAATACTTTTCTCATAAATCTGACTGAGCATGTACTGACCAAAAACGTCTTTTTCTATGATCAGGAATGTTATCTACAGATCAAAGGTACAGCAATGGGGGCTTCTTTTGCCCCCCATTTATGCTGATCTCTTCATGGCTTATATTGAGGAAATCATGATTTACGATGATACTCACAACCTGTATTTGCCTGATATTGATATTTGGCGGAGATATTTGGATGACTGCTGGATGGTATGGAGATCAGAGATTGGATATCTCCGAGAATTTATGGAATATCTAAACGACAACAAATGGGGAATCCAGTTTACCATCACTTATGACCAAAAATCCATTACGTTTTTGGATGTTTTGGTTACAAAGAATGAGGATAATACCCTGAAAACTGAAGTTTATAGGAAGTTCCCCCAGTATAACACCTTACTCCATGCCTCCAGCTTTCATCCAAAACACATCGCCAAAAACATTCCAAAATCACAATTTCTTAGAATAAGACGTAACTGTTCGGATGATGCTAGCTTTAAACATCATGCTCATGATTTATACAATAGATTTATCAATAGAGGATACAGCTCAGGATATGTCACTATGGCCCAGAATTATGCCAAAGGCTTACACAGAGAAATTCTACTGACATACAAAAAGAAATCTTCATCTCCAAATATACTACGTTTCACCACCACGTATGGCAGGAACACTAATAGATTTATGAATATTATCAAAGACAATTGGAATATACTTAAAGCTGACAGTAAGATCCAATCTTTTATTCCTAATACATGTTCTTTCTCTTTCCGTAAAGGAAAAAATCTAGCAGGATATTTTAACCATTATAAACATCATTCTGAGTCTAGTCTACCTATGTTATATCAAACTACAATTTTGGGCGACAGATTGATTGGATGTTTCCCCTGTGGACATTGTGTCAATTGTAAACATATTTTGAAGTCCAAGGAATTTAGTAGTAGAAACAGTAGTACTGTTTTTGATATTCGATTTTTTGCTAATTGTAATACAGACTGGGCTATTTATATGGCTTGTTGTAGTTGCCATGCATTTTATATAGGTCAGACCTCACGAACATTCAGGTTACGTATGTCAGAACACTTGAGTGACATTAAATGCAAAAGAACTACCAATGCCCTATATAAACACACACTTACACACCAAACAGCTCAATTCCATTTTATTATCATAGATAAACTTATTGGTGATCGAACTCACAAATTTGGCTGGCACAAGAAACTTGATGCCAGGGAGAAAAAATGGATCACAAAACTTGGGGCTTTATTTAACCCAGGACTTAATGAATATTTATGAATGAACTTAAAAAATATTTTTTATGGTATATATTCATTATGGTGTATATGGTCTATCACTACATAAATATTCATGAGTTCATTAATTAAATATGTAATTGTCAACCAATGATTTGTTTTCACCTATTATATAAGACTTGATTTTCATTGTGCTTTTTGCAATACACTGAAGAAGGCCAGGATCAATATTGTCTGTTTTGTATAAGCGTGAAATGTAGTCTCAGTAGTTTTTAATAAACTACTATTTATCACATGGCTCACTTGTTGCTGGCTTTGGTTTCTCTGTTCTAGCTTGGATTTTTGCCGTGCAACTCCCTACGTGCAGGGGAACTTTGTTTTGGATCAAGGTTACAGGTTCCACTTTCGTACTTTACCAAGACTAAAAGGAATGCCAGACCTGCCACAAAATCAATGGGCAGAGGCACAAAAACAAACTTCACCCCTCATGGGCATGAGAGCTATTCAAAAAGTACCACAACAGGAACAAGGACAAGGATTTTACTCAAGACTCTTCCTGTTCCCCAAAAAGGACAAGGCCTGGAGGCCCACACTAGACCTTTCAATTTTGAATACTTACCTGGATATTCCAAAATTCAAAATGTTAACATTACAGCAGCTTTTACCCATGCTGGGCAAGAAGGCTTGGCTTGTTGCTCTGGACCTCAAAGAGGCATACCTGCATGTCCCTATCAGACAAAATTGTAGAAGATACCTCAGATTCAAAGCTGGTACAATGCACTACCAATTCTCTTCACTGTCCTTTGGCTTATCTACTCTGCCCAGGGTCTTCACAATGTGCCTGGCACCAGTAATTGCATTTTGCAGACAAAGAGGAATTCAAATATATCCATACCTGGACAAATGCCTCATTCAAGCAGAGACAAAGGACATTCTTCTACAGCATCTGGCATTTGTGAAAAGGTTGCTAATTTCTCTAGGGTACACAGTAAACGAAAAGAAGTCAAAACTAGTGCCCCCGCAACAGATTATATTCCTGGGTGCCAGCTTAAATACAACGGCCCAGATGGCTTACCTCACGCCAGACAAACAAGTTCAACTAACTCAATATTTTCAATTACTGGCAAAAAAGTCCCATCTCCCTGCAAGAAAAATTCTGCAGGCCCTGGGATTCATGGCATCCTGCATTCTACTAATACCATATGCCAGACTGCATATGAGAAAATTACAGTGGTACTTAAAGAGTGTTTGGACTCAACAGTTTAGAAGCAGTAATACCAATGATTCCCTGCCTACAACAGGAGTTTCGATGGTGGGCACAGGCATGTCACCTAAACAAGGGCCAGCTGTTTACCCAACCCACAGCCAGGCAAACTCTAAAAACAGATGCTTCAGATTATGCCTGGGGAGCACACATGGCAGGAAAATGCATTCAGGGTAAGTGGACCACAGACCAGATGCATCTTCACATCAATCAAAAAGAGATGTTGGCTGTTCAAAATGCCCTAACAGCTTTCAAGGACATTCTGCATCCAGGACAATTATTACTAAAGACAGACAACACCACAGTAATGTGGTACATAAACAAGCAAGGGGACACTCATTCTTATCCCATATGCAGGCAAGCCATGACCTTGTGGAACACAGCTCTAACGTATCAAGTTCACCTGCAAGCACAATTCCTGCCAGGAAAGAAAAATACTCTGGCAGATGATCTAAGCAGAAATATCATGGACCCTCACGAATGGAAATTGAATCCACAAATCTTCAGCATGGTATTGCAAAAATGGGGATGCCCAGACATAGATCTTTTTGCCTCCCCACTGAATTGCCAACTACAAAAATTCTGCACAAGGACTTATCACAAACAAGCATAGAAAATGGACGCTCTCTTGTTCTGCTGGAAAAACCTAAAAGTTTATGCCTTCCCGCCATTGCCTCTCCTTTCAAAGGTACTCCTAAAAGCCAGACAAGAAAAACCACAGATGATCCTGATTGCTCCAGACTGGCTACACCAGCACTGGTACCCTATCTTAAGGAACTTGGCTCAAGGACCACCATGGATTTTGCCTCAAATTCCACACCTTCTGACTCAACAAAACAATCAGATCCTGCATGGTCAGCTCAAAACTCTAAACCTAGCTGTATGGCAGATACATTAGCCAAACAGGCAACACCTCTCTCTAAAGCTGTTATGGATGTCATTTTGGTGGCCAGGAGGCCTAGCACCAGGAAAGCATACTCAGAAAAATGGAAGAGATTCTACGTCTGGAACCAGGCTCAAAACCTTGACCCTCTTGTTCCAAACATTCCTCAGATTTTATACTTAACTGAGATGCTGGACAGAGGCCTATCCTTCTCATCAATTAAGATCCACGCCTCTGCCATTTCAGCACATTGCAACACAGATCCTCCTTTATTCTCTCATCCCTTGCTAAAGCAGTACCTCAGAGGGGCTAAAAACATAAGACCGCCCCAGAGAGCACCAACACCGACTTGGAACCTCAATTACATTTTGGAAAAACTGACCCTACCACCTTTTGAGACAGCCAACACAGCCGATCTAAAATTTTTATCATGGAAAACAGCTCTGCTCCTGGCAGTAACTTCAGCACGAAGAGTCTCAGAGCTACAGGCATTAATGGCAGTGGAACCTTTTATAATTTTTCATCAGGACAGGTTTTCTTTAAGGACAAACCCTACCTTTACGCCAAAGGTGATATCTAGTGTGGCTCTTAACCAAACCATCCATTTGCCAACTTTTTATCCAAGCCCCCAGAATAAAGGGGAGAAACTTCTGCATTCTTTGGACATACACAGGCAGCTATGCTTCTACTTGGACAAAACAAAAGCTTTCAGAAAAACTGAGCAACTGTTTGTAGCATATGCTGCAGGATCACAGGGCAAGGCTATCTCAATGCAGACTATATCCAAATGGATAGGACACTGTATTTGTTACTGCTACACACAGCATGGAAAATCAGTCCCAAATACCATTAGGCCACATTCCAATGGCCACTTCAACAGCCTTTCTCAGAGGAGTACCTACCAAGGAAATTTTGGAGGCTGCAACTTGGAGTTCAGTGCACACCTTTATCAAGCATTATCACCTGCCTCTTTACTCTAAATCCAGACCAGGATTTGCCACTGCAGTTCTGCAGGGCCTCATAGCCAATCCTAACTCTTTATAGACCAGCCACCCAACCTTAGCTTTGGGATTCTACCCAAGTGTAATGACTGCAGCAGTGTAACACGATGAACATAGTACAGTTTTGTACCTACCATAAATGTAGATGTTCGAGTGTTCACACTGCAGCAGTCCAGGTTACCCTCCCTCCATCCCCTCTGAACTTGCTGGACTTATCTATACCATTCTATCCTATACAATGTTTGTGGTGTATTTGCTTGTAACTGAAGGTATTGTTTTTATTTTATATGTATATTTTTTATTAGCAATATGTATTGCCTATCTATTGTGGGCACCTGACATCTGGGGCAAGAAAAACTGAACAAAATGGCGTTGGATGCATCTTATATACCCCTGGTGCACTGACGTCAGGGAAGAAGCGACAGCAACCGACGCCGGACCAAGACTTTGGAAATCTGGCCGACTGCGGGACCGCCTGACAGCAGGATAACCCAAGTGTAATGACTGCAGCAGTGTGAACACTCAAACATCTACATTTATGGTAGGTACAAAACTGTACTTTTTCTTTCTCCCTATTTCCTTGGTTGTGCGTGCATTACCTGTGTTCATCTGAAATGTCCTCACCCATTGTTAGATACCATTAGCTGTTGTAATGTGACTGTGATTGCCCTTCACCTTTAGTACTTTTTTATGAGAAATCTTATGGGTTCCATCAGAATCCATAAGTGACAGCAAGTATATTTTACTAATAAATGACTTATGGAGATATCCCATAGTTGTCTTTAAGCTTACTGGAGGAATTGTTGTAGATATGTATTTAGAAATGTTAGGCAGCTTAGACTGGGATAGTATTTTTGTAACTTTGTTAATGTGCATCATGCTTTATGAGACAATTTCCATGACTAATAGAGTAGTTGTGATTGATATTCAGTGTGCTTTTGCTACCAAGAAACTCTTATGTGCAAGACGTTCTAAGTTCACTGATACATATTTACATATTAAAGGCTTATTTGCAACTTTTATCCTGATATCAGCAGATTCCATGAACTTTATAGAACTGAACCGTATACATTTTAGAGTCACGGGTACTTTTCTTATTACCACCTTGTAGTTATCTTGTCACATGCATTTTATTTATACATCCGTCAGACATTACAAAATATTTGTGTCCACATTTGGAAAACATATATTATTACACTCATTAGCATATTGCTGTTGTATTCTGCAGTGCTATTAGACTACATGCATTTTGTGTATGGCACTTTACATGACTTTCTATACAGATCTGTGTTGTACCACTAAAAAACCTGGGCCTTTCATGCCATTTGTAATATCCATATACCTTTGGATGATAAACAATAAAACAGGATAATTGTTCATGTGGACTGTTGCTGTCTTGGATTCCATAGTACCACCTCCACAGTGGACATACTGCCATGGATGTCCACCTAGACCTGACTGCTATTTGCACATATCATACCAGTTCCCTTCAGCTGAAAACCAAGTGTCACAGTCCTACATTTTCCAGAAGTAGCTTGAAATAAAGATGTTGTTTCATTCTGCATGTTTTTCTAATGTCTGAACTCAATAATTTGGGATCTGTCCCCATCTAACCTCTCAAATGGGTGGATTTTTTGCAGAATGTCAAGATTTTTGCCTTGTTTTTTTTTTTTTTTGGTTTGTGATTATCTGGCAAATTAGTGGCAAATCATTAAACATTAAATATAGAAAATAATGACAGACAATTGAGTTTGACTTCATACTCTTCAAAAAATTCATCCTAATGCAAAACCTGTTATTCTGTCAACTTTCTAAGTTTGTAAGAGCAATATTTAAAAATTATCGCTATTTTTTGGTCTTTGCCCCACTTTATTCATGGCTTTGTCGAGATTTCTTACTCTAAGAGGTTGAGAGGTATGGTTCCCATCACTTTTATAGAACACAGATATTCACACCTGCTTACATATCATTGCATTGCCTTGTGACATACCTGAGCACTTTGTGAACTTTGTATCGTGCAAAGCTTTTGACAAAGTGGTATAAAATACATAAGAAAACATATCATTTGAAAAGTGTTGAGCACATACAAGAATATACTAATGAACTGTGAATTAATAAAGAGTAATACAAGGCACAATGTGTACTAGTGTCTTTTGCTGCTCTGCATTGTTGTGCCACCATTATTTGATATGCAGTGGGCCCCAGTGTTTCAGAATCTGCTTGGATATTTTGATTTTCCACTTGATTTTTATTCCTATCAAATAAAAGAATGCTAAGTTACATGTATACAATTATCTAACTGTTTGTTTAGTATGTTAAGCTTGTTAAAGTACACAGGAAAATCTGAAATGTAATTAATATGGATCTGTAGACATTTCAGACACTAATGAGATACAAAATTGAGTGACATAAAACAATGCGACAATATTAAGGGCAATAATTTCTCCACTCAGTCTTGTCAATGCCATCACTAAATACTTCAAAAACAAACATAATTAATAAAAAGTCAGTGCATTTGTAATGTTTAAATCTGAGATCTTTATACATTTTAAAATATTTTTTAACTCAATTGTCTGTTCTTTTTTGTAAACTTTTTTTTTTTTTCTTAACAAATAATGATATTAGGTCTTAAAGTAATATGAGTTAATAGTCAGTTTTTATGGATGGTTGTTTTGGTAGTTTTACATTAAAGATAACTTAGGAGAAAACATTTAATTCTAACATTTTGTTTTAATGTTTTATTAACTTTACTTTGACAGTTTTATATTTTGTTTGTATACAGTAGTTTGTGTTTTCAGAGCTTTGCATGTATATCTTTCTGTGTATTATGTATGAGTATGTATATATTTATGATCTGGCCATTTTACGCATAAAAACATTACCTTTTTTTTTCCTTTTTTAATTGTAGGTTCATAGGTTCTTGTTAATCTTGCAGTTGAGGAGACCATGGAGAAGCTTAGTCATGCCCTTCAGTACTATTAGGAGACTAACAATGTTCCCAGTTAAGCAGATTTTATGCATATACCAGAAGAAAAGTTGTGATAACCTATTTAGTCATCATGACTGCTTTTAAAGGGTGCTAGGGTAATGACAACCTGTTCCAAAACCAGTAAATACTGTGGGTAAGATGTCTGTCATAGCAAGCACTGTTGTTGATATGGCAGTGCATGTTTAGCAGTCTAGAATTAGTGCTTGCTTTATCACTGGTTCTGTTTAGTTGAAGGTGCCCAAAAATTGTTGTCATTTATAACATGGATGTCTATAATCACCCCTCAGAAGTTTATATAACACTTGTTGTGACTTTCAGCTTATCCCAGTTAGGGGTCGCCACAGCAGAGCTCCGGTCCGCTAATGTTTGGTAGTGGATTTTTACATGCCAAATTACCAGCCCTGACGCACAACCTTCAGCGAAGGCACGCCCATTCATGTATGCCTCCACACAGAAGACGCTCTAGCTAAGAATCGAACGGGACAACATCTTGCTGTGAGGCGACAATGCTACCGCAGCACCACTACCGCGGGTAGAAGTTTATATGACACTGATTAGAAAAAAAGAGATTTTAGCCTGCCTGAGTAGCTAGGGGTGCTGAGACCTGAAGTCTTTCTGATGAGGAAACACTGAGATCCTTTAAGCTGGTTTAGGTGCTTAGCAAGGTACAAGCCAAAGGAGAACTGCATTCCATAATGCACATAATAAGGGAGGAGTACAGTATGACTACAATGACTACAATTTCTCTGCACCTTGAGGAGATACAAAGAAGTGGATCTATTTAACTCAAGAGCTAGTCTTCTGTTAAGCATGGAATGGTGCAGGGAAAGCTAAAATAGCAGGATTAGGGCATTTATAATAATGATTGGATAGAACAAGTGGGAAAATTTTATGGCGGTATGGTTTTGATGACCTATAGAATTAGTGGAGAAATGACATCAGTATTTCACCTGCATATGAGTCCAGGTTTAGAACGGCACTTTATCACCTCTTTTAGTTCTTTCACCTTTCTCAAGACTCTGGTTGACACATATTTTTTTAATTTTCTTTATTAAAATTATTCATAAAACATGTCCATAAATACCATTTGCAAAGAAATACCAAATACATATAGCAAACCGAAAATCATTATAACAGTAATCAATTATATAACAGATCACAGGGAAAAATCGCTGTACAATATAAACAACCAAAAAACCATATTTAGAAAGTTCTAAATGCCAACCTTTCACTTAAATCTAAAAAAAAACGTTCATATTTACAAATGAAAATGAGAAAGATTAGCCCTAGCTTATCCCCAGATCTCTATCCTCTAACCTATAGTATTGCATAAGCCTACTCCAGGAATCTGTAACTTTTAATTTTCCACTTCAACTATCCTGAGCATTGAGCACTCTGTAATACATCTACAAATTATTCTTTCTTATATACTTCATTTTCCATTCTAGCCATACTTGCCATGTTTTTGCAAACTGACTCCGAGCCCAGCCACTCAGCAAGAGAATGACTGATTTCTCTGAACTTGGACAGCCTTCATCCTCCTCTCCAGTAACAAACAGATAGAATTGACAATTCTTTGGAACTACCTTCCCATATATACAGTCCCATTCTCAAATAACATAGCCTAGCCCAGTTGATGGAGAATCAGAGTTGCCTAGACATAGTAAGGCCTTGCTTTCTCTAATTATGGTGGCTGTCAAAAAAGCAATTACTATAAAATGGAAATCAGAATCTAAACTGACTATATTAGAAGTAGTGAATACAGCAAAAGAGATAAAACAACTGGAATTAGGATCATTTGAAAATGGTAGGAGCTGGCTACATAGGAAAAAATGGGAATTGTGGGAACAATATATACAGGGGAGGAAAAGAAGACAAGACTTATATGAGCTATGTAATGCTTGACTGAAAATGATTGGGCATATTATAAGTGATTTATAATGTTTGTAACTGGGAGAGTGTCAGTATGGTTTATGATGTAAAATACTTGCAACTAGGATTGTGTAGGTATGGTTTGTTTTCATTTATATAAATGTATGGTTGCTTATGTCGTAAGTGATGGTTTAAGAAAGATGTTTCTTGTTTAACAAAAAGGGACAGGAATTGAATAATTTATACCATGTTATTTAGGTTATATGATATATAGCAACATATGTGAAACATAATGTTTGTTAATTTTAACTTGGCAATACAGTTTGCTTACTTTTATATAAATGTAAATGCGCCTATGTCACAAGTGATAATTAAATAAAGGTGCTAAAAAATAACATCACCCCACCATACCTGAATACCGTTATATACGCAGGACATGTGTAAGTTACCAGCCGTTGGACTTCCAAATCTCCAACATCATCTCTCTACAGCAGCAATGATCTTCTGAATCTCTAGGGTTGCTCCATATCCATGCACATCCATCAAACTGGTTGTTATAGATTTGAAGCAGACCTCTGCTGAAAATGTACTTTGCCCAGTCAGAATATCCTGGTCAAAAAACACAAATAAATATATTCATATGCACTTCTGCATTGTGCATGATTGTCAGATGTATTTAATTTTTAAATATAAAATCTGACTATTGTTTGGAAGAAATTTGCATAAGCAACCAAAGATTCTGGGAAGTGGTTATGGTACATCTTTCTTATCTATTATTAGACTGTAAGGCATTTTCTGAAAATATGGGATCATTTTTGTAACAATGCTGCTTAGCTGCAAACCCAAGAAGAAGTAAAAAAAAAAGAAATATACTGCATCACTACTCTTTTTTGTTCTTTTTAGTTATGGATTTTCTGAACTACTCATCTTTACGTATGCAAGTATTTGTCTATCTATTTATTTGTATATATTATATATGTGTGTGTGTATATTTGTCTATATATATATATATATATATATATATATATATATATATATATATAAATTAGATATATATATTCATATACACATGTACAGATATATATATGTATTTGGATGTACTTGATAATGTTGAAGTACCGGAACAGCAAAAAGCAAAATATTGATCCCAAAGGGTCAAAACTTAAAAAAATAAAAAAGGGAAAAAGACTACAAGTCTTTTATTTGTAGTGGGGGCAAGCTTCCATATACCCCCATGTGGGAGGCTGTGCCCTAACCTCTGCTAATTATATATACCAACTCTAAGAATTTACAACAGCAGGGAAAGGGCGAAATCCCACTCTCAATTGTTCTGTGATGTCCCATAAAGTAATGCTATGAGAGGTGATCATATGATTATTTGATCAGTTTTGACAACATAAAAGACATTCGATATTACAAATGTTTGTCTTCATGGAATGTTTCCTTACACACACACACACACACACACACACACACACACACACACACACACACACACACACTCACACACACATTATTTTTAGTTACAGTCTGTATCTCTCTCTCTCTCTATATATATATATATATATATATATATATATATATATATATATATATATATATATATATATATATATATATATATATTTATGTATAAGATACGTATATTTGTCTTCTGTATGTTTATTGTTTTTAATTTATAACCTCTGTATACCTCCTTAAATTGATTCCTGTATCTCAACTGAATTGCATTCCTGTTTTTTCTTAGTTCTATTGTAACACCTAGCTGTGGCTGAAATGGGTCCTCTGTGATGTCTACTACCCTAGCATACCTCTCAACCTCTTAGAGCAAGAAATCTAGACAAAGCCATTAATAAAAGTGGGACAAAGGCCACAAAATAGAGATCATTTTTAAATATTGCTCTTACAAACTTAGAACATGGATAAAATAACAGTTTTTACATAAGCATGAATTTTCTGAAGGGTATGACATCTGAAACTCAAATGTCTGTCATTATTTTTTAACTTCAGTCTTTAACGATTTGTAATCCACGGTGGTACTGCAGTAGCGTTGTTACCTCACAGCAAGAGGTTCTCCTGTTCGATTCTCGGCTGAAGTGCCTTCTGTGTGAAGTCTGCATGTCCTCTCCTTGGTCGAGTGGCCTCCGAAAGACATGTGTGAATGGGCATGCCTTCGCTGAAGGTTGGGCATCGGGCTGGCAACTCGGCCCCATAAAAATCAACTGCCAATCATTAGCGGACCGGAGTTCCGCTGTGGCAACCTCTAACTGGGAAAAAGACAAAAAGTCTTTAACAATTTGTCACTAATTTGCCAAAAAAACACAATTTTATGAAAAATGGACCAAAAATATGAGGTAAAAATCTGGACATTCTGCGAAAATCTGTACAGTTGAGATGTATGTCCTAGTTAAGAAACAAACAAACAATAGTAAGAGTTTTGCCTTTCTGTCCTCAAACAGAAATGCTCCCTTGTACAGTAAGTTCTTTTGAGAGATTATTAGGTTTATTGAACAACAAAATGTATGATTTTTATTGGGCAGGATTCACGAAGCCTCCGTGTAAGAGTTATAACTCATACACGGAGGCTGCAGTTAAACGGAGTGATGTCAGCATGCTTTGCATATTCATGAGAGCATGCTGAATCACACTTAAGGCTAACACGGTCCGTGTAAGACAGTAGGGGGTGTGTCCGTAGGCCGAGCCCTGTAAGCGGACATGCCCCCAGAAGAGGAAAAGTGCCCAAAGTAAACACCCACGACAGAGTCCACAGAAATGTGAATAAACAGAACACAACACATGCCCCCACAGACTATGAACAGAAAACATATAAATAAACATGTTATATATTTTTTTTAAATTGTAAAAATGTTTAACCGTGAGTGCACTCGTTTGCGCGGGCGTGCCCGTAGCGCAGCTACAGTTAGCAGTCAGTGGGAAAGCATATAAGAACTAAATATGCAAAATAAGCCAGGAAGCAATAGCATAGCGGTAGAGATGTTGGCTGAAGAGCAGGCATTCATGGTTCGAGCCCCCACAACACCAATTTTTATTTTTAGCAAAATAAGCACGAAACAAGTCCCTGACAAATATGTACACATAAAACCACATTTTATGTAAAATGTAATGAAATAGCCCATTTATATTGAAGAAATGTGAGGTAACAAAAGAATAAAAAATGCCAGATGTGCCCATAGCTGAGCTACAGTTTAACAGGGTGAGTGCATCTGCCCATAGATGAGCAGTGGTTTAACTGGTGTAAAATGAGTGCCCGTAGCTGAGCAGTGGTTTAACATGCTAAATCTGTGTGCCCCTAACTGAGCTGAGCGTAATATGCGTGCTGATAGCCAAATGAGGCTTAAACCAGCATATCCCGTTTGCGCGGAGCTGCGCACCGCACAAACAAGCTTACCTACGGGCAACGTTGAGCAAGCTGTATCAGAACTGCCTTTACACAGACACACCCCTCAGCATGTCTAGACAGTCATAAAAAAGTAAAAAGTAGTGGCCAGGTTCGAACCCAGGATACTATACACAATAGTCAAGGTACCAAACCACTAAGTCATGACAGCAGTACCTAGAAATGCAATAATAGCTAATATATAGGAATGAATACAAACTGGAGCATGACAATGCAGGTTTACTGAAGTTGATACAATTCCAAAATGGCCATTCACAGATATGTGTTGAAAAAACGGACTATATAAGCCCCATAGGTGGGAATACACAGCATAAACAATTGTAGAACTGAACTGCAGGCAGAATGACAGGAGTAGGAGAGGGTAGTTGCTTTCGAGCACAGAGGTGGGGCATTGAGGAGTCCAGGTACATGGTCTGGCTCCTAGTCCACAATCATGAGGCCCAACTCATACAGGGCCAGGTCCTCTGGGGAGCATACAGGGCCGAGGCGTGGGACCGGTTGGCTCATGATCTCACCAGTGCCACAGGGATTCCAAGGACTGGTGAGCAGGTCCGTCACCACCATGCGGACCTGAAGAGACACAAGCAGGACCAACTGAACCTTTGGATCCAGGAGGCCTGGCAAACACCCAACGCCCCACTACTGAGTAAGTTACATTTAATTATGTATGTAAGAAATTAAACTAGCTGATATGATGGAGATGTGTATTCCAATATTACTTCATTTATATTACAGCTGCAGGTGTCAGTTCTGCGAACCGCAGAGCCTATGGCGATAGGCTGGTGCGGTTGTGCCACCAGGCAGGTCAGTAATCCACTACCAGTAACTGTAAAGAAATATAAAAGTATGACAGTCAGCAAAAGAGTGCAGTGTAGTCACTAAGGAATAAAATGTGCAAGTAACAGTGTGAAAGTGTCTGCAAGTATTGCTTGATTACAAAAGTGTGTTTCAGCCTGTAAGTTAAACTGAAAAATGAAACTGTCTGACATAAATTCTGAAATAAAAATGCCCCACCTGTAAGAAAATAGTACACAACCTGCAGCAGGCTGAAAAGTATAGCTGCAGAAGATGATGAAATCACATGTGTGAAATATATCCCTGTTGAAATACTGAAACATGACAGAAGTGAGACTGCTGGAAAGGATTGTAATAACTACAGGTAAAACATGTCAATAAAGCCTAGAAGTAAGTACCATCCTGAATAGTAAAATGAAAGCAAGTGAGAGAGTGTGAGAAAGTGTCATGAATCCAGCAATACAGTAGTAATAACCCCTGAATAAAGTATACTGCAGTCAAGACAGAATGAAATGCATGTGAGAATCAAAACCAAACAGTGAAATCTGTTCAAAGTGTTGCTGCATCTGGAATGTGTATCCCAAAATCTGGATATGTTGCTCTCAGTCTGCAATATGCAGATAGGATGATTGTCTGATATACCAAACATCCACACTTGTCTACAGCTATATAAAGCAAATGTAGCAGGATGATGTAGCTGAACAAAGCTAGATATGAATGTGTATGAAGAACAATAAAATGTATATTGATGTTGCAGTAACAGTCCTATCACCAAGTTGAAATAGTTATCATATAGGAAACTGTAGTTAGAACAGTAGTGTGTATATATCTGTAGCTATTAGAAATGTACAGCATATGTATTGGTATTTGAAGGTGTTAATATTATTTTCTTCACCCCACCCTATAACCACATATAACCCATTCCACGTGAAAATGGTATGTGCAATCACAATTAACACCCCTGGACATTTGTCCTGTTGGGTCATATATATTTGCATGTCCGTTGATGCATCTGCCCTGTTCATACATCCAAACCTGATGGCCTGTTGCCATCAATTAACCCTGCATGTTGTTGGACTGTGTATTGCTGTTCAAATTATGCATGTGTTATGCACGCTGTTCAATGGTGTGAATATCTGGGTGTTTGGTTAATGGGAATACTAATGCATGCTGTTACAACTAATTGTGAATGGTATTATATGTCACTAACCCAAACTGTCATGACATAATGCAAAACACAGGACGACAGGGAAGGCGGGTTCCAGCGGACCCACCTCTCCCACCTCAGCTGGCGAGTGCACCTGGCACTAGTGCCGAGTCTGGACCCTCCTCCGGTGGCCCTGTGCCACCTGCGGGTGGAAGCTCTGCAGGGGATGGGGCTCACCCCCCTCTGCAAGTGTGGCCGGAGGAGAACCACCACTCACCCTCCATAGCGTCCGGACTGTGGTGCATAGGGAGATTCAGGACTCTGTTCTCGAGCCCCTACGCCAGCTTGAGGCACAGGTGGCAAAACTAATGGGCATGCCTGTTGCCCGGCCTACACAGCCCCCAGCACAGCCCCATCCTGGGCAGTGAAGGAACAGTGGCAACTGCCTATGGGTGGGGATATCAGTTCCACTGTTGCCATCTGTGGGCTCATGGGCTCTGGATATCCAAACCTCCATCCCCGTCAATTGTGTAACCCCCCACACGTGTCATACACCGCCCCTGTATGCGTCTTGTTTGTCTTGTCTGTTTACCTACCCAACCTACCTCCCCAGCTGTACCGACTTCCTTCACCTGACATACCACTCTCACCTGAAAAAAAAAAAAAAAAGGGCACACTGTACCCACAAAAAAAATATTCCCCATACATAGCTGCCCATTCTGCACACATGTCTGCTGGACATGGAATCTATCAATTACAATTGGCTGTACAACAAGTATTATTGTTGTCCTGACACCTCTCTCAGGGGTGGAAGGTTTCAAATGTCACACCAAATTACATACATATGCACAGCTGTTGCTGATGAAGAAATGGGCAGCTATGGGCCTTACCTACATCCCTCCTGCAAATCCCAAGCTTGTTTCCCTACTGTCTTACCCTCTTTGTGACCCCTTTTTCACCACTTTCCTGTCTCCCCATTTTCTTTTCTTTCAAAGAAAATAGCGAGGTGTGCGCCAGAGTAAGCACTGTTAAGCGGGTGTGCGCTTGTGTGCGCAGAGCTAACCGCCAGTGTGCATGCATGAGCTCCGTGCAAACCAGCGCTAAACCAGTTACAACTGCTTAAAAGTGCCTTAGTCACTTTGATTGACAGGTCCTGTACTCAGTTCAAAAGCAAAATAAAATCCCACTGTCAGTCCCGAACCCAGGACCTTGGAAACACTAGTCTGTATGACCTACCACTAAGCCATGACTCTTATACAAGAACATTGTGCTAAAATAAATATAACATGTAATAGTAGGGATGAATGTAAAGGGAATATAGGATGTGTAGTACCCAAAGCATGTCATGTAGAATTACTGTCAAAACTACTGGATTCCCACAATAGTACTGTGTGAACACAAACAGCCATGCTAGTTGGTAGCTTGTAGGTAATAATGTCAGTTAAAGTACATATATAAATGTATGTATATGTACATATATATATATATATATATATATATATATATATATATATATATATATAAATATATATCTATATATAGTTGTAGGAGTCATTGTGCATACACACTTACTACAGGGAACATGAGAGAGGAATGGAGAAATGTGAATCTACAACATAGTCTGAATCATGAGAGAGATAGTAACCTTTATACTCACAGAACACTGTCCACAGCATACCAGCATGGTCCCCACCCTTACAAGCTGAAAGGGCAACACCTATCCCACATACCCTTTTATAGCACTGACCTGAAATCACAGTGAGAACTGCAATCAGTACACAACTGGCTGTATGCAATTAGCAAATGCTGGCTTACAACTGGTGCAGAGGCAATCACATGGACCTATGCAGATACCTACAAAAGCATCCAGTACTAACACTCCACACATGCAATACATTCATTGCACTGTCTGGAAGCAGACAGAGGGAGAGAGAAAAGTGAGAGAGAGAGAGAGAGAAAGAACAAAAAAAAAAAAAAGTATACACTGTGACTCTGTCACCTGAAGCTGTCAGCAGTGACAGTAGCAGCAGCAAGCAGAAGCAGTGGTAATGCAACCAGCTGCGACAAACACAGGTAATGCAAAGTAGCAGGTTAATAGTGTGCATACTGTGAACCCTCCAAATGTGTCATAGGTCTGTATCTATAGGTATGTCCATGTGATATGTTGTGTGTACGTAGTTCCACCAAAAGGGGATGACCATACATTACATGTCAATCAGTCTTAGGCCATGATCCTGGCAGCAGTTGTCTGTGCTTTGCCCCCAGCAATGGCTGTAGTGACTGCTTTGAAAGGTCAGCCAGGTTCAAAAGGCAGGATCAGCACATCACAAAGGCACACGGGCTGGGAACAAGTGTCTGCAGGTACCCGATATCACTGCATATGCATCCCATACTGCATAATTCCATAGCTTAGCAGACCAGGCCGGTTATGCATATGATGTGGTAGTTCCCAGGGTCAGTTGAGGTTCCTCCTTAGTGGTGTGGGACCACTGTCGCTGTATGCCACTGTCCAGGTACATATCCTGTAGTACAGCCAAGATAAATTATCAGTGTTATATGCGGTTGTATGTCCTCGGAGTGCAGGTAGCACACATCCAGGGATACCATGAGGTCACAGTGATGCTGTGTGTTCTGCTCTGTTGAGGGCGGCCCTCACCTGGACATGTGAGATGATAGGGAGGTTACATACAGCTGTGAGAAATATTTCAACTGGTGGGGGAGAAGGAGGGGGGATACGTGCACTGAACATGTCTGCAAGACTGTTGCCAATATCCGTGTGTTTGGTGAATGTTAAGTAGGTGTGTATTAACACAGAGCATATCTGAGGCATGTGGTCCATATGTGTAACATAACTGAAGAAGGCCTTGTGGTCATCCATAGTGTTTGTGGCCATTTCCCTCCCAGAGTAGGCCGTGGCCATTGTTATGATGGACCGTAGCGTAGTACCAGTGCTGACCACAGATGCCTTCCCTTAATGTGAATGTGCTCTGTCCTGCAGTAGCCTCCTACTATTGTTATACAATCTGCCTCTGTCTGGGGTCCACCTGACAGGATGCCTAACCTTTGTGCATAGGGTCTGGGTTAGAAATGTGTGTGCAAGTTCCATGCAATCTGTGGCATGTCCGTGGTAAGCATTTGCAAAGGGGTCAGCAGTGTGGCTTGTGGCTTCCACTGGCCCAGTGTGCTGCATGGATACCATCTCAGTCCCAGCAAGTGAATAACTGTCTAATCACATACATATCAAAGTAGTCTACTGTGCTGGTGGTGGTGGTGGGATATGTATATCCAGGCCAAGTAACTTCTGTCCACATCACAGTAGTGGACGGCGTCCCACATACAGTACCTTGGGATGAACCCCCAGAGTGAGGTTGTGCATTGCACCTGTCAGTGTGTGCTGACCGATGGGGCATGCTACTATGTTGTGTGGAATGTGGCAGGTATTGTTGCACAGGTGTTGGCTGAGCACTGATATCTGGCCATGTACCTGTGTATCCACCACGACACACACACATGCAACATATGGGAGTAGTAGTATATCACTACACATGAGTATCATGTATAGTATGTGTGCCATATATTGCTGACATGGTCTGCTGATATCCTGTTTGTGTTCTCTTCCAGGGAGATGGCGTCAGCGTAACCCCCACCTACTCTGTAGCGGAAAACGAGGAGATCCACCAGAGCCTGGTGCAGGAGTATGACATCCTGTTTTCCCACACCAGTCAGAATCAGCAGGAGAGGGCTGCACTGTGGCAAGACCTTGTCCGTAGGGTAAATGATATTGGCACGCATAACAGGACATATGAGCAGGTACGACATCACTGCAGTGATTTAATCCAAAGTGTCCGTCAGCGTGCATCAGATATCCACAGGCAACAGGTCGCCACAGGAGGTGGGGTGGCCACACATCCCCCCTCACCAGACTGGAGGGGCTACTCCTAAGTGTTGTGGCTCCAGCCCCAGAACAGCAACAGCAGTACACCTGCATTATGATGGAGGCTGGTTCCACACAGCAGCACAACATGGAGTGTGCAGGTAATATGCCATATGTACACTTGACTGTTCTGTACACTGTATCATATGCAATATCAATGGCACAGTTGTACCCACTGACATTCATCTCATCATTTCTGCAGGTCCCTCTGGGGTTACAGCAAGGCAGGCCATCCATGCTGGTGAGTGTGTTTAACATAACCTATAATACTCCTGATAATGCTAGTAACAGTAGTGTAACTCAGTAGTGCTCTGTGTGTATACTGCGGGGTGTGCATGTGTGCATGTGTGCAGGTGTGCCTGTGCCCATGTGTGCATGTGTGCATGTGTGCATGTGTGCCTGTGTCCACGTGTGCATGTGTGCATGTGTGCCTGTGTCCACGTGTGCATGTGTGCATGTGTGCATGTGTACACGTGACCATGTGTGCATGTGTGCATGTGTCCATGTGTGCATGTGACCACGTGTGCATGTGTCCATGTGTGCATGTGTCCACGTGTGCATGTGTGCATGTGTCCACGTGTGCATGTGTCCATGTGTGCATGTCTGCATGTGTGCATGTGTGCCTGTGTGCATGTGTGCATGTGTCCATGTGTGTAGAAGTGCATCACTGGTAACAATGTCTGGAGACTGTAAACTGTGTTTCCTGTCTTCCTCCCACAGGTTCTGGTGCTGCTCTGGTGACCTGCAGCAGGGAACCAGAATCTTGTGCCACGGGTACTGGTAATGATGATATTTGTGTAATGGTACAGGAAGGTGTGTCAGGGTCCACCATTGGTCAGCCAATTGACAGTACACAGCTGTCAACCCCATCATTGCGCACAGTCATCCTGCCAGTACATCCTTTGTCACCATTGTCCCTAGGTGATGGACAGGATACAGTGGGCATAGACCAGGGTAATGTGGTACCTGTGGCACATGCATCCCCACACAGCAGCCATGGGCAGGGTCCTCCGATGGTACCACACAGACAGTTGCCCATGGGTTCTTGTGGGAGCATCCGTGGGCGTACTGCCTCTGGCCGACGTGCCCAAAGAGGTCTGTCAACCTCAGCTATGTTTCGGACTGTCATGCAGGCACAGTCATATGGAAAGGTACACCAGACAGGGTCTGAGGGAGCTGAGAGCATGTCGCACAGCCATGACAGACAGTATGCGTGACATTGCGGATGCTATCCGTAACTTCACCGATGTCATAGACAGACGTTGTGGGGACATATTACAGCAGTTCCACAACCAGATGTCCATGAGCCAGGGCAATGGTGGGCGTTTGCGGCATCGACGTGGCCATATGCCGGCAACAGCAGCAGCTGGCAGTCGGCAGATGACAACAGGCTCACATGCCCCATAGTGCCAGCAGCAGCCCCAGCAATGCTGGGTCTGTGCTGTCATCAGAACGCCCCAGGAGACCACGTGCACGTGGCTCTGGACAGTCCCAACAGGGACCTGTGTCCAGTCAACACACTCCCGCTTCTGATGACAGTACCCAGTCTGGCTTAGTACTGGATACGGTCCGTAGCACCCCTGCCAGGCACAGGTACCGTGTCCATGCACACAGACACTGATCTGTATGACCTGCCAGGTGCAGTCTGTGGCTGTCCACAAACCCCTGTATATGGCAGCCATGAGGTGGAACTGTGTGCGTGCATACACACATGCAAAATGTTAACACCTAGGGCGACCACATACACGCACACACTGCACCAACACTGCCCCACCCTGTACTGCTGCCCCTCACCAACACACACACACACACATGTCAATTGGCGGTATCAGTGGCTGACTCAGGCATACCTAATCCACACCCTGTGCATATGATGACACTGTGCCACCTCCTGCAATCTCCAACATCATTGCGGGAACAGGTAAACACATTGCTGATACACAGGGTGACTACATAGAAGTGTATTAGTAGTATCATGTTGGTAACAGTACAGTGTGCTGCTATGACTGTGTGTTTATCCCAGCATGCCTGCTGCAGTAACTGTATGAATGTCCTGAATTGTTATCTGCACCCATAGTACATACCAAAGTGTAACAGCTGCACATAATTGCATGCCGGTGGTAAGGTTGTCAACAGATAGCCGCATACATGGGTAGCACAGGGGGAAAGCTAATGCAAGTAGTGATATGCAATGGTGGACATGTACAGTAATGGTGTCAGGTTGCCCACAACGACTATGCAATGTGGATGTTTGTGCATGTAGATATGTGTGCAGTACCAATGTAATCCAAATCACAAATAACTATGACATAATATCAGTTCTACCATGGGCATCTGTGCTGTGTATTCCTGGGTACATGTTGATAGTGCCTACATATCTGCATTGTTACTTACTGTTATTGTTACCCCTTCTTTGTTGTACAATGCACTACTTCCAGCCCTGTTTACTGTAGCTTTGTTTGCATGCATGTTCGCTTGGGGTTCCCTGGAACACTGCTTACACCTGCAATGCAGAGTTACAGTGCTTCTGTAGACTCCTAGTGACATCTGCATAGCGTACGATACGTATGTCAACTTTACACATGACAGAACGTCACTGTCTGTCCTGTACGCATGTACGTTGCCTGTGACACATTGCACATGTCTTACCTGGCATTTACCCATGTGCAGTCATATATGCCAGTGCTATGAAACAGTAGCGGTACACCCACACATACACACCTTCAGTATGTTGTTCCCCATTGGCCCTATGTGTTGGTACTCACCATGGCAATCACACTACTAGGGTAGCATGTGCAAAGGTAACCTGTGAACCACCTCTATGGTCCAGTTGTGGTTTATGTGAGTCATGTGTCAATGACACAGCTGCCACATGTATGCAGTCAGCCATCACCCTTGGCCAGGAATGTACAACACATGTGTGGGATGCCACCACACAGCCAATCTGGGGACTGGGCTCTCTGAACCCAATAATGCCATACCCTGTCAGGTGGCATGTCATATATACTACATCCTGGACAAACTTCAACCCCAATCCCTGCTGCTACTATTGATAAAACCCCTGAAGATGTTTCTGATAGTTTTGACCAATTCTTTACTGAGACATTTCAGGCCCTAGCTAGCCATCTACCTCCTAGCTCCCCTGGTCCTGAAAGTAGCACACCTAGAAACCTACTTGCATTCAGCTGCCAACCAGTCACCACTTCACTTCTCCGTACCTTGATTGAAACAGTGAAACCCACTACACTTTCTGCTGATCAACTCCCTGCCGAGTACCTATCAAAATCAGATGATGCTATTGCTTACCCCGTCTCAAAGGTAATCAAACAAACCATGGTAGAATCTAAATTTACCACCATCTGGAAAATATCATATGTAATCCCACTTCACAAAGGAGGCAGCTCTACTGAATTCTCCAATTATAGGCCAATAGCTATACTCTCTCCACTTGCAAAGATTATGGAAACTTTATTCATAGACAATTCATGCACCACCTAATCCAAAATCGCCTTATGGCAGACACTCAGCATGGCTTCTGTCCTCATCACAGCACTACTTCAGGCCTCCTAGCCTTTACTAACACCATAAACCATACTTGCAACACTAATTATATATCCTCAGCCCTCTTTTTGGATCTTTCCAAGGCATACGATATGGTTGATCACCAACTTGTAATACACACCCTGCAAACATTCTGTCTAGATACTGGAGCCTTCCAATGGTTTCAATCCTACCTGCATGGTCGACAGCAGGCTGGCCTCTGGCAGAACAAACTCTCTAACCTTCTACCTAACACCCTCAGAGTACCACAAGGCTCTATACTAGGGCCCTTGCTGTTCTCCATCTTCATTAATGACCTTTATACTGTCATCCCAAAAGTCAGCTGTATCCAATATGCTGAAGACTCTACTCTGATCTGCTCAGCCACATCTCCAGTAGAGTTATGGTCAGCTACCCAGACCACCTTTAATACAATAGAAAACTGGATTTCTGAACATCGTCTGATCCTAAATCCCAAATAAACTAAACTGCTGTTATTTCACCAACACGTAGGTCTACCGCTTTCACCTTTACCATAACATCAACTGATGGCACAATAATCTCCCTGACCCATCTACTAAACTATTAGGTGTCATCATAGACAATAATCTCAAATGTGACCTACATGTTAACCAAATTATCAAAGCCATCAATAAATAACTAGGGTCACTTTACAGAATAAAAGCCTTCCTAGCCCCTCCAGCTAAAGGTGCCATAGCTCGCTCACACCTTCTTTCAACCCTTCTGTATGCATCCCCTCTACTCTCGAATATGAACAAGACTGTCCTTAACAAACACTCAATTTGCTACAACCACATTGCCAGGTTTGCCACTGGGCTGCCTTTTAGGACACATCATTGGATCAATCTAAATCAGCTTGTTTGGTTTGCAATACCCAGCCTAATACAGTATAACCAACTGATTATGGCCTATAAAATCCTCTATAATCCGGACAATACTCCTGCACTTCAAATATTATCACCCCCTATAACAATCCTAGACCGCTTCGATCATCTAACAAACTACTAATTCAGACTAGCACATTTAATAACACAGCCAGTGATTCTCTCTTTGCAAACTCTGTAAGTAGATCCTGGAACCCACTTCCAGCTGATATTACCCTACTTTCCACCTTAGGTCAATTTAACACCAGACTCAAACAACATTTGTCACTTAACTGGCTATGTCAATGTATCAAGCCTGGCTAACTCGAATGTGTAAAATCTGTGAACCAGTTTACTGTGTAATTTAATTTAATCCTGACTTGTGCTCAGGACTAACATTAACCTGTGGAACATGTTTAACTTGCTTACTTATGTAATCTCTGTAAATAATCTGTTTGTAATATGTAATGCTGGTATTATGTAATGCTGTATCTGCTTACCCTTGTAGCTTTTCTCCCCGGGCCTCCCCTGGAAATGGACATGCATCCAGTCAGACTATCTCGGTCAACAAATGTAGGATAAATAAATAAATAAATAAAATATATTACAGTGACTACAATACAAGTCAGACATTGACACACACTGACAGCATGCTGAACACACTGGGGCATACGTGGGGACTCAGAATAGCATCCTGCCTGAGCATCACACACCTCCGCAGCTGGCACACAGGCATATGTTCTGTCAGAACAGAGCACATGCCACACATGGCACACACATCCCCTGTGCCACACACTCACAGCCTGTAGGGCTACACAACACACCTGCTACAGACATGTCAGGTACCTGTCTTGGGTGCTGCACTGGGGTCCCGCTCAACAGGCTGTATCTGGTGAAGGTCACAGTGATATGCCTCAGGGGCACTATGGTCCACCACAGAACACATGCATACAGGTCAGTCAGAGGCATGGACACATATGACTCACTCATTGACCATGCCAGTATGGCTGACCTGAGACATACCTCCCTGGACTACATGATAGGGAACATAGAATGGATCTCTCAGCATGTGGCACAGGCCAGTATGAGCCTGATCTTGGTTGCCAACATACCCTCACCAGGTATGCTACCACTATATGTGGGAAGGGTGTTGTATGTCTACATTATGCTCAGTCTCCACTGTCATTCATAGGGTATCCGCTGGCTGTCAACGTCTGCTTACATGCTAGGGAAGCCACAATGATGAGCAAGGGTCATCTTGCACGTGACACCCATGGCCCAATGTATAATGGCAAAGCTCCTTGGTACACACATACTGCCTTATGCTGCAGGACATGGTTTACATAGCCACCTCCATGGGTATCACACAGGTTAGGACACTAACAGTGCTGCTACACAACAACAGCAGTGTACACCGGAAGATGCATGCACCAGACACTGTCCTCAGCACGGTGAACTGCAATGTCTGTGCAGTACCAGATTCCTGATTCATGGCTCACAGGTGTTACCCATCACTGACAGGTTATGCCCCATACCATGCCTGTCGTCCCCTACACATGTAACACACATGGACAGGGGGGTGGTATCCCAAGGTACCACAGATACACACACCTCCAGGTTGTTGGCACAGCACAAAGCATCAGGGCCTAATCATGTGCAGCTAACAGTGTGTCGGACTGCCATCTGGTTCATAGCCTGGCACACAGGAACCCTCCCATACACAGGAAGGCCACCTACCCTCCATAACAACACTGGCAATATGACAGTCTCAAGAACTGTGTTTATATGGCTGGACTGCATCCAGCCAAACATTGTGCGTGAGCATTACAGTAGCTACAACACACTAGTTGAAGGGTTCACAGCATGTGGTCACTGAATTGCAGTGGAATGACATGTTACCACTACCACAACAGGTGGGAACATGCAGCACCTGTACATCGACTACATGTACACTATATGGCCCAGACCAGATGTGTATCCCCTGCTGTAGGTATTTTACCATATACACCCACACTGTATAGAGACATACCACGTGTGGACCCTGCACAGTAAGACACAGTCATATTGGTATACATTGCAAATACCATTTATCCACTCGAGGCATGTGTCAGACATGGTAACTACTGCAGGTCACAGGTATTTATGTGTATGTGTCACACACATACATCATGTGTGCAATGCCATTGCTGGTCTAGGCAATGGCATGCATTGTTATGTACAAAGACCCACACAAGGTCATACTGTGTGACACAACCACACGTGGCAGTTGTGGGTTACCAAACATACCTATCTGTACTCTGACAATGGTAATAGACACAGTAGCAGAGCGCACTATTGGCATTACTAGCCAACTAGCCCTGTTTGGCTGTGCTGATAGTGTGGTGACATCCCCTGTGTTTACTGGGGGAATATGCAGCATCTGGTGTATTGTAGTATTTGCCAAAAGGATCTGTTCTCTCACACTTGCATTTACACACACCCTACTACCCCCACACATGCCCACTTGCCATTTGCAGGATTCATTCCCCTACCTAACTAAGTCATGACACGTGAGAGAGACGCATTAGCAAAGTGCACTATTCAGATTACTAGATAGTTCCTCTTCTCTGGCTGTACTTATAGGGTGCTGACAACATCAGTATTTTGAAAGGGTAATGTGCATCAGGTAGTGTGATCTCCTGATTGCCAAAACTAACATGTTTTTCATACGGAAATGCACACACACCAACTCCCCACATCCTAACACACACACATGCCATTTACAGGTTTTAAACTCCTACCTAATTACATTACGACACTCGGGAGAGACGCATTAGCAGAGTGCACTATTCGCATAACTGGGAGGCTTCCCTTCTGCTGTACGTATAGGGTGCTGACATCATCTGTGTTTAGAGAGGGGAATGTGCATCCTGTAGTGTGTTCTCCCAGTTGCCAAAAGGGACATTTCCCTCACACAAAATTGCACACACACACACTAAGCCCCCTCATCCAAACACACACACTTGCCATTTGCAGGATGCAAACCACTACTTAACTATGTTATGACACTCGAGACGGACACATTAGCGGAGCGCGCTATTCACATTACTGGGAGGCTTCTCTTCTCCTGCTGTACTTATAGGGTGCTGACATCATCAGTGTTTAGAAAGGGGAATGTGCATCCTGTAGTGTGTTTTCCCAGTTGCCAAAAGGGACATTTCCCTCTCACAGCCTTTCACACACACAAACCCCACTCACACACACACACACACTGAGCATTTGCAGGATTCAAACCCCTACCTAACTATATTATGACACTTGAGGGAGACGCATTAGCAGAGCACACTATCCAAATTACTGGGCATCTGTTCTGCACCTGTAGTATTTATAGGGTGCTGACATCTTTATTTCTACAGAGGTATGTACATGTAGTACTACCTGTCAGGTGGGGGATAGCATATATATGCATTTGCAGCCACCTACGTCATGGTCAGATATGCACATCGCACTGGCAGGTTATGTTCTATACCATGCTTTGGGACCACAGGACCTGTAACACACAACACAACCAGTCCAGAACACCACACCCACATCCAGGACACACACTTAGCTTCCCTGGGAACAGTGCCAGGATATGCAGGTGTTCACATACACCATTCCAGTTGTTAACATCAGGTACAGGCATATTGTGTGTGAGAACTACTCAGGCCTCTACCACTTTACCCTACAGCCACTACAATTTGTGGGTCCATGTGCTATGGCAGAACCACACACCACAGCCACATGGGGAATACATATTGCACCTGTCCATCTGCAACGTGGGTACTCACTGTTCCACACCAGAGGTAGACCACCATTGTTGATATCTGACCATACCCACCTTTCCCTGGACATCCATATCCCATCTCCACCCCAGGCAAGGTTGTCACTGCACACAAACTGTATTTAGCACAAGCAGACTCTACACTTGTGTAGACTGGGGTGGACAACTTCAGAGGACCCATGCTGGAGGACTATACTGGCCACTCAGCATAATCCTTGACAATTGCATTCTATGAGCATGTGTATGGTTTGCATTGGTCATGCTATCCCACATATACCCACGACTGCTCCACAACAAGACACCTGTCAGCTGTACACCAGCCATATATGCCATACAACAGACAGAGTGACCTAATACATTGCAGAGCTGTAGCCCACAGAGGAGGACATCCGTGAACAGTTCCCGCATGGCACTTCATTCACACATACTCATTACAACACAGTGTTGACAGTGGAATCATCCAGAGAATGCAGATAGGGCTCCCCTCAGTCTGTTATTGATGGACACCTACTGTCAGAGATCCTCAGCAACCCTCTCACAGCACACACCGACAACATGGCTGTGGCTTAGCACATTCAATCCCTGGGACCTCCACGGTGCCCCTGCTTGACAGAGGCACAGCTCACTAGCCTCACATGTTGCCTTCTGTGACCTACTTTACAGTGGCACAGTAGCCTACTATCCTGGGGATGCAGATGCCAAGCACACTCTGGCTGAGCTGTCATTCCCTAGGGCAACAAGCCTAGTATTGACCTCTACACCCATATGTTCAATTGTCGGATGCACAATATTTGTTGTGCTGTTCTACTGTTTGCAGGTCTTTATTGCCATAGCATTCCCTGTTCCTATGACCAACTTGTGTATCTGTGGAAGATGTTTGCATATGGCGATCCACTATATCACTTATGTCTCTGTAGGCATTTACTGTGTGCACTGGGCTGATTGCTGTGTTGTGGTTGGTTCCTGGACTGACACGTACAAATACCAGATATGTGTGGCCAACTGCTAAACGGAGATATGGCCTAAGTGTGTGAGCATGCCCAGTTCAGCCTTTCCATGGCATGTTGTCTGACATATGCCTCATTTATCAAAGTGTGCGAGCATGCCCAGTGTGAGCTTTCCATATGTTGCACTCTGAAGTCCACCACATATTTGGGTGTGTGTGAACTTCAACAATATCTCACGTTTATGGTTGTGTGTTGGGTGTCATGTTGTGTACTAACTGGCCAACTGCTTCGTGTCTGCCACAACAGGGATTATACTGTGCCTGCAGGGATTGCATGGGATACTTTGCAGACAGTTCTCAACATACTTTCATAATGACCTAACACTGTAGTACTGTATAGTGTACTGGTTCAGTACTTTCACTGTGGTGGACAGTATCCTGGGCTTTAGTCCTATGACTGCTTGACATCTTCATAGTGAGCACAACAGTCTGTGTAGGGGCCAGTTGTGCACATATGACCATGTTGCAATATGTTCAGATATGGACTACCTACACCAGGCTCGTCCAACATTGCTAGTGTATTCCACAACATGGGTGGACATTGGCAAACACTAGCAATGTTCCCTAGGCCATGTCTGATGCTAGTCACAGGGTGTGTTTGTCCTTCGACACACATTGTAACTGGAGTTTGCCATGACATATGTCATGGTTAGTATACTGTGCCTCCGTCTACCTCTGACATAACAGTGATACCCAGGGTTAGCCTACCATCTCCCATACACTCATCAGGATTCCTCTTGAGGGGTGTCGATATGTGGCTCTCTGGCTGACCTGTACCAGGAGTTTACTGAAGAGTGGGGGTGCCTACTGTGTTATGGATCATTCTGTACAGCTTGTCCTATGTATGTCAGTGCTGGGGTTCAGGTCTCTCATGTGCATAGCTCACTGCCATTCAGATTGTACAAGGTGCAACATGTTCATTCATTCCAGGTTGGACATGGCTTCATACATCAGGCACAGCTTTCCTGTAGCTGGGAAGGATGGCGGTGTGTGGGGCTGCAGTTTGTTTACTCAGGCAACACATGGCATCTGTTCATGCTCTTTGCTACCCCTGGTGGGGTACTGTTGTGGACTTTACAGTTGATGGAGGTGTCTGCTGCAGTATATCCCACAGGGGCTATTGTAGTCAGTTGTGACGCTGATGGAGGATGGCTGCAGAGCCACAGTGAGTTCCACTTATCTACATCTGCCAACCTTCATGTTTGGGTGGGTATATGGTACATGTTTCTGCAAACACTACAGCCACATGTTTGTCCAGTGCAGGATATTTATCACCTTTTGTACCCAGGTCTCACATTACATGTTAGGTACCTCATGGGTTAACACCTGTGTGGTAATTTGTGGGCACTTACTGTATATCCACGGTGGTTGTCTATACACAGTTCTGCAATTAGCTTGCTGACATGGCTATGGCTACAGTTGTCTGTTTGTAGGTGGCCCTTTTGTGGGTTGCTTGTGTCAGCTGGGGGTCGGATATGGTGGACTGTTTGTACTCCTCTGCATACATGTTCAGTCACAGTCCTTCCATGTTGGCCTATACCTATGGGACATATATACAGAACGGGTGGGGGCCAAGACCAGGCCTTGTGGGATGCCACTCATATCCGCTTTGTAGTCTGACATGAATGCGGCATGTCTGACCATGTCAGTTCTGTCCTTGGTCTGGTTTGCAACCCCTCTACTGACATAGGGTATATATTTAAGCTGCTGAACATATCCATACTGAACTCATACAGTATTGTCTAGAAGCATGTGCACAGTCCAGCTATGCTGTGTGGACCACATTGCCCTCATCAATGACCTTAATGACTGCTTCAAATGGGTCAGACATGTTTAGGGGCAGGTTCTGCAGTTACAACAGCCACACTGTGTAGGGTCCAGTATCAGTAGGTCCACAATAGCCTTCTGTCTGCGGTACATACTGATCCTTTCCATAGCTGTGCACAACAAGCTTGTCAGGATCCTGGGGTGGTAGTTTGGAGTATCCATTCAGGCAACACCTTTGTTGTGATGGACCACTGTTGTTGTACACTGCTCTTTGGGTACATATCCTGTGGTAAGGCTGACATTGGCAGTAGTGTGATTTGGCATTCCATTATTCTTGGAGTCCATGTTGGCCTCAGCACAGGACACCATCACATACCTTTGCTGCTGTGTGTTCTGCTTTGCAGATGATGGCTGTTACCTCAGCATCTGCAATGTCAGGGGACCATCAGTCTGCTGGGATAGGTATTTTGCACTCGGGGTGTTTGCACTACACCTGACAGGTTGTATGTTAGCAATATGTGTGTGTGTTTGGTATGTTGTTTGTAATATCTGTGTGATTCGGAGCATATCTGTGGATGTCCAATATGGTTACTACCATCAGTTGGGTAAGCCTTGTGATTATCCTTAGTGTCCTGTATGTTTTGTATCTTCATAGGTTCATGGGTTCATACTAGGCTATACACCCTAGGCCATTAGTAAGCCTAGCCAGAGTGTGTGTGTCTTTTGCCACCCCTTGCTATGTTCAATTATGGCCATTTATGAAGTTCTTCACTGTGCCTCTGTCTGGTCGTGACACAGTGAGGACCCCAGTATACATGTACGGTCATCCATCCACTTGGCAATATTCCTGTTGAGGGGTGTCAGTGAGGGGCTCTGCCTACCATGGATTGGGATCCTGTTTCTGGGTGTGGGGAGCCTCTGGGTTATGTATCTGTCCCTCCAGCACATCTTATTTCATTATGTGTTGAGGCTGACATCTGTGACTCTCACAGCTCCAATGGCTTTGATTTCCTTTGGTGTACCATGTCCATTACTCCTGTGTTGGACATGGCCTTGTACAACAGACATACAATGCCTCTGTGTAGGCAGTGTGTGACTGCAGTCAGCTGGGGTGTCTACAGCCAGGCAGCATATGACATATATTTCACACCCTTTATCCTGTTGGTGAGGTAACTATGAGGTCTTCCGAACCGCTGCAGGTGTCACGTACAGTACATCCCATATGAGTCATTGTACTAGATTATGGGTCTGATAAGGGAACAGTACAGCGGCACAGTGACCTCTGTTGATGTTGATGTGAATCCTTTCATGATACGGTGTCCAGTATCGACAATCTTCATAGCCACATTGGCATTGTGGGTGTCACATGACAGATTAATGTCGACCTGTGTCCCTAGGTCCCTGATTACTCCTTGCATACATAATGGTTTGACACCTATGTGGTAATTTGTGTGTACCTTGTCTGGTATTTGGTGGGACATTCATACTGTCCAGTGTCTTTGGATGTCTGGGTGGAGTTCTTGTGTGTGAGAGTGTGGTCTGTCATGCTACAGACTGTACAGCAGTTTTGACTACAGTTATGTGCACATGGGTGGTCTCCACTGCTTTGTGCATTGTCAGTTACCTGGCAATATGGGTGTCTGTGCTGCATATGGATACTCCCCCTCCTTTGATGTTTTGGTGCAGGTGTTGGGGCCATAACACATGATATGTGGTATAACCTAGTAGTGCTGGTGTGCTATCACTAGGCTTGCAGCAGGCTTCTGTCACTGCACAGACATCAATGTTCCCCATAATGGGAAGTGCCTCAGGGGCATGCATATTGCAGTTTACACATCTGGCATTGGTCAGCATTACCCTTATGTTTCCTACCACTTATGTTTTCTAGGGTGGTGGGTAGTCTTTTTGGCCTTGCCTACATACGGCTCTATGGAGGCGGCAAAGGCCTTATCCAGTATCCAGATGCACATGGGTAACAGCTGCAAGCCATCCCTGGAACAGCAGCATGGCTTGTCATGCTTGACATCTCAAGCAGACAGACATTAGACCCTCTTGGACTGACAGCTGTAACTGTGCCAGCTGTTAAACATGAGCATTCTGTGTTTGTACTGTGGCATCATTCTTGGTGAGGGTTGGATGCTGCACACAGCCAGTGTCATACCAACCTGGGGTACATACTCAGAGGGACCATCCTTGTCTCTTTTGATGTTGACCAGGGAGGTACATCTCAGGTAATTCACACCAGCATGGACATTGAGTGCATCATATTTCTGCTTGCTTTGGGGTGACCTGCATACTTGTGTTATGTGGCATTTTGTGGCAGCCTACAGGCAGCTTACTCTACCCTTTCCCTTGTTCAGTCTGGTGAGTGGGACAGCAGTGTGTCTGCCTATACAGACACCTATTACGACTGTATCAGGCATGTTGTTTCTCCTTCTGGCCTGTGACTGTTTGGCACACCAGCTTTGCGTACTATTCATTGCATGTGCTATGTTTGAAGGTTGTGGTTGCTTGTGATCTGCTTTGGAGGCTTCTGTTGGTGTGGTGTGTTTGTAATTAAGGCCTCCAGGAATATTTGTCTGTGTTTATGTGTTTGGTTTACAGTTGTGGTAGGTCTATGTGGGACTGGGTTTGTGGTGTATGTGGTTACCTTCTCCTCCTGACTAGTTTTGACAGTACTGGGTTGGTGGAGCTCAACCTCTGGTTTGGATACATGGATGCATCTATCACATATATTTGTATTTATTGGGGGGTGTTGTGGTTGTCTGTGTACTTGGGACTGGTGTCACATTGTCTCTGGATTCACAGATTCTACTTGTTGTGGCTGGACTTAGTGGATTGTATGTGTGGACATATGTTATTGCCATACTACTGGTCAGTGATTACTTCCCTTTTTGTTTGCTCTATCATGTGGTAGCTTCCTCATTCTCTTGCATGGTTTGGTAATGGCTGGAGTCCAGCATGCCAGATGCCTGCGTGTATGGCATTGTGTGTTGTTGTTATTTGTGATTGCATACTCCAAGCATTCCTGGCTGTGTTCATGGAATGCCTGTATAACATGTTCTGTGGTGTGTCCCATATTCTGCACTTGCACAGGGCCTTTTGTGGATTCAACATCGGTTTTGAGGGCTGCAACCTATGCTTTACACATGTTTTTCACTGTGGTATTCTGGCCAGAGACTGGGGTCAGGATGTGTATATCCAGTGTGATTACTCTATGGTCTGGTCTTACCAGTGAGGGGTACACTTCTCATCTTGCCATCCAGTACACATGTTGCTGATTATCACATCCAGTATGCTTACCCTCTTGTGGGAGTGGTACATTGTTCCTGGGCATTTTGGTTTATGGAATCTGGGTAATTTTCTCCTACTGTGTTGGTGCTAGTATAATGCTCCTGGTGTATGTCTGGGTATTTTCAGTCAAGCAATATAATGTGGTTTGGGGGGCTTGATATATTCATGTATTCCAACATAGGCCAGGTGCAGTTCCTGGTATTAGGACAGTAGTCTGCAGCAGGCTATATACTGGGAGGCGGTTTTAGCCATTGGTATTTGACCATGGCTAATCCATGCTGCTTCTTGTTGTGGTACCAACATGGGGGTGTGGTTATCCTTGCCATTTCTTGCTAGTCACCCTCCTTTTGTAGCTTGTTCCATGTTTTGCAGCTGTACAGCACAGTATGAGGTGTGACCTGGTAGTGTTAGGGTGCTGATGTGAGCCTTGACCCAGTTCTCTATTACAGGACTGGTATCTACATTCTCCATACTGTGTGCGTTTACACTGCACACATCTTGCTGTTTATACATCTGTCATTGGTTAGCATTACATCTAGGTTCCTATCCCTTGTAGAACCTATGAAGGTGGGTTTGTGTTTTGAGACTTACCTATTCAGGGCATGCTGTGGGTACTGACAGCCTTTGCCAGTATCCATGGGGCATGGCATGATAGGTGCACGCCACCCCTAGCAGGTGGTGCATCATGTCAAGCTCCACATGTCTTCCCAGCCTGAAACACATTGGCTCACCTTTGACTAACTGCATTACTTCAGCCAGTTATTGCACTTGATCATCCCATCGTCATTTTGTGGCTTCATGCTTGGTGAGGGTGGATGTTAGTCAGGGTGCTCAGGTGTGCATATAGTACATGGTGTTACATTACTTAACACATGGCATTCATGCCTCAGGTGGTGCTGCAGGGCTGCCTCTGTCGGATGCGCATATTACACTTCCCTGTACATGTTTGTGAGCAGGTCATGTCATTTTAGGCATCCATGTTATTATTTGAGTGAGTCAGAGGGGGTATCATTCCCAGGGTTCCTACTGAGCCAGTGTATGTGCTATGCATTGCCTCTTTGCCAAGGCCAGGGCATACTGGGCACGCCTCCTTCTGCCTACTGGGGCAGGCTCAGGTTGTTCCTCCTCCGAGTCACGCTCTGCCTGTGATGGTCTTGGCAATGGTGGGGGGCTGTTTGGCCCGGCCCTATGCTGGTCCTGCTGCAGCTGTTTTCGCAAGATCATATTATGTAGCATAGCACATACCATGACAATTTGGGTACATGTAGTTGGTGTGTACTGCAAGGCTCCACCAGATGTGTCCAGACACCGGAACAGTGACTTGAGCAGCCCAAACACACGCTCTATTACATTACGTGTTTGTGCGTGTGCCTCATTATGGCACTCCTGTTCAGGTGTGTGTGCGTTTCTGATGGGTGTCATCAGCCACGGCTCCAGTGCATAACCTGCATCCCCCACTAGGTGTCCGTGTGGGATGTCCCCATTGGCAAATGTCTGGTACAGCTGCCTCAAATGCCAGATGTGGGAATCGTGGTAACTCCCAGGGCAGCCAGCACACACATTCATTATTATGCCCTGGGCATCACACACAACCTGGCACATGATGGAGGGGAAGCCCTTGCAGTTAATGTAGGCCCTACCCCACTCACTGGCTGTTGCTTTGATGCGTATGTGCGTGCAGTCTATTGCACCCAGTACCTCAGGGTATTCCGCTATTTGCTGGAAGAGACGCATATTGCTGGCCAATACCTCACGGGCATTGGGGAAATATACATGATCACCGACATGTGCTGACATGGCATCCAGGAACTGGTGCAGTACCCTGCAGGCTGATGCCTGTGATATCCCCATCATATCGCCAGTTGGTCTCTGGAAGGTACCTGTTGCTAGTATTCTTAGGCCAACACATACCTTGGTTTCCACTGGGATGGGTTCCCCTCTGTTGGTTCTGTGTGTGAGGTGTGGCCTGCACAGCTCAACAATTTGCTGCAAGAGCTCTCTGTCCACTCTATAGCGCTCTACTATCCCAGCTCATGTAACCCGTGGTAGGTGACCCTGGGCCTGTACACTCTTCTCCGCCTCCTCACTGTGGGTTGTCTGGCACCATCTGCATTGTCACCACCCTCAGCAAGTCACCTATGTCTCATTATGACAGCTATGGCAGCCCCTAACATTTCTGCTCTGAGTTCAGCTTTTTCAGTTTTCACTTCTATTAGCTTACTCCTGTCTTGCAGTGTCTCTTAAGGGAAACATCCTGCACTACTGTTTGCAGAGTTTTAAGTGCTGGGCTGGGCTACTATTCTGCCTGTGTAATTGCCTGCTTCTAATTGTTTTCACCTGCTAGCTTCAGCAGTTATCCCTGCTAGCTTCCTATTAATTCTGTTGCTTCCTTTTTCCTCTCTGTTTCCTCAGGGGGGAGCAACGTGCATACCATCAGAAACACGCTCACAGTGGCTTACACGCTCGCACACGTGCTTACATGGTTCAGAATCTACTTATTTGGGTTAAAGCGTGTGTACACCCGCCAAAACACTGTTACACGTCTGCCGCCTGCAACATACTCAGCCTGCCCTACACGCGCGCACACCCGTGCAAACAGTGTTAAACATCTCCCAACACGCTCCCACATGCTCAGTCTGCCTTACACGAGCGCACACTGCCCTACTCGCGCTTCATGGCGCACGTGTGCATGCACGCCCAGCAAGAAACTTTGGTGTAGGTAACAGTGTACACCTTCCATTTCTTGACTTTCCATGACTTATCTAGTGGCACACCTCTTTCCTTGATCTGTGCCTGTCATCTGTCATGTTACACTGGCCTCCAATGAACTGCATTTCTTTCTACCATTCCCCCCTGTGATGTCACCTATCTCCTACTCTATTCCTCCCCTTATGTATCTCTTACACTACTCAGACTGTGCTCATTTGCTATGTGACTGTGAGATTCAGTATCCTAACCCTCATTTACATGAGATTGCCAACTAATGCTTAGTTACATGTCTTAGACTCAGCTTCCCCCCTTAGCAACCACTACACGGTGGCCATGTTGTTTTTGGTCTGCTGGTCCCTGCATTGTCATTCCATGTATTGCATGAAACCCACATTTGTGGGTTTATAACCTTCATTTTCATGTTTTATACAGCGCAGCCCGTTTGCACGGGGCTGCGCTGGGTTTAAACATCGGCGATCGCCAAAAAAAATTATATTTTTATTATTTTGGCATCGGGTTATATTGCCAATGGCCACATATTTGGCCATTGGCATACTGCCTGAGTCATATGCACCCTTTTTTTGGAGCTGACATGGCTCTGTTGTGGAATTTGCAGAAACATACTCAGCTGTCAACTGAGTACATTTCTGCAGCTAAAACGTCTCTTACACGGACTGGTTTCTGCTTCGTGGATTGCTAATATACCTCATTTGCATACCTTTCAGATGCAAGTGAGGTATTTAGCATTTCCACGCCCAGTCCATGTAAGAGACGTTTTAGCTGGTCTCTTACACAGAGTTTAGGGCTGTTCCTGGATCGCGAGGCTTGCATGGAGTGTTGCACGTCTCTTACACTCAGTGCAAGCCTTCGTGAATGTCTACAATTGTGTTACATAATGTCTTCTAAAGCAATTTTTTATTGAAGCAATAAAAGTTGTGTGTGTGTGTGTGTGTGTGTGTGTGTGTGTGTGTGTGTGTGTGTGTGTGTGTGTGTGTGTGTGTGTGTGTGTGTGTGTGTGATAAAACATTGAGAAAACATAAAAAGAGTCATCACTTAATTTTAGAGTGAATGTAAAATGATTGAAAATAGGAGACAATAAAACTATTTTACATCCTACATCACCTACTATACCAAATCCAAGAACTCTGCATGATTAGGGCAAAATTTCCTTTTCCCCACTGCAACACAATCTCATTCAAAAGGTTACCAGCAAAACCACCATTGATAACAGTGTTTGCTCATATGAGCGTTCACTTATTTTACTGCAGTAAAAAGATTGTATACGAGTGTTTGCTTTTCTCAATTGCAACCATACAAAAATTTTCAATTATGACACCTGTTTCACAGAATGAAGGGCTGATAAGACATTATTTATTTCTGCATGGTATATTGGTGTAGTCTGTGGTCTATGGTACTTTGCAAAGGATATATTCTTAACATAGTCTATACAGATAACGTATGTTGAGTAAGATAGTCAGCAGTGTCATACGTTACCAGTCTGCAGCCTCTCCATTTCTTTTTATTGGAATTCTTGTAACTCTTTTCCATTTATATGTTTATTAAAATATTATTTTCTCATTCCCAGAACTCATGCAGTACACATGCTGCATTCACCTCATATTGTTGTTGCATGAAGTTAATTCTTTAAAAAAGACTTAATTACCTTAAACTTACTTAGGCAATTATACCTTGTGATACTTTTTCAAGGCTTGATACGTATCATTTACCTTTAGTAGCTACGGAAGAATAATACAGTGTCTCCGTAGAACCCACTGAAGATGAACTCATTAGCACTGAATAATAAATTAATTGACCAGCTCCATCAAAGATACAATTCTGTCAGGCAGTGTTACTGTTTTAAAAAGTATACACAATAATGATTACACAGCAAATGAGAGTGTCCACATTAAAACACCTCACAGCATTGATTTCAAACTTATGTTATCATCTGGGGCATTGTCATAAGACCTTGCCTCATTATAATATTACATTAAATTCTATTAGTTCAAGCTTCATTCATTATTTGTTTGTTTGTTTTTTATTGAAATTACAGATATATATACCACCACATACGTGAGAACAATAATCCAAGATTGTAACTTTGGTTTGTAGTGATTTACGACTACCTGATGAATATAAAATGCCAAATTTGTTTATTCTTTCGAGAACACATTACACAAAATGTTTCTATTTTCTCTTATTTTTGTATCACTTCCTAAAATCATTCACTGGACATTGCTCACTTTTTTAACTATGGCGATGCACACATTTTTCAGATTAAAATTCAGGCTGATGATGTTGGTGTTCCTCCAGTGAGAAGCAAGATGACAGTCTCTGACATCACTGTTGTTGACCAAAATGATAATGCCCTGTAATTATCTATGCCAACTATGTGGAAGGTATCATGAACTGCTCAGCATATATATATTATTTAGAAACAAAGACTGTAGGTTGGTGATATCAGTAAGTGATAGCAAATAGCTCAGCTGCCATATATGTTTGAACATAGTGAACTGTTCCTCATATCTCTCTACTCAGCTGCAATCTGTATATCCAAAAGCCTTCTGCCTGATGCTGGATCTAGTAAGACAGACTGAGTGATTAATCTGTGATTTTAATCAAAGTTAATGTGCTGTAGGCTGAAGGGGATGACTTGCTCATAAATGCTATATAACAAGGGGAAACAGTTAAGGCAATATTAATCTATATATATTAATATAGGTGTTAGTATAGAGAGATGGACCTCACCATAATATTAATTCGGCTTTTAAAATGTTTTAACGTTAGCAGATTTGACAACCATTGCCAGTTTTACTTTCTAAAAGATTATGTCATTTATTTAATCTTTTGGTTAATTCTATTTGCAAGGGAGCCACTATCCCCCATTTTCTCATGATTTCACTTTTAAAATATGTGGGTTAAAGGCTGATAGCCTCATCCTCACAAAAGAAACAAATAGAATAATTTGTTTTTCCCCTTTAAAAAAATGCTAAACTCTTTCAGTACTGAGCCAAGACTAACTGCAGCTCCCACAGCAGTGCTGTAAGTACAGCAACCAGACATCATGAATAACTTCACAGGCCAGATTCAGAAAACTGCCACATCAAGGTAAGTGAATTTTTGATGATGATCAGCCATGTGATAGGTATGCGTGTGATTTAGAAAAAAAAAACACGCTGCATAATATAGACAGGTGGAGTAGCACAGTCTGGCACAACAGTGGCAGCTCATGGCAGTTGTTGCTGGGCTGTAGCCTGCTTTTGTTTCATTGCAAAATGGCAATTGGTAATGTTTCCACATCCACTATCTTCACCAGTATTATAACTATGTGCATGCTTGAAGTTCTGAGACCTTCTGAGGTCCACTTAAAAGGGCAAAAAGAAATCAGCTGACTCTGTTTGCTGGGTTCTTTTCAAAGCAGCCCAGCACCACACCTATTCCACACTATGAATAAGATGATCTTGCCTTATTATAGTCCTTCCTGCCTACTTCAGAATGCAGATTCACCAGTAAAAAGTGTTTCATTGCAGGAGTGTAGCCAGGTTTTTGACATTTATCGATCTAGCACTGCTGCCCCCCCCATCATCCTGCAGCCTTGCCCCCATTCGTCTATGCTGCTTCACCCCTAGGTAATTGAACAATCCCAGAGATGGCCATATTCCAGCTTAACTGGCATTTAGTAGCTGTGATGCACTGTGACAAGCTATACAACATCACAGTAGCCAGTCCCACAAAGCTCCACTCTCACCAAGTATCATGCACTCTGCAGCTCACTTGCAGACATATATTTCCATTTTGACTAACCATCCACAGAAGCAGACCTCTTATAGTTCATAAAACACTAACAAAGCATTAACATCAAACAGTATCCTTCCATCATAATCCTAAAGACAGTGAGTGATTTAATCTGTTAAGTATAATGCAAGCAATCAAACCTGCAACTAATGGGGCAGATGTCTAGTGTTCTGGTTTTGTTTCAGTTAATAATAACAGCATAAACCATTTGTAGCAAGCAGTCCCTCTCGCAGTCTAACTGGAAAAAAAAGCTTAAGGTGTTTATAGCAAGAAGCTGCCTTCCACTCAAATTCATGATTCAAAGATATACACCATTCACAACAAGCAGGCTATATTTTTTAATATTGTGTTTCTGAATCAGGAAAACAAAATCTAAACATAATATTGAAGATCTTGCACACAAGGCTTGGACTTAGAAAAGTCCCAGTTTTGGCCTGCTATATCAGTTCTGTTACTTTCTTCAGAGTCAATATGCAGATATAAAAAGTATTCATAAAACAGATAGAAGTATTCTTTTATATGACTGTCTAAGGGTAAGGTGCTTCTTTAAGGTATCAGTCTTTGCAAAACTCTATATATTTAGAATTGAGTAAACACATGAAACACACTATAAGAAACCAGTAATGACCTCCAAGTTATTGCAACTATATACACTTTGAATTGACTCAGAATTGGCTAAACAGATGAGGCACACTGTAAAACAACATTGCTGACAACCTCAGCTCCTGAATTGCTCATTGGCTACACACATCTGATTAATGAACTTCCAAATATTTTAATCAATCCAGATTTGTTGTCACAGAACAAAATAATGGAGCATGTATACTTAAAAAAACATTTGTTCTGTGGGATAGAAACATATCAGAAGCATTCAAAAACACATCCTGAGCTGCTTACATAAGCTTAAATATTTACTGATTTATGTACTTCATTAGGTACTTTCAGGAAACCACAGATGCTAAGCTGCAAATGTAACAACAAAACAAGAATATCTATATAGCTAGCTATATACACAGATAAGCTAAACTGAGTTAATAAGACAAACCTGAAAAATATTTTGACAGACCCATGAAACATATTAATCATTATGAGTATTTAAATAATAATAAAGATAAAATTATGCTATTTTCATGCCCTATCAATTCACATCTGAATAACTTGGTTATATGAATTACCATCATTTTAAATTATTCAGACTTAGAAACAATATCTAAAAAATTATACATTGGTGTTATCCTGATACTAGATGACATGTACTACCAGTTCAAATAAAGTGTATAATTTCTTAGATATTATGCTTATGACTCTGGAACATACTATCTAAAAATAATGCATTTTTTACTTAGTAATTTATTGGACAAAAGAAAGGAAGTAATGTTGAGCAGGCATTTATTTCATTCTGAGCTTTATATTCTAACTCTACCTTACACCACTGCATTGTTTTACCTCTCCTTTCACACTTCTAATTTTATGAGCAGGTTGGTGATCACAGCTGCTTTATTAAGTGTTTGAGACATGGACACCAAGAAATTAAGACTGTTTAAAGCAATTATGATTACCAACGTGATCATAATTCATTGTAGTGCATGGAGATTTATCTTCTCCTTGTACTACTAATTAATCAAAAGCAAGAGTTAAAAAATGATCTGGCTTTGAAAGCTGGTAAAGCAGTGGGGGAGTGGTTGACATCTTACATACTCCCTGTGTAAGGGGACGCGATTTAATTCAAAATACTTTGCGCACTTCAGCAGACAGCAGGCAGAAGCAGAAGTTCAAATGATGTTTCATATCCTGCTGCTGCTGCTCTTTGCTGGTCAGTGCTTTCTACTTTTCATGCAAATGCAAAGTAAACAGTGCTAAGGGTGCTTAACTCACTGCTTCCTAAAGCAGTGTAGTCATCAGAAAAGCAGAGAGGCTGTGTATCCTGTAAGAATATATTCATATTTACAGAAGACTTTCCTGTACTCTAAACCAGTATACATGTCAATATTTTCAAAGTCTAATTTCTGAAGTCCTGGTGCAGACACATAACTAAAACTAAGGCAACAAGGTGACATCTACAAACTAACATGGTTTAAGCATGACAGTGAATACTGCCTCATTGATATTTCAGTGATCTAACAAATGATTTTGTAGATTAACATTGTTTTGAATTATTTTGAGATTGTATAATAGATTTGTCATTATAAAAAAGCAACAGTATATTATCCCTTCTTGTCATATATCAGGTGGACAATTCCTTTTTGCACTTACAGAGATATAATATTTTGTTTGACCATAACATTTAATAGTATTTTTTGGCAAACAAAATCAACTTTTTCATAAATCTGCAATATAAAATCAGCATCTTTAGATAGACATTTGATACTAACATTAGTGTAAAGCCCATCGTGTACCAAAGAGATGCCATATTTTACATTTTTCTAACTCACACGATTTATCAGGTATTAGAAATCTAATAGGTTCATAGGTTCATAGGTTCATACTAGGCTATCTGCCCGAGGGCATGGAACTATGCCCATTATTTTGCTGTGCCTCTGTCGAGCAGTGACACTGAGGTAATCCATCCATTGGTCAAGATTTCTCTTGAACAAGGCCAGTGCTCTGCCTCACATATACCGGGATTTTGTTCCACAGCATAGGAGTCTTTGGGTGATGAATCTATCTTGTGGCTCTGATGGATCTAGATTTTTTGAGGTGAAGCATGTTCATCAAATCTGGGTTTGACATGGCCTTGTATGTCAGGCACAGGTCACCTCTGAGCACTGAATAGAGCTGGAGTTCTTTCAGTCGGACAGCATTTTTGAGACCCTTTATCCTTTTGGTGAGGAACTTTTGTGGCCTCTCCAGCTGCTGCAAGTGTCGGGTCAGATACATTCCGAATGGGGCATTGTACTCAATCATTGGTCTGATGAGTGATAAGTATAGGGAGACTATGACCTCCCTTGACCTAGATGTGAATCCCTTCATGATAAGGTGGGCAATGTAGAAGGTCTTCCTAACTACTTTAGCAATATGGGTGTCGAATGACAGGCTACTGTCAACCTGGGTCCCCAGGTCCCTGATAACTTCTTCTGTGCTCAGTGGATTGCCACCTATATGGTAGCTAGGGGTAACCTTGTTTTTCCCAAAGGGTATGACTATGCATTTCTTGGCATTTAACTTTAGGCCATGGCTCTGGCACCAGTTATCCGTTTCTGTGAGACCCTTTTGAAGGATATCTGTGTCAGATGTGTTTTCGTTTGCAGTCATCTGCAAACTTTGTCAGCCATAACCCTCCTGTGTTTGCTTGTACTGAAAAGTAGATGCCAAACAAGAGTGGGCCCAGGACTGAGCCCTGTGGGACACCACTTGTGACAGGCTTTGAGTCTGACATGGCAACTCTGACCCTGTGGGTTCTGTCACTCAGCCTGTTTGCAACCCATCTAGTGATGTATGGGTTAACATTTAAGCTGATGAGTTTTTCAATGATACCCGAGTGGGGTATTGTATCATCGAGGTAGGCTGTATGGACTGCCTTTCCTCATCAATGGCCTTGGTGACTGTTTCAAAAGTCAACCAAGTTTAAAAGGCATGATCTGCCTTTGACAAATCCAAACTGGGTTGGATCCAAAGTCTGCAAATTCCCTATGTCTTTATTTATGAGATCCATTATGATCCTCTCCATGGCTTTGCAGATAAGGCTTGTCAAGCTAATGGGAGGCACCGCCTTTGTGAAGTGGGACCACAGTATCCAGAGGTGAGACTACGATTAAACAGCTGTCCTAACTGTGGGTTTAATTCACCATCAGGTCCCATGGATGCTGTGTTTTTGCCTTGGAGAGCAGTTCTCACTTTAGAGATGTTTGGGGGCTACAATCGTTTGGTATAGATATCTCTCCTTTTGGGGAGAAGTTTGCACTGAACCTGTCAGCCAGTATGTTGGCAATGTCTGTAGGATCAGTAATCTTTACATCATTTTGAACTAATTCTGAGCATATCTGGGAGTTTCCTCCCAGGTTTCTAACATAGCTAAAGAATGCCTTATGATTGTCTTTTGAGTCTTTAGCTATTTTTCTCTCAAAATTTGCTTTGGATGATTTTATGAGAGCTCTTAGTTTTTTACTTATAGTGATCAAAGGTGTCTTACCTTTTAAGGATTTTGCTCTATCTTGTAGTAGCTTCCTCCTTTTGTTGTAGAGTTTGTTTATGGCTGGCGCCCACCAGACTGGACGCTTGCCTTTGGTACAAAGAGTCTTTGTTTTGCTTGGGATTGCCTTATCCATGCAGTCCTGCAGGTGCTGGTAGAAGGCATTTGTAAGTGATTCAGTGGCTTGAGTACTGTTTTCCGGACCTTAAAGGAGACCACACTAGTCTTTAGAAGTGTGAAGTCGGCGAAGTTCTTTACTGTGGTCTTTTATTTCAGGTGGGGTGGGATGAGGACCTCCAGCGAGATTAGTTTGTGATCTGATCTCACCAGTGAGGGGTATACTTCCAGTGTTGAACATTGTGCTCCCATGTTCGTGATGATGAGATCAAGTATGTTTTCTCCTCTTGTGGGGATGGTGACTAGTTGTTCCATGGCATTTGAGTTTATGAATTCCAGGAACTTTTGGGCTAGGGTGTTTGGGCTTGAGTAGTGTTCCCAGTCTATATTAGGGTAATTGAAGTCACCTAGTATGATGGTGTTTGGAGATACATTTATCCCTCCAGTGTTTTCAGGAAAGCCATGTGAGGTTCCTGAGTTTGTGAGGGTGGCCTGTAACATGCTACAAATTGCAGAGCAGTCTTGCCTATGGTTAATTGCACCTGGATGGTCTCCAATGCAACCAATCTTGAGGTGTGGGTGTCCTTGATGAATATGGATACCCCCTCCTTTCTTGGTATTGTCCGGATTTTGGGGATGATATGAGGTAAAACCTGATAGTGCTGGGGTGCTCTCAGGAGCCTTGAACCAGGTTTCTGTCACAGAACAGACATTGATGTTCTCCATACTGAGAAGGGCCGCATTTTGAGATTGAGACTTCTGGCATTGAGCAGCATTACCCTTAGTTTTTTCCTTTTTGTGTTCTAGGGTGGTAGGTTTAGAATTTGAGCCTTGCCTAAAAGGCACTATGAGGGTGGCAAGAGCCTTTGCCAATATCCGGAATCCCAGGGTGACAGGTGCAAGCCATCTCTTGTGAAGCAGCGTGGCTTGTCCAGCATGTCATCCCAGGCAGACAGACATTGATCCCCTTTGAATGACACCAGAGTTTAAGCCAATTGTTAAAGCTGATCATCTTATCTCTGTATTGTGGCATCATTCTTGGTGAAGGTAGGATACTGCTCAAGGTCAGGGTCATACCTGCCTGGGCTACATAATCAGAGAGCTCCTCAATGTCTCTTTTCATGTAGTCCAACTCAGGTCGTTTACACCAGCGTGGACAATGACTGAGTCGCACTTTGTACCTGCTGTTGAGAGACCTGAGTGCTTGCGTTATGTGGTGGATTCTAGCGCCTGACAGGCAGCTTACTGTGACCTTCTCCTTACTCAGTCTGGTGAGTGGGACGTCAGTGTGTCTGACTATGGAGTCACCAATGACTAGTGTGTCTGGCATTGTGTTTGGCCTTAAGGGCTGTGACTGTTTGACACTCTGACTGTGAGGTCTATGTGTTGCAGGTGTTGTGTTCTGAGGTGGTAGTTGTTTGGGTGTCTGCTTTGGTGGCCTCTGCTGTTTTGGTAGATTTTTGATCAGAGCCTCCGAGTATGTCTTTGTGTGTTTATGTGTATGATTTGAGGTTGTGATGGTACTATGTGAGACTGGGTCTATAGTGTGTGTGGTAACCTTCTCCTCCTGTCTGGTCTTGCCAGTCCTATGTTGAGAGAGCTCAGCCTCCAGTTTGGCTGTATAGTTGCATCTCTCGCATGTATTTGTGTTTTGTGGGAGGAGGAGAGGGTTGGTACATGAGGCAATTGTAACATTGCCTCAATATTCCCAGGTTCACCAGCTGAGCAGGAGAGGACACTAGCAACTGATCCCTTGACATGCTAGAAGGAATAGACAAAAAAACTTAAAAAGAGATTCCGGGGGATGTGGGTGAACGAGAAATGGGGTTTGCCTTTTTGGGGTACTATCTATAACAAGAGTGCTGTATCAAGGTGATAAGTACTGTAGGAGCAAGTGCTAGGCTTTACAGATAGAGAATAGTCTACTTGGAGTCAAGTAGAGATGATCTTTTTAGTTGAAGGATATGCTGATTAGATCAGTAGGATAGTTCGAGGAAGGTAGTTTTAAGGGAAAATTTGAAGAGTGGACTTTAGGTAGCCCGAACAGTTTAAACCTGCTTAACCGCCGCTGCCCTAGTGTGCAACGGTGGCAACTCAGGGGCTGGAAAAGACAGGAAATGGCCCAAAATGGCCAATAAACTACAAGTTACTGCCTTAAACCACTCCTCTAAGGACAAACAGGCAGCTCAGTACCCCCCACTCTCACTGGTGAGTAAAGAAACTTCCCCCTGACCAAACAAGGAAAATGAAGAAACACAGGAACCAAGACAAAGCCCAGGGATGAGTAAAATCTGGTCTTTGGAACACTAGTTAGGAAAGTATGGAAAACAAGGATATTTTTTTTTGTTTTTTTTCAAGTTTTTTTTACAGAAAGGCAACAAACACAATAAATGCTATAATTTTCGACTAACTGCTATCAAAAGCTAGTACACTTGAGTGTATTAGCCTGTAGTTTAACCTTTAGGCAAAACTTAAACTAGCAAGTGCAGTAAACAGTTTTAGCTTATAAAGACAGTAAAAACAGTGCAAACTTCGATAAAACAAGCAAAAACAGTAGTCGAAAGTCACAAAAGGTTGAAAAAGCCAAGGAAAATACTTAAAATCTGGAAAGGTAGTCTTTTCTGGTCTCTGCTGCTAGAGGAACACTGCTGGCCACCACGAGGAGCTGTGCTGAGTTTAAATTCGATGATTTGGAGAAAAGTTCTCAGGAAGCAAGATGTTTCCTGGCTTTGAAGATTTCAGGAAGCAAAGGTGTTAAGTAGCCTCTTTTTCTTCAGGATTAAATGAGGCAACAATTTTAAGCACCTGTCTAAGTATTGTTATGGTTGGGTCTCGTGCAATAGCAACACTAATCCAGGATATAATTTAGACATTTTTTTACTTTAATCAGGTAGCTGTATGCACTACAACAAAGATTTACTCACTTTCTTACATTATGACCTACATGTCACACTTTACTGCAAAAACAAAGTGTACTGTACCACTGATGCCCAGAATAAGCTAGTCATCTGAGTGCTGCTTGGACAGCCAAGGAGCAGATGAAAAGGAATGAGCACCAAAGTTTCAGCTCGCCTTCATCATGAGGAAATCATGGGGACTGCCACTGTTTAAGCATGCAAAGGCTATTTGTGGAAAAGGAATGGAGACATATATAATGGCAAATGTCTGCAAAGGGAAGTACAGGGAAGTAAACAGTGTGGGAAGAAATAGCCACGGAATTGTTATGACTAGGATTGTATAGGCCCTAGGGCCGATAGTCTAGTACCAATCTATGAACCTATAAACCTAAGTACAAACATGTAATGTGTTATTTGTATACATAACTGATTTAATATGCTGCAAGTAACATAAAAAGCTCAACAAAACACAAATTAAAGGTCATGCTGCTAAACACTAGGAGTCTAAATATGAAACTGCACTCACTGCAAGCATTCCTAACCCTGGAAAATGCTGACATCTGTGTGGTCACAGAAACCTGGTTCAAAGCTGTGGAGAGCACCCCATCCTTACCTGATTACTCATCCTATCATACATTCAGACCCCAGACTCTGGGTAGTAAAGCCAAAGGAGGTGGAGTTTCAATATATATTAAAGACATACAAACCTCCAGGCTGGTCAAAGAGTATGATGCACAGGAGACACTCCAGGTGCAGTTAACTATTGAAAAGACCCTTATACAAATAATAGCTAGCTACCAGCCCCCAAATCTGACCCAAGATGCCCAAACTGCCTAGCTAGACCTCTTTGAATCTATCAAGATCCAACCCTTTACCCTGATCCTGGGTGACTTTAACTACCCAAACATAGACTAGAAGAACTACTCTTGCCAGAACACAAACACCCAGAGATTCCTCAATTTTGTAAATGCAAATGCTTTGGAACAGATAGTTGATACCCCAACAAGAGGTGATAATATCTTGGACTTGGTATTAACCAATATGTGTAGCCACTGCAGCATCCCTGCAGTATCATCCTCCCTTCTAAGATCCGACCATAAAGTTGTTACATTTAAAGACACCATCTCCCCACACACCCCTCTAGCTAGGGTCAATCAAAAATACTTCTCCAAAGCTGATTACAGCCTCCTGAGGCATGGTATAAACAGCTTCATAGCCCTGTCCGCCTCTCTAGGAACTGGCACTAGTATCCAAAACTATACCAAATTACTATACAACCATTTATATAGATGCATGGAATCAGGAATACCTGACAGGACTAAATCATCCTTCGCAAGGAAGAGTAAACCTGTCTGGTGAACATCTGCAATATATAAACTCTATAACAGAAGAAGAAATTGCTGACAAGGACCAAGAAGGAGCAGGTACCCAATTGGAAGCAATCTCTCCTTAGCTTAAACAAGCAAATAAGAGCACTAGTGAAATCCTCCAAAGCAAGCTTCGAGTCCAAATTGGCCACATCTACTAGAGACAATCAAAAGGCCTTTTTCACATGTGTCCGTAATCTCAAAGGTAGCATCCAGATCTGTTCAGAACTGATGGTCAAGTACACCACATATACAAATGCTGTAAATATAGCAAAATTGCTGGCTGACAGATTCAGCAAAAATTTCACCCCTCTGCCCCCCCATCAGTAAATCAGGACATTCCCAGTATCTGCCCCCTTCCCCTTATAACTAGGGATCAGGTCATCACTGCTCTCTCAAAGGCAAACAATACAGCCTCCATGGGACCTGATAACATCCCAGGCTGCATCCTACATGAACTCAGGCAGGAACTTGCAGCAACATTAGGCACCCTATTCAACCAAAGCCTGAGTACCAGTTTTGTCCCAGCTCAGTGGAGGACAGCCATTGTCATCCCTTTACACAAAGGTGGAGCATCCACTGAGCTGGGAAATTATAGACCCATAACCATAACTAACCTGATCTGCAAGGCCATGGAATGGATTATCATGGACCTCATAAACAAGAACATTGGCAACCTCCAAATACTCAATCCCACACAGTTTGGCTTTGTCAAGGGAAGGTCATGTCTGTTAAATTTGGTTGACATTTTTGGGACAGTCACCAAAGCCATGGATGAGTGGAAGACAGTGCACACTGCCTATCTTGACCTGGTCAAAGCCTTCCACACTATTCCCCACTTGGGCATAATAGATAAACTCTCTCAACTAGGCATCAATCTGTGTGTTACCAGATGGGTGGCCAACTGGCTCACTTATAGAACCCATCTAGTCAAAATAGGGGAAGCCACCTCAAGTAGTAGACCTGTATCGAGTGGTATACCCCAGGGTTTGGTCTTGGGGCCTCTGTTACTTGGGATATACTTTTTTGAGGTACAGGCCAAAACCAGTGGGCTATGGCTGACCAAGTTTGTAGATGACTGCAAGTTGAGAGCTGTCATAAATTCCTCTAGTGATGTGGACATTCTCCAAGATGGTCTCACCCAACTAAATGACTGGTGCCAGAAACATGGCCTCAAGCTGAATACAAAAAAAAATGCATCATCATCTCCTTTGGGGAGAGAGAAGTCCCCACAAATTATTACATTAATAACAAAGTTCTAAGCACACAGTCAGTTGTGAGGGATTTGGGCACCCAGATTGATAGCAGCCTGACCATTGACCACTATGTTGCCTCCATTGTGCGGAAAGCTTTCTACAACCAATTACTACAGCACACCAGCTGTAGTAATTGGTTGTTTTGGACCATTTCTAGCTCTTTTGTAGTTCCCTGTTTAAAATCCGCATTTGAGTGGCTTTGTGCGATTGTGCGCATAGCGCAGCGCTGTTTAAACAAGGTTAAACTTCTTCTGGCTCCGCCAAGTCTGCTCTTCAAAATTTCCCTTAAGGAAGCTCTACTCTTAGTTTAATCAGACTACTCGCTATATTATAAGCCTAGCACTTGTTCTCAAAACGTCTCTACTAAGTAAGCAGTCTCGTACTAAGTAAGCACTACATCCACCTACCACCCCTGTGAATATCCACTTCCCTTAAAGGCACAGCACTCCCTTATACTGTTCTAGCATGTCGAGTGGTAGATTACTGGCGTCCTCTCCAGTTCAGCTGGTTAATCTGGGTATCTTGAGACAATGCTACAATTGTCTCATGTACACAGACTACACTCTCCTCCTCCCAACAAACACAAATACATGTGAGAGATGCAACTATATAGCCAAACTGGAGGCTGAACTCTCTCAACTCAGGGCTGGCATGACCAGACAGGAGGAGATGGTAATCACACACACAACAAACCCAGTCCCACATAGACCTACCACAACTGCAAACCAAACACATAAAAACACAAAAACATACTCGGAGGCTCTAATAAAAAACTTACCAAAACAACAGAGGCTCCCAAAGCAGACATCCAAAAATCCACCACCTCAAAACAAAACACATGCAACACATACTTCAATAAATCAGTGTGTCAACCAATCACAGCCCTTAAGGCCAAACACCATGCCTGATACACTAGTAATAGGTGACTCTATAGTCAGACACACTGATGTCCCACTTACCAGGCTGAACAAGGAGAGGGTGACCGTGAGCTGCCTATCGGGAGCTAGGATCCGCGACATAACACACGCACTCAGGTCACTTCAAAGCAAGTACAAATATGACTCCGTCATTGTCCATGCTGGCATGAATGACCTGAGACATACCTCCCTGGACTACATGAAAAGAGACATAGAGGAGCTCTCTGATTATGTAGCCCAGGCTGGTATGACCCTAACCCTGAGCAGAATCTTGCCCTCACCAAGAATGATGCCACAATACAAAGACAAGATGATCAGCTTTAATAATTGGCTCAAGTACTGGTGTCATTCTAAGGGGATCCAAAGTCTGTCTGCCTGGGATGACATGTTGGACAAGCCACGCTGCTTCACAAGGGATGGCTTGCACCTGTCACCACTGGGCTTCCGGATATTGGCTAAGGCTCTTGCCACCCCCATAGTGCCTTTTTTAGGCAAGGCTCAAAAGACAAACCCACCTCCTTAGAAAACAAAATGGAAAAAACTAAGGGTAATGCTGCTCAATGCCAGAAGTCTAAATCTCAAGATGCAGGCACTCGATGCACTCCTCAGTGTGGAGAACATCGACGTCTGTGCAGTAACTGAAACCTGGTTCAAGGCTCCTGAGAGCACCCCAGTGCTACCAGGCTATACCTCGTATCATGCTTTTCGGCCCCAAAACCCGGGCCGAAACACAAAGGGAGGGGGAGTATCCATATTCATCAAGGACACCCACACCTCCAGGTTAGTAGCAACACATGAAGCATCAGAGACCATACAGGTGCAACTAACCATAGGCAAAACTGCTATACAACTGGTAGCATGTTACAGACCACCCCTCCCAATCTCAGGAACCCCACTCAGCCTTCCTGAAGACATTGGAGGATATGAATGTATCACAAAATACCATCATACTGGGAGACTTCAACTACCCAAACATAGATTGGGCACATTATTCTATCCCTAACACCCTAGACCAAAGGTTCCTGGAATTCATAAATCCAAATGCACTGGAACAACTAGTCACCTCTTCCACTAGGGGAGATAATATACTAGACCTGATCATCACAAACATGGGGACAAAATGCTCCACACCGAAGGTATACCCCTCGCTAGTGAGATCTGACCACAAACTAATCACCCTGGATATACATATCCCACCTCCACCCCCCCAGCACAAAAGACCACAGTGAAAAACCTCTCAAAAGCAGACTTCACTCTTCTTAAGACTGAGATGGTATCCTTTAAGCCCACTGGGCCAGTGGATACCACATCCCACAATGCTGGATCCTTCACAAATGCTTTCTATGGACATCTCCAAGAATGCATGGATCATGCAATCCCAAATAAATCCATGTCTCTCTCCACCAAAGGCAAGCGTCCTGTCTGGTGGACCTCAGCCATAAACAAATTGTATAACAAAAGAAGGAAGCTACTGCACGACAGAGCAAAATCCCATAAAGGGAAGACATCTCTGATCAACATTAGCAGAAAACTACGTTCTCTCATAAAAACATCCAAGGCCAACTTTGAGAGAAAAATCGCTAAAGACACTAAAGATAACCACAAAGCCTTCTTCAGCTATGTTAGAAACCTGGGCGGAAACCCTCAGATATGTTCAGAGTTAGTTCACAACAACAAAAAATACACTGAACCCACAGATATTGCCAACATTCTGGCTGACAGGTTCAGTGCAAATTTCTCCCCTCCCTCACCCCCAAAAGAAGAAATACTTATCCCAGCTGAATGTAATCTCCCTGTCATCTCAGATGTCCAAGTGAGAACCGCCCTCAACAAAGCTAAAAACACAGCATTAATGGGACCTGACGGTATCCTGGGTTGCGTGCTACATGAACTCAAAGAGGAGCTAAACCCGCACACACAAATGCTATTTAACCTTAGCCTTACTACAGGATATGTACCTGAACACTGGCGTACAGCAACAGTGGTCCCACTCCACAAAGGGGGTACCTCTACAGACCCTGGGAACTACCGCCCCATAAGCTTAACCAGCCTGGTCTGCAAAGCTATGGAAAGAATCATTATGGAACTCATAGACAGAGACATAGGGGACCTACAGACACTTGACCCCAACCAGTTTGGCTTTGTAAAGGGCAGATCCTGCCTTTTGAACCTGGTTGACTTTTTTGAAACAGTAACTAGAGCCATTGCTGAGGGCAAAGCAGTCCATACAGCCTACCTGGACTTGGCAAAGGGCTTCGACACAATACCCCACTCAGGCATCATAGATGAGCTCAACAGCTTAAACGTAAACACTTATGTCACTAGATGGGTTGCAAACTGGCTAAAGGACAGAACCCATAAAGTTAAAATTGCTAGAGCAATGTCAGACTCAAAGCCAGTCACAAGTGGTGTCCCACAGGGATCTGTCCTGGGACCCCTCTTGTTCGGCATTTATTTTTCAGATGTTAAAGCAAACATGGGAGGGTTGTGACTGACAAAGTTCGCAGATGACTGCAAACTAGGCGCCATAGACGATACACCAGCAGACACATACATCCTACAAAAAGGCCTCACAGAAATGGACAACTGGTGCCGGAGTCACGGCCTTAAACTAAATGCCAAAAAATGTATAGTCATCCCCTTTGGGAAAAACAAAGTACCCACAAATTATCACATAGACAGCAACCCACTGAATACGGAAAAAGTAATCAGAGACCTAGGGACCCAAGTCGACAGCGACTTCTCATTTGACACCCATGTTGCCAAAGTGGTTAGAAAAACATTCTACCTTGCACACCTCATCATGAAGGGATTCACATCCAGATCCAAGGATGTCATTGTACCCCTATACTCCTCCCTCATCAGACCCATGATTGAGTACAATGCCCCATTTGGTATGTACCTCACCCGGCATTTGCAACAGCTGGAGAGACCAAAAAGTACCTCACTAAGAGGATCAAGGGTCTCCAACATATGTCTTATTCTGCCAGACTAAAGAAACTCCAGCTCTATTCAGTAGCATACCGCCTGCTCAGAGGTGATCTCTGCCTGACGTACAAGGCCATGTCCAATCAGGATCTGATGGACATGCTCCACCTCAAAAAAATCCAAATCCATCAGGACCACGAGAGCTAAAGACTTAAACCTCGGCACAAGTATAAATAGGACATGCTGGAGGGATAGATTCATAACCCAGAGGCTTCCCATGCTTTGGAACAAGATCCCAGTTCATGTTAGGCAGAGCCCCTCACTGACTCTCTTCAAGAGAAATCTTGATGAGTGGATGGGAGATCGTAAGTTTACCCCAGGGGTCACATCTGTGTCACTACTAGACAGGGGCACAGTAAACTAATTCTATTATATAAGGGGACCTTCATCGTGTCACTACTAGACAGAGGCACAGTATTCTAAATCTATTCTGTGCATTTTTGTACCATTTCATGGGGTGGCAAAAGCCACATCACTATGGCTAGGCTTACAAATGCCCCAGGGCAGATAGCCTAGTACTAAACTATGAAACTATGAAACTATGAAACATGGCCCACCTCATAAGTAAGGGTATTTCATCCAGGGACAAGGAGGTGATAACATCCCTGTATTCTTCCCTTATAAGTCCCATTATTGAGTACAATGCCCCAATTGGCATGTACCTCGCAAAGCACATGCAGCAGCTGGAGAGACCACAGAGGTTCCTCACCAGCAGAATACAGGGCCTCAAAAATCTACCCTACACAGATAGGCTAAAAGCCCTATGCTTCTAATCTGTTTCATACAGACTCCTCAGAGGTGACCTCTGTCTGGCATACAAGGTGTTCTCAGACCCCGCCTTGATGGGACTGCTGCATATCCGCAAGTCAAGCTCCACTTGAGTAACCCACACATGTAGCCTCACCCTGGTCTGTGATATCAATAGGACTTGCTGGTGGGACAGATTTGTGTTCCAGAGACTCCCCCATCTATGGAATAAACTCCCTCTCCACATCAAGCAGAGTACCACTTCACCCCTTTTTATTTGCAATCTGGATAACTGAATGGGAAATAGAAAATGCATGCTTGGGATTCCACCCATGTCCATGCTGGACTGGGGCATAAGGTGCTGATTTGTCTATGCATGGGCTAAAGTCTTGGCTTATAAGGGACTCAGGGCCAGTAGCCTAGTAACTTCCTATGATGATCCTATGATCCTATGACTCATGTACATCTGTCTGAAGAAGGTTAGGACAGCAGTCCAACATTATACCATAACTTGCAATAAGCTGACCCTTGCAAAATGACTCCTGACTGCTGACCACATCCTTTGGAGACAAAGGAATTACAGTGAGACAAGGTCAGATAACTGGAAATGACAAACAGTTATTCAGAGAGACTAAAAGACAGCAAAATTACTACACACAATTGATGCAAAAAATTTACAATGTGAGCAGTGTGCAAACATCGATGTTTGCTGGATGAGCTCTCCTCATGCAGATGCCCAGGACCATGACCCCATGGCCTGCCACATCTCTGTTTGCACACCTCAACCACTAATGGATCAGTGGAAGTAGCATCACTATTAGATCATGATTGGGTACGGCCACATTTGCTAACAACAGATGATGTGGCTGACCTATGTCTATGAGGATGCCATTTCCCTCATAGCAGATGTTCCATCGCAGACACCACTTGTTCCATCACAATGTGTCATTCATCTGATTCATTGGATCAACAGCTAAAGAATCTCCTGTGACTATACATAAGCACAAAATTTGCAGTGTAAGTATATCCCAGCACCAGACGTATACATGTACATAATAAAGATAATACTTTATTATGTACACCTTATACAAATGATTGTGATATTGAACCCCTGATGTACCTATATACCATAAGGCAGACAGCTCTAATAAACTTAATAATGACCAAGGGACACAGAGAACTTGCAGATATTGATATACAGAAATAGACCTATGTACTTGAGGCATCTTAAGTGAATTGTCTCTGGGGCCTGTTCAACTCTACTCTAGCATCAACCGCTTCATTATGGGGCTCTGCACAGGTGCCACTCCCTTTAAGAGAGGCCAGGAACTCCGCCATCTCCATGACGGATAGTACTCTGGATGCCCCCCCCCCCATCTGTTCCCTATGTTCGCAATCCAGGAGTTGTGCACTTTGTTGGGAACCACATATCATATCGATGAACTTGCCTCACAAATTTTGCACACCAACCACATTAACATTGATTACAGTGTTTTCCCATGCACGGTCATAGTAGGACTGCTCAACTGCATGCAGGCCAAAGAGACGGCATCCATGGGGATGAACGGCCTAGGATAGCACTTCATTCTATGCATCAGACATTTGTGTGGATAGTGTCCTTAACAGAAGTCTTTTTGTATCTCTGCTATGGCTGTTTTTTAAAGTATTGCTCAGTTGACATGGAAAACAGTGGAGATAACAGCATTGTTCCTGCGTATCCCTTAAACATGCTAAACCACCAGTATCTTCCATGGCCATATAGCATGCTGTCTGTCCTCCTGGTAATTATATATCTGTATCCACACTCTTTAAGTATTGTCTGGCACTAGGTTTACTGAGCACATGTTCCCAAGAAAACAATCACTAAACTGCAACTGACACAGGAGACATGGCTGTTCCTATCTCTATTTTTGCTAGTGAAATCAGTGCAATGTATACAACAGTAAAATGTATTCAGCAGTGCTCTGAGTGTGAGCTTATGTGTGTATCTCCCTTTAAGCTTAACAATCCTGCACCACAGTAAATGTTGTAACCTTGCAAACCCCTCTAAATATACCTTGCCCAACACACTTAGAGGTACTGACAGCCATAAACATTATGTCAGTAGATTAAATGACAGTTAAAAGCAGTTATACTACAAATGAACAGACTTGTGAAAAACAGCACTTACCTTATACAAGCAGAGATACTTTTGCTGAAGTAATATTTTCTTTTGAAATCCAGTTTTTGCAGGTATTGCTTACACTATGAATGCCAGAATTTCTTATGGGTTCATAGGTTCATAGGTGTTTACTAGGCTAATGGCCAGAAGGGCCTTTTTAAGCCTAGCCTTGCATCCCAAATCTCTGATGAGTTCTGATACCCTTGATAAGTGTAAGCATGGGCCTGGGAGATGAACCATTTACAGGTTACCTGTTTGCATCAGAGACATAGGTGCCAAACCCGGGATGAATTTCTGGTTTCCCATCCAATTGTCCAAGTTGCACTTGAATTGGATTAGGGAGGAACTCTGCTTCACATGGATGGGGAGCCTGTTCTCCTGTGACTATACTTAAGCACAAAATTTGCAGTGTAAGTATATCCCAGCACCAGAAGTATACATGTACATAATAAAGACAATACTTTATTATGTACACCTTATACAAATGATTGTGATATTGAACCCCTGATGTACCTGTATACCATAAGGCAGACAGCTCTAATAAATTTAATAATGACCAAGGGACACAGAGAACTTGCAGATATTGATATACAGAAATAGGCCTATGTACTTGGGGCATCTTAAGTGAATTGTCTCTGGGGCCTGTTCAACTCTGCTCTAGCATCAACCGCTTCATTATGGGGCTCTGCATAGGTGCCACTCCCTTTAAGAGAGGCCAGGAACTCCGCCATCTCCATGACAGATAGTACTCTGGATGCCCCCCCCCCCATCTGTTCCCTATGTTCGCAATCCAGGAGTTGTGCACTTTTTTGGGAACCACATATCATATCAATGAACTTGCAGCACAAATTTTGCACACCAACTACATTAACATTGATTACAGTGTTTTCCCATGCACGGTCATAGTAGGACTGCTCAACTGCATGCAGGCCAAAGAGACGGCATCCATGTGGATGAACGGCCTAGGATAGCACTTCATTCTATGCATCAGACATTTGTGTGGATAATGTCCTTAACAGAAGTCTTAGTGTATCTCTGCTATGGCTGTTTTTTAAAGTATTGCTCAGTTGATATGGAAAACAGTGGAGATAACAGCATTGTTCCTGCGTATCCCTTAAACATGCTAAACCACCAGTATCCTCCATGGCCATATAGCATGCTGTTTGTCCTCCTGATAATTATATATCCGTATCCACACTCTTTAAGTATTGTCTGGCACTAGGTTTACTGAGCACATGTTCCCAAGAAAACAATCACTAAACTGCAACTGACACAGGAGACATGGCTGTTCCTATCTCTATTTTTGCTAGTGAAATCAGTGCAATGTATACAACAGTAAAATGTATTCAGCAGTGCTCTGAGTGTGAGCTTATGTGTGTATCTCCCTTTAAGCTTAACAATCCTGCACCACAGTAAATGTTGTAACCTTGCCACCCCCTCTAAATATACCTTGCCCAACACACTCAGAGGTACTGACAGCCATAAACATTATGTCAGTAGATTAAATGACAGTTAAAAGCAGTTATACTACAAATGAACAGACTTGTGAAAAACAGAACTTACCTTATACAAGCAGAGATACTTTTGCTGAAGTAATATTTTCTTTTGAAATCCAGTTTTTGCAGGTATTGCTTACACTATGAATGCCAGAATTTCTTACAGGTTCATAGGTTCATAGGTGTTTACTAGGCTAATAGCCAGAAGGGCCTTTTTAAGCCTAGCCTTGCATCCCAAATCTCTGATGAGTTCTGATACCCTTGATAAGTGTAAGAATGGGCCTGGGAGCTGAATCATTTACAGGTTACCTGTTTGCATCCGAGACATAGGTGCCAAATCCGGGATGAATTTCCGGTTTCCCTTACAATTGTCCAAGTTGCACTTGAATTGGATTAGGGAGGAACTCTGCTTCACATGGACGGGGAGCCTGTTCCATAGATGAGGTAGTCACTAGGATGCATACCTATCTCTCCAGCAGGTCCTGTTTATATCACAGGCAAGGTTTAAGTCTTTAGAATGGGTAATTATGATACTGTTTGTTTTGTGGATATGCCGAAGGTCCATCAGAGTGGGTCTGACAATGCCCTGTATACCAGGCAAAGATATCCCCTCAAAAACCTTTAGGAGACAGGATACATGGATAGGGTCTTGAGGCGGTCTGCATAGGTCATATTACTTATGCCCTGTATTCTTTTAGTGAGGAACCTCTGTGGATGTTCCAGTTGTTGGATATGCCTGGTTAGGTACATACCAAAGGGGGCATTGTACTCAATGATAGGTCTAATGAATGCTGAATACAGTGGAACAATGGTATCCTTGGACTTAGATGGCATACCTTTGTTTATAAGTTGTGCAACATAGAATGATTTCCTCACCAATGTAGACACATGATGATCAAAGGGTAGATTACTATCTATGTGTGTTCCTAAGTCTCTGACTACTGGGTGATCTCTAAAGGATGTGTGTCAATATGGTAGTTACCAGGGATGGATGATTTCCCAAAGGATGCTATTATGCATTTATTGGCATTTAGTATTAGTCCATGACTCTGACACCAGTAGTTTGTCTGTGTCAGCCCCTCCTGGAGAACATTTGTAACCATGTGAGATTCAGTGACAGCTCCTAATTTGCAATCATCTGCAAATTTAGTCAGCCAGAGACCACTGACATTGGCCTTGACTTCTGAGAAGTAAATGCTAAAAAGGAGCGGTCCAAGGAGTGATCACATTTCTGCATTTAGAGCAGTCTCTGTTCCTCCCATCAAGTAAGTAGAATTTATCATAGCTACTCTTTTAAAGTGGCACACCATGCCATCCAGAAATATTACATAGTACTATTTTTTTATTTGTATAGCCCCTGAAGATATAAAAAAATAGGCAGCTGCACAGAAGAAGACTAGGGCACCTAGGAGAGCATGGGGTGAGTATACTTGCATCAGAATGCCTTGTTTTTGGTATTAGCAGTATTGGGGATTATTTCACAAATTGTATAGTTTTTGTACACTAGTGCTATTTCTGTTATAACTGCCATAGCTTAAAGGTAGCACTATGACTGTTTAATGTTTTTAGTGTGTTTCTGCGTGTATCCTATCATATATGTGTGCAGGGGGTCAGGATGTTAAGGGTGTGCTCTCACATTGTGAGAATGCCATGGGTTCAATCCTCTAGTTATGTTATCACAAAATATTTCAGGTTTATTTTTCTGTTTCATTATAGTAACTACAGCATTAGACAAGGAAAATATGTATGATCAACATTTTTATTTGAGTGGACAATTTTTCGATATACTTGTTTATTTTGATTGAAAAGTCATGTTTGAGGAGCATGGTTTCTTTGTATATGCACATTTTTCTCCAACGTCATTACTGCAACTCAGACTCTTGATTTGTCTAGGTAGCTCATCACAAGAATCCCCTCTGTCTCGTAAAATACAGATGATGATGACTATTGGTTCAAATCCCTCTCTCTCTCATGTAAATTAACAGTCCTGTTACACTGAGAAGTAATTTTGGGTCCTTCAAGTAAATTGTTTTAACTCAATAGTCAAGCTATATGTCAGCTGCAGTTGATCGTTATATTTGTACTTCTGTCCCCCACCATCTTTCTTATTATCCTGTTTATTATGTACATTTATTCTGTGTATTTTTTGTTTCTCTCCATTTATTTTGCTATTATATGCAGAAGCAGTATGAAAACCTGTACAATTCCCTCCAGCAAAGCCTTTTAGTCTCCCATAAGGGGCAGCAGCAGTGCCACCAGCACCAGCACCAACAACAGGATCCTGCACATCTGTGTCCAAACCTGCAAAAGTCACCTCCACACCTCCTGCCCTTTCTGCACCACCAGCTTCAGGTAGCCCCTGTACTGGATGCTGGTAAAGTTGTACCCATCAGTAGCAGTGCCAGTGGAGGTGACACCATTGATAACTTGCAGACATTGCAGGGGGGAGTATTGACAGGAGGTTAGGTGCATGAATGAACCAAACTGAAAACATTTACAACCCTGAGCAACAGCATCTGCAGCTGAAATGCCCCCTCATGTCCCCCAATCTCTTGTTCCCTTCTTTTGTGCTCTACCCTCCCCTTTTGGTTGTTCACTCCCCACACCATTGTCTTCCATCTGTTTAGCTAATGTCTCATTCACAATTGCGCACTCCTCCACTTAGTCACCCTGCACCTAGTCAGTTGTGTCTGTACTCCTATGTTACATATATTAACTCTGTTACACCCCTTACTTCCTCCCCAGTGTTCATTCAATTTAAATATGAAAAATGTGCAGCAGTCCCTCAAAAAAACACCTACCCCACTTTATCTACCTCCATCCTGTTCATTCTATAGCTATTCATGTTCCATTCTGCTCTTTGTTTGCTTTATCTTTTGCCTATACTCCCATTTTCAACCTTTCATCTGGATAAAACATACATAAAACACCTCACATTATCATTTGTGATCATACTGTGCACAACAGAAAGTGATGGGCGCCATCAATGCCCAATACAACTAAAGACGATGGGCACTGTTCATTGTATGGCAATGATTAACTATAGCCACTATCATATATTACATATGATGGCCTCGACTGCCATCAGACACACAAATGAGATGAGCATCATTGTACATCAATCTACACATACAACATAGGATCAAGCGGGTTCCTATTATGTTATCGAAAGATAATGTAATTGAATGACGAAAACATCAAAACGGTCGCATTTCGAAGTTCGCATTGTGGGATTGCAGTACAGTGAAGATTTGGATATTTGCCCTTTCCTCACTGTAGTGCGATCTTGGAGTTGTAATATATATTTAGCGAGGGTGTGGAGGGCACAGCCCCCCCCCCCCCACAATAAAAGTTTTGAAATGTGGCAGTTTCGATGTTTCGGCCGTTCGATTTCATTATCTTTCGATAACGTAATATGAACCCAGGATCAACCTCTTATCTTTAATGTGATTGCTTCTATAGCTCAGTCCATAAATGAAGTACTTTACACAGTGTAAATAAAAAGCCTGAGGTTTCATGTCCTCTCAAATGCTTTTTCTTCTATCCTTTATTCTTTAGTTCACCGTGTGTGTAACAATCACTTGATATGTGCTTCACTGACAATATCAACATGACAGCTTCTATAGCTTAGCTTGTAAATTAAGTGCTTTCCATGGTTAAAGTAGAGAGATTTATGGATTCAAGTCCTTCACTGGTACATCAGTGTTTACAATAAGGTGATCATTTCATGATATTTGCATTATGTTATACTATACTACAGTGATCAAGCACTGCTGATGACATATCTACTTTTGATTGATATACCTTATTACTTTTCTGTACCCCACCTGTCACATGTTTTTTAACACTTTTGTCTTCTGTTACTTGAGATTGATATCTTTGTTGTTACTTACCCCCTTATCAGTATTCTCAATGATATATGTTTGTTTCTGGGGCCCTTCACCCTCTTCTACCCTCCTATCTTAACATGCTTCCCTTACAACCTACCACAGTTATATTTTCTGCATATACCCATTGAGTTATAAAAGAGCACGCAAGCATCATGACCATGTAGAGAAGCTACAAACATTTTTTCTGCTGCCACAGGGTGTCCTGCATGACATTTCCAGATTTCCCTGTTCAAGCAGGCTATGAATTACACCCTTTATATGTAAACTTTAGATCACATTCATTGTTTTCAGTGTTTCAGCTATCATACCAGAATATACTATATTTAATTTTGCTTTACAGACTTATGTTTGTGCGAGGACAATCAGTAGTAAACTGAATCCATAATCCTTCACCAAGTAATATGATGAGAATTGTTTCAAGGCACACCTCCCCATGGTTATTATGATTTTTTTTTATTTTGAAAACAAAGAAGGTTTCTATTGTCTCTTGAATCTATCTGCAAGGGCTTGTTTTGGAATTTAATTATGGACACATCCTAGTCTGTTGAGCACTGATTCTATGGGACTAAAATTGGTACACGAAACAGATTTTTTTTTTTGTAGAAGACAAAGACACTGATATCTCATTCATTCACTATGCCCCCCCACACACACACACACACACACACACACACACACTTAGGATAACTAACTAATAGGTTATTATGCCTTATGGACTTTACTATCATTCTCAAGCAAATCAGCTTTACTGAATTAGTTTTGAGAGATCATTCAACTGCTACCCCTAACCGAACTAAATACAAAATGGTCAGAATAAAGAAAAACTTGAACCCTGAAAGCTTCCTAGCAGAACTCAATGCTTGCAACTGGTCCCCTCTTAAATTACTGCCTCTTGATGATGCTGTAGCTTACTTCAACTCCAAGTTCATTTCTATTCTACACTCTCATGCTCCCTTAAGATCTATTAGAATAAGTTCAAAACCTGCCCCTTGGCTCTCAAAAGATACACGGCATAAAATTATCCTGAAAAACAAACCCTGGACCAAGTACCATAGCACTAAAGATCCCACCGACCAACTTAACTTTAGACAAATCAGAAACTCCACCAAAAAAGCAGTACTTCTAGATAAAAGAAACTACTACTGCCATTTACAACAAACTAACCAACAAAATCCACAGAAGTTCTGGACAGGAATAAATAGTCTGTTAAAACCTGGCCACTCTGGCACCCCTATTCCCATAGACACTTCCCAAAACAACCCTAAACAAACCGCTGATGCCTTCAATACATTCTTTACTGAAACTGTCCAGTCTCTTGCTAATCAATTATCCGCCGATATCACCTCTCAGTCCACCTCCCCTAACACTTCTATTCCCACATTTCAACTGCAACCAGTACCTACATCACTTATCTATTATCTTCTCCACAAACTTAAAGCCTCCTCTCCATCTGCTGACCTGCTGCCTGTTCAGTATCTAAAAACTACAGCCAAACTACTAGCCTATTCCATTTCCATTCTGATTAACATAACCATTGTCGAAGGCTATATTTCTTCTGTCTGGAAGATTTCACATATCATTCCACTGCATAAAGGTGGAAATTCAACAGAACTCTCAAACTACTGACCCATAGCCCTACTCTCCCCTCTAGCTAAAATTATGGAAAAATGCATACAAAAACAACTTCTTAATCACCTGTTGTATAACAACCTACTTGCTGACTGTCAACATGGCTTCAGACCTTTCTACAGCACCACTTCAGCCCTCCTTTCCTTTACTGACTGTATCAACAAAAATCAAAATAATAATATCTTTACTTCTGCTCTCTTTATTGACGTATCCAAAGCCTTCGATATGGTCAATCACCTGATACTGTTAAAATTACTTAAAACATTCTCACTAGACTCAAGAGCTATAATGTGGTTCCACTCCTATCTTCATAACAGACAACAGGCAGTAATCTGGCACAGTAACTTATCTAACCACCTGCCCATTACCCTCGGAGTACCACAATGTTCTATAATTTGCCCCCTTCTGTTTTCTATTTTTATTAATGATCTTCATACCAGTATTTCCTCTGCAACCTGTATACAATATGCTGATGATTCTACTTTGATTCGTTTTGCTTCTTCACCCTCCAAACTGCACTCTATCACCCAACAGATTTTCCAAACTGTTGAAACCTGGTTCCTAAAACGATGCTTAATCCTAAACCCCAAGAAAACCAAACTGTTACTGTTCTCCCCCACCTGAAAATCCTCTCCTCTCAACTTCTCTGTCTTGTCTAGTAATGGCACTAACATATCACCTGACCCCACTACCAGGCTCCTCGGAGTAGAGATAGACAATAACCTATGCTTTGACTATCACATCAATAACACCATAAAATTAGTTAACAGAAAACTAGGCTCCCTGTATAGAATTAAACCATTCCTTACTCCACTTACCAGAACTTCCATTGCCTATACCTATCTGATTTCTTCCCTCCTTTATGCCTCCCCTATTTACACATACCTGTCCAAAACTAACCTCAGCAAACTGACTGTTGCCTATAACAGTACTGCCAGATTTGCCTTTGGCTCTACTTTTAGAACCCACCACTGCAAAAACTTAAAGCAATTAGGATGGCTTGAGCTGCAAAATCTAATCTTATATCACCAGCTCTCCTTAGCCCATAAAATCCTCTACAAACCCACTAACACTCCTATACTCACCTCCCTTATCACTCCTTACTGCAACCTTAAAAGCCTTCGTTCTTCTAACAAACTTCTTATATCAACTTGAAAACGCAATAACTTGGCAGGCAATTCCTTGTTCTCAAACACAACAGGTAAAGCCTGGAACTCTCTTCCTGACAACCTCACTGCTATCTCTTCTTTTCTCTCATTCAAATCCCAACTCAGAACTCTCCTCAAAACTCACTGGCTCTGCCCCTGCGCTAACCCTGACTAGCTTTCAATGTGCTACTAGTACTTTCTTTTCTCCTACATACAAATCTCACACTAAATCTTTCTATAGTCATGCGTAATTTGTATCCCCTTGTTGCTTCTGTAAGAACATGCTAATGCTAATACTATTATATTTTTTCTCAATGAACTATATTTGTAAATTCTGATATTAATGTCTGTATCTGGAGCTTTTCTCCCCGGGCCTCTGCTGAAAATGAACATATAACCAGCTGGACCAGCCAGGTAAAAAAATATAAAATAAAATAAAATAAACATTTTATAAAGCAGTATACAGTCAGAGCTGGATCCAGCACTAGGCAACCTACGTAGTTGCAAGGACCCATGTTGGTTGGTGGGGGGAGGAGTGCTGGCTTTCTTAAAAAGTATTCTGTAAGTGAAAAAGTAAAACTACATGTAAAAATGTAAAGCACAACTTCCATCACTACCATTAGGACCTTAAACTGAAAAAAAAACAAACTGCAGTAGTGCAAAAGTATTTAATAAAACACACTGTTAAGAACACTCTTTAAAAACAAAAGAAGATAAGCGCTTTGTACCCAGTATGGTACTTCATCAGATCTAAAACTTTACTGAACAGTTACAGTTTAAATAGTATTAACAATTAATGCTGCAAATCACGTGACTGCAAAATGGGTTTAAGGGGAATTAACTCATTTAACCACTTGATACCTGTGGCTTGCAAAAGTATCATTTTATCTCCTGGCACTCTGTTTTGTTAATTAAGTCACCACCTCTAACACTAGGCTGACATATCTCCAGAACCAAACATTTAAAATAATGATCACTGCCCATTAAAGCAACATGTTTTGCAAGTGTATTTCTACTATCATTCTTCTGAATGCTATACAGATGCTCACGTATCCAGTCTCTTAAACAGCTATTTGTTTTGCCTACTTAAAACATTTTGCAGAGTTCACAAGATGCTAAATAGACAATATTCATCGTATTACAGTCAGCAGTGACTTTAAGTTCATACACATGCCCAGTCACAGGATGCACGAATATATCATCATTGTTGATAGGAGCACACATGGTGCATCTCTGATAAGGGAGAGTCTCTAACTTATCTCCTGTATCACTGTTACCAGTAGCTCTGTCGGACTTATAACAAAGCAATCTCTTAAGACATTTCTGATTCTTAAAAGTAAAATGTGGTGTCTCTCCCAACACATGCTTACATTTAACATCAGATTGTAGTAGTTTCAAATGTTTCCTAATGATATCACAAACAGCAGAAGAATCATTAGAAAATGTAAGGCACATTCTAGCTTTGCTTGACTGATTCACTACCCTACTATTAACCAAGTCCATATTTGCATTCAGATAAGGCCTCAAACGAGTGTCCCTGAATGAGACAACCTCATCTTGTGCTTCATTTATATCATACTGTGAATATCCTTTATGTCTAAAGTTACCGGAAATTCCTTCAAAAATTCATACATGCAGCTGTCTTTTGTGTGCAGCCTAGCTGATCTATAAAGTTGCCCTTTTAACACATTTTTCTTAATGGATTTAGGATGCATGCTTCTAGCATGTAGGATGTTATTAGTCTTACAGGATTTAGTATAAATCTCTGTCTCAATACCATCTGGGGCTAAAATAACCTGCACATCCAAAAATGAAATCTTTTCATTGGAAGAGCTAAATGTAAACTTCACAAAATTCGTACTGCTATTAAGATATGCAACAAACTCACATAATGAACAGTAGTCATTGTCCCAAATAAAGAAAACGTCGTCCATAAAACAACTATAATGGAGGATAAATCTGGAAAAAATGTTATTATCATTGAGCACAAACTCAGACTCCCACTGAGTCATGACTATGTTGGCATAGCTATTTGCACAAACTGTGCCCATAGCTACACCCATTTGTTGTAAGTAATAAGAACCTTCAAACATATATAAATTATGATCCAAGATAATATCTAGCAGAGAGTAGATCATATGAACCTTAGTAGTATTATACACACCATGCTGTGCTTAAAAAAGCCTGACAAAGTCAACACCTACGTCATTAGGGATACAAGTGAAGTAACATCCATAATAACTAACAATATTTGATTGTTAAATTCACTTGACCTCCATTCATCTAATCTCCGTAAGAAATGTTTAGTGTCCTTTAAAACATACTCAACTTTATCAAGTATGGGACGGAGTTGTTTCTCAACATAGATTGAGAGTGTCTCTGTAACCCATCAACTGCCAGATACTATTGGTCGCATGAGTGGATTAAAGGAATTTTTATGCAACTTTGGGAGTCCATGAATATAAGGTATCGTGGGGTGCTCTACTAAAAAACAATAATCATATAACTGTTTATCAGTAGAATCCTCCATTAATAAATTCTCAATGCATTGTTGTACTTCTGCTATTAATCTCTGAACTTGTAAATCAGTAAGTGACAAATAAGTAGTAGTGTCATTAAGCATATCCAACATAGCATTAGTGTAACGAATGGTATCAAAAACTACTATTCCGCCACCCTTGTCAGCAGGTCTAAAACATAATGTATCAGAGGATACTAATTCTATTAAAGCAGAGAATTCTGCTTTACTGCAGTTCTTAAAACCAAGATTCCTTTTACTCGAGAAATACTCATAGATATCATCCTGCCATAATTTGTAGAATGTGTCAACTAAAGGGGGATTTATAGGTACAAATGTACTGGGTTTCTTAAAATCAACCACATTCCTAATATTATTACCAAAACAGAGTCTAAGAGACAAATTTCTAGTAAACAGTCACAAATCATTCAAAACCTCTGTTAAATAAGAATAAGAATTGCATAAAAATTCCTTTAGTCCACCCATGCAAACAATAGTATCTGGCAGAGGGTGGGTTACAGAGACACTCTCAATCTATGTTGAGAAACAACTACGTCCCATACTTGATAAAGTTGAGTATGTTTTAAAGGACACTAAACATTTCTTATGGAGATTAGATGAATGGAGGTCAAGTGAATTTAACAATCAAGTATTGTTAGTTACTATGGATGTTACTTCACTTTTCACTTGTATCCCTAATGACGTAGGTGTTGACTTTGTCAATTTTTTTTTAGCACAGCACTGTGTGTATAATACTACTAAGGTTCATATGATCTGCTCTCTGCTAGATATTATCTATGCTACTGTCAAAACAAGAGTTAATAGCAAAATATGCTAATTAAAGCATAAATAGGTGAAATAAATGCTAATTAAGCAAGACAACATGGCAGAGCAATTCAGGAACATATTAAATGTACAAGTACATGCCACCCTCCCTTTTGGACATAATTCCAGTACTCTGAAATACAGACACAAACACACAATTAGAAGAAACTGTTCATCATTGCAGATGCTACTATGTGCATCAGGCTTTAATACAAGTTGGTGCTGCTGTTGCTTCCAGACCTTGGCCTAGAAGGAGAAGAGTGTTCAGACCACATTTGACTTATCATGGAGTTCACGATACAGAAATTGTAGAGCAGTACAGAGTGGACAGGGATACCTTAGTGGAAATATGCAATGTCTGCCACCCTCACCTGAGGCCCTAGGAAATTGTGGAGAACCCATCCAAGAGGAAATCCAGGTATGTGTAGCATTACTTATACTAGCTATTGGCATTTTCTAGAACCCCACAGGTGATATTTTAGGAGTATCACAGGCCTCAGCTTCAAGAATTTTACATCAGTTTCATAAATGAAATGTTACAACATGTAAGGGACAATATATGGCTTTCTCATACCTTAGTGGAGAGAGCTACAACCATGCCAAATTTCTACATCATAGCACACTTCCTTGAGGTTATGGAGACCAAAGACTGCACATTCATCAAAATAAAAGCCCCACCTAGAGAAAAGGAAAGCAGGTACATCAACAAGAAAGGATACCACTTAATCTACTCTTAGATGGTGTGTAACACCCAAGGGATCATCTACAATATGTGTGGAGGTAATCCTAGCAGTTTTCATGACTAGCACATATGGCACAACTGTGAATTTTATTTAAGGTTTGCTATGCATGACTTTCCATAAGGGCATTTAGTGGGGGATGCAGGTTATGCACTGTAGTCTTGGCTCATGACTCCCATGAGAAAACCACAAAACCCCACTGAGTAAGGATATGATGATGCCCCTGCTCAAGCCAGGAATATTCTCAAGCATATATTTGGCTTGCTCAAATCAAGTTTCCAATGTCCAGACACTTCTGATGATACCCTGTAGTGTGACTCAGCTATCTGTGCAAAATTACGCACAGTCTGTACCATGTGGCACAATATAATAGAAATTAGCTGCAATAATGACAACAAACCCAAGGACCTTACTTCCCACCACAAACAGGCAGGTCCAGCAGGAAAAGCAGACTAATATGAGGAATCTCATGAAGAATCAACAGCTGTAGACGATTAAGGCAGACGTAGATATGCACAATATGCTATGGCTTTGGCTACGATGCAGAAGATAGCTCACTCACTTAATACCTAAGTGGCATCCTAAGATGCTAAGCACATACAAACAATAACAGTGATGCATGTGAAATCAGCAACTTTTATTTACTCATGTAATGGTTGTGTGTTTATGAGCATCAAACAGAGTCAATCCCAGAAGATACAACTTGTTCAAGCAGCAGTAACCAAGGTAATTAATTAGCCTGTAATAAAAACATAAATGATTGCCCTCTTATGCAAGTATTGTCCTTCACTCAAATGAAAGCATTGCTCAACTGTACAGGAATGTCAGCAGTAACTCATAAGTGGTATAAGCAAGGTAAATATTTATCTACCCACTACTATCCATCAGACATTAAAGTTGTCCAGCAAATACTCACCAACAGTGACCAGAGCAATTTTAGCATCATTTGTACGATTTATGATCAAGCAATAATTACTAGGTTATGGGACTGCATTACTAAGAATACAATACAAATGCAATGAGGATCAAGAAGTACCTAACAAAATAATTTTAGAAATCGATCCTTATGAAAAAAATGTATATATACTTTTAATTAAAGCAAAGATCTGCCTAAGTTAGCTATCTACTCTGTGCATCAGGTATAGCTAACCCTAAGTCAGAAACAAATGTGCAAAGGGCAAGACACAGTCACCATCACATACACAGAATTGGGGAGGGGGGTCTACAGGAGGACAAGCCTGACACCAAAGAAGTGAGTGTGTGTTTGAGGGAGAAATCAGGTTAATAGTGAGTATCCATTGTCAGGGCCAGTATCAACAAATGTAAATCATTCAATATTGATATTTAGATGTGTGTGTGTGTGTGTGTGTGTGTGTGTGTGTGTGTGTGTGTGTGTGTGTGTGTGTGTGTGTGTGTGTGTGTGTGTGTGAAGTAGTATGGCCAAGAGAAGTTTTTATGTGAGTGGGTCTGATGGAATACAATTAAAGCATTTGTGCTAGCACATCCTGGACAGGTGTGAACTGTGCATGGCAGAGGTTTCAGTTCACCATCACCACCTCTAACCACAAGATATAATCCCATGGCCTTGGTTAGAAGACAGGGTACTACTTGAACATAAATGAGATCAACTGGATGAGCTATCATCATGACTACGTCCATGACCACAGTTAAGTGGCCTGATATATCTGGGTGTAGACATCTCAATCACTGTTGAAGCAGTGTCAGTAGTGTAATAACAGAAGCAAATCCTGCATGGCCATGTTGACTATCATGTGACAATGTAGAGGCCCTCCAGCAACATGGATGATAATCCTCCCCCAGCATATGTTCCTTTACAGACACTGCAGAATCCAGTGTATCATTTATCCACTACAAGGAGTTAACAACATGGTTATCTTGCCCGTCAGAATGCACAACATTCAGTACTCTGACTACCTCTTTCAAGACCCTGGTAGAAACAGCCTCTTCCTCCATGCTGACCCTGCACTAATGTTGTGTGACACTTACTGACCCACCAACTTTTGCAGTGGGCAGACAGAAGGCCTCCTCTGAGCACCTCTACTGATGCCCCTGTATGAACCCCTGCCAGCTCTACAACTGGAGTAACCACTCTACCCTTATCAACCATGTCACACTCAATCTGTCCTACATCTGATGGCTCTTTGTCATGGGTATGCTTTGGCATATTGGCTGTGTCCAAAATCTGGGCAGGGGATTTGGGAACCACAACTTCAGTGTCATACTGACCTCCTGCATCATTAGACTGTGCCTCTTCATCACTGCCATCATCATCAAAGGCTACCAATGCTGCAATATTAGGAAGTAGGACTTCTAAAGCATTGGGTGCAGGCTCATCTGTGATAACAAGTAAGAAAACAGAACAAAAGAGAACTATAAAAAAAAACAATAATACTTATGCTAAGAAAATCAGAGTTAAGCAATAAGAGATTCAAGTGCAATTTAAAAAGGAATTAAGGTAGACTTAAAGAAACTTTTTATACAGTACTACAAGTAAAAAGGTATGCCCTTACCATTTGTAGGTAGTTGTCAAACCTCAATACCAGATGTACCTAGGCAGACAGAATGGAGAGAGAAAGAGGGGTGATAAGCATCAAAATGAAGATGACACATGAAAGAAAACATCACCTACTTATGTATATAAATAAAGATGTTATACAGTCATGTCTCTATCCAAAGATATTTGATGGTATACCTGGAACTTCAACTGTAGACACCCTTTGTTTGTACTCTACCTCAACAACTATGTCTGGTATTACACTGGGAATCCTTGATGAGCTACACTTATTCCTTACAGTGGGCAGCGATTCCTCCGTCTCAGTGAATAGTGGTTCAGTAGCAGGACTACCACCATCAGCCCTACATTCCAGTACAATAGCAGTGGCTGTTTTGTTTGTCTTGGTGAGCATGCCAATGGCCTGATGTCTGATGTGTTTGCACTCACACCCACGGGCACCCACAGCATTGGCATCATTGACCACCTAGTGTCAGATACAGTTACAGAAGGGCTTGGCAGCTAAGACTTTCTCTAATGTGTGTGATCCATGTTGACTGGGTGCCTGCACTATCATCTCATTCTCAGCAGTTGAGAATGCAGGATTACATGCCCAGATTTCTTTCATATCACTGGATGGGATGAAAATGAAAAAAAAATGTTTTTTTTTTTAAAAAGAAGCACATATGAAAAGCAACAAAACAAATGTGAATGTGCACAGGCATCATTAATAGAAGTTAACTTACAACTCTACTAACATTTATTACATTATTAGAATGTGCTCCCCCACCAAAAATAAATCAATAAATAAATAAATAATGTCAAACCTGTTAAGGTTGGAACCAGTTGCATAACTCTGGAATAGATAACAACATTAATGATTCATCAAAGTGATGGGAATTTGAAATGTTACCATTTTGGATAACCTTTGTTGATGACAGGCATATATATATAACAGGCTTGACATTGTTGTTATTCTAAAATGTAACCTTAACATTGCTACTACTTTTATAAGAATGTTTTCTCACATGCATTCACATTCTCAGAGAAATGTTGCTATAAAGGCATGTAACATTAGCTGAGCATACTTCATACAACTGCTGTACTTTCTGTAACAACACCAATGGACAAACTTTAGACATCATGTAATGCTAGCTGAAAAATAAGCCAGCACAACACTTAAAATGTGTTTTACATGATATAGAAAACTCACATACCTTCACAGGATTAGTATGAAAGTCCAAAAATGTATGCAATTATCTCAGTTAAAAATCAGTATCTGAGTTTTATGTATCCAATCCCTCTCACCTACTACGATGCAAGTTCCTTATCATCAGCTTGTTCTTATACAGTGCAGATTAGTTTCTCTGGACACTGTGAATACGTAAATCAGGTGTCAACTTCTTATTGCCATTCATGAATCACACAATCTGCTCAAAGTGCATGGAAAGGGAAACATTGTGTGAGGACCTACACATTGCTGTGCACATGCCCTAACAGTACAAGAGTGAGGATTGAGAAGTAGGGCTTGCTAAGGGTTTGCAAGTGTGAATTATTTGCAGTAGTGCATGAATAATTAAATGTTCATGTCACTGGAAGTACATTTACAGAGGCTGTGTCAGGTAGAACAAAGTTATAAAGTAAATTTGAGATTACACTAAGATACTTAGTACTGAACCTTTAAAAGAAAACACAATTTGGAATATATGCTTAAGAAGTAAAGCTGGCTGTGTTTACAAAGTGTAAATGATGGAATTGTATGAAAAGGAAACATAGAAAGCAGAAATATGTAAATACATTCATAGCAGAATGTCATTACAAATGTATTAAAAGACACTTACTGTTCACAAAAGAAAGGGAAGAACATACTCCTGTATTGCATACATTTGTTCTTACTGTGACATGATTTCACAGGATAACTGTAGCAAATTTCACAATTATTTAGCCATCAAGTACAAAATGGCAAAAGATAACTTGACAATATGAATATATTGTTCCATAAACGTAAAGTATTAGAATTTGAAAGCTTGATTATTTGTGCTCCACTTTCTCAGCCTCATAAACCCCTCTTTATATGTGGCACATACTGTTAATCTTCCCAATGTTTCATGTTAATGTTTTTGTATCAACTTATAAATCTAGTAAGGGTGATGTCTATGTAAAACTAGTGATCCTTAAAATTCATATTTTTATGGTACAAGACATCAGAGTTGAGGAATCATCACACAGACACTTGTTCCTTCTCTCTCTCTCTGTCTTCATCCTTTGCACAAAGCTTGACATTGTATCTCTGTGACTGTCAGTGGTCACTAGCAATGGATGACAGTTCACTTTTCAAGGAAAAACAAATTTCAATTTAGCATGCCATCAGTAGTGCAAATAAGACTGGTGCTGGTGCACTACCATCAGCACTCTGGACAGAACAGAGTGAAGAAAATGTACCTGTCAACTATCTATTTGTATGGCTCAAGATGCAAATGCAGTGAGCTTAAATTAAAAGCAGAGGTGATGTCAGATTTAAATCCAAACTACTGATACCTTTACTGATGGGGTCAGATTACATATTGTCACAGATTTTTTTTTTATTATAAATTGAACACCCTAACTCTGTGTGATGAATGCTAAATATGTACCTGTAGTCATTATGAATTGCTATTGCATGGGTTCTGCATTTGGAAACTCAGCTATTTTATTATTAATAACAACATTTGGTATGTGTGATGTAAAGCATTACATTTTCTAAAGTATGAGAAAAGAAAATCAGTAACATGATGAATGTGGAAATATTTATGATATATTCTGGATTACTTATTCATATCTCCCAAGTAGTAATCATAAGAGTAATAAATTTCATTTAAATATATCCCATTATTACTTGTATACAGTGTGTCAAAATAATCTTATGTGGCCTGACGATGTGTAACAGAAATGCAAGTTATCATGTGGCAAACAAATATTAAAATAATGAATGTGTCAGTTTAATGCCAGAAGTGCTCTTCATTGCTAGATATACCTTGTATCTGTATCATTTTGTAGCTTGATATTATTTCTGCTAAATGATTTATTCAATTTTTATTTTTTTTTTATTTTTTATTTCTACTTTTCTGTGCAACTTGACAGTGTGCAATAATGGTTCACATCTGTCAGAAAAAAATCAGCAATGTAATTTTGGCTGCCATCAGTAGCACAAATGAGACTGGCACTGCTACACTTCTGTACACACTCTAGACAGTACTGTGTGAAGAAAATGCACCTGTCATCTATCTAACTCTATGGCTCAAGGTGTAAATGCAATGTACTTGAAAAGTGCAAAGATAATATAGGGTTCAAATCCAGTTTATGGGTAATTTTAATGAGGGGATCAGAATAAGTATAGTCACATAATCTTTATTAAGAATTTAACCTACAGTACAACTGACAATTACAATTATTAAATTTGCTATGCAACTATGAGTAATAATTGTTATGTATATTAAATATAATCTGGGTAAATTATTTTATGCCTAATAATGATGATGGTAGTTAATTTAAACTATACTTGCATAGGTATAATCTGCACAATATTTCCTTAAAATTATTATGACTTATCACATATAATTATGTGTGCAGGACAGTATGTCATGTATGTCATGTACAGTAATCCTGGCACTTATCCCAACATGTATTAGTCAGATTATGTAACTCAATGCATATGAAATTTATTTACAGCCAAAATTATTGCCATTTACATAGAGTACCATGACATGTTAAAATCACATACACACAGGCATGACTTAATTCGATGTTCATTCATGTTAAAATTTGTGTATCTCAACTTATGGCTTAAAAATAAGCTCTCCTATGGCACTGACTGTTAATGAGCTGCATTTAGCATTTCAGACTTCTTTTTTCTCATGGACTTAATTCACAGATGGTGTTAGTCAATGTTTGCATTGTGTTTATCCCACCAAGCAATTATGCCCAAATTCAGAACATTTTATCTTTAAATAAAAGTGATTATAAACAACATCATAACATATTTTATTATTTACAGTGGAATATGTGTAAATAGGGTGAGCATCACACTTGGGCAAGTCTCAGTGCCATATTTCACAACTTCATTATATCTTGAAGGAATCATTCCCAATGTGTATGCCAAGCCATTCTGTGCTTCCAGTTGTGCAAGTACATGCAACATCTGAATTGGAAACCAATTCAGACACATACTTTTTGGTGTTCTTCTGTAGATTTGGCAGGTGAAGGTGAGGGTGATGCTTAATTTAGAGCCCAGAAGGGGTGTGAAGAGCAGTCCAGGACATTTGTGGCATTCCTTGTCAAGATCTACAGCTGTGGACTTCTGCAGGTGAACTATACAAGGTATCAGTATGAGGGTGAAGGCTTGGAATAGCATGGCCAAGGCTGTGTTCAGTGTACCCAGCATTCCATGATTCCAGAACAATGCTGTCACTATTGTAGTGGCATGAAGAGGCACAAGCAGGATCTACTGAGCTGATGGGAAGCTGAATTTAGCACTACAAACAACCCTGAGCTGTCTAAGCATAGTGACCCATCAGTTGTCAATAATATAACACAGATTTGCAGGGAAATATAGTTATTCATTATGCAGCTATTTTTTGGCTGTTTTTGTTCTGTAGAGCTGTTGGTGTGATTGCCCAGAATAGAGAGACACATCAGGAGTGATTACCTTGGAGAGGCATGGATTATGTCTGCATCAGGCATAAATGCAAGCCAGCTCATACTTTTAAGGGTATCAGTCCATATGAGCTTTTGTAGGCATACTTAAACTTTATATCAAGTTTACACTCCTACTCCAGTAGCCCTTGATTATCTCATTAGGCAACAAGTAAATCAAATTTCTTGTGTGTGGGTTCAATTCACGGCAGCAGAAATTTGCTTTTATTATAGGATAGTATGTATAAATTATTTACTGCGATATTAAATGACATTAACCATTTCATTTTGTAACTGAATTTATTTACTTGGAATACATATATCCAACATGCCATAATCAACTAACCATTTACAAATTGCTAATAATAGCTCTGACATTGATTTATTTTATTATGCATTAACGTCTTCGTATCATATCTGGGTGTGGCAAAAGTGAATATACTTATGTGTTATATTTATTTATATATACTGAAATAATAATGTGATGTGGCATTGATGTTATTGTCTATGTTTTCTTTCACACAACCTATCTTTGTTTTTTTTCTTCTTTGTCAAAGCATTGCTGCTGCAACACAAATGTCCACCAGCAGAGAGAGCTAGACCAACTAGTAGGGTTTGACCTGCAATACTATCACAGGTGGCTAAGGTGGCACTACTACAGGCAGCATGAACACAACCTGTCAGTGTTTCCTCCACAACTCCTGCACTACCTACTCCAATTATGTCAAGTAGCGGGTCTATATTAGAAGACCGAAAGATTACTTCAGTGAACGCTCACATGAGCGAAAACACTGGTAATCAAACTGCTGATTGTGGGGGGCTGTGCCCCCCACCCCACCCCCACTAACTATATATTCCAACTCCAAGATTGCACTACGGTGAAGAAAGGGCAAAAATCCCACTCCTCACTGTACCGCGACCCCACAGACCCCCTTTTCTTTACCAACATTTTTGCTCATGTGAGTGTTCGCTGAAGTAAACTTTTGGGTTTATAATATATACCCCAAGTAGCTCTGCCCCAGCTGCTGGTACTGTTTTACTTCCCAGGAGTAGTACTGAAGGTAGTGATTTTGTTGCCCATCAGGAGCTGACAAGACTGCTTGGCACTGTGCACTAGTGCTGAGTAATGGTAAGTGCCATTTCACATCCTATGGCAAAGACTGGGGAGTTTTTCCTGTCACCCGCAGTCATCCAGTTATCTTTGCACAAGTGCACTTAACCCTACTGCTGTGTTGAAATACAGACTGAAAGCACTATTGTAAGGCATTTGCTTTAACATTTGTTATGCTGCTGGCTGTACTGTACATCTTATGGGATGTTACACATGTCATTACTGTAATGAAGCCTAATGTTTATATTCTTCCTTGCTTCAAACTTTGTCACTGTCCCTCTAACTCTGTGATTTTAACTTTGTGAAATACATGCTCCAATGTGATCTGCTCAGATAATTCACGTCTACAAACTGCTTTTTCCATAGTGTCAAGGGATCTAATCCAGAAATATGTCAAAGTATTATTTAATGTTTTTTTCCATATTAATATTATGTGTGTAACTGTTGGCTACATATGTTATTAACCCACCATTATCCTGTGTAAGTCTTCATGTTTATACTTTCCTAATCCTCATAAGCCTTATTGTAAACACTTTATTGTACAAAGCACAACAAATTAATTACGATAACAAACCTAAGAGTGAAATACCACACGGATGGTCAGAGATAGGCAAAAAACAAAGCTCTTTCTATGTCTACATCTCTGTCTCTTTCTTCCTCCCTTCTCTCTCATCATTTTTGTCCTCAGTATTTGCAGGATACCTGCCAGAGAGTCGTAATACTAACTGGCAGTCATGATAGTTCAGGTCATATGGCAAAAATGGTGAGTTTTTGCCTTCAGTTATATCAGTGTGCTATCACAAACTCTACTGTGGTTAGTTAGACTCACTACTCTATGGAAGGACAGGCTGATGACTCTATATGGAGACAGTTATTATCATATGTTGAACAGTGAGTAGAGTTGAATGTATACCGTATGGGTTGTTGTAATTTGAACTATTGCAATGAAATATGCTAGACACAAACTTCCTTGCTTCATACTGTTTCCAAAGTCAGGGATTCCACCAGTGTTAATAAGCTTGTTCCCTTGCTTGTTTGATGATCATTCCCCAGATGCTCATATCTTTCCAGAAATAAGTACAAGACATTTAGTAGAATCAGGGCTTTATGAGTTAACAAGCATAGTACACTTGACACATCTGAAATATATTGCTGCTTTACACACACTAGGTGATAGGTTAATTTAGTTGCATTTCCAGGTATTTTCTGAAGTCTATTAATTATGACAGCTTCATGTCTGTTATCATGCAGTGACTGCATTACTCAGTGATGCCATATAAACACATACAATAGCATATGAAGCAGTGCAACATGCCTGAAAGTCATGGACTGTCATTTGATATGAAGTCTGTCTAATTGTACACCCGTGTTACCTACATAATGAGTACTTTATTGAAATTATCACAACAAATCTGTAAATCAGGGCACATAAAACATTAACATCACACACATCTATTCTGAAATGGATCAGAATCAGAACTCTGTGTACTTCTATACTCATTATTTGCATGAAGATTGGCATAGAGCACCATAGACTACTGTTAATTCCTGTTCTAAGTTCAAAACTTCAGAATATAACTATGCATGAGGTAATACTTTGCCATCAGTCATATAAATGAGCTTGTTTGTAGTGCACTTCAGGAAGCAATTTTCACAAGAGGAAAGTGTCAGTAGCCTGTACTACTTCTGTATGTTGTAAAGGACTGTTGTACTCAAGATCTGAAGAGTTAACTGTGATGCTATCTAAACACTTCATTATATAAAGATATGTCCGCACTCCAAACTATTTAGACTGTCATATTAAGTATAATGGTGCAGGGCCTTAATACACATTTTTCTTAGTGGTATTAAGCAGTGTACTGTCATATTTGTCTCATGTCTGTTTGTATTTACTCTGCACATTGTCCAAGCATGAGTAAATATTTAAAATGACAAACAAATGATTAATATTTGCATACAATCTCCTGTGCTGAGCACTCAGGAATGCTTGGTTGTCAATCCACTGTTTCATAAGTGTGATTGTCATCAGTATACCATACTGTGAAACAGCTATATGTCACTTAATGTACAAGAATGTCAGGATAGATAAATTATCTAAGTAGCATGTAATTTCTTGTGATCAACCTATTGCTGTTGCTTTGGCCTGTTAAGACACATGCCTTTTCAATCAGATCTGTGATGCACACCATCTTATCTGCAAACACACTGATGTGCATTTTCATACATCTAATGTGCATTATCACACTTGCATTTGATATAATGTATTCTAGATTGTATAGTTAGATAGGTAGGTACTGAAATGCAGCAGTGACTGACTATCATGAGTGTGAATGTGTAATCTGTAGTGCAAGGTAAGAGTCATCCACACACCTGATGTATATACTTCAACTCAGGAGAAACATTTAAACTGGGATAGGACTTCCCCATTAATTTCTTCCACCTTTATCGCAAACATCTTCTCCTCTAACATACTGATAAGGTCATCCATTCAAAACTGTACTGTCTCACTGTTGAAGTGAAACTTCTGCTGTGGTACTTGTGTTTGCTACTGTGCTTTCTACACTGCATAACTGGGTATATAGGTGGTTCAAATCTAACACTGTTGAACTTGTGTGTTTCTAGTGTCAATTGAGTATGGCTTCTACAACAAGTCTAATTCATCTGTTCTCACTCAGGAGAAACATTTAGGTTGGGAGAGAACTCTCATCAATTTCTATGATTTTTATCATAGATATCTCTGAAACCCACTAATAAGGCCATCTAATGAGCTGCACTGTCTGAATGCTGAGTCAGACTTTTCCCGTGGGACTTGTTGATACTGTATATTCTGGGTTATGTAACTAGATAGGTTAGTGGTTCAAATCTAGCATTGTGTAAATACTATGTGTGTCTGTACTACCAAGTAGAATTGACTTTATTAATAGGTCCACTGTGTCACTGTGTAACTCCACTTACAACACATGTGTTATAATGGGGGATGGCTCTCCCATCAATCTCTTACATTTTAGCATAAACACTTCTGTGCAACACAATGATGATGATGTCATCCTTTCAAATGTGCACATGCACTATTTCAATATTGTAATAAGATTTTTTCCCATGCCTCTTGCTGTTAATAGTGTGTAGTCTAGATTATGTAACTAGACAGGTAGGTGATGAAAATCTAACAGTGCTGAAGTTCTGTGAGTGCATGTGTATCTAGTGTCAGGTAAGTATGGCTTTGGCAACAGGTCTTAAGTGTACACTTCTACTCAAGAGAAACATTTACTCTGGAAGATTGCTCTGACATCAGTTTATTCCACTGACATTTAATCTACTACACAGTGATGAAGTCATCCCATCAAATGTGCTCTATTTCAGACTTCTGCTTGCAAGTGATACTACATATGTCAGATTGTGTAATCAGGTAGGTAGGTGGTTCAAATCCAGCATTGCATAAATTCTATACGTGCCTGTCTGTAGTGTAATGTAGAATTGGCTCCATCAAAAAATCCATTGTGTACATTTCAACTTAGAAGACATGCTTACACTGGGAGAGGCCCCACCCCCCCTCAATTTCTTGCATTTTTTTTAATCAAAACATATTTTGTGCAACACACTAATAAGGAAATGCTTTCAAAAGTGTGCTGTTTCAGTGTTATAATCAGACTTATCTTGTGGTGCTTTCTGTTGACAGTGTGTTCTCCAGATTATAAAAGTAGATAAGGAAGTTATTTGAATCCAGCAATGAGTGACTAGTATGTCTCTGTTGTGCTAGATAGGAGTGGCTTCACCTACAGATGCTGTATGATGTGTAGCTTTATGAAAGTAGTTGGCTATCTCACCACTTTCAGTCCCTAGCGTGGCTTAGTCAAAGGACGGAGATATGGCACCATAAGAAGGCCACCTCTTTTTTAGGTTTCACACTCCATGTTAGAGAAGCCATACCCATTACAATAGGATTCTGATGTAATCCCTTCAAGTGTGCTCTTCATGACACATCAGATATGGCTTTTTCTGTGGCACCAATGGTTGATGCACCTCTGTCTAAGATCTGATCTTAGCATGTGTTCAAGTCTGGCAAAAAGTAAGTGCTGAGTATAACAGCATAAGCTCACAGGCATTATTTATTTCCCCAAAAATAAAGATCTGTACTGCCTGACCTCATACAAACAGAGCCATGGACAAGGATAAGGTGGTCCACACAGCCTATCTAGACCTTGCCAAGGCCTTTGACACCATCCCCCACTCTGGAATCATAGATAAACTTACTAAGTTGGGTATTAATCCCTATGTCACCCAATGGGTTGCTAAATGGCTTACTGATAGAACCCACACTGTAACAGCTCCAGACAAGTGACAAGTGGAGTACCTCAGTGTTCAGTCCCTTGTTTGGCATCTACTTCTCTGAAGTACAGGTCAACACTAAGGGACTAAAGTTTGCAGATGACTGCAAACTGGGAGCCATTATTGAATCCCAAATGATGTGGATACTCTACAAAGGCCCTTACAGAAACAGATGCTTGGTGCCAGAGCCATGGGCTCAAGCTCAATGCCAAGAAATGTATTGTTATCCCCTTTGGGAAAAACATGTATCCATGAATTACCATATAGGTGGCAGCACACTAAACACAGAAAGTGTGATAAGAGACTTAGGGACACAGGTGGACAGTGGTCTCACAACAGTCAGGAAATCCTTCTATGTGGCACACCTCATCACGAAGGGCTTTTCATCCAGAAAAAGGAGGTCATTGTCCCACTGTACTCATCCCTCATTAGACCCATTATAGAATACAACGCCCCATTTGGTATGTACCTCTCAAGACATCTGCAACAACTGGAAAGGCCTCAGAAATACCTCACTAAAAGAATCACAGGCCTAAAGCAGATGCCTGACCGCCTTAAAAACTCCAGCTATACTCTGTATACAAAACCCAGAGCTGTTGGACATGCTACACAGGGATCTAAACCTTGTCATCACAATAAACAAAACATGCTGTAGGGATAGGTTCCTGACCCAGAGACCCCAGACTCTGGAATAGATTGCCCATACATGTCAACCTCTTCAAGAAGAACCTTTAATAGGCCCTAGGGCTGATAGCCTAGTACCAACCTATGAACCTATGAACCTATTTATGAATCAAGTTTATTATATACATAACACTATCAGTTTTTAAAGGAATTGAGGGCTTGTTAATCATTTCTTAATGAGGGCCATGCTGAAAAATCATCATAAAGTGTGAGTGGGCCTATTTTATGGTACTTTCTTTGGTTTTGTAGTAGGTAGTTGCTATTTTAGTCTTTTTTGTATTTCCTTATGAGCACACCCATTATAATGATGTAGTAGATGCTTGTCTTTTAGCAATAAGTGCATGAATTAATCAATGTAGTGGGGGGGTGCAAGAAGAGATGTTTCAAAAAATTGTAGAATTAGAGCACAGAGCTCATAGGGAAAACTTGAAATTTTTTGCTTTACCAGAGAAACTGGGAGAAGCAGATGGCATTAATTTTATGAAACCACAAATAAGCCACTGAACTGGTATTCCACAGCAGGTTTTGTTAATTGGAAGGGCCCATTGTGTATATGCTTCCAACCTGGCAATGAGAAAGCAGCCTAGATCTCTAATAGTAAAGATGTAATCCTACCAGCAGAAAGACTTGATTCTGGCAACACTATTGCAGAAGGACAAAGTACTAAAAGTGGGAGATAGCAGAGTGTTTGTGGAAAAAGATTATTCACTGTGCACCAAGCAGAAGAAGAGTACATTTATTCCACCAATTAGGTAACATCAAGAAGCAGATTTGAGATTTAAGCTGCTGTATCCAGCTATCTTCAGAATATTTTTTCTTGGAGGGTCAAAGTCATTTTTGATGAAGAATATGCTAAGGAGGAAATACAAATGTTTGTCCAACAAAAAAAGTGAGCTATCAAACAGAAGTTCATTCTGCTTCTTGTACTTCTGATAATTAAGCTCATAGAAAGACTATGCCAGTGAAACCATTGTCAATGTTCCAAATGAAAATGTTTGAGAGAAAGAAAAAAGCACTGGAGTTGACTAGAAGGACCAGAACATTTGTGAAATATTTCTGAACAAGAAAACCTAGAAATATTGGACTTTTTTTTTACTGTTTTAAAGTTGTAGGAGACTCTAAAACACATGCTTTACTTCATGTCGCTAATGTCTGGAAGAAAATTAAGGAGAAGAGAAGAAGAAGAAAAGAAACAACTGTAAGTAAAATAATTTTTGATCTTAACAGTATTTCTTTCAATTGTAAAAAAAGTCCTTTTATGGTTAAATAAAAACTATGCTGCAAAATGGAAGGACATTCAAGAGAGCATGTGTACAGATTCAAACCAGATACATTTTACACAGCAAAATGAGATAATGAATATTATTTTTTTATGGATATTAAAACATTACATTGTGGAAAATAGAAATAATAAGATTAACTCTACCTATATCACCTCAATGTTAAAGATATTTCGAGATTATATTAACAAAAATCCAGGACATAAAGCATGTTTTTTATTGATGTTTCCAATAGCTTGTACACAAAATAATTTATATATTTTTAATCTAGAAGCAATGCATAAACTTAAAGAAATCAGTCTGATTTTTTGGTATCAGTTGATGGATGGAAGCAAAATACAAAGCACAGAGAATATAATAGCTGGATTCAATTTGGACAAAGATATGTGGTTAGATATACAAAACCATAATCCTTGTATAGACAGTAAGATAAATTTAATGCAATTGTCAATAAGAAATAATGTCCCCAAATTCATACATTTAATGATAACTCTGGTAAGTGAAGAAATAACTGATAAAGATCTTCTATCTAAAATATATAAAACCAAGAAAAATGTAGAACACTATATTAATGGAAACTATTGGGATTACTTTCGAATTACTATGATCCAAGTAAAGAATACAAATATTGATAGACTCTAAGCAAACTACTTCTTTCCTAAACTGGAAATTATTTAACTGGAAGTTCATGGATAAAATATTTATAACACCTCATAGAATTGAATAAATGTATAAAAAGAAAGTATTGTGTTGGAAATGTTGTGCAATGTGACAAGGCAGATTGGCAACATATGTTTATTGACTGCACAATTGTCAAACCATTCTAGGACAAAGTCAATGGGGGGAATTGAATAAAGCCTACATGGTCTTTTTTACTGTGTAGACATCATGGCATGCCGCTTAATGAAAGTAAGCAGGTTTGTGATCCAATAAGAACTGCTGGGTGTCGAGCAGGCACGGGCCAAAAAGGGAAGTTCTGTGGCATGCAAATCTCCACATAAGCAGGTGAACTGCATACAAATGAGGCAGGTAGAGCAATTCAGCAAGCAGATAGGCAGCCCTGCAGACCCTGTGTCATTGTCCATAGTGTACATTGGAAAAATACCATGTACAGGAATGTAGACAGACAAAAGGGGCTGTAAAAATGTAGATAGATGGACACACATGGCATACCACACACATATATGAGCAAAATATCCTCTGTGTGTGTCAAAAGTTACAGAAAATATGTTAAAATATTTTTTTTTAATAATCTGGGCATGTTTCATGCTGCACCACAGTGTGCAGACATGCCTTAAAAAATAAATAAAAACAAAAAAGTGGAAATAACAAAATTAATATTATTAGACAGAAATGTATTACAGGACCCTGAGTGGAGTATCTACAATGGTGCATTGGTGCTGTTGCTAATGTGGTAGGGCTTGAAAGCATGTAGTTTCCAGGTTGTGAGCACAGATTCCTCTGCAAATGAGGTGCACTTACTGAATAGCATAATGGGGTAATCATCTCCGAATATCCCCTCCATGCAGGCAGAGAACAACGCTGGTGTCCACATAGGAGGTAGCTGACATCAGGAGAGGGTGGGTTCAATAACTAGTAAGCTGACTGGAGTTTAGCTGCATCTGTTTGCATAATGTCCTGATGTGCTGAGTGTGGAAGTCTGGGGGTGTGTGCACTGACTTCTAAGCTTTGTTTACCTACAAGGTATGTGTTTCCACATGTTTGCACGGTGTGCCACTGTGCTGAGTGTGGAAGTCTGAGGGGTGTGTCCATGTACTGCTAAGATTTGTTTATCTACAAGGAGCATGTTTGCAGTGGTGCACCACATTGTTGAGAGTAACTACAAGGCAATGATGTATTGTTTAGTTTTGACCCTAGTTTAACTTAAACTAGGGTCATTCAATGATGTTAATGATATACTAGGCAGGTGCAATGCATCATAGGTAGCCAGTCACGGAGGCAGCACCTACAGTAGAGCACTATAAAGTATTCATACACCCTAAAATCTGATTTTTCCCCATACTCTGCACCATTGGAGTACCAACTTGGGAATTTTAACTAAAGGAATGCTAGAGGCTGCTGCAGGTCTGCTACATCTGTATATGCTAGATGCTGAAGTCAGTGCTGCTGCTGCTGCAGCTGACAATAGGCTAAGGCAAAGAATGAGAACAGTGTTCAGGCTTAGGATAACCTTCTAAGAGCTATATGAGCTATAGATTGTAGAGCACTACAGGGTGGGCAGGGACATACTACAAGAACTCACTGAGCTCTGCCACTCTCAACTCAGATCCAGAGCAACCAGAGGGGAACCCATCCCAGTAGAAACAAAGGTATGTGCAGCCTTTAGGATAATAGCCACAGGTACCTTCCAAAGACGAACTGGGGACATGATGGGAGTCTCACAGGCATCAGCATCCAGGGTACTCCACCAGTTCCTGGATGCTATGCTACCACATACCAGTGAGCACATTTATTTTCCCCTCATCCTTGAGGCAAGGGCCAGCTATATGCAACACTTCTACCATGTAGCACACTACCCTGAGGTACTGGCTGCCATAGATTGCACACATTTACACATCAAGGCAGCACCCGGTGAAGAGGGTAGAATCTACTTGAACTGCAATGGATACCACTCCACCAGCTGCTAGGTCATGTGCAACCCCCAGGGCATTATCATGAATGTGTGTGCTAGCAGCCCTGGCAGTTATGACGACTCCCATATTTGGCACTCATCACAACTTTACCAGATGTTTGCTAGGGGGGAAATCCCACAGGGCCATTTATTGGGGGATGCTGGCTCCACACTGGAACCATAGATAATGACACACATCAGACATACTAACACACTCACTGAAGACTTCCCACTGATTGGGCTTAATATAGACTGGTTTCCTACCCTTACCTGTCATCGAGTAGCATTCAAAAAAAGTGTTGCATTACTTAGCATAGTGCAAACCAGCTAAGCAGGGCTGAGCAGAGCAAAAACTCACAAAACCGTGTTTTTTGTGAAGTTTAGAACTGCGCAAACATTGGTTCCCATTAACATGTTTATACACTGCTTAGCATGAATGAGTAGTTCTTAGCAGAGGACAGCAGTGCCAAATTTCACAATACTTTTATTAAATTATAGTACATTCATTTACAGACATATTCTGCCTGTTATGGACTCAAACCCAGCACCTATTACACATAAGGCTGCAACTCTACCCATGTAGCTAGTTGGATGCTATAAAAACTAGTATAACTTCACATATACTACTAGGCTACCTGTTAGCATTGCTGAGCACCACACCGCACAAATACCCTTAAACACACCTATAAATAAATAATTAATTACCTCTGGATTCTATTTTTAGATATCTGACAGGTATTGGCTATGTATGAATAAGTTCCGCTCATTGAGCTCAGCTCTGCTGCGCTCTGTGCCACGCCACGCAGATGGCAATTAAAAAAGAAGAAAAAATATATAAAAAAATTAATTATGATAATTAATTACATGCAGTTTCTATTTTTAGATATCTGGCAGGTGTTAGCTGTCTATATGTGATCACAGCTTAGCATCGCTGCACTCCACACCTCATGGTACAAACATGAAGAAAATAAATAAATAAAAGATCATAAAAATGACATGTTATACATTTGACACACTTCACAACAATACAACAGCGGTGGGGAGCATTACAGGGAGCCTCACACTCTTCTGGAGCCACAAGTAGCCGCTAGACCTCTCCCTACACTGATTCAATATCCCTGTTCCTTGGGTCTCCCTTGGCAGCATCCAATCATTAATATGCATGGCAATCTGCCAAGGGGGAACCATGGATACATTCCGTGTAGGCTTTACATGGATTTTATTAACTCCTGGGGAATGTTTTTTTTTTTTTTTGATCTTTATTTAATGATTAATTTGCCTTAACTAATTCATTAATTTTGTTCACCTGATTGTATAAAGAAAGTAAACTACCCTTTATTATGGAGTCTACTATCAATTGCAAGGCAAACAATTACCAAGAATTGGAAAAGTGAGCAAACTCCTACAATGAAATAATTTGTAAATATGGCAACCGTCTGTTATTACGAATTTTTGACAATCAAGATGAGGACAACTACAGACACCACATCTTACAACATATGGATAAAGCTTAAAAAACTGCTAATACAACACATTTAAACATATCAATCATATGGAAACCTTTTCCTACACTTTTTCTTCAACAATGGCACTAACAATAACAAGTCATTTAGTTACTTAGTAAATAACTTTGTAAATAATTGTCTTGTTACAGTTTGTGTTATTTGTTAGTAATGTTCTATTTTAAATTTGTATTTTTATATTATAATTGATACTTATGCATTAAAATCAATAAAAACATTAAAAAACAGTATTTCTTTAGAACATGACATATTCTGCATTTTATAGAGTAAAGCTTTTTCAGTTTTTTTTTGTGTGTAATGAGGATACTACAGTAAACAGGTGCCTTTTTTCTTCTTTCCTTCTTTCTTCTTCTTCAGTTTTAAGAAATGTAGGCACTGCAATGTAAATGGAGAAGAAAGCCTAAACAAAAGAGCATGAGTTAAGTAAAACAGATATGCCTTTTCATAGTTTTGAAAAGGGGGTTGACTGGATTAAGTCCCTTGGTTTGATTTAATAACACCTTTTAAGTGGAAGCAAGTAAATAAAATAACTTTGAATGTAATGAAAAGTTTTCCTTTTGCAAATAAATGTTCACAATGCAACAAGAGAAGCTTGCAGCTGAAAGCAGCTGTGTATCTGCTTCTCATGTTTCTGTAGAGACAAGCTGATAAGGTCAATAAAATCAGAATATTTTTTATCAAAATGGTTAAAAGATAATGGCAAGGATTCACGAAGCCTCCGTGTAAGAGTTATAACTCTTACACGGAGGCTGCAGTTAAACGGAGTGATGTCAGCATGCTCTGCATATTCATGAGAGCATGCTGAATCACACCTAAGGCTAACACGGTCCATGTAAGACAGTAGGGGGCGTGTCCGTAGGCCAAGCCCTGCAAGCAGACACGCCCCCAGAAGAGTAAAAGTGCCCAAAGTAAACACCCATGACAGAGTCCATGGAAATGTGAATAAACACAACACAACACATGCCCCCACAGACTACGAACATAAAATGTACAAATGAACATCTTATAATTTTTTTTAAATTGTAAAGATGTTTGCCCGTGAGTGCGCTCATTTGCGCGGGCGTGCCCGTAGCGCAGCCACAGTTAGCAGTCAGTGGGAAAGCATATAAGAACTAAATATGCAAAGTAAGCCAAGAAGCAATAGCGTAGCGGTAGAGATGTCGGCTGAAGAGCAGGCATCCATGGTTCGAGCCCCCACAACATCAATTTTTTTTTTAGTAAAATAAGCATGAAACAAGTCCCTGACAAATATGTACACATATAAAATCACAATTTATGTAAAATGTAATGAAATAGTCCATTTATTTTGAAGAAATGTGAGGTAACAAAACAATAGAAAATGCCAGATGTGCCTATAGCTGAGCTACAGTTTAACAAGGTGAGTGCATCTGCCCGTAGCTGAGCAGTGGTTTAACAGGTGCAAAATGAGTGCCCGTAGCTGAGCAGTGGTTTAACAGGTGCAAAATCAGTGCCCGTAGCTGAGCAGTGGTTTCACATGCTGAAACTGTGTGACCCTAGCTGAGCTGAGCATAATATGCGTGCTGACAGCCAAATGAGGCGTAAACCAGTGCACCCCATTTGCGCGGAGCTGCGCACCGCGCTAACAAGCTAACCGGCGGGCAATGTTGAGAAAGATGTAACAAAACTGCCTTTACACAGACACACCCCCCTAGCCTGTCTAGACAGTCATAAAATATAAAAATCAGTGGGCAGGTTCAAACCCAGGATGCCATGCACCATAGTCAAGGTACTGAACCACTAAGCCACAACAGCTGTACTCAGAAATGCAGTAATAGCAAATATATAGGAATGAATAGAAAGTGGAGCATGACAAAGCAGGTTTTGTGAAGTGGATACAATTCCAAAATGGCCAATCACAGATAAGTGTGGGAAAAACGGCATATATAAGCCCCAAAGGCGGGAATACACAGCATAAACGATTGTAGAACTGACTTGCAGCCAGAATGTCAGGTGTAGGTGAGGGTAGTTGCTTTCGAGCACAGAGGTGGGGCGTTGAGGAGTCCAGATACATGGTCTGGCTCCTAGTCCACAATCATGAGGCCCAACTCATGCAGGGCCAGGTCCTGTGGGGAGCATATAGGGCTGAGGCGTGGGACCGGTTGGCTCATGATCTCACCAGTGCCACAGGGATTCCAAGGACTGGTGAGCAGGTCCATCACCACCATGCAGACCTGAAGAGATGCAAGCAGGACCAATTGAACCTTTGGATACAGGAGGCCCAGCAAATGCCCAATGCCCCACTACTGAGTAAGTTACATTTAATTATGTTTGTAAGAAATTAAAGTAGCTGATATTATGGAGATGTGTATTCCAATATTACTTCATTTATATTACAGCTGCAGGTGTCCGTTCTGCGAACCGCAGAGCCTATGGTGATAGGCTGGTGCGGTTGCGCCACCAGGCAGGTCAGTAATCCACTCCCAGTAACTGTAAAGAAATATCAAAGTATGACAGTTAGCAAAAGAGTGCAGTGTAGTCACTAAGTAATAAAATGTGCAAGTAACAGTGTAAAAGTGTTTGCAAGTATTGCTTGATTACAAAAGTGTGTTGCAGTCTGTAATCCAAACAGAAAAATTAAAATGTCTGAAATAAAGTCTGAAATAAAGATGCCCCACCTGTAATATAATAGTACACAACCTGCAGCAGGCTGAAAAGTACAGCTGCAGAAGATGAGCAAATCACATGTGTGAAATATATCCCTGTTGAAATACTGAAACATGACAGAAGTGAGACTGCTGGAAAGGATTGTAATAACTACAGGTAAAACATGTCAATAAAGCCTAGAAGTAAGTACCATCCTGAATAGTAAAATGAAAACAAGTGAGAGAGTGTGAGAAAGAGTTATGATTCCACCAATAAAGTAGTAATAATCCCTGAATAAAGTATACAGCAGTCAATACAGAATGAAATGAATGTGACAAGTAGAACCAAACTGCGAAATGTGTCCAAAGTGTTGCTGCAGCTGGAATGTGTATCCCAAAATCTGGATATGTTGCTCTCAGTCTGCAATATGCAGATAGTATGATTGTCTGAAATATCAAACATCCACAGTTGTCTATAGTTATATAAAGCAAATGTAGCAGGATGATGTAGCTGAACAAAGCCAGATATGAACGTGTATGAATAACAATAAAATGTATATTGATGTAGCAGTAACAGTCCTATCACCAAATTGAAGTAGTTATCATATAGGAAACTGTAGTAAGAACAGTAGTGTGTATATATCTGTAGCTATTAGAAATGTACAGCATATGTATTGGTATTCGAAGGTGTTAATAATATTTTCTTCACCCCACCCTATAAACACATATAATCCATTCCACGTGAAATTGGTATGTGCAATCACAATTAACACCCCTGGACATTTGTCCTGTTGGGTCATAAATATTTGCATGTCCGTTGATGCATCTGCCCTGTTCATACATCCAAACCTGATGGCCTGTTGCAATCAATCAACCCTGCATGTTGTTGGACTGTGTATTGCTGTTCAAATTATGCATGTGTTATGCTCACTGTTCAATGGTGTGAATATCTGGGTGTTTGGTTAATGGGAATACTAATGCATGCTGTTACAACTAATTGTAAATGGTATTGTATGTTACTAACCCAAACTGTCATGACATAATGCAAAACATAGGATGACAGGGAAGGCGGGTTCCAGCAGACCCACCTCTCCCACCTCAGCTGGCAAGTGCACCTGGCACTAGTGCACAGTCTGGACCCTCCTCTGGTGGCCCTGTGCCACCTGTGGGTGGAAGCGCTGCAGGGGATGGGGCCCATCCCCCCTCTGCAAGCGTGGCCAGAGGAGAACCACCACTCACCTTCCGTAGCGTCCGGACTGTGGTGCGTAGGGAGATCCAGGACTCTGTTCTTGGGCCCCTATGCCAGCTTGAGGCACAGGTGGCACAACTTATGGGCATGCCTGTTGCCCAGCCTACACAGCCCCCAGCACAGCCCCGTCCTGGGCAGTGAAGGAACAGTGGCAACTGCCCATGGGTGGGGATATCAGTTCCACTGTTGCCATCTGTGGGCTCATGGGCTCTGGATATCCAAACCTCCGTCCCCGTCAATTGTGTAACCCCCCCCCACATGTGTCATACACCACCCCTGTATGCGTCTTGTTTGTCTTGTCTGTTGACCTACCCAACCTACCTCCCCAGCTATACTGACTTCCTTCACCTGACATACCACTCTCACCTGAAAAAAAAGGGCACTCTGTACCCACAAAAAAATTACGCCCCATACATACCTGCCCATTCGGCGCATATGTCTGCCGGACATGGAAACTATCAATTACAATTGGCTGTACAACAAGTATTATTGTTGTCCTTACACCTCTCTCAGGGGTGGAAGGTATCAAATGTCACACCAAATTACAAACATATGCACAGATGTTGCTGATGAAGAAATGGGCAGCTATGGGCCTTACCTACATCCCTCCTGCAAAACCCAAGCTTGTTTCCCTACTGTCTTACCCTCTTTGTGACCCCTTTTTTCACCACTTTCCTGTGTCCCCACTTTCTTTTCTTTCAAAGAAAATAGCGCGGGTGTGCGCAAGAGTAAGCACGTTTAAGCGGTTGTAAGTGGGTGTGCGCATGTGTACGTGGAGCTAAACACCAGTACGCATGCGTGAGCTCTGCGCAAACCAGCGCTAACCGAGTTAAAACTGCTTAAAAGTGCCTTAGGCACTCTGATTGACAGGTCCTATAGTCAGTTCAAAAGCAAAATAAAATCCCACTGTCAGTCCCGAACCCAGGAAACAGTAGTCTGCATGACTTACCACTAAGCCATGACTGTTATACAAGAACATTGTGCTAAAATAAATATATCATGTAATAGTAGGAATGACTGTAAAGGGAATATAGGATGTGTAGTACACAAAGCATGTCATTTAGAATTACTGTAAAAACTAGTGGATTTCCATAATAGTAGTGTGTGAACAGAAACAGCCATGCTAGTTGGTAGCTAGTAGGTAATAATGTCACTGTAGCACCTTGCAAGCCACACACATACTCACAGCAGGATAATCACTGCCCATACCCCACAACCTCTTACAGGAACACATCCGGACCAAGTAATAAAATATGTGGAGCAAAGGGCCAAAACCAGGGACACATTACAAATAATGTTACAACAAACTTAGACAGTTCAGAGAGTAACAGGTTCTGCATTTTGGGGGATGTTTGGAAGGGTATGAAGTCTGAAACTTGAATGTTTGTCACTATATTCTGACTTGAGCCCAGAGTGATTTGCCAGAAAAAGCTGTGCATGAGATATTGACCAAAATATGAGGCAGAAATGTGGACAACCTGCAAATATTTGTACAAATGAGAGGTCTGACACCACCATATTTGAATAGTTAAGAGCCTAGACATAGCAACAGTGAATGAGTTACAGGGATGCCCCACAGACTCCATGTGAAATTTACAAACAGTAGGAAGAAAGGTGTTACAACACATGCAATGGCAACTATGGAGTCCTGAAAGTATGCACCACTTGCATGGCAGAAAAAGTGTAGTAATACATATGCTCATGCTATCCCACAGTCACAACTGTAGCATACCAGACAATTTAATGGGTGTACCCCACTGATATGTACCATTCCATGAGGCAGATAACAGATGCATCTGAGAGTCTCTGGGGCCTGCTCAGCAGCATACTCAAATACCCTAATAGATGTCAAGGCCCACACCATGGCCAGACCACACTGCATGCTGTAACACCCTATCAGATATAGCAAGCATTCCAAGGTGTGAATGTACATGGAAAATAGGAAAGCCACAGCAGCACACTACAGTCAGAACACCTAGCAGGCATACAAGTAGTGACTGTAAAGGGCAAATATTGAAGCCATAGCAACAAAGTGCAAGCAAAAGTGCAAGGAAAGCACACACACACACACATTAACAGTAGTAGTAGTCATAGGTGTCAGTGTACATACACAGTTAGTACAGGAAACTGGAGAAATGAATGGAAGAATGTTAATCTACAACACAGCTGGAAATATGAGAGAGATACCAACCTTTACACTAACAGAACATTGTCCACAGCATACCAGCATGGTCCCTGCCCTTAAAATCTGAAAGGGCTACGCCTATCTCACATACCTTTTTATAGCACTGTTCTGAAATCACAGTGAAAACTGCAATCAGTACACAACTGGCTACATGCAGTTAGCAAATGTTGGCTAACAATTGGTGCAGAGGCCATCACATGGACATATGCAGATACCTACAAAAGTATGCTGTACTCCCAGTCCACACATGCAATACTTTCATTGCACCCTGAGGAGGAAGTGAGAGACAGAGAGAGAGAGAGAGAGAGAGACAGAGACAGAGACAGAGACAGAGAAAAACAAAATTAAATACACACAAACAAAACTGTGCAGCAACAGCCACCTGAAAGCTGACAACTGGCAAGTGGAGCAGAAGGACACAAAACCAGATGGCAACACAAGCAGCTGTGACAAACTCAGGTAATGTAAAGTAATACTATAAAGGTCTACATATTGTGAACCCTCCATATGTGTCATTGGTCTGTATCCATATGTATATGAAGATGTGCAAAGGGCAGGGGACATACAGCAACTATCAGTGAAGGCTGTACATACATTTGTATGTGAGAGCATCTATGTGCACATATCAATGTAGGTTGAATGTAGGTTGTAGTGCAATGTACAAAGTAGGTTTCACAGTTAGAAGACAAAAATGGAAAAAGCGCACCAAGATAACCGCACTTTATTTGATCTCCAGTTATGTATGTTTAGCAGTATGTTAGTGTGTGTATACAGTATGGTAGACAAACATGTTGATATACCTGTCTATCATATGGATACGTATGTATGTCAAAATATGTATGTATGTATATATATATATATATATATATATATATATATATATATATATATATATATGCATATATGTATACATACATAGAGAGAGATGTAGGAATACATAGACAGATGTAGATAGATAGAATATGTACAAACATATATATGTAATACACACATACAGATATAGATATATGTAGATACATATACATAGACAGACTGATCTGACTATCTACAGTATGACTGTATATGACAAAACTCAACACCCCTCACACACCCCCTGTCTCACCCCTCTCTCTGTGTCCCATATCTATAGCAATATCTATAAAAATATATATACATATATACAGACATATATATATATATATATATATATATATATATATATATATATATATATATATATATATATAGAGAGAGAGAGAGAGAGATGTATATATATTCTGAGTGAGGCACATGTGTACAGATGTATTGCAACAGGTGCCTGGTGACAAAGGCATGGAGTGAACACCAGTGTCAAAACTGGAGTACCATACTCCATTCCAAATCACCTACACCAGTAACCACCAGATATGTGATTGGCTGCCCACCACTGCATGTGTCAGGGGTGAACAGGGTCATAAATGTGTACAATAGTCCCCCCAATGATATTCACAGTGGCACACTATTCCTGGAATACCTGCACATGGTATGTGTCAGCTGACATGGTGTGTCAGCTATGGACATGTAGGTCAGTGTACCCCTCCACACCACATAATGGCTGCCATGGTATGTACCTCACATGACATCTACAGATATGGAGAAGGACACAGTGACATGTACAACACTGTGACAATGCACTCAAACACAATACCAATGCACAGTGACTGACAACGCCACAGAGTACACACATACTACCCACATAGAGGTTACCACTCCTGGATTTACATACGTAAGTCACACAGATGTCCAACAACCATAGTAACACCTCACACCATCCACAGCCTAAATGACTGCTGTGTGTCATCCATGCCACTGCAATAGAGAGCACATGTGGAGGTAAAGGTTCCTACCCACAGATAAGACAAACCCTGCAATAAACCACACAGTGTTAAGAAGCAAGACTCCCCATGAGTACATGTCACACATACCCCTGCTGAATGTTAGTCAGATAGGTAATATGCCATATGAGTCACCCTGTGTAACTGTGTGACAGCAGCAGGTACCATCACACCACATGTGTCACAATGGTCAGGGTAGCAGAACAGTATGCTGCTGTAGTCCCAGGGGCAATAGCATATTGTATAGTATTGTATTGTAATGTAATGTATTGTATTGTGTTGTATTGTATTGGTATGTTGAGGTGCCTCCTTTGTGGAGTGGAAACACTGCTACATATCCTGTAGTCAGGCTAGTGTTACATAGCACTTCTATATGTGTGTTTAGCTCCTGTCAGAATTCATGTAGCATGCAACCGGGGATACCATCAGGTCCCAGTCATGTTGTGTATTTTGCTTTTCTGAGGGCGGCTCTCACCTGAACATCTGTGATGACAGAGAGGTTACAGTCAGCTGGGATAACTATGTCTTATTTTGGGGGAGAGGGAGGGGTGACACCTGCACTGAACCTGTCTGCCACAATGTTGTCAATATCTGTGGTTTCAGTGAATTATTTGTTGTTGTGTACTAACTATGAGCATAGAGGAGGGATTCTGACCAGGTTGCTAACATAACTGAAGAAGGCCTTCTGGTTATCTGTAGTGTCCCTCTTGATTTCCCTCTCAAAGTTGCCCATGGATGTTTGTATGAGGGAAAATAGATCCTTACTAGTGCTGCTCAGACATACCTTCCCTTTATGGAATTATGCTCTGTCTTGCAGTAGCTGCCATCTTTTGTAATACAATCTGTCTATGGCTGGGGTCCACCAGACAGGATGCTGTCCCTTTGTGGAGAGTGTCTTGGTCATATATGGGATTGCATGATCCATGCATTCTCGGAGATGTCCATAGAAAGCATTTGTGTAGGGGTCAGCATTGTGGGTTGTGTCTTCCACTGGCCCAGTGGGATGAAAGGATACCATGTCACTGTTACAAAGTGTAAAGTTTGCATCTGCAATGTTATTCACTATAGTTGTTTGTGCTGGTGGTGGAGGTGGGATATGTATATCCAGGGCAATTAGTTTGTGGTCAGCTCACAGTAGTTGATGATGTAGGCCATACAGTACCTAGATACAAACCCCCAGAGTGAGTAGGTGCTCTGGACCTGAATCAGTGTTCTGACTGCTGGGGTTTGGTAGTATGTCGTATGGAGTGTGCCAGGTACTGTTGCACAGTTGCTGGCTGAGCACTGATACCTGGCCATTTACATGTGTATCCACCAATAGACAGACAGATGCTATATATGTGAGATATGTTGTATCATAACAGTCGAGTAGCATGTGTAGTATGTGTGCCAAATTCTGCTGACATATATTGCTGATATCAGGTTATTTTCTTTTTCAGGAATATGGCTCACCCGCGAAATCCAGCTTACTCCGCAGCTGAGAATGAGGAGATCCACCAGAGCCTGGTGCAGGATTATGCAATACTCTTTTCCCACACCAGCCAGAATCAGCAGGAGAGGGCTGCACTGTGGCAAGACCTGGTCCTTTGGGTAAATTACATAGGCACGCATAATAGGACATATGAGCAGGTACGACATCACTGCAGTGATTTAATCAGAAATGTCCGTCAGCGTGCATCGGATATCCACAGGCAACAGGTCGCCACAGGTGGTGGGGTGGCTACACATCCCCCACTCACCAGACTGGAGGGACTACTCATGAGTGTAGTGGCTCCAGTCCACCAGCAACAACAACAGCAGCAGACATGCATTATGATGGAGGCTGGAGCCACACAGCAGCAAGACTATGAGCATGCAGGTAATATGCCATATGTATAGTTGACTGTTGTGTACACTGGTAGTTAATGCATGTGTGAGGTGTGTCCTTGGTTTGTAGCTGTCATCATAGTATTTAATGTGCAAGTGTGATATCCTCAATATCAGCAGCTGACCTGTGAAAGGTGACTGTTGTACTACTGACCTGTATCATACTCAGTAACAATGGCACAGTTGTGCCCACTGACATTAGTTTCCTCACTTCTGCAGGTCCCTCCCGTGTAACAGCAATGCAGCCTATCCATGCTGGTGAGAGTGTATTAACAATACCTTTAATAGTCTTGATAGTAATAGTAATATTAGGCTCACTTAGTAGTGCTCTGTGTATGCATGCAGGTGTGTCTGTGTCTGTGTGTTGATATCACGCATACTGAGTAGTGTACAACTGTGTGCAACTGTGTGCATGTGTACATGTGCATGTGTGCATGTGTGCATGTGTGCATGTGTGCACCTGTGCATGTGTGCATGTGTGCACGTGCATTCATGTGTGCATGCGTGCATGTGTGCACCTGTGCATGTGTGCACCTGTGCACCTGTGCATGTGTGTGCATGTGTGCATGTGTGCATGTGTGCACCTGTGCATCTGTGTGCATGTGTGCATGTGTGCATGTCTGGACCTGTGCATGTGTGGATGTGTGCATCACTGGTAATATTGTGTAGACATTGTAAACTGTGTTTCCTGTTTCCCTCCCACAGGTTCTGGTGCTGTTCTGGTGTCATGCAGCAGGGAACCTGAATCAGGTGCCATGGGTACTGATAATGATGATATCTGTGTAATGGCACAGGAAGGTATGCCAGGGTCCATCATTGGTCAGCCGATTGACAGTACACAGCTGTCAACCCCATCAATGTGCACAGTTATCCTGCCAATACACCCTTTGTCACCAATGTCCCTAGGTGATGGACAGCATACAGTGGGCATTGACCAGGGTAATGTGGTATCTGTGGCACATGCCTCCCCACACAGCAGCCATGGGCATGGCCCTGAGATGGTACCACACAGAGAGATGTCCAGGGGTTCTCGTGGGAGCATCCATGGGCGTACTGCCCCTGTCAGACGTGCCCACAGATGTCTTACAACCTCAGCTATGTTTCGGGCTATCATGCAGGCACAGTCACATATGGAACGGTACACCAGACAGGGTCTGAGGGAGCTGACAGCATGTCGCACAGCCATGACTGACAATATGCGTGACATTGCGGCTGCCATCCGTAATTTCACCGATGTCATAGACAGACGTTGTGGGGACATATTAGACCAGTTCCACAACTACATGTCCATGAGCCAGGGTGATGGTGGATGGTTGAGGCGTCGACGTGGGCGTATGCCAGCAACAGCAGCAGCTGGCATTCGTCGCGGATGACAACAGAGCCGTGGCTGCCCCCATAGTGCCAGCAGCAGCCCCAGCAATGCTGGGTCTGTGCTGTCATCAGACTGCCCCAGCAGACCACGTGCACGTGGCTCTGGCCAGGCCTAACAGGGATCTGTGTCCAGTCAATGAACAACTGCTTCTGATGACAGTACCCAGTCTGGGTTGGTACTGGATATGGTCCGTAGCACCCCTGCAAGGCACAGATACCGTGTCCGTGGTCAGAGACACTGATCTGTATGACCTGGCAGGTACAGTCTGTGGCTGTCCACAAACACCAGTATATGGCAGCCATGAGGTGGAACTGTGTGAATCCATACACACATGTGAATTGACAACACCTAGGGCTACCGCATACACGCACACACTGCATCAACATTGCCCCACCTTGTACTGCTGTCCCTCACCAACACACATACACATACATGTCAATTGGTGGTATCGGTGGCTGACTTAGGCATACAAAGTCCACACCCTGTGCATATGATGAGACTGTGCCACCTCCTGCAATCTGTAACATCAGTGCAGGTACAGGTTAACATGTTGCTGATGCACAGGGTGACTACATAGACGTGTAGTAATGGTATCATGTTATTAACAGTACTGTGTGCTGAAATAATTGTGGGTATATCACAGCATGCCTGATGCAGTAAGGGTATGATTGTCATGTACTGTTGTCTACACCCATGGTAAGTACCATAGTGTATCATCTGCACATGTTGGCATACTGGTGGTAAGGATGTCAACAGAAGGCTACATACATAGGTAGCACAGGGGATAAGGTAATGAAAGAATTAATACGCAATGATGGACATGTAAACTGCAAGTGGCATGTTGCCCACACTGGACTCTGCAATGTGGATGTTTGAGGATGTTGATATGTGTGCAGTACTACATGACTGGTACAGGACACACAAGAGCACCCTAGCACTGCAAGCTCACATCTCATACCATGCTAGACAGCCCAACACACAAAACTAACTGTCACAGGAGGGAGAGTCCCCATACATGTCAGGGATACTGTGGTGGCAGGCCAGGTAGCATACATCCTACTAAGTATGGAACCACTGAGTGAAGGCTCAGTGTCTGTTATTTGACATGTGTATTACTGCAGGTATGAGCACATGGGTTTCCATCCAGTTATTGTACATCCTGACAGTACATGGTCTGTACACTTGTGTGCGCTGAGACTGGACCCTAGCCATCTGACCTGTGTATTTCCATGTACATGTGCATAGTGCCTGCATATTTGCAGTGTTACCTACTGGAAGTGGTACAGCTTGTTTGTTGTACAATGGACTACATGCAGCCCTGCTTACTGTAGCTTTGTTTGCATGCATGTTTGCTTGCAATTACCCTGGAATACTGATCCCACCTGCAATGCAAAGTTACAGAGCTTCTGTGGACTCCTAGTGACATCTGCATAGCTTACTATATGTATGTCCATGTCTCACTTGACAGAATGTCACTGTTTGTCCTGTTCACATGTACGTTGCCTGTGACACATTGCATATGACTTACCTGGCATTTGTCCACGTGAGCAGTCATATATGCTACTGCTAACTAATCACAGGCACTACACCCTCACATATTCATCTTCTGTTGAACCACCTGCTTCGCTAGGGACGGCTTGCACCTGTCACCCCTGGGCTTTTGGATATTGGCAAAGGCTCTTGCTACCCCCATAGTGCCTTTGTTAGGCAAGGCTCAAATGACAAACCCACCTTCATAGGTATCACAAGGGATTAGAAACTAAGAGTAATGCTACCCAATGCCAGAAGTCTAAACCTCAAGATGCATGCACTCGAAACTCTCCTTAGCATGGAGAACATCGATATCTGTGCAGTAACAGATGCCTGGTTCAGGGCTACTGACAGCACCCCAGCACTACCAGGTTATACCTCATACCATGCTTTTCAGCCCCAAAACTTGGAACGAACCACAAAAGGAGGGGGAGTATTGATATTCATCAAAGATACCCACATCAGAGACTATCCATGTGCAGCTAACAATGGGTGAAACTGCCTTCCAGGTTATAGCCTGCTACAGACCACCCTCCCAAACCCAAGAACTGCACTCGGCCTTCCTGAGAACAGTGGAAAATATGAAGGTCTCTCCAAACACCATTATATTGGGTGACGTCAACTACCCAAACATAGACTGGGAGCATGACTCTAGCTCCAACACCCTAGGCCAAAGATTCCTAGAATATATGAGCTCAAATGCTATGGAACAACTTGTTACCACTCCCACAAGAAGGGGAAACATACTGGACCTGATCATCACCAACATGGGGACTCTATGCTCCAGACCAGAAGTGTATCCCTCACTGGTAAGATCAGACCATAAACTAATCTCACTGGATATTCACATCCCAACCCCACCCCCTGCCCAGAACACCACAGTGAACAACTTCTCAAAAGCAAATTCACACTCCTCAAAACTGAGGTGGAAACCTTCAAAGCCCCCAGGCCTGTGGAAACTACAGACCAGACCGCAGATTCCTCTATAAACGCATTCTATGGACACCTTCAGGAATGCATGGATCATGTTATCCTGAATAAAACCAAGACCCAATCCTCCAAAGGCAGACGTCCTGTCTGGTGGACCCCAGCCATAAACAAACTACACAATAGAAGGAGGAAGCTACTAAATGATACAGCAAAATCCCAAAAAGGGAAGGCATCACTGATCAGTATTAGCAAATAACTACAGGCACTCATAGGATTGTCTAAGGCCAGCTTTGAGAGAAATTGCACAGGACACTAATTATAATCACAAGGCTTTCTTTAGTTATGTTAGGAACCTGGGTGGTAATTCCCAGATATGCTCAGAGGTAGTCCAAAATGTCAATAGAAACACCAAACCCACAGACATTGCCAACATTCTAGCTGACAGGTTCAGCGCAAACTTCTCCCCCCCCTCCACACTGAAAGGGCAAATATGTATCCCAGCAGAGTGCTGCCCCCTGACATCTCAGATGCTCAGGTAAGAGCCGCACCCTCCAAAGCAATACACACTGCATCAATGGGACCAGACAGTGTCCCCGCTGTGTCCTACATGAACTCCAAGAAGAGCTACAACCAAACATAAAACTACTGTTCAATCCCAGCCTTACTACAGGATATGTGGCCAAAGAGTGGTGTACAGCAACAGTGGTCCCTCTACAGAAAGGTGGTGCCTCAACGGATCCTGGACACTATCGCCCCATAAGCCACACTAGCTCGGTCTGCAGAGCTATGGAAAGGATCATCATGGACCTCATAAATAAAGATATTGGGGACCTACAGACACTGGATCATACCCAGTTTGGCTTTGTTAAGGGCAGATCCTGCCTCTCAAACCTGGTTGATTTCTTTGAAACAGTCACCAAGGCCATTGACGAGGGGAAGGTGGTCCACACAGCCTACCTGGACCTCACAAAAGCCTTCGATACAATACCCCACTCAGGCATTCTAGAGAAGCTCACCAGCTTAAATATAAGTCCCTATGTCACTAGATGGATTGCACACTGGCTCAAGGACAGAACCCACATGGTTAGAATTGCTGGAGCCATGCCAGACTCCAAACCAGTTACAAGTGGTGTCCCACAAGGCTCAGTCCTGGGACCTCTCTTGTTTGGTATATATTTATCGGAGGTACAGGCCAACATGGAAGGACTGTGGCTGACCAAATATGCAGATGACTGCAAACTGGCCACCATAATCGACTCTCCAGCCGACACAAGCATCCTCCAAAAGGGCCTCATAGAAACAGACAACTTGTGCCAGAGCCATGGCCTCAAGCTGAATGCAAAAAAGTGTATAGTCATCCCCTTTGGCAAAAACAAAGTGCCCACAAAGTACCACATAGGTGGTAATCCATTAATTACAGAAGAAGTAATTAGGGACCTGAGGACCCAAGTTGATAGCAATCTCTCATTTGACAACCACATGGCCAAAGTGGTTAGAAAGACATTTTATATAGCCCACCCCATCATGAAGGGATTCACATCTAGATCAGGGGAGGACATCGTGCCTCTTTACTCATCCCTCATCAGGCCCATAATTGAGTACAATGCCCCTGTTGGGATGTACCTTACCAGACACCTGCAGCAACTGGAAAGACCCCAAAAGTACCTCACCAAGAGGATCAAAGGGCTCAAACAGATGCCATATGCTGACCGGTTAAAGAAACCCCAGCTCTACTCAGTGGCATACCGCCTGTTCAGAGGCGATCTGTGCCTGATGTATAAAGCCATGTCAAACCAGAATTAATGGGCATGCTGCACCTGAGAATATCCAAATCCCATCGAGCTACACGCTTGAGAGACTTGAACCTCAGCACTGAAATAAATAGGACATGCTGGAGGGACAGATTCATAACCCAGAGGCTCACTTCACTCTGGAATAAAATCCCAGTCCAGGTTAGGCAGAGTTCCTCATTGACTCTCTTCAAGAGGAATCTTGATGAGTGGATGGGACATTGTAGGTTTACCCCGGGTATCACTTCTGTGTCACTGTTAGACAGAGGCACAGTATACTAACCTCGAAAAAGGGCATGGCAAGATATATTTACAATGGATGGCGACAGCCAAACACATTCTGGCTAGGTTTATAAATGCCCTAGGGCAGATAGCCTAGTATGAACCTATGAACCTATGACCCTATGTACCTTGTTCCCCATTGGCCCTATGTGCTGTTAATCACCATGGCAATCACAATACTATGGTAGCATGTGCAAAGGTCAGTTGTCAGTCACCTCTATGGTACAGTTGTGGAATATGTGGGTCATGTGGCTATGTCACAGCTGCCACATGTACACAGTCAACCCTCTCCTCTACACATGGACGTACAACACATGTATGAGATGGAACCACATAGCCAAACTGGGGACTAAGCACTCTGAACCCAGTACTGGCATAACCTGTCAGGTGGCATGAAATACTACAGTGACTACAATACCAGTCTGATGTAGACCTACACTGACAGCAATACAAGCACGTGAACACACTGGGCCATTTGTGGAGCCTAAGAATAGCATCCTGCCTGAGTGGCAGACACCTCTGCAGCTGGCACACAGGCATACGTTATGCCAGAACACATCACGCATAACACATAGCACACAAATCCTGTGTGCCAAACAGTCACAGTCTGTACGGCTAGACAACACACCTGCCACAGTTGTGTTAGGTACCTTTATTGTCCGGTACAGTGAGGTCACGCTCACCAGGCTGGACAAGGTGAAGGTCACAGTGATATGCCCGTGGGGCACTATGGTCCACCACATAACACAAGCATACAGGTCAGTCAGAGGCATGGACACATATGACTCAGTCATTGTCCATGCCACATACCTTCTCCTGCTGTACTTATAGGGTGCTGACATCATCAGTGTTTAGAAAGGGGACTGTGCATCCTGTAGTGTGTTCTCCCAGTTGCCAAAAGGGACATTTCCCTCACTCAGAATTGCACACACAATAACCCCCCTCATCCAAACAAACACACTTGCCATTTGAAGGATTCAAACCCCTACCTAACTATGTTATGACACTCAAAACGGACGCATTAGCAGAGTGCGCTATTCGCATTACTGGGAGGCTTTTCTTCTCCTGCTGTACTTATAGGGTGCTGACATCATCAGTGTTTAGAAAGGGGAATGTGCATCCTGTAGTGTGTTCTCCTAGTTGCCAAAAGGGACATTTCCCTCACACAGAACTGCACACACACTAACCCCCCTCATCCAAACACACACACTTGCAGGATTCAAACCCCTATCTAACTATGTTATGACACTCAAGATAGACACATTAGCAGAGCGCGCTATTCACATTACTGGGAGGTTTTCTTTCTCCTGCTGTACTTATAGGGTGCTGACATCATCAGTGTTTAGAAAGGGGAATGTGCATCCTGTAGTGTGTTCTCCTAGTTGCCAAAAGGGACATTTTTCTCACACAGAATTGCACACACACTAATCCCCTCATCCAAACACACACACTTGCAGGATTCAAAACCCTGCCTAATTATGTTATGACACTCAAGACGGACGCATTAGCAGAACGCGCTATTCACTTTACTGGGAGGTTTCCCTTCTCCTGCTGTACTTATAGGGTGCTGACATCATCAGTGTTTAGAAAGGGGAATGTGCATCCTGTAGTGTGTTCTCCTAGTTGCCAAAAGGGACATTTCCCTCACACAGAATTGTACACACACTAACCCTCTTCATCCAAACACACACACTTGCCATTTGCAGGATTCAAACCCCTATCTAACTATGTTATGACACTCAAGACGGACACATTAGCAAAGCGCGCTATTCACATTACTGGGAGGTTTCCCTTCTCCTGCTGTACTTATAGGGTGCTGACATCATCAGTGTTTAGAAAGGGGAATGTGCATCCTGTAGTGTGTTCTCCTAGTTGCCAAAAGGGACATTTTCCTCACACAGAATTGTACACACACTAAACCCCCGCATCCAAACACACACTTGCCATTGGCTGGATTCAAACTCCTACCTAACTATGTCATGACACTCAAGACAGACACATTAGCAGAGTGCGCTATTCGCTTTACTGGGATGTTTTTATTCTCCTGCTGTACTTATAGGGTGCTGACATCATCAGTGTTTAGAAAGGGGAATGTGCATCCTGTAGTGTTGTTCTCCTAGTTGCCAAAAGGGGACATTTCCCTCACACAGAATTGCACACACACTAACCCCCTCTCATCAAACACACACACACTTGCCATTTGCAGGATTCAAACCCCTATCTAACTATGTTATGAAACTTAAGATGGGCATATTAGCAGAGCGCACTATTCACATTACTGGGAGGTTTTTCTTCTCCTGCTGTACTTATAGGGTGCTGACATCATCAGTGTTTAGAAAGGGGAATGTGCATCCTGTAGTGTGTTCTCCTAGTTGCCAAAAAGGGACAGTTCCCTCTCACAGACTTGCACACATACCAACCCCACTCACACACACACACACACTGAGCATTTGCAGGATTCAAACCCCTACCTAATTATGTTATGACACTCAAGACGGACACGTTAGCAGAGCGCACTATCCCGATTACTGGGGATCTGCTCTGCACCTGCAGTATTTATAGAGTGCTGACATCATTATTTCTACAGAGGTATGTACATCTAGTACTACCTGTCAGGTTGGGGATAGCATATATATGCATTTGCAGCCACCTAAGTCAGGGTCAGATATGCACATGGCACTGGCAGGTTATGTTGTATACCATGCTTCGTGACCACAGGACCTGTAACACACAACACAACCAGTCCTGACCACCCTTCCCACATCCAGGACACACACTTTGCTTCCCTGGGCACAGTGCCAAGATATGCAGGTGTTCACATACACCATTCCAGTTGTTAATGTCAGGTACAGGCATATTGTGTGTGGGAACTACTCAGGCCTCTACAACATTACCCTACAGCCACTACAATTTGTGAGTCCATGTGCTATGGCAGAACCACTCACCACAGCCACAAGGGGGGAATACATATTGCACCTGACCATCTACAACATGGGTACTCACTGTTCCACACCAGAGGTAGACCACCATTGTTGATATCTGACCATACCCACCTTTCCCTGGCCATCCATATCCCATCCCCAACCCCAGGCAAGGTTGTCACTGCAAACAAACTGTATTTATCAAAAGCAGACTTTACGCTTGTGAAGACTGGGATGGAAGACTTCAAAGGACTCTGCATAATCCTTGACAATTGCATTCTATGAGCATGTGGAAGGTTTGCATTGATCATGCTATCCCAAATATACCCATGACTGCTCCACAACAGGACACCTGTCAGATGTACACCAGCCATATATGAGCTGTCCAACAGAGTGAGCTAATACATTGCAGAGCAGTAGCCCACAGAGGGAGGACATCTCTGAACAGTACCGGCACGACACTTCAATCCCTCATAATCATCAGGACACAGTGTTGACAGTGAAATTGTCCAGACAATGCAGATAAGGCTCCCCTCAGTCTGTTATTGACGCCCACTTACTGTTAGAGGTCCTCAGCAACCCTCTTCCAGCACACACCAACAACATGGGTGTGGCTTAGCAAATTCAAACCCTGGGATCTCCACTGTGTACCTGCTTGACAGAGGCACAGCACACTAGCCTCACACGGTGCCTTATGTGACCTACTTTACAGTGGCACAGTAGACTACTGTACTGGGGAGGCAGACGCCAAGCACACTCTGGCTAAGCTGTCATTCCCTAGGGCAAACAGCCTAGTGTTGACCTCTACACCCATATGTTTAATTGTCAAATGCACATTATTTGTTGCTGATAGACTGTTTGCAGGTCTTTATTGCCATAGCATTCCCTGTTTGTATGAACAACTTGTGTATCTGTGGAAGATGTTGGCATATGGGAGGGATCCACTATATCACGTATGTCTCTGTAGTCATTTAACTGTGTGCACTGGGCAGATTGCTGTAATGTGGTTGGTTCCTGGAATAACATGTACAAATACCAGATATGTGTGGCCAACTGCTAAACTGAGATTTGGCCTAAGTGTGTGAGCATGCCCAGTTCAGCATTCCCATGGCATGTTGTCTGACATATGTCTCATTTATCAAAGTGTGTGAGCATGCCCAGTGTGAGCTTTCCATATGTTGAACTCTGCAGCCCACCACATTTGTGGATGAGTGTGAACTTCAACAAATATCTCCCGTTTATGGTTGTGTTGTGTGTCATGTTGTGTAGTTACTGTCCGACTGCTTTGTGTGTGAACACAACAGGGATTATACTGTGCCTGCAGGGTTTGCATGGGATACTTTGCATACAGTTGTCAACATCCTTTCATACTGACCTAACACTGTAGTACCGTATAGTGTACTGGTTCAGTACTTTGACTGTGGTGGACAGTATCCTGGGCTTTAGTCCTATCACTGCTTTACATTTCCATAGTGAGCACAACAGCCTGGTTAGGGGCCAGTTGTGCACATCTGACCATGTTGCATTATGTTCAGATATGAACTACTTAAACCAGGCTTGTCCAACATTGGTAGTGTATTCCACAACATAGGTGTACATTTGCAAACACTAGCGATGTGCCCTAGGCCATTTCTAATGCTAGTCGGAGAGTGTGTTTGTCCTTCGACACACATTGTAAGTGGAGTTTGCCATGACATATGTCATGGTTAGTATACTGTGCCTCTGTCTACCTGTGACATAACAGTGATACCCAGGGTAAACCTACCATCTCCCATCCACTCATCAAGATTCCTCTTGAGGAGAATCGATGAGTGACTCTATGGATAGCCTGTACTGGGAGTTTACTCATGAGTGGGGGTGGCTTCTGTGTTATGGATCATGCAGTACAGCTTGTCCTATGTATGTCAGTGCTGGGGTTCAGGTCTCTCATGTACATAGCTCACTGCCATTCAGATTGTACAAGGTGCAGCATGTTTATTGATTCCAGCTTGGACATGGCTTTATACATCAGGCACAGCTTGCCTCTGGGTGGGCAGTATGGCAGTGTGTGTAGCTGCAGTTTGTTTAATCAGGCAACACATGGCATCTGTGCAAGCTCTTTGATACTCCTGGTGAGGTACTGTTGGGGACTTTACAGTTGATGGAGGTGTCTGCTGAGGTACATCCCACAGGGGCTATTGTAGTCAATTGTAACGCTGATGAAGGATGACTGCAGAGCCACAATCACCTCACCTTATCTAGATCTGACAACCTTCATGATTAGGTGGGTATATGGTATGTTTCTGTAAACACTACAGCCACATGTTTGTCCAATGCAGGATATCTATCACCTTGTGTCCCCAGGTCTCTCATTACATGTTAAGTACATAATGGGTTAACACCTATGTGGTAATTGGTGGGCACTTACTGTATATCCACGGGGTTGACTATACACTTTTCTGCAATTAGCTTGCTGACATGACTATGGCACCAGTTGTCTGTTTCTATGTGGCCCTTTTGTGGGATGCTTGTGTCAGCTGGAGGGTCAGATATGGTGGGCAGTTTGTAGTCCTCTGCAAACATGTTCAGACACAGTCCTTCCATGTTGGCCTGTACCTATGGGACATATATACCAAACGAGGGAGGTCCCAGGACCAAGCCTTGTGGGATGCCAGTTATATCTGGTTTGTAGTCTGACATGGCTGCAGCATGTCTGACCATGTCAGTTCTGTCCTTGGTCTGGTTTGCAACCCCTCTACTGACATAGGGGTTTATATTTAAGCTGGTAAGCATATCTATAATGAACATGTAGGGTATTGTATAGAAGCCTTTGCAAGGTCCAGCTACACTGTGTGGACCACATTGCCCTCATCAATGACCTTAATGACTGTTTCAAATGAGTCAAACATGTTTAGGGGCAGGATCTGCACTTAAGAAAGCCACACTGGGTAGGGTCCGGTGTTAGTAGGTCCCCAATATCTTTATGTCTGCGGTACATGCTGATCCTTTCCATAGCTGTGCAGACCAAGCTTCTCAGGATTCTGGGGTGGTAGTTTTCAGTATCCATTCAGGCAACACCTTTGTTGAGAATGACCACTGTTGTTGTACACTGCTCTTTGGGTACATATCCTGTGGTAAGGCTGACACTGAGCAGTAGTGTGATTTGGCATTCCATTCTCCTTGGAGTCCATGTTGGACTCAGCCCAGGACACCATCTCATACCATTGCTGCTGTGTGTTTTGCTTTGTAGATGCTGGCTGTTACCTCAGCATCTGCAATGTCAGGGGGCCAGCAGTCTGCTGGGATAGATATTTTGCATTCTGGGCGGGGGTTGCACTGCACCTGTCAGGATGTATGTTGGCAATATGTGTGTGTGTTTGGTATGTTGTTTGTAATATTTGTGTGATTCAGAGCATATCTGTGAATTCCCAACATGGTTCCTACCATCAGTTGTGCAAGCCTTGGGATTATCCTTAGTGTCCTGTACAATTTGTATCTTCATAGGTTCATAGGTTCATACTAGGCTATCCACCCTAGGGCATTTGTAAGCCTAGCCAGAGTGTGTGTGGCTTTCGCCACCCCTTGCTATGTGAATATTATGGCCATTTATGATTTGCTTTGCTGTGCCTCTGTCTGGATGTGACACAGTGAAGACCCCCAGTGTAAATCTACAATCATCCATCCACTTGGCAAGATTCCTGTTGAAGAGTGTCAGTGAGAGGCTCTGCCTAACATGGAGTGGGATTCTGTTCCAGGGTGTGGGGAGCCTCTGGGTTATGTATCTGTCCCTCCAGCACATCCTATTTCATTATGTGTTGAGGTTGACATCTCTCACTCTCACAGCTCCGATGGCTTTGAGTTTTCTGGGGTGGAGCATGTCCATTACTCCTGTGTTGGACATGGCCTTGTACAACAGACATACAATGCCTCTGTGTAGGCAGTATGTGACTGCATTCAGCTGGGGTGTCTACAGCCAGGCAGCATATGACATATATTTGAGACCCTTTATCCTCTTGGTGAGGTACCTTTGAGGTCTTTCTAACTGCTGCAGGTGTCAGGTAAGGTACATCCCAAATGAGGCATTGTACTAGATTATGGGTCTGATAAGAGAACAGTATAGGGGCACAATGACCTCTGTTGATGTAGATGTGAATCCTTTCATGATACGGTGTCCAATATAGACAGTCTTCCTAGCCACATTGGCAATGTGAGTGTCACATAACAGGTTACTGTCCAGTTGTGTCCCTAGGTCCCTGATTACTCCTTCCATACATAATGGTTTACCACCTATGTGGTAATTTGTGAGTACCTTGTTTGGTATTTGGTGGGACATTCATACTGTCCAGTGTCTTCAGGATGGCTGGGTGGGGTTCCTGTGTGTGAGAGTGTGGTCTGTAGCATGCTACAGACTGTACAGCAGTCTTGCCTACGGTTAGTTGCACATGGGTGGACTCCAATGCCTTGTGCATTGTCAGTTACCTGGACGTATGGGTGTCTGTGCTGAATATGGATACTCACCCTCCTTTTATGTTTTGTTCCAGGTTTTGGGGCCATAATGCATGATATGTGGTATAACCTGGTAGTGCTGGTGTGCTGTCAGGAGGCTTGCAGCAGGTTTCTGTCACTGCACAGACATCGATGTTCTCCATACTGGGGATGGCCTCGAGCATGCATATTGAGGTTTACACATCTGGCATTGGTCAGCATTACCCTTATGTTTCTTTCCACTTATGTTTTGTAGGGTGGTGGGTTAGTCTTTTCAGCCTTGCCTACGAAAGGCTCTATGGAGGTGGCAAAAGCCTTATCCAATATCCAGATGCCCAGGGTAACAGGTGCAAGCCATCCCTGGAACAGCTGCGTGGCTTGTCAAGCATGACATCCCAAGCAGACAGACATTGGATCCCCTTGGAATGACACCAGTAATTGTGCCACTTGTTATAACTGATCATTCCGTGTTTGTACTGTGGCATCATTCTTGGTGAGGGTAGGATGCTGCAAACGGTCAGTGTCATACCGGCCTGGACTACATAATCGGAGAGCTCATCTATGTCTCTTTTCATGTAGTCCAGGGAGGTACATCTCAGGTCATTCACACCATCATGGACTATGACTGCATCATATTTCTACTTGCTTTGGGGTGACCTGCATACTTGTGTTATGTGGTGTATTGTAGCAGCCTACAGGCAGCTTACTGTACCCTTTCCCTTGTTCAGTCTGGTTTGCGGGACAGCAGTGTGTCTCACTATGGAGTCACCTATTACAACTGTATCAGGCATGTTGTTTCTCCTTCTGGCCTGTGACTGTTTGGCACACCAGCTTTGTGTACTATGTGTTGCATGTGCTATGTTTGGAGGTTGTTTGATTGGGTGTCTGCTTTGGAGGCCTCTGTTGGTGTGGTGTGTTTGTAATTCGGGCCTCCGGGAATGTTTTTCTGTGTTTATGTCTTTGGTTTGCAGTTGTGATAGGTCTATGTGGGACTGGGTTTGTGGTGTGCGTGGTTACCTTCTCCTCCTGACTAGTTTTGGGAGTACTGAGTTGAGGGAGCTCAGCCTCCAGTTTGGATAGATGGTTGCATCTCTCACATATATTTGTATTTCTTGGGGGGAGTTGGGGGTTGTCTGTGTACTTGGGGCAGGTGTAACATTGCCTCAAGATTCACAGATTCAACTTGTTGTAGCTGGCCTTAGTGGATTGTATGTGTGGACATATTTTATTGCCATACTACTGATCAGTGATTACTTCTTTTTATATGTTTGCTCTATCATGTACTAGCTTCCTCATTCTCTTGCATGGTTTGGTTATGGCTGATGTCCACCATGCCAGATGCCTGCGTGTATGGCATTGTGTCTTGTTTTAATTTAGGATTGCATAATCCAAGCATTCCTGGCAGTGTTCATGGAATGCCTGTATAACAGGTTCTGAGGTGTGGCCCATATTTTGCACCTGCATAGGACCTTTAATGGATTCCACATCAGTTTGGAGGAATGCAAATTATGCTTTACACATGTTTTTCACTGTGGTTTTCTGGCCAGGGACTGTGGTCAGGATGTGTATATCCAGTGTGATTACTCTATGGTCTGGTCTTACCAGTGAGCAATACACTTCTCATCTTGCCATCCAGTACCCATGTTGCTGATTATCACATCCAGTATGCTTACCCCTCTTGTGGGAGTGGTACGTTGTTCCTGGGCATTTTGGTTTATGGATTCTATGAACTTTTGTCCTACAGTGTTGGAGCTAGTATAATGCTCCCAGTCTATGTCTGGGTATTTTCAGTCACCCAATATAATGTGGTTTGGAGGACTTGATATATTCATGTATTCCAACATAGGCCAGGTGCAGTTCCTGGTGTTGGGATGGTAGTCTGTAGCAGGCTATAAACTGGGGGGCAGTTTTAGCCACTGTTACTTGACCATGGCTAGTCCATGCTGCTTCTTGTTGTGGTACCAACATGGGGGTGTGGTTATCCTTGACAATTATTGCTAGTCACCCTCCTTTTGTAGCTTGTTCCATGTTTTGAGGCTGTACAGCACAGTATGAGGTGTAACCTGGTAGTGTTAGGGTGCTGTTGTGAGCCTTGACCCAGTTTTCTGTTACAGCACAGATATCAACATTCTCCATACTGGGTGAGTTTAGACTGCATGCATCTTGCTGTTTAGACTTCTGGCATTGGGTAGCATTACATCTAGGTTCTTATCCCTTCTGATACCTATGGAGGTAGGTTTGTGATTTGAGCCTTACCTATTCAGGGCACACTGTGGGTAACAACAGCCTTTGCCAGTATCCATACGGCCTGCACTGATAGGTGCATGCCAGTCCTAGCAGGTGGAGCATCATGTCATGCTCAGCATGTCATCCCAGGCTGGCACACATTGGATCCCCTTTGACTAACTGCAATACTTCAGCCAATTATTGCACTTGATCATCTCATTGTCATATTGTGGCATGATGCTTGGTGAGGGTAGGATGTTAGTCACGGTCCTCAGGTGTGCATATAGTACATGGTGTTACATTACTTAACACATGGCATTCATGCCTCAGGTGGTGCTGTAGGGCTGCCTCTGTCGGATGCACATATTACACTCCCTGTACATGTTTGTGAGCAGGTCATGTCATTTTAGGCATCCCTGTTATTATTTGAGTGAGTCAGAGGGGGTATCATTCCCAGGGTTCCTACTGAGCCAGTGTATGTGCTATGCGTTGCCTCTTTGCCAAGGCCAGGGCATACTGGGCACGCCTCCTTCTGCCTACTGGGGCAGGCTCAGGTTGTTCCTCCTCTGAGTCACGCTCTGCCTGTGATGGCCTTGGCAATGGTTGGGGGCTGTTTGGCCCAGCCCTATGCTGGTCCTGCTGCAGCTGTTTTCGCAAGATCATATTATGTAGCATAGCACATACCATGACAATTTGGGTACATGTAGTTGGTGTGTACTGCAAGGCTCCACCAGATGTGTCCAGACACTGGAACCATGACTTGAGCAGCCCAAACACACGCTCTATTACATTACGTGTTTGTGCGTGTGCCTCATTATGGCGTTCCTGTTCAGGTGTGTGTGCATTTCTGATGGGTGTCATCAGCCACTGCTCCAGTGCATAACCTGCATCCCTCACTAGGTGTCCATGTGGGATGTCCCCATTGGCAAATGTCTGGTACAGCTGCGTCAAATGCCAGATGTGGGAATCATGGTAGCTCCCAAGGCAGCCAGCACACACATTCATTATTATGCCCTGGGCATCACACACGACCTGGCAGTTGATGGAGGGGAAGCCCTTGCGGTTAATGTAGGCCCTACCCCGCTCATCAGCTGGTGCTTTGATGCGTATGTGCGTGCAGTCTATTGCACCCACTACCTCAGGGTATTCCGCTATTTGCTGGAAGAGACGCATATTACTGGCCAATACCTCACGGGCATTGGGGAAATATACATGATCACCGACATGTGCTGACATGGCATCCAGGAACTGGTGCAGTACCCTGGAGGCTGATGCCTGTGATATCCCCATCATATCACCAGTTGGTGTCTGGAAGGTACCTGTTGCTAGTATTCTTAGGCCAACACATACCTTGGTTTCCACTGGGATGGGTTCCCCTCTGTTGGTTCTGTGTGTGAGGCGTGACCTGCACAGCTCCACTATTTGCTGCAGGAGCTCTCTGTCCACTCTATAGCACTCTACTATCTCCAGCTCATGTAACCCGTGGTAGGTGACCCTGGGCCTGTACACTCTTCTCCGTCTCCTCACTGTGGGTTGTCTGGCACCATCTGCATTGTCACCACCCTCAGCAAGTCACCTATGTCTCATTATGACAGCTATGGCAGCCCCTAACATTTCTGCTCTGAGTTCAGCTTTTTCAGTTTTCACTTCTAATAGCTTACTCCTGTCTTGCAGTGTCTCTTGAGAGAAACATCTTGCACTGCTGTTTGCAGAGTTTTAAGTGCTTGGCTGAGCTACTATTCTGCCTGTGTAATTGCCTGCTTCTAATTGTTTTCACCTGCTAGCTCCAGCAGTATTCCCTGCTAGCTTCCTACTAATTCTGTTGCTTCCTTTTTCCTTTCTGTTTCCTCAGGGGGGGAGCAGCGTGCATACTAGCAGAAATATGCTCACAGTGGCTTACACGTGCGCCCACATGCTTACACAGTTCAGAATCTGCTTATTTGGTTAAAACACGCGCACACCTGCACAAACAGTGTTAAACATCTCCCAACATGCTCCCACATGCTCAGTCTGCCTTACACGCGTGCACACTGTCTTACTCACGCTTCATGGTGCGCACACGTGCGCATGCATGCCCAGCAAGAAACTTTGGTGTAGGCAACAGTGTACACCTTCCATTTCTTGACTTTCCCATGCTTATGTTGTGGCAGTCCTCTTTCCATGATATGTGTCTGACATCTGTCATGTAACTCTGACCTCCAATGAACTGCATTTCTTTCTGCCATTCCCCCCTGTGATGTCACCTATCTCCTACTCTGTTCCTCCCCCTTATGTAACTCTTACACTACTCAGAATGTGCTCATTTGCTATGTGACAGTGGAATTCAGTATGCTAACACTCATTTGCATCAGATTGCCTACTAATGCTTAGTTACATCTCTTAGACTCAGCTTCCCCCCTTAGCAACCACTAAACGGTGGCCATGTTGTTTTTGGTCTGCTGGTCCCTGCATTGTAAATCCATGTATTGCATAAAACCCACATTTGTGGGTTTATAACCTTCGTTTTATGTTTTATATAGCGCAGCCCATTTGCGGGCTGTGCTGCTTAAACACCGGGCGAAAAAAATTATTTATTTCTCATATTTGCATGGGGGTACCTTGCCAATGGTCACATATTTGCCATTGGCATGCTGCCTGACACATATGCACCCTTTATTTGGAGCTGACATGGCTCCATTGTGCAGTTTGCAGAAACGTACTCAGTTGTCAACTGAGTACATTTCTGCAGCTAAAACGGCTCTTACACGGGCTGCTTTGGGCTTCTTGGATCGCTAATCAACCTCATTTGCATGGTATTCGGCTGCAAGTGAGGTGATTAGCTTATCCACACCCACTCCATGTAAGAGACGTTTTAGCTGGTCTCTTACACGGACTTTGGGCTGTTCCTGGATCGCGAAGGCTGCATGGAGTCTTACACTACTCTTAGACTCCGTGCAAGCCTTCGTGAATCCTGCCCAATGTTTCTGAAAGCATTAATGTTTTCTACATATAGAAGAGGACTGAAGATAAGACACAAACACACATCACATAGTGTATGTTTACAGTGCAACCCAAGAATCTTGTAGCTGAAGGCAGCTGTATATCTGGTTCTCATGTTTCTATGAATAGAAGCTTTTAAGGGCAATAAAAACAATACTTTTTTATCTCAGTGGCTAAAAGATAATATTTTCTGAATGCATTCAAGTTGTCTTCTACATCTGTGAGAGGAAAAACGATAAGTCAAAAATAGATAGCATAGTGCAAGTAGAAGAACAAGAAATACCATCCATATTGTCATGGATAACCTTCATTATAGGCCAATTTAAGCTTGTGAATGTAGCTGTCAGTCTGTGACAATTGTTCCTATTAGGAGGGTTAAGATTCATTGTTTGAAGATGTACATAGTTTTGTGTGTTTGTAATAAGCTAATAAGTTACAGGTATGTTCTGGGGGGGATGTTTGTTTTTTTGTTTGAGGGTTTTCATTAAAACAAAAAGTCTTACGAGATGCAGCCTAGGTTCAAATGGATATGACAAGAACCCATTCTATAAATGATCAGCCTGATGAACATTAGTGTATGGATGTAGCATAAAAGATGAAGCAAGACATTTAAAACAGCTATTATATATAACAAGTGGTAATAACCTCTTATCATAATGGCAACACTTTATATTTATCTTTTAATGTGAATAGTCTCATGGGTATATACAAAAAGAAAGAGGAGTACACTTTATTACAAATGCAGGGTGCATATAGTTATGCTACAGGAGACACATTTAGAAAGAGCTGAGTATGTGAATTTGATAAAGGGAGAATTTCATGATGATTATTCAGTAGAATATCCGGGACAAAGGAGAAGGGAAGTACTTCTATAATTACTAGAAGAGTTTCAATAGTGATACAAGAGGAAAAACAAAAGGTACTAATGGTAGATTAGTAGTAGTAAGGGTTTTATGGTAAGGGAGGAAGATTACATTGGCATATATTTATAATCCAGCTAAATACTGCTATAATTGAGTTTAAGAAATTTCTGGGAGAAGTAATCGTCTTTCAGCAGGGAGTAATAGTTATAGATGGGGGCCAGAATTTGATTTTCAACAGTGAATCTAACAAATAATTCAAATCTGTACTTATATGTCATTTCAAAATCTGATTATTGCATTTGATCATTTAAACTGCTGCTGTTGTTATAATTTGAGTTTATGCAAAATACATGACCATATATGACCATTTCTTTGCATATTCTGAGAAAATAAATCACTTAAGAAATGGATGTATACCTGTTTCTGTGTTTGAATACACAAATTGTATAGAATAAACTCAAAAATAATTTATTAGAGAACAGCATTTAATTATAGCCACTCTCACTGACTGGACCATAAATTACACATCATCAATACAAAGTTGTATGCTCACAAAAGAGAAACAAAATAAAAAAGCAAATACTACTCCCATCCTGTATCTGAGATGGCATTAAACACCACAGTAAGCTATATCTGCCACCCCATATTAAAAAAAGCCTGGCCTGCAAAACTGCTAGCCCAATTCAGCACCACCCTAACAACCATCTTTAAAAAGAATAATCCATTAGTTACAGCCAGTATTACCAAAGTTTTATAGTTAAAAAAATGTATTCATTATTCAGTATATTCAATGCATGCTTGTATGAGAGCCAGAGCCTCTTGTGGATTTTGGTGGATGCAAAACAGGGATAATATTCTGGAGAAGATGCCAGTCTATCACAGAGTATACACATGCACTCAGTCATACATGACATACACATCTATAGTTCTACAGTCAACAATTTATATGCAGCATATTCTGAGAGTTGGTTGGAAACTACAGCCTCAGAAAAATCAATGTGGGTGCACAGGGTGCATGCAGAGTCAACAAAAAAGGGTCCCAAACTAGGAGTCATATTTGAAAATCAAGCACTGTCAGAAATCATTGCTAATTGCTGTGTTTGTGTGCCACCCTGCACACAATGTAGTTTTGTAAAATGCTTTTTTTTCCTGTGGTATGACCATTTCTCTTTGTGATATACTGCTCAAGTAACAAGACCACATTATCTGCCATTCACTTGTACATATCCTGTCTGCTAAAATGACAGTGCTAGCAACTTTTCCCATGGCATATAGATATATAGATAAAGCTAGTTCTGGTTTGTGACTCTGCAGCAATGAGTGGTGATGACAAATTTCTGAGTCATATGAGTACTGTTATTTATACAGTTAGGCTATACTATGCTACTTCTGTCCCATATTGTCCTCAAGATGTATCCAAGACTCATATCCTGAGTAGTAAGAACAGACTCTTCTTGGACTACTTTTGAAATGGGGGCTTATTTGCAGGGAAATCACAGAATGAAGAGTACCATAAAAACAGGTCATTCATACATTCTTAGGTATATTTGTTCACAAGGGCAGCGCACTGATCAGCACCGACCAATTTCATGCTCAACCTGGGTGAAATACAAAATATGTCACAAAAAATAAGAAAACAGGCAGCAATGTAGGCAATGAGGGAGTAATTCGGATTAGTTACATAGAAAAAATGCATATGCACATTATGTAAACAAGCAGAGTATAATGTACAATGTCTATAACAGTTTCTAAAGTGGTTCAACCTTCAGGATGTTTTTGAGAAGAGAAGAGAAGAGAAGAGAAGGGAAGAGAAGAGAAGAGAAGAGAAGAGAAGAGAAGAGAAGAGAAGAGAAGAGAAGAGAAGAGAAGTAGAAATGAGATAAGGGATAGTTTATTAGGTGATATGTCCTGTGCTGAATGCAGAGCAGTTAGCTTGGATGAAAATGTGCTTCTTGAGATATATTCTGAATTTGGAGTAAGTGTTAAATTTCCTTTAGGTCGATGGGGAGGACTTTCCAAAGAGTAGGTGCCTGAGGGGCTATAAACTAAACTTAAGTTACCAAAACACAATGTTTCATGAATGGCTAGATGTATGTTGGCTTTGTTTATATTACTGTTATATGTGCATATGTACACAGAAACACACACGCCGTGCACACACACACACACACACACACACACACATATATATATATATATATATATATATATATATATATTGTGTGTGTGTGTATACACACACACACACACACACACACACACACACACACACACACACACACACACACACACACACACACACACACACACACACGTCTACTTCAGAAGAACGAAATACCCAAAATACCACAACACTGACTTTCACAATCCCGAGGCAAGAAGGCTGACACCATCAGAAACCCGACATCCTGGAACACCAATTGCAAACTCTAGGTGAGTAACCACTTGTCCAAAAAAATATAAAATTAAACCTAAAGCAAATGAAACCTACCGATGTGAGGAGCTTTGTCCTCCACACCCCTAACTAAATATACCAACTCCAAGGTCACACTACTGTGGGGTAAGGGACAAAGTTCAACATGGTGGCCAAGTGGTTACTTACCTGGAGTTCGTAGTCAGTGTTCTGGGACATTGGTTTTCTGATGTTGTCAGCCTTCTCATCTCGGGATTGTGAAAGTCAGTGTTGTGGTATTTCAGCCTTCTAAAGTAGACATATATATATATATATATATATATATATATATATATATATGGTTCCCTGCAACATAATGAATGTATATTTGTTTGATAATTCCAAGGGATGGTTCAAATTAGTGAATGTTGGAATTGTCAAATGGTCAGAATTGCAAACTTTTGTTTTATCAAAAAAGTTAAATTAGTTTGAGTAGAGGTGGGAGTGTCTGTGCATGTGCTTGAAGGCTAGGGTTATGGTCCTCTCAACCTCTTAATGTTAGAAATCTTGACAAAGCTTGACAAAATGGGAGAGCAAAGGCCCCAAAATAGGGGCATATTTTAAATATTAGTTTTATAAACTTAGAAAGTTGCTAGAATAACATGGTTTGTGTCAACATGCATTTTTCTGAAGGATTTGAAGTCTGAAACTCAAATGTATACCATTATTTAGTGACTTCAGTCATCAGATTATCACAGTGATTTGCCAGAAAATCAGACATTTTATGAGGAACAGATCAAAAATATGAGGCCAAAATCTGGACAGTTGAAAGGTGTGATCCTGCATGAGCTTCAGTAATAACTACCCAGCTTATTCTCCTTTTGCACCCTGCAATATGTGAAATATCTCCCCGAGTTACAGTAAGTAACCTGATATCAGGCTGAGGTGGGATTAAAGGAAATATACACCCACAAACCTCAGCCCAATTCATGTTACCTCTATGGAATTGCAAAAAAAAAAGTCTTGCAGTAGGATATGCATATGATAAAGGACTAACTAGCACATAAAGCTTTTATCTGTTAGCATGTCATAGTCTGAACAATATGAGCATATTATACCTCTCAACTGTACAGACTTCCGCAGACTGCACAGATTTTTGCAATATATTCTTGGTCTGTTCCTCATAAAAATTGTGTTTTTTGGCAAATCACTGGGATGATCTAAGGATTAAAGTCACTAACTAATGACACGCATTTAAGTTTTATCTTCCAGAAAATGCATTCTAACACAAATTCTGTTATTATAGCAATGTTCTAAGTTTATAAGAGCAATATTTAAAATATCTCCCTAGTCTTGTCCTTTGTCGCCCCATTATGTGAGGTTTTGTCCAGATTTCTTGCATTAAGCGGTTGAGAGGTACGGAGCACATGTATGTGCAATATTGAGATGTGTACAATGTACAGCAATATGCAAAAGCAAATCAGTAATGTTTCATACATACTAGTAATGTGATTGTGAAACCATTATTATATGCTCACATACCACTCTTAAACAGTACCAGGAACTATTACCCCTTATCACGTACTAGTAGTACAGGCTTTGGCATGCTGGGAAAATGTAGTTATATCAGAAGGAAACTCGGATCCTAGCATCTCCAGTTGCAGTTAACATATGCAAATGAGGTGGAGTTACTGAATAGCGCAAAGGGGTGATCATGTCTGTGTATTCCATCGTATAGGCAGAGAACCATATTGTTCTTTACAGAGGAGGTAGCTGACATCAGGGGAGGGTGTCTCCAATGACTTCTAAGCTTACTTCAGCTTGTTTGCGTGACATGTCTCAGTGCTGAGTGTATCCCTCACTTCTAAGCTTTGTTTAGCAAAGGGGAGCATGTTTCTGCATGTTTGCATGGTGCGTCGCTATGCTGGACATGGAAGTCTGTGGGGGTGTGTGCACTGATTGCTAAGCTGTGTTTACCTTTTGGGTGTGGGTTTGCATGCTGGTCCACAGTGCTGATTGTATCTAAAACCCAGTGACAATGCTTTACTCTGTCTTTCTTATCACACTACAGTTAGCATAATAAATCCATACATACCACACTCACAGTACAACCTGGCCAGATGCCCAACATGGGACCCAACATTTTGAGCCCTCTCAGCTGCAGATGTTGGTAGAGAAGCACACTGTTATGCATACCAGTTCTGCAGACATTCAGATAACATATTGGTAAAACAGAGGAAAAATTACTTACATATTTGTGGAGCATTCCCTGCTCTAGCTTCTTGGACCCAGGTGTCTAATGTTCTCCTCTTTCTCCTCTTCATGTCATCATAATGGTGACAACACTGCTCAACTTGCAGGGTATACTAGTTACCCTGGTGAGTTCCCTGGCCAACCAGTCCCAGGCCTCCTCCTTACACTAGAAGCCCTTTAAAGCACCCTGCAGCAGCCTGGGTTCATGATTTTCTACCAAGAGCCCAACAAAGACCCTGGATTCCTGTTACCCCATCTCTGCTCCTGAAAGCACGTACCTTTACCAACACTGACTGCTATATCCACAGTAGATAAGACTCCAAAGACTCCAAAGACTGTTGCAGAATTATCACCTATTGCATAAAATATAGGCTGTTTTTCCACCCTTACACGTCACAGAGCAACATTCAAAAAAGTGCCAAGTTGCTTAGTAGTGCACAAACAAGCTAAGCTCAGCTAAACAGTATGAGAACTTGCACAAGCAAGGGTTTAGCTGAGATTAGCGCTGCACAAACCAAAGCAGCTGCATGTTTAAACAGAGCTCATCCCAGTGCAGCAGTGCCATATTTCACAAATTTGTCTTTAAAGTTAAACATATAATAAATTGATTTCTAGACATCTTATCATTGCTATAGACTCAAACCCAGGACCTTCGGTATCTCTACTCATTTATCTACTTGTATACCTTCACATATACTACTGGGCATGCCATGTAACCTGCTTAAATAGATACAGGCATATATAATTAATTACATCTGGTTTCTAGTTTTAGATGTCTAGCAACTGTCGGCTGTATATGTATTAGTGCCGCTAGGCTCTGCAACACTCTGCGCTTTGCCGCACAAACAACAATTATAAAAAAAACAGAAAAGAATATTAAAAATTGCATAACTACATGATTATGATAATTAATGACATCCAGTTTCTATTTTTAGATGTCTGGCAGGTGTCAGCTGTCTATATGTGAGCACAATGGCATTGCTGCATGCAGTGCAAACATGCAAAAAAAAATGGAAAAAAATATATAAATTTAAATATTACATATTTGACCCAATACACAGTGTTTCAATAGTAGCGGGGAGCAGTACTGGCCATCCATGACCACGGGTAGCCTCTACACTTTTCCCTACACTGACGCTGTCCCTCTGCAGGGCGCCATCATTAATATGCACAGCATGCTGCTGAAGGGGAACTGTGGCCATGTACACAGATACATTCTGTGTAGGCGCGACATGGAGCCTACACCGATTTTATTAAATCCTGGGGTATATATATATATATATATCTATATATATATATATATATATATATATATATATATCCCCCCCACTGGGGAACTAAATTGAATTGCATCCCCTTTAGTTGTCATCTATTTAGTTGATAAAATTTAGTCAACTACATGGATGGTTGATTGCACAATTCTCAGAGTAGGGAAATATGCCCTTTCTATGAGATTATGCTATCTCAGAGTAAGTATATATAAATTGCAGCCCTCTCCCCCTGCAAAAAAATTATGTTTAAGGCTTTTTTTTTAAAGTTTGTTTTGCAAGCACAGAAATTTTTGCTCGGCACATGTGTAGTAGCATACTGAAGTTTACAAAGTTGAGTTGATATGTGGGTTATTATTCATTCTTTTCAATATATATATATATATATATATATATATATATATATGTATACACACACACACACACACACACACACACACACACACACACACACACACATGCACACACACTTACATATTGCAATTTCTCTCTCTCTCTAAACCAAAGGATAAAAAGGTCACACACACACACAAGTTATTACGTAAAAACTGCAAAAACAAGCCAGCCAACCTAGAGTTTTCACTGGATGACACCTTCTTTATGGAATACAGAGAAAATTATTCTTATGGCCTTCAAGTGTTTCATCTACTTGGCTTCTGAATGCTCATTATTCTTTTTTTTTTACTTTTTAAAGTCATTTATCAATACATTCAAGCCAATAAAGCAAAACCTAAGTGATGCACATAAAGATTAAGATGCCTACAAAATATTCCGACTAATCTTCAAATCAAAGTATAGAAAGATCACGCAGACAATCCATTCAGCAAAATGTGTGAGAAAAACCCAGCCATGCTAAAGGTTTCACACATTTTACTGAATACATTGTCTGTGTGAGCTTTCTATACTTTGATTTATATATTAGTCTGAATATTTTGCAGGCAACTTAATCTTTATGCACATCACCTAGGTTTTGCTTTATTGGCTTGAATGTATTGATAAATGATTTTAAAAAGTAATTGTGCTTCATGGGATATATGCAAATAACCCCTTTAGGACATCAAGTGTTTCAGCTACATGACTTTGTTTCTGAATGTCCATGACTTTAATTTTTAAGCCTTTATGGTTACATTCAGGTCAATAAAGCCAAACCTCACTAGCTGTGGACATGCATGTTTTAGCCATTTTATTGACTCACTAGAACAACGCAAGTGGGTAGTTTTGCTATACTTCAGAAATCTGGACATTTTTCCTCACATGCTAATATGGTATACTATGGACAACAAGCTGTAGTCTCTGATTTGCCTGGCTTCTTACATCTACTTGAATTTTCTGTAAGCAAACTGATTTGTTCTTTAGCTGAAACAGTATTGTTAAAAGCTGAGGCTGTAGTAATACCAATTTGCCTTGGTGGGAGCATGGCTGATTTGTTAAAGCCCTTGGATATGTTTTTTCCTGGTTTGTAGAACTCTATATTACAGACTGATTCTATTGTTGTATTTGTCTAATTAAGTCTATATATCACTGATCCAAAACAAAATCCTGGCTATTTTGGCTCACTTGCTGACATGATATACTATGATGATAAGCTGTGGTGACTTTTGTTTGGCTTCTTACATCAGCTTGAATTTTCTGTAAATAAACCTTTGTGTTCTTCAGCTGAGATAGTATTTTAAAAAGTAGAGGCCATGGTATTCACAATCTGCCTTGGTGGGAGCTTGACTGATTTGTAAAAACTCTTGGATCTGTTTTTATGGTTTGTACAGATCTTTTTACTAGATGGATTTCTGTCCTGATCTGTCTTTAATGAGAGCTGCTCAGCATTTGGCAATGACACAAGAGAGTCTGAGGAATTTTGCTTCCATCTGAATCCATCCTAGATAAGAAAAATTATTTAAAACATTATTTTGTACTTTTACTACTTGTTTTCACTATATTAGTAAAGATACCTGCGTTATTTATTTTTTCCTGCACCTACTTAGAGATTCAAGTTGTTTTTCCACTGCTATAAGGAGTGCTGTTCTGCACTTAAAGTTTTGTAAAAATATTGTATCTGTTGTTGCTAATGCATTCATTTTGTGGTTCCCTATGGGCTCCAAACCAGTCAATTTTACATTGAGGCTTAAAGGTCTGCACGTTTGTGCAGGGGAGGGCTGATGTCAGCTATCTGAGCTGGGAAATGGGGGTGGAAAACTTTGTGTGCGCTTATTTGATTAGCCTGAGAGCAAACTTAGTTTAAAAGCTGCTTTTTTCAGCTTGTATATAGGCAGTGGTGGTTAGCAGTGCCCTGTATAGTCGCAAACACCTAGAAGATGTTTCCTATAAGATCTATCTATGAAATTTGTCACAGTCCCACATTGCTGAAGGAGCAACTGGTGTTCATACTGTTGCTTTTAGTTAACTGTAGATTATACTATTACAGTGCCTAAATTTCTCACTGCTAAAGCAGCAACTGGTTTGTGTGCTGAGCAGCATTGCCACATCAGTTAGCTGTAGAGTGCACTACTTAAATTAACCAAACCTCCTCCATTTGCAAACACTCCCCATTCTGTTCCTTTGTAAAACACATATTAAGGACCAGCAACCATGGATAGGCACTTTTCTGCTACCTCTGCAGCCACCTTAGTGGATATGGGCATTATGAGGCAATGTATCAATTGTCCCATGTTTACTGACAACCACTTAATTCTGGAACAAGTGAACACATTATCTGAGAGATGTAGTTACACAATGCTACTTGAAGGGAAGTCTCTTACATACAGATACCAAAATGTCAAACAGGTTGTCAGTGACACACACAACACTCACCAAAGTAACTAGAGCCCAGATGCATAGAGTCCCATATGCGGAGGTGATCACATGTAACATACCCAATCCTCAAAGGCCTCACACACTGTCCTCAGAAACTTCATGCACACAAACAAGACAACTCCCCCCTTAACACATAAACCTACTTCACATAGCACCTCAGCTACTGAGCCCATAAGGCATAACACCACACAACCCAATGTTGTGGTCATGGGAAACTCCATTGTGAGACACAGTGATGTCCCTCTCATCAGGTTGAATAAGGAGAAGGTCAAAGTTAGTTGCCTGTCAGGGACCAGAATTCACCATATTTACGCAAGCACACAGGTAACTAAATCACAAGTATCAGTATGAATCAGTCATAGTCCATGTTGGCCTAAATGACCTCAGATGTACCTCCCTGAATTATATGAAAAGAGACATGATTGAGATTTCAGAATATGTGTTACAGGTTGGTATGAACCTATCATTGAGCAGCATTTTACTTTCTCTGAAGATAATTCCACAATACCAACAGAAAATAATTGGCTTTAATAATTGACTTAGCTACTGATAGCATTTTAAGGGAGTCCAATATTTGTCAGCCTGGGAGAACATGATTGACAGGCCATGCTGCTTTTCCAGGGATGATCTGCACCTGTCACCACTAGGTTTTGGATATTGGTCAAATCATTATGTGTCTCTGTCATGCCTTTTTTATCTATTGCTGAACAGATAAACCTTTCAACATTCCAAAATCTACTAACGGCAAGCTAAAGGTATTACTGCTCAATGTTCGAAGTCTCAGCAAAAAAACTACACTCCCTGGAAACACTTCTCATCCTGGAGAATGCTGACATTTGTACAGTTACTGAAACGTGTTTCAAAGCTGTGGAAAGCACCCCAGAAGTGCAAAGTTATAATGCCTTCCATGCATTAAGACAAACCACTGTACATGAAAGGACAAAAGGTAGAGGCTGTATCAATCTACAGAAAAGATAAGCACACGTCGACTGGTCAGACAATATGACATGTTTGAACTGCTCCATGTCCAACTAACAATAGCTAAAATCCCTTACCAGAAAAAACACACTTTATACCTGAATGTACTAGAATCTCTTAACATTTAGCCCAATAATATACTCATGGTTGATTTAAACTACCACCATTAACTGAGAAGCTTGCATGACCACTGAAATGCAGGTTGAAAGATTTCTAGACATTGTCAATGTAAATGCCCTGGAACAGCTTGTCTGCACTCCCACTAGAGCTAAAACATATCCTAGACCTGGTACTCACAGACATGGGAGAGCAGTGGATTCCTCCCAAGAGTAATGACCTCACTGGTTAGATCATATCACAAAGCAGTCTCTTAGGATCATAGAATCATAGGATTACAGGAGACTACTAAGCTATTGACCCAGAGGTCATTTTAAGCCTAGCTGTTTCATCCTAATGTAATACCATAAAAATGCTAGTTAACACTGAAGATTGCATTTAGTGATGACTGCCCATGTCCAGGAGGGTTGTGGGCTCTATCCCTGGTAAGAATTTATGGTGCCCCATCCACTTGTCAAGATTTCTCTTGAACAGCATCATAGAGGTGCTCTGTTTCACATGAATTGGCCTATTCCAAACTCGCGGCAGTCACTGGGAGATAAATCTATCCCTCCAGTACACATTATTTAAGTTGCAGGCCATATGTAGGAACCCAGGAATGGATAGCCCTAGTCCTGTTTCATTTACAGATATGCAGCAAGTTCATTAGGTTTGGGTCTTAGATTGCTCTGTAGGCCAGTCATAAGTCTCTGCTATGAAGTCTATATGATACAGAGTATAGTGACAGGGACTTCAGTTGCTCTGTGTAAGACACATGCTGGAGCCCCTTGATCATCTTTGTTAGAAACCTCTGAGGTCTCTCTAATTGCAGCAGGTGCTTAGTACAGTACAAGCCAAATGGGGTTTTATACTTAATTATGGGCAGGATACGTGCCAAGTATAGGAGGGGTTATAACTTATTTTGCTCTTGAGGTGATGCCTTTACTAATCAAGTGTGCTATGAAGAAAGCTTTGCTTACTACAGTAGACACATTGTGGTCAAAGATAAGATCATAGTCAACTTGTGATCCCAGGTCCCTTACCACTTCATGGGTACTTAGGGTATTGTTGTTGATTTGATAGTGTGATGCGACATTGCTTGTGGCAATGGAAATGATGATACATTTCTTTGCATTCAGTTTGAGACGCTGACTAATACACCAGTCATTAGTCTGTGTGAGACCCCCCCCCCCAGAGTATACTGACATAATTTGCGGATTCAATGATCGCACCAAGTTTGCAGTCATCTGCAAACTTGGTCAGCCACACCCCCTTAGTTTTGACCTGAACTTCTGAGAAGTATATACCAAACAGTAGGGGGCTCAGCACTGACCCTGTGGCATCCCACTGGTAACAGGTCTGCTGGTTGATGTGGAGTCACCCACTTTGATAGTGTGTTTCTCAGTTTGTGAGCCATTTGGCAACCCATCTTTTAATGAAGGGGTATAAACTCAGTTTGCTAAGTTTATCGGTAATGACTGAATATGAGAACATGTCAAAAGCCTTTGCCAGGTCAAGGTATGCTGTGTGCAGAGATTTGCCCTCTTCAATGGCCTTGTTCACATTTTCAAAGAAATCCACCAGATTTACTAGGCAGGATCTGCCTTTCACAAAGCCAAATTGGGTAGGATCCAGGGTTTGGAGGTCACCTATGTCTTTATTTATGAGGTTCATAATAATACATTCTGTGGCCTTACAGATGAGGCTTGTCAGGCTTATGGGTCTGTAATTCCTCAGGTCGGTTGCTAGGCCAGCCTTGTGGAGGGTAATAACTGTTGCTGTTCTCCATTCCTCAGGAACACAGCCTGTGGTTAGGCTATGATTGAAAAAGGTACTTAGTAGTGATGTTAGTTCATGTTTTAGCCTGTTTAGAAGACAGCCTGGGATCTCATCTGGTCCCACAGAGGCTGTGTTTTTTTACTTGGACAAGGCTTTGCGGGCCAGTTTTTTAGATATGTAGGGGGAGAGTTCGGTGGAAGGTTTGTTGTAAGTTAGGAGAAGATATGGGAGTGAAATTTTCACCAAACCTATCCGCTTGCAGGTTTGGTATCTCTGTGGGGTCAGTGTATATGATACCATTGGCCACTAGTTCTGCATATGTCTGGGTCCTACCCTTTAGGTCACATATGTAGCTATAAAAGTCCTTATGGTTATCCTTGGCCGTACTTGCTAAGTTTCTCTCAAAGGAGCCCTTGGTAGATTTGACAAGTTGTCTTACCTGTTGAGGCTGAGGAGGGTGCTTTTCCAGTGTCAGAGCCTTGCCTTTGTTTACTTGAACAGTAACTTTTTGCATTTATTGTAAAGTTTGTTGATGTTGGATGATCACCACGGCAGCTTGTTTTTGTTTGGGGCTCTGGCTTTGATTCTTATTGGTATGGCCGAGTTTATACACTTATGTAAGTGATTGCATAGGGATTTAGTGTAAGCTTCAGCATAGTTACCACTTCCAGCTTAGGGTGGGGCTTGGAATGCATTTATACCTTCACCTAGGAGGGTATAGTTTGCCTTGGTGAAGATTTTTAGTCTGATTTCACCCTGTGTGATTTCTGGTGTTAGTGCCAGCTTGAAGGCAACTTATTTGTGGTCAGTTTTAAATAATGATGGTCTGACGGTTGTGGCACTGCATCTGTTTGACATGTTGATGATGACCATATCCAGAATGTTTGCTCCCCTTGTTGGGATATGGACAATTTGTTCCAGGGCATTTGAATTAACAAAGTCAAGGAACTTTTGTGCTAGCAAGTAAGGGCTAGTGTAGACTTCCTAGTTGATGGTAGAATAATTGAAATCCCCCATAACCAGTGTGTTTGGTAAAATTTGGATTGTCTCCAGTTTGGTCAAGTAGACTTTGTGGGCACTGTGACCCATTTAAAATAAATATAAAGCTATAACCCCCCCTCCCCCCATCTAAACCCAGGACCTTTAAGAACTTCTCAAAGGCTAGACTCCTGTTAAGTGATTGCATAACTAATTTCCAATGCTCACTAAACCCAAAAAATACAGATGCCTATCCGAAGGTGTACACAAAAGCACTGTACAACTATATTAACAGCTGCAGTGAAATGACAGTACCAGACTGAAAAATCCTAGGTCAGACTGCAAAAACAAGCCACCCTGGTATAAATAGGTTGTATAACACAAGGTCAAAACGTATGAGAGGATGTGCACAGCAGAACAAAAACTCCCTAATTAGTTTAAACAAGCAAATCAGAGGACTAGTCAAGTCTTCAAAGTCCAACTTTGAGTCAAAAATAGCCTCCCAAGAAAAGGATATCCATAAGGCATGTTTTAGTTATGTCCACAATCATAAGGGCAACACTCAACAATGTGCAGAGATAATTGTAGATGGCACCACCTATACCCAGCCTGAAGATATAGAAACTCTGCCAGCTGATAGATTCTGCTAGATTTTCACCCTCCTCCATCATCTCCAGTAACCCCCTATGAAACACCCTACCATTCCTGTACCTGTTATTACAAATGAGCAGGCCATCATTAAGCTCTCTAAGACAAAAACATGGCCTTGATGGGTCTTAACAATATCCCAGGCTGCTTCTTAAGTAGCTTAAGACATGAACTATCAGGCTCACTAGGATCTGTATTTGACCACAATCTTCATAATGACTTTGTCCCTTGGGAGAGGAGTACAGCATCTGTCATCCCAATGCATGAAGGCGGGACCATCAATAGACCCAGGAAATTACATACCCATATGTCTGACTAGTCTCATATGCAAGGACATGGAAAGATTAATTATGGTCATAATAAACAATGACATATGAAATCCACAAACATTGATCCAACCCACTCCAACTTCATCAATGGCAGGTCATGCCTTCTCAATCTGGTTGACTTCTTAGAGAAAGTCACCAAGGCCATGGATGAGGGTAAATCAGCACATAGTGCTTACCCTAACCTGGGTAAGGCATTTGACACAGTTCCCCACTCAGGTATTATACATAAACTTACAAAATTGGCCATACATTTCAGTGTCACCAGATGGATACCCAACTGGCTTATGGGCAAGACACTTTTTGTTAGACTGGGGAAATACAGATCCAGCAAGAGGCTAGTTACTAGTGGTGTGCCACGGCGCTCAATGCTAAGATCTCTGTTGTTCAGAATATACTTATATGAAGTCAAGGCTAATACAGATGGCCTTTGACTGACCAGTTTTACTGATGACTGCAAGATGGGAACAATCATTACATTCCCAAATGATGCAGATATCCTTCAGAAAGATCTTTATGGTTACATTCAGGCCAATACAGCCTACCCTCACTAGCTGTGGAATGCACATATATCTGTCTCCTTGATACCGCAGTTAAACAGCATCTCTGATGTATTTACAGCCTGCCCTCCAGTCTAGATTCACCAGCAGATATGGACTGGTGAAAGGGTGAAGGAGTAGAGTGTGGTTGGGAGTAAACATTGCTGCTCACAGTGGATGCCTTGACACATTATTAGGAGGCCTAACTTTCTCAATGCTGTCATCATTCTGAAGACCATATTCTTTTGACACGATAACCTTCACACATGCATATGTGTGTCTGAATGCATATGTTTGTGTCTCCCTATCTCTCTCTCTCTCTCTCTCTCTCTCTCTCTCTCTCTCGCTCTGTCTGTATAACTCTAATATAAACAAAGCTAATATATACTGTATTAGTGCATTGACTCTAAGACTGTATAGTCAATATTCTGACCCAGATGCATATTACACATGAGCTTTATTTGCTATATTACCTCATTAGATAGTCCAGAAACATTATGCTGCTCCTTAAATTGCACTAACGATTCAGAGTAGCTCTATGTAAGACTTTTTTGAATCCCCCCTTGTGGATTGATATTCCATCCAACATGGGAAAAACAGTCTTCTCTCTTGTCATCTGTGTGACAAACACCTGCAATTATTCTTGTCATTAAACTTTCCCCTTATCCAACCCATAACTGAAAAATATTTCCTCTTTGGTGTGTACAAATTCAGCCATATTGCTTAACTAGAAAGATCTCAAGGATACCTCACCTGGAAAATCAAAGACCTTCAATCGTTCTACTATCCTGATAGATTATCACAACTTTCATTATACTAAGTAACCTACAGGCTGCTCCAAGGTGACCTGTGTCTTGCTTTTCAAGCCATGAAAGACCAGTCCTATTTACCTTTTTGTTCATTACAAAACCAGTGGCCCTGTAAACACGCAAACAAGGGACCTAAATCTGCACCAAGAAATAAACAAGATGCGCTGGAGAGATTGACTACTGTAGGTCAAATAATGTACTATTTTGACTACCTTTATAGCTAGTTTTGGTGATTGAATAGGTAAACAAAGATTTACACCAGGATTGTCAATCTCAGTTTGGGGGTAAGCACTATTAAATGATGGAAAATGAAAGCTCAGACTTTTAAGAGTGCTATTTAAACTATATATGACTGGGCATGTTATAGTTCTAATGACTGCTTGTCTACTGTTGTTGTTATGTCCCCGTGTTAAAGATTTTGGGGGGCATCTAGTAGGCTTTAGCCTCTCTGTCATTTAATTTACCAATAGCATAAGTGAAGTTTTGAAATGGAAAATGAACTTCAGCTACCTGAAATGAATTCTACATGTTTCACTTCTGGGCAATGGTTGAATCTTCATATTTTCACCTTACTGTATCACAATATCATGATTTACCAGTGTGGTCCATGTTGGCATAGAAGGCAATCCAACATTGCTTTTTTCCTGCCATACAGTATTTTACCAGTCATTTCAAATGCAGGCAATACTCCCTATATCTTTATGTCTGGAACAGAGCTGGAAACCACATCCCCCCCAGGTTATGAGAAACAGTTATGCTCTCCTGAGTTCACTAAGGTTTAGGTCATGCACATGTTAAATTTATTCATGTTTCTGATTGTTAATTAAAGACTTTCACCTACCTTTTCTTATCTGACAATGTTTCCTCTATCCTTATGTCTGGATCAGGAGCTGGGAACCACATCTTCACTCAGGTTAGGAAAAACAGTTTTTATCTCTTTAGCTCAGAAGATATTTGGCTCATTCATGTATTAAATGTATTGCTGCTTCTATTTGTGAATAAACACCTTGAAGATCACAGGTTCTGTTCTTTCCAACAAGTCATGGAATCCTTACCAGGTGGCCAAGAAATGTTGTCTATATTTGGAATGATATCCACTCCAATTGCCTTGCTTGAAATGCCCTGAATCTTGATCACCTTATACATATGGATTTTTACTTCCAGAGCCTTGTCATGACAATGGACAGCATGGCTTGTAATATGTTTTTTATGTGAGTCATATGTACCACTAAATTTGTACTGAGGAGTCCTTTCTGGGTTATTAATCTTGTCTTCTTGATGTCAACAGAAGATTAATCAAAACAAAATATTTAAAATCCTTGAGTGAGCACATAGTCAAAATTATAAGACTGTCAGTTCACATTAACAAAAAAATATTTTTTTGCATGGAAATCCAACAACCCCCAACTACTTACATACCTACTCCCTGGTCACAATCACACACACACACACACACACACACACACACACACACACACACACACACACACACATACACACACACACACACACACACACACAAAACAACAAAAGTAAAGCTCACTTTTCCCTCTCCTCCAACTCATACAAATCACAAACCAAAGTCAAGGTACCACACAATGAGCCCCAATATACTGAAACATTGATTACAGAAGATTATGGTTTTAGCATTTCAAAGTTCTGTAACTTACAGTTACAAGAGGTAATATAGAATAGGTTTCTCATTTGTTCCTCTTTATATGTTTCTTTCAAAATGTCTAATAATCCTTTAGGCTGCTTTCTATCTAATAGTGCAAAGAAAAAATAAAATAAGAATGGAGTAGCTTCTACTTAAATATGATATTAGATCATTGATGGTGCCAGGCTTTCCTTTCCTCATCTATTATTTTATGTAATACAGATTTTAGTATTGTGTTGAAATTGCTCATCCCATTTATTCACTTTGATCTAGGCCATCATAACATTGGATGTAAAATTAGCAATATGATATGTCAGAATTTCTTGAGGCATCTTGTTCATTTTATATGGCAGGCCTTGCACTTTGGCAAAGGCCTCAGAAATGGCTGCCCACAGTGTGTTTTTTTTTTATTTTTTTTTAATTTGGTTTTAAAACAATAAATAACTCAATTACAAAACAACAAAAAAAAAACTATTTACATAGTCCACAGCTGAAAAATTCATCAAAGTTATACATATCAACAACATTTAATATTTTCAAGCAAGTCTTTTAAGTTTAAGCCAAGATTTATATAAATGTGTAATATTAGAAGGTCTCATCTTTATAGAATGCAATTTGCTATTGCAAACAATTTTTGGCATACTAATAAATTCAATACTAGAATGGATAACTTTACTTTTCCAATTTTTAGTAATTACATTTCTGGCTAAAGTAAGAATAGACCATAGAAGAGACACTTGGAATTTTGGAATTATCTCAGAAAACAGAGCATTAAATAAAACTAAATATTTAGAAATATTACATTTATCTGACAATAGAACTCGAATGAAGTTATTAATTTCTTTCCAAAAAAGGGGAGATGACTTAACGTTCCTATACTATATACATCCAATCAGCTATCATTTCAGAATCACATCTCTAGCATTTAATTCTATGTGAGTTTATACACAAGTGTAATTTTGTTAGAGGTGACAAAAACTCTGTACAAGAATTTCCATATGAAATGTTTTTAATCTAATGAAAATGTAGTTTTATCTGTATATGTTAATATTATTTTCTTGTATTCATCACAACAGTCTTCATTATTAATTTTTGAGGATTAGTTCCCATAGGAATTGTCTGAATATGTGAAATCTAAAAATAATTTTATAAAGATGACAAATATGACTTTCTTTGCATTATTATTAATATTTATTAAGAATGCCAATCATTTGGGGAATGGTTTCTTATCTAGGTTAATATAATCTCTGTGTTCACAAAGTCTCTAAATATTGGTAAGATTAACCGATTCTCAGAATCTTGATTATATTTGGACCTTAAATCTTCAACAGTATACCTATCAGTACCATTTAAGAATTGATGCCAATAAATGAAGTTACTCTGTTGTTTCAATACTAGCATTTTGTTGAAGTTATAAGTTCCTAAGCAGTCATTTGTATATGCAATTGAAAACACAGAAAATATTAAGTGTTTAATACAATGATTAGAATATGTGAAATTTTGGAAAGAGGAAAATGATGTTATTTAAGGGTTTATATCATATGAGCGAATTGCACAAATTGCAAACGCTCATAATATCAAACCTACCGGACCTTGAACTTCCTATTGTGGGGGGATGTGCCCCCACACCCCCCACTAAATATATATTCAACTCTGAGATCGCACTACAGTGAGGAAAGGGCAAATATCACATTAGTCACTGTAGCATGATCTCAGAAAAAGCATTTTGAGGTCCGGTATGTTTGATATTATGAGCATTCGCAATTTGTGCGATTCGCTCATATGATATAGACCCATTATTTAAATATGGAATTTGAGAAGAGAGTGTAGTTCCACTTACACAAAAATCTTTAAACAACTATTAGGGACTATTTGTTTATGTCTGGTTGTGATATACTTATTATTTACTAATAATATTTCTTGATGTATTTGCTTCCATTTTGAATCATAAGATGAATTTATACACAATGCATACAGTTGAATATCAGGGAATCCTATTCCACCATTATCCCAGCCTTTTTTGTGCCAATCAAAGGAAACTCCTGGTTTATTACGGTCTATATGACAGTATCAAATGGACTAAATAGCGAATGCTATTTAGTCGATCCGATAATGTCGAAATGGCAAAATAGCAAAGTCACGGAACATCAAATTTTTTCCCAGGGAAAAAATTTGGTGGGTTGTCTTTGGGACTTTGTCATTTCCTCCACTATGGTGCGATCTCGGAGTTGCTATATTTAAGTAGGGGGTGTGGGGGGCAGACTTAAATTTGTGTTTAAGTTTATTTTTTTTATGGAGCAGTGAATTTTTCCCTGGGAAAATATTCGCTGTTCCATTTGTTTGATATTTTGTTGTTTCAATATTATCGGTACGATGAATTTGCGTTCGCTATTTACATTGTACGATAATATGATATAGATGCATTTATTAGAATGCCAAAACATTTTAAGTAGAATATTATTTATCTTCTTCATCATTTTTTTTTGGGTGGAGATAGTACTAATGATTGTAAGACAAACAATATTTTAGGGGAAATTACCATCTTAATAAGCATTAATCATTCTTCCATGCTAAAGAAGAATCTGTTCCAATTTGTGACTAAACTTAACATTCTATCAACAGCCTGATGAAAGTTTATTTGTACTATGTCTTTACTATTAGACATAATGGCTATACCAAGGTATTTCATTTGATTGCTATTTCAATTGAAGTTAGAATATTTTTGTATTTTTTTTTTACATTTTTTATTAGTTAATAATATACTTCTTTTATTAGGACTAAATCTTAAGTTCAAGATTTCTTCCAACTGGCTCATAGAACTAAGTATATATTGCAATAACTTCTCTATATTTCCTATTGTTAGTAAAATACCAGCAAAGAGTTGAATCTTTAGCTCCAAATCTTCTTTTATTTTGAATCTAATACTATTAGCAAAGGGTTCTATAGCTAATACAAAAAGTAAAGTTGATAATGGACAGCCTTGTTTTGTGCCTTTTTGTAATTTAAAGGAATTAGAAAAAAAAATTATTTTAACAAAAGCACAAGAGTTATTGTATAATTTAGAAATTAATGCAATTAGCTCAGGTGAGAAATTTTACACTTCAAGTGTTTGAAACAGGTACGGTCAATAAACTGAGTCAAAATCCTTATCTAATTTGAAACTAATGATAGAAAGTTTTTTTTTATTTTTATTTGCATAGTCTATTAATGTATATATTCTTATTATATTATCCTGTTCTTGTCTATTTAAAATAAACCCAGTTTGATCATTGTTAATTAGATTAGGTATAAGTAGATTAATTATGTTAGCTAAAATGGACAAGAACATCTTATAGTCCACATTTAAAAGTGAAATGGATCTGTACGATGAGCACTTTGTAGGACCCTTACCTTGATTTAAAATAGATGATATAAGAGAATATTCCCATGATGTTGTAACTTCAGCAGTTGTTTTTATTTCTCTACAGACCTTATCTAACATTTCAACTGCATCATTCGGTAGTATGTTATATAGTTCTGGTATAAGACCATCTAAGCCTGACACCTTATTATTTTTTAACTTTTTAGTTGATATTTTACTTCTATTAAAGTGAATGGTCTATCAATTTTTTATCTGTTCACTTATTATTTCATTATTTATATTTTCCCTTAGAAAAGTTTCAACTATATCATCATTATCTAGGCTACTTTTATTATTATTCATATTTTCATAAAATATTTTAAAGCACAAAATAATACCTTTAATATCTATACTTATTTCTTTTTATTGTTTATATGTATTATAATTTATTTGATATGATTTAGATTATTCATTTTTTTTATCTAAGAACAAGTTTATGCAAGCTTAAAGGGTTTACTAAATATGCCTGAAGTTTAACTTTTCCAGGTTTATTGAAACTTTATGATTCAGAATTTCAACATATTTTGTATTTAAGTTTTTAAATTCAGACTGACTGATAATGTCATTTGGTTTTAGATTTAACTTTAGTGTGTCTATTTTGGCATATAGTGTATTCCGTTTATTTGCCCCATTCTCTTATTTTACTAGTATAATAACTTAAAACTCTTAGTAAGCCTTTACTGAGTCCTACAGGACAATGTTAGATACTTCACCATTCAGGTTTATTTCTAGGAAATTTTGATCTACTTAACATACCAGTACTTGAATCCTTTTATTTTAATAATGTACGCTGATAATCTCTGATGTATTAAATTGCCGTTTTTTAAAATAATATTAAATATTTTAGCATTATGGTTTGATAATGGGCATGAAACTATTGAAACTTCTCTGATTTGTAATAATAGATTGTTTGATACAGAAATGGTATCAATATTTGTTTGCATTCCATATCTATATGAATAATGGGTAACGTGAAGTGAATTTGTTTTCCTTAACTTATATATATATATATATATATATATATATATATATATATATATATATATATATATATATATATATATATATATATATGTGTATCCTTTAAATTCATTAGATTTACAAAATCTGTTAAATATTTGGCTTATGATGTGATCCTCAGATTTCTATCTGCTGTGGAATATTTGTCTGATAAAATACAATTAAAATTGCCAGCCATTATGACTTCATCTTTCATGCAATAAGCTATAGTGTCTAAGTAATTTTTTGCATCCTTAGTGCCAATCCATGGAATCCAATAAGAGTTAAATAATGTATATAGTTTTCGGTTCCACTCAATTAAATAGATGCTTAACATACCATTTTTATCAACATAGGTATCTTTTACTTTACGAATCACTGGTGAGTTCTTCATAAAATGAAGGTGCCTCTTCTTTTAGCTTAAAAGCTAGAACCTGCTAAAACCAGATAATTTTTTAATGAAAGTTTATTTACATCTTTAGTAAGTAAATGTGCTTCCTGTAGAAATAATATTTGAGTGTTATGTGATTGCAAATATTTTACAGATCCACATTTTTATTGGATTATTCAGTCCACTATTATTAATAGATATGTACTTAAAATCAAACACTTATACATATATATATATATATATATATATATATATATATATATATATATATATATATATAAACAGAGACATAATAAAATCACATTTATGTAGAGAACATATTATATACTTTATATATGTATTGTCTTTCGTTTTTTCCCAGTTAGGGGTTGCCACAGTGGAACTCTGGTCCGCTAATGATTGGCAGTAGATTTTCACGAACGCCGAGGTGCCAGCTCGACATTCAACCTTCAACAAAGGCACGCCCATTTATGCATGTCTTTCGAACACCCACCCAACTGCGGGGAGGACATGCAGACTCCACACAGAAAGCACTCCCCACACTCCAGCCGAGAATCGAATGGGAGAACCTCTTGCTGTGAGGCAACAACGCTACCGCTGCACCACCGCGGAAGTCATTATATACTTTATATATAACAATATGAAATCTTCAGCTGTGGATGAACTCTTTGAAACAAATAAAAAATATCTAATGATATAACCCTAAAATATTCTACCATGGAATACCGTTTTCATAGTTTGTTGAAAAAGACAAACTCCCTCTCAAACTTTCCATTAGGCTAACAATGATTAGCTCATGCTTCTGATTCATATTAAAGTGTCTCATATTTTTAGTATACATCATCTTAAAAAAAGTCAGTCAATTATTATGAATAAGAAAAGTTAAACAGGTGTTCAAAATCTTTATTATAAGTTGACCATATAGAATATCTCCATGGTCATCTTTACCCGTACCCCACATTATTTCCCTGGTCTACTATAGGGAGGAAATCCATTGTTATTTTCATATTTATTAATTTATAGATCATATGATTTATATATTTTTTTATTTTACTTACTATGTGTAAAGTTATTTAGGGTCATAAATTCATAAATTAGTACAAGGCTAACTGTCCTTCTGGGCCATTCCAAGCCCAGCCAATTACCCCATGTGAGAATCAAACTTTGCACATTGTAACTATAAGCTAAACACCTTAACCACTATGCCAAACTCCCACCCTTGTAGGCATAGTTATATTATTTAACTATATACATATTTACTTGTTGTGATCTATTTCTATTTCTGTTTGTAAACTATGTCTTGTACTATTACTATATTCCTAGGTTTTATATTTTAGCTGTACTCCTAGTGTAGAATATCATATACTAATAGAACATTTATATTTACCCTTATATATTTGATACTCTTTAGTATAGAACTACTGTTATTTATTTATTTATTTATTTTACATTTGTTTACCAGGAAAGTCCGACTGGGCATGGATCCCATTTTCAGTGGGGGCCCAGGGAGAAAAGCTCCACAAAGATTAGTACAGCAAATACAGTAAATACAATACACATGTTAATAAAATACAGTTTCAAGGCTAAGAAAAGAGCAAAACGTAAATATACTATAAGGACCGCAGTGTGTTACAGTAAATTATACAGTTGAAAGGGCATTTTGTTCAGTCATTCCTTTACATTCATCAGTGGCTAGTAGAGTAAACACACATTGATTAAGAGCATAGAAAGGAATTGTTGCAAGCTTTCATAGAAGGTTAATGTATGACATGATCTAATTAAGTGAAGCTACCCAGGGTCAGAACAATTACATAACCAAGAACTATGTAAATGGGACCGGAGGAGTTTTTTAAAATTATTGTTATTTTCAGTTGTCCTAATATCTGTGGGGATGGTATTCCATGCTTTTGCAACAGAAGTGGAAAACAAGGAGTCCCCAGAGCTACTGCTGCTTTTGCCTATATCAGCCAGTGCTTTATTGGTGGATCCTAATAGGTATTTGTTAGAGAAGATATCAAGTAGACTTTGTAGAGCAGGAACTCTATTGGGATAATATTGAATCTGGTGGGCTATTGTAAGCTGGTTTTATGTGAGCAGGTTGTGTCATTCTAGCCAGAATAGTTGCTTGATTGCTATGCAGTCATGTCCTGAAGGGCAAGTCAGTCTCAAACCTAGCTATTTTATTATAGCAGGTGTTTAGTTTGTTATAGTCTGCTTTGTTTAGGTTGATGAGTATGGGAGAGGCATAGAGTGAACAGTAGGTGGGTTCTTGCAATGGTGGCTTTACTGTCATTGGTGCAGTACTTTTTGCATCTATATAGGGTTCAGAGTTTTTTATGGACTTTCTTTATTGTCTGTGCAAGTGCATGTCGAATTTCATGTTGTGATTTATGATAATCCCTAGAAGTTTGGTGTGTTGGGCAGGTGTGATAGGGCTGTTATTAGCTGAGAATACTGTGAATGGTGGTATGGGGTCTAAGGTTCTAATGGGATAGAATATCATTAGCTGTATTTTATTGGGGTAAAGCATTAGTTGAGAGTTTGCTAACCAGGTTTCAACAGCAGTAAAGTACTCTTGCATCAATTCCTGGAGTTGATGGAGTGATGGAGAAGAGCACATTAGAGTGGCATCATCAGCATACTGGACTAGAGTGGCATGCTGGGTAGCTTTGTAGAGTTGGTTGGTGAATACGTTGAAAAGAACAGGTCCAGTAATGGATCCTTGGAGGACCCCCTAGGGTGAGAAGTAGAAGGGGAGATAAGGTGTTTTTCCATTTTACTGCTTTTTGGCAGTTGGTTAGAGAGTCTTGAAACCTCACTAGTGTGGAGTGGCTGAGTCTAAAATTGGAGAGAGCAGAAAATAAATTTGGGATGGGAGATAGTATCAAAGGCCTTGGAGAGATCTAAGAATACAGTGGATACTAGGTTACCATTGTTTTTATGTTGGTTTGGTAAAGCTAATAACAGCTGTAGTAGTACTGTGATTGGGGCAGAATCCATGCTGTTGGTTATCAGTTTATTAGTGAGGAGATGAGAATGTATACATTTTTTGAGGATTTTAGGTAAGGGGGATAGAATGGCAATTGGACAGTAATCAGATAGCTTCACAGAGTTACCTCCTTTATGTAGTGGTATTATATGTGAAATATTCCACAGATAAGGAATGCTTTGTTCTGATAAAGAGCAGTTAATGAGCATGGAGACTGGGTAAGAAATGTCTTTGGCTGCAATCTTTAGATATTCTGCAGGTATTTGTTGGCAGCCAGGGTTGTGGGTTTAAGCCTATTTAGATATTTATATATTGTGCATGCTAGTTGGGACAGGTTGTAAGGAAAAGAGATTTTGGTCTGCTGGTATGGAAGATAGGTTTGGATGTGAAGTGGGTGAACTATTATTGGTGAGGGCTTGGCTGGATTTGATGAAGTATTCGTTGAACTGGGTGGTAATGTTATTGGTGGTGGTGTCAATGCTAGGGGGTGGAGTACTGGTCTTTCCTGGTTGTAGGATTTTATTAATGGCAGACCAGAATTTCTATGGGTTATTTTTGTGTTTGGTTTGAATGCCTATACAGGGGTTCCTTTTGTCTGTCCTAATTTGTATTTTGGCTTTGTTCATTAGTTCCTGGTATGCCTGTCTATTAGTTTGAGTTTTATTTTGATGCCAAAAGTCCCATGCATTATCTCTTTGTTTTAGTGGTAGACAGGTACCTCTGGTCAGCCAGGAGGGTATAGCTGGATTTAGTTCTGACATTTCTGATAGGGGCAAGATTATTTAGCATGTTTAGGAAAGTGTTATTGAAGTAATCTATGGCACTTTCAAGGGCGAGAGATGAGAGTGGTCTCCAGTTACATTGATAAAGTGCAGATATGAAGTAATGGGTTTTAAAATTCTTTATGTACCAGATTTGTTGGAGGGTGGTGAATTTTAATGGATTCACTTGGTGTCTAATTATAAAGATGGGAAGGTTGTCACTGAGGGTGTCTGGAAGTGAGTCTGAGAGGTAGTATTGAGATGGTCTGTTAGTAAGGATCCATTCCAGGATGGACTCCTATTTTGATGTTTTATCTACCTGTGTTGTGGTTTCTGATTAGTTTAGTGAAACCATGTAGGTTAATTTGGTTAGTGGGGTGGAGCAAGTTGCAGGAGGACCACTCGATATTGACGTCACCTAGTAGGATTGTTTCTTGAGGAAACTTTTGGGATGTCCAGTCTAGAATGGATTCTAATGTGTTAATGTTACTGCTGGGGGGTATATAGGTTCCAATTGGATGTAAGTTTTTTTTTTAGTTGATTTTCAGCTTAGTTAACATAGTTTCTGCATTATTGAACTTGGGTTGTTCGTTGGCTAACAATTCAATGGTTATGTTGTTTTTGAAGAGGAGAGCAATGCCTCTGCCTCTTTTGGATATTCTATCTTGTCTAAGAACATTGTAACCAGGTGAAACAAAGTCATTATTATTTTTTAGTGGTTTTAGCCAGGTCTCTGTGAGAAGGACTATGTCGGGGCAGTAGAGGGCCAGGGTAGTGTGTAGCTCGGGGATTTTGTTCAGCATGCTCCTTATGTTTATGCTGAGTATAAGGAGATCTGCTGATTTCCTTGGGGAGGTTACAATTGTATTTGTTTGGTAGAAGGGGGGTTATTATTGTTTGTAGGGCCAAGGTTTGGGTACACATCTCCACTAAGTATGACTTGGGATGCTGTTTGAATTGCAGTTTTTAAGCATTTGATTATAGACATATTATATTTTGAGGAAATTTGGTTGTTTAGTTGGTGTGGGGTTACTTTGAATGTGGGAAGGTCAGGATTTGAGATGTTGTAGACAGAAGGAGATATTACTAAAAAGGTTGGTTTGTCCTTATGAATGGGTAGAGCAGGTAAGGGATTTAGTCTGAAATTTTGAGTTGCTAGTGTAGTGGTAAGAGGGTTAAGTGTGAGTTGATGGTGAGGCTTATTATTAATGTAAAGGTCAGGGGGCCACATTCTGTCCACACAAAGTGTTGCTGTAATGTTGTAAAGTTTTAGTAGGCATCTTTAAAGGAGTGAGTAGGGATTTAGATGTGGCTGTATGTTTATGTAGGTTGTGGTTAGAGTGGGCGGATTAGGTAGGAGGTATTAGCCTGAAGAGGTTGTACAGTTTGGGCACTGTGTGAATGAGGTGATGTGGAGTGAAGGTAGATGGTGATGTGGATTGAAGAAAGTGAAAAGAGGTATGGCTATATAGAAATGAGGTTGGTGTGACAGAGAAGCTTAGGGGAGTGGCTAGTTAGGTATAAAGGTCAGGAGCCTGGGGGTGAGTGGGAATGATGGTAGTATAGGGGAGCTGAGTGATCCCGAGCGTAGCGAAGGGCAAACAGAGCAGAAAGAAAAAAATTGCAGGTATATGCAAGTAAAAACAAGCAATTGCTCTGAACTATTAGCTTATTAGTAGTAAATTCATTTGTCTATTAAGCTGTTAGCCTTGTTATTGTAGATATTAGTGAGACTGCCTTGATATGGGCAACTATGAGCTTAAAAAATGTATATAGTAAGAGGGCTATGGTTAAATAGAGTGATGGAGAAAGTGAAACAAAATATATTTAAGTTGGGAATGGAGTCTAAAGGGAAGCTATAAAATTCAAAAGATGTCTGGTGACCAAATTACTATAGGCACTTGAAGAAAAACTATAATCCAATACCATGTGCAAGCTACTGTAATAATATTGGAGGAGGAAGAAATAGAGTAAAAAATCCCTACTGGCTTAGGCATTTGTGCTTAGCACGTTAATGTTTATCATAAAAATACAGCTTTCAAAATAACCTTTATGTGGTGAAACATACATATAATTGTGTTTGGTTCTTCAGGGCAGCATAAACTCCCGGGATGTTTTAGGTTTCACAGAGATGGATTTTTGTGCAGTAAAAGGAGCTGTAGCAGGTCACAAATGCTAGGAATGCACAGCAATTTAAGGATATAATTATGTCTGGTTCTTCAGGGCAGCATAAACTCCTGGTATCTTTTGGGTTTCACAGAGTTGGATTTTTGTGCAGTAAAAGGAGCTGTAGCAAGTCGCAAATGCTAGGAATGCACAGCAATGTAGGGCTAAGTAAACAAGCAAGAGGGAAATATAATGGTAAGAAAAAACAGGAAGTAAAATAAAAAGTAACTATATAGAAGAGCAGTCTCATCCACTAAATAAACACAGTAGTATTATTTGTAGACTATTATTTCAGTTGTAGGAATCAATATAATTCAACATATAAGAAATATGTATTACTGCAACATATAGGAAATATGGATTACTGGATACAACAAACCTCTAGACACCTTTAGGCAAAAAATAAAATTAGACAAATTCAGTGTTGTTAAACCTAAGTCAGCAACTCACTAAATTGTACTTAATGAAAATACACAGCCTCTGGTACGTGCAGTGAGAGATAATACCTACACAAACAGATTCCAGCTCAGCAGAATACAGAAGCTACTAACTTAAACAAATGTCATTTAGAACAGTTCTGAGGCAGGTAATTCTGCTTAGAAGTACACACTGACTAGCTGCAAACATTCACACAAAGTATAACTGCATAATAATACACGTCAGGTAGAAAATATATGTTACACTACTAAACAATGAAGATTTTAAACAACTCAGAAACAGAAGTACACATAGCAAGTAGTAATCATTCTCATACAGCAATTATCTATACAATACACAACAGATAGTTAAAAAAATGCATTTACAGTATGTACAATCACACCACAAAACAAATAGCTGAAAATAATATACTTACAGCAAGTGAAAAACACAGTGTAAGGCAAGCAGGGGTGGACTACCTATTTTAAAAATGGCACCAGTTGGTTTGGAGGTAGACGTAAACATACCTGACATGGGTTGGGGGTACCAGAAGAGAACTAGTAAGAAAAAAAGCAAAAGGTTGTTGCTAGGCAGATATTTGGAAGAGCCAAAATCCAGGTATGTGCAAGTAAAAATAATCAATTGCTCTGAACTATTGGCTTCGTAGTAGTAAAGTTGTTTGTCCATTAAGCTGTAACACTTTTTATTGTAAATATTAGTGAGACTGCCATGGTATGGACAGCTTTGAGCCTAAATAATATTTATATAGTGAGAGGGATATGGTTTATTTATTTATTTTGTTTGTTTATTTATTTATTTATGTGCCATTTGTTAGCCGGGTTGGTCTGCCTGGGCAGATGCCTCTTTTCAGCAGAGACCTGAGGAGAATAACTCCAGTACAGCAGTGACATTTTTTTTTTTTTTTACAAACAATTAAGTATTTAAGCATACAATCATGAGGAGATGCATAGAGCAAAAATAGTTTAATTTTATACAATGTATGAAGAGAAAAAAATGAACATAGATATGAACTATGTGTCATACAATCACAGATTCATCATAATCATTATTAGAATGAGAAATTGCTAACCTAGGTATAAAAGTAGTGAGGCCTGCAGTGCCAGAGTGGAAGGTCCTGGCATAAGGGAAAAGAAAAAGGAGGGGCAAAATGTAAGGGGGTTAGAGATCAGAGGTAGAAGTATATAGTGAAGATAGGAGTAAAATGTGAGGGCAAGGTCAAAGAGCAGGGAACATAAAATACAAGTAGGAATATATATTTCTAAGAAATAGGGGTAGAAAGGCGGGATGGAGGAGAGGAGGCAGAGTTCAAATAGGATCATTACAGGGGCAGGCCCTGGAGTTAAGCAGATATTTCTTAACAGCGAGTTGAAAGTTGCCAGTGTTTTGTACAGTTCTGATATGGAGAGGAAGTTGGTTCCAAAAGGAAGTAATGGAGTAGCTATATAGCATTTTACATATGGATTTATTTGGCTTAGTGATTTGGAGGAGGTGTTGGTTGGAGCTGTGAAGTTCCTGGTTGGGGACATAAGGTGAGATGATGGTTGCTAGTGATGGACAGGCTGAGGGTTGTTGGAGGATAGTATGCGTCAGAAGGAGCTGAGGCAGAAGGACCTGATTATGGAGTTCTAACCAGTGGAGTTTTTGTAAGGAGAGGCAGTGATGTGAGTGATAGGGGAGATTAGTTGGAAATGTAGCTATTTTCTTGTATGTTAGTTCAAGTTTAGTTGACACATTTTTTTGGAGGTAAGTGAAAATTGGGGTGGTGTATAATAGGGTTGGTTGTAGGTAGGCTTGAGCTAGAGACAGTTTAGATTCCTGTGTTAAGAATGTTTTATTTCTGTATAGCAGTCCTTGTTTTTGGTGTGTCTTCTTAAAGGAAGTTGTGGAACACAGTGTCAAAAGCTTTTGAGAGGTCAAGGAAGAGGGATGGCACTAGTTGGTTAATGTTAAGAGATGAAGCGACAGAGTGAGTGAAGGACAGTAATGCTGTAGTAGTGCTATGATGTGGTTGGATGCTATGTTGTGTTACTGTGAAGAGATTTTCCTAAAGGATATATGAGATGAGTTGCTTGTGTACACATTTTTCCAGAATTTTAGAAAGAGGGGATAGAATAGCAATAGGCCTGAAATTGGAGCGGTCAGTTGAATTACCTCCTTTATGTAAGGGTATAATATAGAACATTTTCCAGATATTAGGGACAAAATGTTCCTGAATTGACCTATTGATAATTATGGTGAATGGATAGGCAATAGAGGGGGCTGCAAGTTTAAGGTATAGAGGAGGCAGGTTGTCAGCAGAAGGAGAGCAGGTTATTAGTTTATAGAGTAGAGATCTGATGATGGATGTGGGGACAGGCTTGATTCAGAAAGGAGTTTTGTGGGAGGGGGGGATGAGGGGTCAAGGTAGGTATCCTTGTCTGGTTTAATTAGTTTTTGTATGGAGTCTATGAAGAAGGAGTTCAGGGGAGTGGCAGTTTTGAGTGGAGAGCTGTTAGGGGATGGATTAGGAGGAGATGGGTTCCCTGGGTGTAAGAGTTTGTTGATGGTACTTCAGAATTTCTTGGGGTTAAAGTGAGGGTTTCTTTGTGGGTCAAGATAAAAGGATTATTTCTCAAGGGTGATATTTTTTGTGGTGTTTTGTAGATCCCTATAGTTTTCACGACTAGTGGGGGTTTTGAGTTTATTTGAGATTTTCCATGCACTGTCTCTTTTTTGCATGAGGGAGAGAGTTTCTTTGCTTTTCCAGAGACCATAGTTGGCTTTACCCAAATCTTTCTGATAGGTCCCAGGGAGTTGAGGGTGTTAAGGAAGATGCTGTTGAATTGAATGACAGCTTCTTCGAGGGGGGTGGTTGAACAGAAAAGACTGATTTATAGAAAAGAGTGTTTGGTTAAATATATCAGGGTTAAAGTTAGATAGATTTCAACAATCCTTATACTTGTGAGATTTATGAGGTTGAGACAGGTGATGCTGGATGGAGGTAGGGTGATGATCGCTGAGAGTGTCAGGGAGAGTGGAGGCATTATGATAGTGGTAGGGGTGAGAGGTAAGTATCCAGTCAAGAGTAGAGCTACTGTTGGATTGTTGATTAGAACAAGTAGGGTAGGTGATAAGTTGAGAGAAACAAAATAGGTTAATGGCAGCATTGGGGCAGTTAGAGGTCAGAGTCTTCCAGTCGATGTTAACATCTCCTAGAATAATAGTTTCATAGGAGATGGCTTGAGAGATCCAAGCAAGTAAGTGTTCAAGTATAGGGATGTTATTGAAACACAAGACCAGCATGCTAGTGTCCTCCTGAATTGCACAACAACACCGTAAATCCACTCGAAACACAAAGTCAAGTAATGGAAATCTTCACAAAGGCAACGTAAAAAATACTAGTTTATTAAAATGTTTTAAGTGCTTTTCATTTGCTTCAATAAGCTAAACTTCATCAGAAACGTTATAACGATAAGTTTAAAAGAGTCTCCTTTTATAGGCACAGCTGATCATTAATTAACCGAACTGAAACACTAAAAGGCACAGTAGCAATAAACCTAAACAACAAAATTGTAAAGCATAAACCAATACTGCAGCAACTTTGTACATACATTAACATAAAAACTACAACAGATAAAATATAACAACAAAAAAAAAAAAAAATATATATATATATATATATATATATATATATATATATATATATATATGTTATAACAATGTATATATTATCAGTGTTGGTGTGGGAAGATGTCAAACAGCTATATACTATCACTTGTAAAACCAGTTATACCTCAAAGCTGATAAGGTAGAACAAAGGGATCCACTGGTACTTCTATTATAAAATGACAGTAAATACTCTCTATACTGATTTAAACAATGAGTATGAAGTAGCTTATACCCTAAACTATCCTGACTTCACTTCTTTAGACTTTTTATTCTAAGGATACTACTAATAGAACAAGTATCGTTCAAACCTGGTGGGTAACAAGCATTAATCCTGACCTGACAGTTTAGTTCGATTTCCTCTAATTTCAATGGTCTGGGCCCTCCTCTATTGTCAACCTTTACTTGATCTATAATAATAAATTTAAAGGTATGCTCTTGGTTAGTGCAAGAATGTTTAGCTAAAGCATTATCCAACTTCTGTTTTTTGATTGCATATTGGTGTTCGTATATCCTATCGTGGAGCTTCCGCTCCATTTTACCCACATAAAAAGACGGGCACAATTTACATCTAGCACGATAAACAACAAAGTTGGAATTGCAATTAAATCTGTCTCTGGTTTTATACTGTGAACATTAATGATGAAATTATTGGTCACATTGACAAATCTACAATAATTGCAACATTCACATTTTCTCATACCATTACAACGAGTGGTAGGAGCATTCATCTGCTCTAAGATAGATTTCAGATTTTGCCCTCTTCTGAAAGTGACTCTAGGGAACTCACCTAATCTGGTGTAAATATTAGTGTTAGTTTTAAATAGTTCCCAATTCTTTTTTAATATGTTGATACACAAATAACTGTTTGACGAATAAGTAGTGATAAAATTTACATTATTGTCTTTAACTCGACTATTCTGTGAACTAACGCTATGTGGCAGATGGACATGAAACCACTATTAACAGGCCTAGTGGGAGCACTTTTAATGTTCAGAAGTGGCAAGTATACTTTATCTGTTCTTTTTATTCTAACCTCATTAATTAAGTTGTCTAGTAGGGGTTCTGGTTAGCCTCGTTGGATGAACATACTCCTAAGTAGAGAGCATTCATCGAGAAAGTCAGCATCTAAGGTTGTCATTCTTGAAGCTCTCACTAATTGGCCCTTTATGACTGACCTCTTCTGATGTACAGGATGGTTACTTGAAAAATGGAGGAACGTATTAGAATATGTAGTTTTCCTATAGATCTTAGCTACATAGTTATCTAATTCATATTTTTTGACCAAGCAGATGTCCAAATACGCTATCGTATTGGTACTGAAAGTGTATGTAAACTGTAAAAATTGTGCAGTACTATTGAAATAGTCTACTAAGTTAGCACCTGTACATTCATCACCATTGATCAAAATGAATATATCATCCAAATAGCGTGTATGCAAAACCAATGACTCACTGAAGGCATTGTTGTTGTTATTAAATACAAACTCCGACTCCCATATGCCATGACAAAGTTAGCAATACTAGCCCCACAAGGGGACCCCATGGCCACCCCCACATTTTGGAGGTAGAATTGGTCCCGGAACATAAAAAAGTTATTGGACAATACTACATCAATAGGTTCTGTAACCAAACTGATCTCAAGTGCTGGAGCTTTATGTTTGCTAAGCATTAACTCAACCCATTCAATGGCTATCGTGTGTGGGATACACATATACAAATCCTTCACATTGATAGTTAGGAAGTTGAAGTTAGCATTAAATTCGATGGCTTCAATCTTCTCCAAAAATGACCATGAGACTTTACAAATTTGTATCTCATGTACTAAGTATTTTTGAAGTATTGCATCTATAACTTTGGCATAAAAATATGTTGGCGAACCTTGACCATCAACTAGTGGTCTCACTGGGAGGTCAACCATATTCTTGTGTAACTTAGGAATGCCAAAGATAAATGGATATCTGGGATAAGATGTTATCATGTAGTTATAGATATGTTGTTCAACTCTGCCCTCAGTGTATAGGTCTTCAATACAGCTTTTAATCATGCTGTAGGCTTTATTCCCTTCTGAACGTGAACTTAGGTCATACGAAATAGTATTCACTAATCTGTTCATACGGTCTTGGTAGTCCCGATTATCAAAGACTACCAGTCTCCCTCCCTTATCTGGTTTGCAAAAACGTAGACCCTGAGTTTTAATATATACTAAAAAGTCACGTTCCTCCTTACTCATATTGTAAGAAGTCCTATACCTATACAGATTATTGACCATATGTCGGATATCCAATTCGCAGAGTTGTTCAAAAGTCTGCAATAATGGGACCAAAGGGGGATTAGAAATACTGGGAGTATAAAACTAATCATGTTCCACAGTATTTAATAGATTGTCAAATATTAAACTAAAGTTCAACTTCCTAGTAAACATTTTGATGTTGATAATAGTGTTTACCATATTGATAGGTTGAGCTGGAACAAAGGTAAGGCCCTTAGGTAAGGCCCTTAGAAAGGAATTCAACAATATCTGCACTAATCTCTATAGATGAAAAATGATATACTTTAAAGTCACATGCTTTATTCATAATAACTACTGGATATTGTTGTACTGTTTGTGCATCCAGAGGAAGATTACTGTCTAAGTCCATTCGTTGGTTATGCTGCATAGCAAGCAAGGGAACATTACAATTATTATCAGTCATACAGACTGCTTCAAAGTGTTGACTGCTGACGATTAAGTTTTGTTCCTGTTGGATTTTTGTTGTTTGTTCCTTTGCTGGTATGTTAAGGAATTGATCTGTTTGGGCCTGGTACCTGTGTTCGGACCCTGCCGAAAATTCTGTTGCTGTTTCAGGTGGTCATTAGGTTTTTGACCATGGTGGGCACTACATAGTCTGTCACTCCATCTGGTGTCTCCTTGGTCAGAAGGAAGCCTATTATTGTTAATTGGGCTGTTGTTCACTGAAGGTTGCCTGTCACATCTATCATCAACTACGTGTGGCCGCACATCAAAGTCACCACTACTGTTATTATTTGTGGGACTAGTATTTGGAGGCATACTTTGTTGGTTAACATTAGTATAGTTTTTCCTCCAAACCTGTGCAGGTGATGGATCAGGGTAGGCAGTCCCAGAAGCGTATGCTTTACTATCTCTTTCCAACTTTTTGGTTTTAGTCATTCTCAATTTAGTCATATAGTGATCTATACTTGTAAACACACGCACATACTTATATTTGTGTCTACTAAATTCAAAATCCAACTGGATACTTTTGTCAAGGTCTATAACACACTGTGATAGTTCATCGACCCACAAACTGTAATGCTCTATCATTAAGTCAAGGAGTTCAAAACCTTGACGGTCAAACAAATTATTTAACTCATTATGAAATATTGAGTTTGGTATTAATCCAGTAGGGTACGAGTGCCGCCATAATCCTTTCGGCACCACCCTACGTGAAATACATTTACGGAAATATGCAATTTTTAATTGCAATTTCCTTAACTTAATTAAATGTGAATCAGAAGTTTTTAGCTTAGAAACAATATTATCAACAAGTGGATTGATACCTTCTGCTGAGGTACGGCCATGGTTCTCGTTACGAGACTCTTGTGTAAACGAAAAACCATCTGCTATCCATGAAGTAAGTGTAACTTCTTGATTATGATCATCTGTCCTAGCTTGTGCACAAGTAGTTACAGGTGGAGAAGTGACTTGTAATTCTGCTGTAACTAAAGCTGTAGTATTCAACTTACTCGCATCCTCTGAACGTGATGCTGTATGTACATCCATGCTGGAAACTATTGGCACTAAATACGATGTTTCATAAGTTATCACAGTAGTTCCATCTTGTCTGATAGAACCTGAAGCACTGTGCACTCTATTTAGAGATGTGTGCACTCCAGCCATATGTGTATTCTGCATGTTATTATCATGCCTCCCAACATCCATTGAAAGGCTATATTCAGATGACTTCTCCTGTGTGACCGTTACAGATTCAAAATGGCCACTATGAACAGGTGAACAAATATGCTGAGCTGCTGCAGGTGTTGTGATAAGAGTCCAGCGGATTTCGCTTTGACTCTTATCAAGTTGGTCGAGCCTTTTAAAAATGGAATCGATCTTACCAATTAGTGAGTCCAATACGTTGTTAGAGCTCGGGCTGCCAAGTACATTATCCACACCATCTGAAGGAGCGGAAACATTAACATTAGTAGTGTTGCCTTGAGATTTCAGCAACTCTGGTGTGTTGCTAGGTTTAAACGGAGTAGAACTAACTGCCGAGCCTGTAGCCATAATCAAAACTCTGAGAAACCAAACACAGCAAACAAACTAGGAAAATGAAATACAAGACCAGCGTGCTAGTGTCCTCCTGAATTGCACAACAACACTGTAAATCCACTCGAAACACAAAGTCAAGTAATGGAAATCTTCACCAAGGCAATGTAAAAAATACTAGTTTATTAAAATGTTTTAAGCGCTTTTCGTTTGCTTCAATCAGCTAAACTTCATCAGAAACGTTATAACCATAAGTTTATGCCTCCAAATACTAGTCCCACAAATAATAACAGTAGTGGTGACTTTGATGTGTGGCCACACGTAGTTGATGATAGATGTGACAGGCAACCTTCAGTGAGCAACAGCCCAATTAACAATAATAGGCTTCCTTCTGACCAAGGAGACACCAGATGGAGTGACAGACTACGTAGTGCCCATCATGGTCAAAAACCTAATGACCACCTGAAACAGCAACAGAATTTTCAGCAGGGTCCGAACACAGGTACCAGGCCCAAACAGATCAATTCCTTAACATACCAGCAAACAAACAACAAAAATCCAACAGGAACAAAACTTAATGGTCAGCAGTCAGCACTTTGAAGCAGTCTGTACGACTGATATTAATTCTAATGTTCCCTTGCTTGGTATGCAACATAACCAACGACTGGACTTAGACAGTAATCTTCCTCTGGATTCACAAGCAGCACAACAATATCCAGTAGTTATTATGAATAAAGCATGTGACTTTAAAGTATATAATTTTTCATCTATAGAGATTAGTGCAGATATTGTTGAATTCCTTTCTAAGGGCCTTACCTTTGTTCCAGCTCAACCTATCAATATGGTAAACACTATTATCGACATCAAAATGTTTACTAGGAAGTTGAACTTTAGTTTAATATTTGACAATCTATTAAATACTATGGAACATGATAAGTTTTATACTCCCGGTATTGATAATCCCCCTTTGGTCCCGTTATTGCTGACTTTTGAACAACTCTGCAAATTGGATATCCAACATATGGTCAATAATCTGTATAGGTATAGGACTTCTTACAATATGAGTAAGGAAGAATGTGAATTTTTAGTATATATTAAAACATAGGGTCTACATTTTTGCTAACCAGATAAGGGTGGGGGACTGGTAGTCTTTGATAATCGGGACTACCAAGACCGTATGAACAGATTATTGAATACTAATTCGTATGACCTAAGTTCACGTTCAGAAGTGAATAAAGCCTACAGCATGATTAAAAGCTGTATTGAAGACCTATACATTGAGGGCAGAGTTGAACAACATATCTATAACTACCTGATAACATCTTATCCCAGATATCCGTTTATCTTTGGCATTCCTAAGTTACACAAGAATATGGTTGACCCCCCATTGAGACCACTAGTTGATGGTCGAGGTTCGCCAACATATTCTTGTGCCAAAGTTATAGATGCAATACTTCAAAAATACTTAGTACATGAGATACAAATTTGTAAAGTCTCATGGTCATTTTTGGAGAAGATTGAAGCCATCGAATTTAATGCTAACTTCAACTTCCTAACTATCAATGTGAAGGATTTGTATACGTGTATCCCACACACGATAGCCATTGAATGGGTTGAGTTAATGCTTAGCAAACATAAAGCTCCAGCACTTGAGATCAGGTTGGTTACAGAACTTATTGATGTAGTATTGTCCAATAACTTTTTATGTTCCAGGACCAATTCTACCTCCAAAAAGTGGAGGTGGACATGGGGTCCCCCTGTGGGGCTAGTATTGCTAACTTTGTCATGGCATAATTGGAGTCGGAGTTTGTATTTCATAACAACAACAATGCCTTCCGTAAGTCATTGGTTTTGTATACACGCTATTTGGATGATATATTCATTTTGATCAATGGTGATGAACGTACAGGTGCTAACTTAGTAGACTATTTCAATAGTACTACACAATTTTTACAGTTTACATACACATTCAGTACCAATACAATAGCGTATTTGGACATCTGCTTGGTCAAAAAATATGAAGTAGATAGCTATGTAGCTAAGATCTATAGGAAAACTTCATATTCTAATACGTTCCTCCATTTTTCAAGTAACCATTCTGTACATCAGAAGAGGTCAGTCATAAAGGGCCAATTAGTGAGAGCTTCAAGAATGACAACCTTAGATGCTGACTTTCTCGATGAATGCTCTCTATTTAGGAGTATGTTCATCCAACGAGGCTACCCAGAACCCCTACTAGACAACTTAATTATTGAGGTTAGAATAAAAAGAACAGATAAAGTATACTTGCCACTTCTGAACATTAAAAGTGTTCCCACTAGGCCTGTTAATAGTAGCTTTAATGTCCATCTGCCACATAGTGTTAGTTCACAGAATAGTCGAGTTAAAAACAATAATGTAAATTTTATCACTACTTATTTGTCACACAGTTATTTGTGCATCAACATATTAAAGAAGAATTGGGAACTATTTAAAACTAACACTAATATTTACACCAAATTAGATGAGTTCTCTAGAGTCACTTTCAGAAGAGGGCGAAATTTGAAATCTATCTTAGAGCAGACGAATGCTCCTACCACTCGTTGTAATGGTATGAGAAAATGTGAATGTTGCAATTATTGTAGATTTGTCGATGTGACCAATAATTTCATCATTAATGTTTCACAGTATAAGATCAGAGACAGATTTAATTGCAATTCCAACTTTGTTGTTTATCTTGCTAGATGTAAATTGTGCCCGTCTTTTTATGTGGGTAAAACGGAGCGGAGGCTCCGCGATAGGATATACGAACACCAATATGCAATCAAAAAACAGAAGTTGGATAATGCTTTAGCTAAACATTCTTGCACTAACCAAGAGCATACCTTTAAATTTATTATTATAGATCAAGTAAAGGTTGACAATAGAGAAGGGCCCAGACCATTGAAATTAGAGGAACTAAAACTAAACTGGCAAGTCAGGCTTAATGCTTGTTACCCACCAGGTTTGAATGATACTTGTTCTATTAGTAGTATCCTTAGACAAAAAAGTCTAAAGAAGTGAAGTCAGGATAGTTTAGGGTATAAGCTACTTCATACTCATTGTTTAAATCAGTATAGAGAGTATTTACTGTCATTTTATAATAGAAGTACAGGTGGATCCCTTTGTTCTACTTTATCAGCTTTGAGGTATAACTGGTTTTACAAGTTATAGTATATAGCTGTTTGACGTCTTCCCACACTAACACTGATAATATATACATTGTTATAACATATATATATATATATATATATTTTTGTTATATTTTATATGTTGTAGTTTTTGTTTATGTTAATGTATGTACAAAGTTGCTGCAGTATTGGTTTATGCTTTACAATTTTGTTGTTTAGGTTTATTGCTACTGTGCCTTTTAGTGTTTCAGTTCGGTTAATTAATGATCAGCTTTGCCTATAAAAGGAGATTCTTTTTAACTTATGGTTATAACGTTTCTGATGAAGTTTAGCTGATTGAAGCAAACGAAAAGCGCTTAAAACATTTTAATAAACTAGTATTTTTTACGTTGCCTTCGTGAAGATTTCCATTACTTGACTTTGTGTTTCGAGTGGATTTACAGTGCTGTTGTGCAATTCAGGAGGACACTAGCACACTGGTGTTGTGTTTCATTTTCCTAGTTTGTTTGCTGTGTTTGGTTTCTCATAGGGATGTTATTGCCAGGAGGTATATATATCATAGCAATGGCTATCTTTTTATGCTTGTTTAAGGTGCAGTTGATGATGATAATCTCGGAGGGGTGAAAGCTGGAGGGAGAGTATGGCAGGGGATGGAGTGAGAAGTGCTCTGAGGAAAGTATGGCTACCCCTCCACCTTTTTTAGTTGGTCTGTCTTGGTGGAAAATATTATAACCAGGGGATAGGATTTCTTTGGTTAAATAGAATGATAGAAAAAGTGAAACAAAAGTGTAAGTTGGGAAGGGAGTCTAAAGGGAAGATATAACATTCCAAAGGCATCTGATTACCAAATTACTATAGGCACTAGAGAAAAACTATAATCCGGTACCATGTGCAAGCTACTGTAATAATATTGGAGGATGAAGAAATAGAGTAAAAAAAATCCCTGCTGGCTCAGGAATTTGTGTTTAGCAAGTTAAGAATGATTATCTTAACATACAGCTTTCAAAATAACTTTTCTGTGCTGAAACTTGCATATAGTTGCATTTTTTGTTCAGGGCGGCATAAACTCACGGTATCTTTTAGGTTTCACATAGATGGATTTTTGTGCAGTAAAAGGAGCTGTAGCAGGTTGTGAATGCTAGGAATACACAGAAATTTAGAGAGCAAATGGACAAACACACTGTGAGGCCAGCAGGAGAGGACTAACTATTTATGTTTGACTCAGTCCTATTTTTCCTTAAATGTTATGTCTAATAGTATCTGAACAAACATCTGAAAAAGCTTCCTTTTTAAAAGTTATTATATTTAAAGAAATAACATTTAATGATTCAGTAAGCAAGGGAGGTTGCAACACTGGAAGCTATTTCACAGTCTCTTCCCTTCTGTTGGTCAGCATATAACAAAAGTTATTGATGGTTTTGGCATATGTAGAGTTTAGAGTATTCGTTTTGTTTTATAGAGGCCGTAATGTACACCTGCACATTGACCGAGACTTCTCCAGGTATAAGGCCTTGTTCCCCATGAATAACTCAAAGATAAGGCCACTTGACACAGAGGTTGACCAAAGCAGGCTCCCCTCATTTACCTTTTCATTATGACTGAGTTTAGGCCCCTACTCTAGCAAACGTTCATCCACCATTAGACATGGCGTAATAGTTTTCATATATTCCTGTAAACATCTCATCGTGCCATTTATTGCCCACTCTATTAGGTTCATAGGTAGGTACTAGGCTATCGGCCCTGGGGCCTGTACAAGCCCAGCCAAAAAAGGTACCCTGGCTTTTGCCGCCCAAGAAACTTATTTTCATGTGCCACTGTCGAGGAGAGCCACAGAAGTGATCCCTGGGGGGGGATTTCCTATTTCCCATCCAATTATCAAGATTTTTCTTGAAGAGTGCTAATGAGGAGCTTTGTTTGATATAGATAGGTAGTTTATCCCAGAGTATGGGAAGTCTTTGGGACAGGAATCTATCCCTCCGGCATGTTCTGTTTATTGTGGTGATAAGGTTTAGGTCCCTAGAGCATGTAGCTAGGAGGGATTTGGATTTCTTTAAGTGGAGCATGTCCAACAACTCTGGGTTTGACATAGCTTTGTATGTTAGGCAGAGATCACCTCTGAGTAGGTGATATGCGGCGGAGTAAAGCTGGAGTTTTTTGAGATGGTCTGCGTAGGGAATCTGATTGAGGCAGGTAATCCTCTTTGTGAGGTATTTCTGCGGCCTTTCCAGTTGTTGTAGATGTCTTGTGAGGTACATACCAAAAGGGGCATTGTACTCTATAATGGGTCTAATGAGTGATGAGTAGAGAGGAACAATTACCTCTTTTTTTCTGGATGAGAATCCTTTTGTGATGAGGTGTGCCACATAGAAGGATTTCCTGACTACTGTGGCGATGTGATTATCAAAGGAGAGACTATTGTCCACCTGTGTCCCAAGGTCTATTATCACACTTTCGGTGTTAAGTATACTACCGCCTATGGTGTAGTTCATGGGTACAGAGTTTTTACCAAAGGGGATGACAATTCACTTTTTTGGCATTGAGCTTGAGGCCATGGCTTTGACACCAGGCATCTGTCTCAGTGAGGCCCTTTTGTAGGATGTCAACATCTTTAGGAGTTTCAATTATTGCTCCTAGTTTGCAGTCATCTGTGAACTTCGTTGGCCAAAGACCTTCTGTGTTAGCCTATACTTCAGAGAAGTAGATACCAAACAGGAGAGGGCCCAGGACTGAACCCTGTGGTACTCCACTTGTCAATGGTCTGAAGTCGGATTTGGAGTCTGCTACTATCACAGTGTGGGTTCTGTCAGTGAGCCAGTTGGCAACCCATCTTGTGACATAGGGATTTATACCTAGTTTAGTGACTTTATCTATAATTCCAGAGTGGGGGATGGTGTCAAAAGCCTTGGCAAGATCTAGATAGGCTGTGTGAACCACCTTACCCTCATCTACGGCTTTGGTGACTGCTTCAAAGAAGTCTATCAGGTTTAGGAGACACAATCTGCCTTTTACAAACCCGAACTGGGTGGGGTCCAGAGTTTGGAGATTACCAATGTCTTTGTTTATAAGTTCCATGATGATACATTCCAAGGCCTTGCAGACCAAGCTCGTCAGGCTAATGGGGCGGTAGTTCCCAAGGTCCGTGGTGGCTCCCCCCTTGTGGAGTGGGATAACTGTCGCTGTGCACCATTCAGCAGGCACAAAGCCTGAGGTGAGGCTATGATTGAACATAGTACTTAGGTGGGGTGCCAGTTCGTTCTGTAGTTCGTGTAAAACACAGCCTGGGATGTTGTCTGGTCCCATGGATGGTGTGTTCTTGGCTTTTGAGAGTGTGGTTTTTACCTGTGCAGCTGTGATTACAGGAACTTTCCATTCTTCCGGTATAGAGATGGGCTCTTTAGGGGGTGAGGGGGGTAAAGTTAGCACTGAACCTATCTGCCAGGATGTTGGCAATATCAGTTGGGTCTGTATATTTAGTGCCATTTTGCTGTAACTCAGAGCAGATCTAAGTGTTGCCATTGAGATTCTTGACATAGCTATAGAATGCTTTGTGGTTGTCTTTAGAATCAGTGGTGATTTTGTTTTTGTAACTAGCTTTGGAGGATTTTATCAGGGATCACAGCTTCTTACTGAGGCTGATCAGGGGGCTCCTCCACTCATGGGACTTTACTCTCTTTTGCAATAATTTCTTCCTTCTGTTGTACAGTTTGTTTATGAATGGGGACCACCAGATTGGCTTCCTTTTTTTGGAGGATAGCATCTTGGTTCTGTTTGGGATAGCACGATCCATGCACTCGTGTAAGTGCTTATAAAGTGCAATTGTGTTGGATTCAGTAGTCATAACTGTATTGTCCATCTGCATGGGTGTCATGAAGTTCACCACTTCTGTCTTAAGAAGCATGAAGCTGGCTTTGGAGACATTTTTTACCATGGTTTCCTTAACTGGGGGTGGGGGCAGGATGTGGATATCTAGGGTAATTAGCTTATGGTCAAATCGGACCAATGAGGCATTGACATCAGGTGTGGAACACCGGTCACTCATGTTGGTAATGACTAGATCTAGGATATTGTTGCCCCTGGTGGGGGTGTGGATAAGTTGACCCAGGGAATTGGAGTTTATCATCATCATCATCATCTTTCGGCTTTTCCCATTAGGGGTCACCACAGCGGATCATCTCTTTCCATTTCTTCCTATCCTCTGCATCTTGCTCTGTCACACCAACCGCCTGCATGTCCTCTCTCACCACTTCCATAAACCTTATCTTAGGCCTTCCTCTTTTCCTCTTACCTGGCAGCTCCATCCTTAGCATCTTTTTCCCAATATACCCATCATCCCCCCTCAGCACATGTCCAAACCAATGCAATCTTGTTTCTCTTGCTTTGTCTCCAAACTGTCCAACATGAGCTGACCCTCTAATATACTTATTCCTAATCCTATCCATCCTAGTCACACCGAGTGCAAATCTTAACATCTTTAACTCTGTCACATCCAGCTCTGACTCCCGCCTTTTTGTCAATGCCACTGTCTCCAACCCATATAACATAGCTGGTCTCACTACCCTCTTGTAGACCTTCCCTTTCACTCTTACAGGTACTCGTCTGTCACAAATCACTCCTGACACTCTTCTCCACCCATTCCACCCTGCCTGTACTCTCTTCTTCACCTCTCTTCCACACTCACCGTTACTCTGAACTGCTGATCCCAAGTACTTAAACTCGTCCACCTTTACCAACTCTACTCCTTGCATCCTCACCATTCCTCTACCCTCCCTCTCATTTACACACATATATTCTGTCTTAGCCCTGCTGACCCTCATTCCTCTGCTCTCTAGAGCATATCTCCACCTCTCCAGAGTCTCCTCAACCTGATTCCTACTCTCACTACAGATCACAATGTCATCTGCAAACATCATAGTCCACGGGGCCTCCTGTCTGATCTCATCTGTCAACCTGTCCATCACCACTGCAAATAAAAATGGACTCAGAGCTGATCCTTGATGTAATCCCACCTCCACCTTAAATGGATCTGTCACTCCCACTGCAGTCCTCACCACTGTTACACTACCCTGGTACATATCCTGTACCACTGTCACATACTTCTCTGCCACTCCTGACTTCCTCATACAATACCACAACTCTTCTTGGAGTTTATGAATTCCAGAAAGCATTGAGCGAAGGAGTTGGTACATGAGTAGTTTTCCCAGTTAATGGTAGGGTAGTTGAAATTGCCCATTATTAGGGTGTTTGGTTGAACCCTAATATTTTCCAGAACATCAAGAAAAGAGGAGTCGGAATCCTGGGGCATGGAGGGGGATCCGTAGCAAGCTTCAATTTGGATTGCAGTTTTTCCCAGAGTTAGTTGCACTTGGATAACCTTGGTTGCATTATGCTGAGCAACTAGCCTGGAGGTGTGGATATCCTTAATGAATATGGATACACCTCCGCCTTTGGTGTTCCAGTCCAGGTTACATGGCTGAAAAGTGTGGCATGAGTTATAGCCTGGTAGTGGAGGGGTGGTCTCTGGCGCCTTGAACCAGGTCTCCATCACTGCACAGATATCAATGTTCTTCATTTTAAGGAGTGCCTCGAGTTAGTGCATTTTGAGATTTAGACTTCTAGCATTGAGTAGCATCACCCTCAGTTTTTGCTTGCCTGTTCCTGTTACAGTGGTGAATTTGTCATTTGAACCTTGCCTAAAAAAGGCACTATAGGGGAGGCAAGAACCTTAGCCACTATCCGGAATCCCAGGGGTGACAGGTGCAGGCCATCTCTGGCAAAGCATCGTGGTCTGTTGAAAATGTCATCCCAGGCAGACAGATACTGGATCCCTTTAAAATGACAACAGAAGCTTAGCCAATTGTTGAAGTCAATCATTTTGTCCTTGTACTGCGGCATCATTCTGGGTGATGGCAGAATGCTACTCAGGGCTAGGGTCATACCTGCCTGGGCTACAAGATCGGAGAGCTCTTGCATGTCTCTTTGCATGTAGTCTAGGGAGGTACATCTCAGATCGCTCACACCGATATGGACAATGACAACATGGAAAATGACAATTTTCATCAAACTCTGAAACCCTCAGGCTGACACTAACTTTTCCCATCATGGCACTTTACTACTTCATCTACACAACTATGGGTTATCCATGCACTATATTAAATATAAGCTTGGCAGAAAGGTAATATTTCCTTCTTTCTTACTGTACACATATTACTGGGTTCTTTTCACATTAAAAGGGATCAGAATGGCAACTTTTAAAGAGCTGAAGATGAAAGCTCAAAAACTGTATGCTCACAATTCATTCAAACTTCTACATTGAACAATCTCAGCAAAGGGAGATGCCATTCCCCTCAGGGGTGACATTGGAATTAGAATAAATAATTCAGGCTAATGTGGAGGGTGAGGGCCCTAATAAGGGGATGCAGAATGTCATGGTGCTTTTAAAAAACAGTAAGTTCTCTTGTTAGAATCATTATATTGTTCAGCCTTCTAACTTTCGGGATTTTATCTTTGACTTTGTAAAACTTATCCTTTTTAATGCTTATTTCCTGAGTTTGGAAGCCTACTATACTCATTTACATATATAATCAAGCATGTTTTCCTAGATATCTCCTTGGAGGAACAGACTCAACAAACTGCCTGAAATTGTCAAGGATTCTGCTGTCCTTTCAAAAACAGACTTTTGTCTTCGGTAGTCTGCATGACACCAACTACAGTAACCATTTGAAATGTTGAGACCAGCTAAAGTGACTCCTGAGATATGAAGACTGAATGGCCCAAAGAACAGGCTTGCATATACTAAGTCCAAGATACCATTTCTTGGAATATTCCCTTTTCTCCTAGGTATGGCAATCTCAGAGATTATATGTATACGTTTGGCTCATATGGGGGCTTGCCCCATCTACAAAAAGATGTTTAATGGAAAAGTGGTTTTCGAGATTCACTCGTCTCCTGTGTTTTCATTTTTTTTTTTTTTTTTCAGATTATCAGACTTGGCATTTCCATTGCTGCTATTTAAATAGAGAGCTTATAATCATTCTGCTTACATTGCACTTCATGGGTTTTTCTTACAAAGAGAATTTTTGTTCTTTTTTTGTACCCATACCTACAGAGTATCAGGTTTCCTCCAATTTGTCTTGTGCCTATTCATGCACTTGCTGGATATCGTTCATACAGCAGTGAGAGCTGACCTGAAGGTTTATTATCCAACCACTCAAGGAAGTTGTTTGTGACCTTGCCAGCATCAAATGAAGGCATTTGTCTTAAGGTCTAATCAACACCTTTTTCACTGATATGAGTATTTTCTTCACTGTGTGGTTGTCCTTTGCCCATATCTGCTTCCACCCACAAGGCATGAGGACTACTGTCACTAGCTCAGTATTCTGTAGCCCATATCCCAAGTTCAGACCATTTCACTGTGGACAAGTCCCTATTTGCATTGTGTCAACCAGCTAACTGGATCCACCTCTCCAACCTCCAGGATGAACGAGCCAACAATGGCCACTCATGCCAGTCATCTTCTACTCAACACTTTCAGTGACTGAGACACTAATCAAAGTAAAGTTGTTTTGGTCTTACTCAGAGCTGGAAAGTTCATGCATACAAATGCCCTCTTCATTGCAAGTTTTGTGCCTAAATTGTAGAAACCCTGATTTTACTGACTGCAATGTAATGGTAACACTTGTTCTGGATTATTTTTGTCAGTGCTATATCTTATTGCTCTTAAAAAGAATCCAACTGTTCCTTGGGCTCTTCGCCTCTTTGATAAAGTGCCTTTCAACAGGGTCAAGGGGTCCTCTAAAGTAGTGGGAACAGCCTGCTGACCTTCAGATAGCTCTCAGAAGGGTCTGCAAAAATAGTTTTTTTTTTTTTTTTTTTATAAAGACCTTTGCAATTTGACAATGTAAGTTGCTCTCAGGTTATAGTTATCTTAACCAAATATAAATGACATGGAAATGGGATATTATGAATTTTCAAACTGAAAGAGTGTGTGCATGGAATGATAAGCTCTAATGGTTGTGTTCACATCAAGGAGAGAAAATAGCTCAGTCTTAAGTATATCATAGTCATGCCAAGACCAGGGGAGATCCATGTATTCCTTCTATTCTGAGAAATATTAAGCTGGCACACTTTGGGACAGATTACAAAATGCTGGGAGCAGCAAAAGTACATTGCTTAAGCAAGACCACCCTTGCTATTTGAGCACCAGAAATCAACATGATCCCTGAAATGATATACCCAATTCAGTACCTACTATGCACAGACAAAGTAATATCATTCATAAGTATTCTATGTTAATGAACTACATTACTTTGTCCGAGTAGAATGCCCAGTAATGTCTGGCTAAAGTTCTGGGGCAGAGTAGTGCCATCTGTATGAAAGAATATATTAAACTGAGGTGAGCATAAAGCAGTTCAGTTCCACAGCTCCATTTGTAATATGTACTGTTGAGGCAGTCACAAAATCACATACAAGGGTGGCCAACATGCAACTCAGGTAGACTTGCTCATTGTAAGGAAAGAGCACTGTGGTAGAATCAACAATTGTAAAGTCATCTACAATGAGGCAGTCAGCCCACAGCGTAAACCACTGGTTGCCACAGTCAGCTGCATGCAGTGATCAGAGAAGGCTCTAAGGTCTACAGAGAATAGGCTGAAGACCTGGAAGCTGACCAGAGAGAAAGCACAATTATTCAAGGAATTACTCAGGACTCTAACATGTTAGGAAGAAAAGGAAATAGGTGGAGGGAAAGAAGAATGTCAGCAACTAAAAACAGCACGTGTGAGGACTGGAGAACAGGTATGTGGTTGAGCCAAGTATGGAAAGAAGGTACATAAGGAAAGCTGGTGGAGGAATACAGAAGTCCAGAAGGTCATCAAAAGAAAGAATAAGTGCAAGAAAAAGTGAGAGATACAATCGAGGATAAGGCTAAGAAGGAATACAATTTGGCTAACAAAGAGGTTGAGAGAGGAATTGCAATAGCAAACAAAAAGGCATCAGAAGCACTCTACCTGCAACAGTCCGACATGACTGTCAAAAATGTAGTAGGTGGCACTGAATTGAGAAAGACAGCGACAGCTGACACAACACTCCAATCCTATATAGAAAAATGGGAAAAAGGGGACTGATGATTATGATGATGATTTTAAGGAAGCTAAAACAAACTATTTCCCAGAGGAGCTCAGGGATGGTTTGCAGTACCTATTACTGGTGTATGCACATGGCCCTACGTAGGCCCCACCAACTCCTGAAACCTGTAATACAGTAACACCTGTCTGCGGAGTTAGGCACTTCAGGCAGTCTGGCTTCCCACCCAGTACTGCCTGCAGTACATATTTCCACGTACAGGCGGAGACTCCATTATGTCAAGAAGTCAATTCATTTCAAAAAGCTTCAACACTGATTTGGCCTAATACATTGTTGACACTCTTTAATAAACAATGCCGTTTGGCATGGCAAGCCCAGTTCTACTTTTTTAATTGGGTATATACGTCTACCAACCCCTATTAGCGTACACTGACTGGGTGTGTCAGGGCCTATCTCTTGGAATTGGCTGTGGAATAAACTCTACAAGAAATCTTTTTAGAATCCAGTCCTTTTTCATCCGTATCTCACTTTTCAGCCCTTGACTCAAAGGTAAGCAAGAATGTTTTAGTAACATCTGTTTTTTTGCCATTTTATGATAAAAATAGTTGGCCAGCATTATTTTTGATGGCTACAAGCAGATTTTGAGATTCTCTGTTTTGGATAGAGATGCAAGTTTACTCAAAGCTATAGTGGGAAGAGATGTACTTCTGCATTATCTGTTGAAATAATTATGATGTCTAAAGCTAGAGCACCTTTACTTTGGAGGTATATTTCAGAGGTGTCCTGGGTTCAAGATAGTTTTGCTTGTAAGAGGGTATTTTTACACATTTTGCAAATATTCATCTTATTCTCTTTCTGCTTGGGAAAAGCCACAAGTAATAGCTAGTAAAATGGACCTAGAAAGCAGGAGAAAAATTATGTCGGTGTAAAGGAAACAATCACCAAAAAAAAAGAAAAGAAAATTATAATAGGACTGATAAATTGTGGAGGTCTGAACAAGTTTTGTGCTGTTGTCTTTGTAATCTGATTTGCTGCTTTCTGGTTCAAGATTCTAAAGTGTTTATCATGTCAGATACTTACATTAGCCAGCTTTTCAGTTTGAGGTATACAAGATGGCATTTTATCAGCTTTCAAGATGGACTGCAGGATTTTATAGAATCTGAGTAAAATGTTTTATCCCAGTGGAAATAGTAGGCTCAGTAAAAGCACATTTCTTTCTGCATTTTCCTTCTAGTCTTTGTGCTATCTGCCATAGGCATCCGGCTATTTACAGTCAATTTCGTTGCAATCTGCTGGATTATAACAAGGATTTTCTGATATATGCCCATTACTGATTCAGCAATAAAACAGCTGTGAGTTCTGGAAAATGCAGTGTGCTGAAAATATATATCTGCTTCTTTCATGTTCTGTGCAAAGGTTCATCTCTGCTTGCTTGAAGGGATCTAATGTCACTGTATTGTTGCTGCACCCTCTCTAGGGGATGATACTGTGATTTTTTTCCCCAGAACTGAAAAGCATTGCAAAATGAAATAGCGTACCTGTAAATTCTCTTATAATGTCTCATAGGCATGGAGGCATAAACCTAGCTTACATCTGCAGTCCACTGTTTAACAAATGCATAAGTAAGGCCCACACAGTCAGTTTTACATTACTCACTTTAATAGAGTTTCAGAAGTATTTGAAGCTTTTGTTTTTCAAAACAATCATCTCTGAGTAACTCAAGTGGAAATAGGGCATGATATTGGCAAAACCTGTATTATAAAACTGCCTAAAAACATGATAAAAAAGAATGCCATTTCAGTCCAATCTCATTCTGTTTAATGTGCTTATGTCACTAGGAAAAGAACCTTCAGTGAATCAGTTTCATACTCAGGCAAAGTTCCTTGCAGAACAGCATATGGCAGTTACAAAATTTAACATTCCCACAGCAGCATATAAACTGCTAATAAATTCTAAAGTTATACAAAAAGTGTAACCTACAGCCAAGTATTACGTTGTATACTGCCACAAATATTGTCAACATAACACCATGACAACAGAGGTCTTTGGTCAGGTATGGACTTGCTTAATTTGCAGTTTATTTTAAAGGTTACTCAAAAAGAGCTTGCAGGCTCAAATTAATAATATTATTTATGTGTGTGTCTACATAACAAGCAATGCTGAGTGAACACCAGCCCTTGTATGTTATTGACATTAATGTTGAATTTTCAATCCTCAATGCATACCACTGCTGGACACTTAACTGCATTAAATGCCTGGGTACATGAATTAAGGTAGACAGTGTAAGATATTCATTTCAGTAGGCAGTTGTCTTTGTTTGCATTTATTTAAAACATTGTTATAATACATTAGCATATCTACAATGTCTGCAAGCTAATTAAATACTGTTAAGAGTCTCATTCTCCTGAAAGATACATTTTTTTGTTTTGTTTTTGTTTTTGCGGCCGAGAAAATTAATTCCCTACGTTAAATCGGCCGTTCGCTGTTTTAATTTTTCGATATTACCAGGTTGATGTTTAGGTATTCGCTAACTTAAACTTTTAATCGGGTAATATAAATGCATTTTTTAAATATTGTCAAGTTTCTATGTGACATAAGGTAGGGACCCTATGTGTATAGTTATGCATATGTTATTTCTTCCATACTGAGTACATCAACCCTAAATCTGTTAATCATGGCATCTCTGCTGCTGCTGGATGACCCATTGGGAGTTTTTGCAGCTACTTGTCAATGTTAATTTGTCTTTGTAAAGTGTAGTGCATATTTAGAATATTGGATATTTTTTAGACTTTTGATTTGTAGTAAACTTCAAATGTTACATAAATATTTTTATTTCCCAGCTGTCTCAGAAAGCAACCTGTACTTTTTGTTGCATTTCATCCATGTATCATTTCAGAAGCCATTACATGAAGCTAGAAGAAAAGAAGACACAGAAGTTATTAGCATTAATAACTAATATTCTTATTGTTATAGAACTCAGATGTATTGACACTTGTACAACAAATAAGGAAAAACAAATAAAATGTAATGTGCAATTGTGATGAAACTCAGCATAAAATTTGAAATGAATTCTGTGATGAATTGTATGTCTTAACCTAAAATTAAATTTTAAATAGCAAAATGAACAATGATACCTTATTGGAGAAAGTACAATCGTGTATGTAAACTTACCATAGCAGTAGATGTTCTAATTGATCACTGTTGCAGTATGGGTTTTATCCTACCCAGGGTATGACCACTGGCCAGCTTGCAAATCTTTGCGGTACCACACACTCGTCCTAACTACCAGTGGATTGAGTAGAACCATTTAAAAAGGTAGTTTGGGCACCAAGCTTAAGAGCTTTTTTTTCCTCAAGAAGGAAGGCAATAGCTCTGAAACGAAAATGCAATAATAAAACATATGTAACTATATAGACAAGGATATTTGATCCATACTCAAAAACAAAACAAGGTGTGTGGAGGGAGGGCATGAGCACTGCAACAATGATTTGTTAGAACATTACTGTCGTGGCAAATTTACTTATACACTTGTACTACATTTAACATTAGATAACTGTTGCAATAGCCTAAACTGCTTGCGTAGATTACCAAATCTTAGGAATATATAGTGAGGGGGGAAGAAATTCAAGAATGTAGGAGCCCCGTGGAGAATGTTCCTAACAAAGCTTATTTTGGACCTGGAACAGGAATCCAATGTTTAATGCTTTGTGAAAGTATGTACAGGGGACCAAGTCGCTGCCTCTAGAATACTTCTAGAACCTACCCCTTATCAAAAAGCCACAGAAGAAACCAAATCCCTGATAGAGTTGGCCCAGTTGTTGCCTTGAAGTGGCTTGTTATGATAAGAATAGCAAAAAGAAATAGCAGGAGACAACCAGAAAGAAACTGTCTCTTTCAAAATTGGCTGTCCTTTTGTCTTATCTTCATAAGAGGCAAGTATCTCAAATCACAAAATTAAGATCCTGAAGAGGACCCACTTTCTTTCTAAGTAGACAGATATGCAAAACCTCTACTTGACTTGAGAACAAGTACACAATAAAAGAGAACTAAGGGCAGACATGTCTGAAAGATATATATATATTTTTAGTTAACATTTGTTTACCAGGAAAGTCCAATTTGGAACAAAGTCAATTTTCAGCAGGGGTTCAGGGAGAAATGCTTCAGACACATGTCTTTATAATGTGGGAGGAAACCAGAGCACCTGGAGAAAACTCACACAAACACAGGGAGAACATGCAGACTCTACACAGAGGGCACCCCAGCTAAGAATCGAACCGGCAAACCTCTGCTGTGAGGTGACAATGCTACTGCTGCACTACTGCTGCCATGATGTTTTATCCTGGTTATGCTCAGCTTGGCTGCTATACTATTTTGCTCTAATGGAATGTATGTGGTCTAAAGAATCAAAATGAACTGAGTTGCTACCTCCTAGCTCACACCAGCAAGTCTGCAAAAATGGCAAGATCTGTTACCCCCTTGTCTTTTTATATACCACATCTCTGTGGTATTGTCTGTTAGAACTTGAAGTGGTCCTGGTGCCAGCAAAGATTTAAGGCTGTTAGGATGCCAATTATCTTTCATACAACACAGTTCAGCAGAGAATAATAATATTTAATTCAAAAAGAAATGTGGGGAACTAGAAAATCTAGGTCCTGCCTCTCTGAACTGTATAACAGTAGAATTTTTATACTTTCTTTCATTAAAAGCAGCATAATTGTAACAATTACAGAGCAACCACTGGCCAATTTAAAATAAACACTACATCATTAAATTTGCTAACTAAGATCACCTGACTACTTGTTTATATGACTTTTCATACTGAGGATGAGTTCCATATTCCATAAAGAACTTTTTACAGAGAGGAAATATTTTTACATTTCTTACTCTGTCAGCAATTACTAATAGTAAGACAGGAAACAAATTAACAGACTCAAACTGAAGAGAACTCTGGAATGCATCTTGTTATGAATGCATATTTGAAATGAAATGTATGTACTATTTTCCTTTGTCTGTACATCTCGTCCTTCAGATCCCTCCATCTGATGCTATAAAGCGCCACACAAACCATAATATTCTTCTCTGATTGGACAATGCTTACAAATTGTCAAAAGAATGGACACTTTTTCCCTTGCAATCAGATTTTCTTCACATTCTGTTTCTTTCTGTCTCTGGCATGAACAATATACAATTGTTTCAAAAATGAAGTCTAATTAGTAATGAAAATATGCCTATGTCTTGAAGCAAAAATGCAATCTGAATACTGTAAATAATCGTTAGTGGTAAATCTCTACTATATATGTTTTCACATTTCCCTCCAATTCCTTGTAAAAATTATAATTTATTTTACTAAAATCTTGCAACACTTTATTTGCATCTTCTATTGTGCTATGCCTTTTATCAGTTATGGTCAGTGGGATTGATTCATACTTTGTTAACTCTGATGCCCTGGATCAGCTAGTTGAAACCCCTGCAAGGGGTATCAGCATCCTGGATCTGGTGCTTACCAATATGGGGACCACTGAAGAACCCCAACTGTGAGGCCCTCCTCGATGAGATCTGATCACACATCAGTCTCATTCAAAGTAACTATTACACTTAACCCCACCCCAGCAGCAACTAAACAAAAAAGCTTCTCCAAAGCAGATTATAACCTCTTACAGGATGGTATAAATAGCTTCACTGCACCTCCTCTCTCTGATGGAACTGGCAACTATGCCGAGCTCCACACAAAAGCTTTATACAAATACCTGTATAACTGTATTGAAATGGCCGTATGTGATAGGACCAAAACAAAATACCTCAAGGGAGAGAAAAACCTGCTTTGTGGACTACTGCCATTAACAGGCTTTACAATAAGAGGAAGAAATTGCTGTCTAAGCGTAAGAGGGAGTGATTTCTCCTAAACTGGAAACAATCCCTCCTCAGCATAAACAAGGAAATAAGACTTCCTGTAAAGTCCTCCAAATCAAATTATAATTCCAGATTAGCTTCCTTGACAAAGCACAACCACAAGGCATTCTATAGTTACATCTGTAACCTAAAAGGAAAGGCTCAGATTTGTGCAGAACTGGTAGTTAATGATACCACATACACTGAGCCTGTGGACATAACTAACCTGTTGGCTGACAAGTTCTTTGAAAACTGTACTCCCTTGTCCCTGCCACATGTATCCAATGACATGCCTACCATCTGTCCAATACCTTGTATCTCTGAACAGCAGGTCATAAATACCCTCTCTAAGGCCAAAAACACAGCATCTATGGGATCTGATAACATCCGAGGCTGCATCCTACATGGGCTCCAACATGAATTAGCAACACCATTGGGTACTCTTTCCAATCATAGACTAAGCACCAACTTCATACCAGCTGAATGGAAAATAGCCACCTCTATTCCCTTGCACAAAAGTGGTGCTTCCATTGACCCCAGTAACTATAGACCTACTAGTCTGACTAGCCTTATCTGCAAGACTATGGAGTGAATCATCATGGATCTTATCAACAAATATATAGGTAATCTCCAAACACTTGACCCTACTCAGTTTGAATTTGTCAAACGGAGATCATGCTTGTCAAACCTGATGGACTTCTTTTAGACAGTCAACAAGGCCCTGGACAAGGGGAAATCTGTGCATACAGTCTACCTGGACTTAGCCAAGGCATTTGAAACGATCCCTCCCTCAGGCATCATTGACAAACTCACCCAACTAGGCATCAGTCCTTATATCATTAGATGGACTGCTAACTGGCTCACTGATAGAACTCATATAGTCAAAATAGGGGAATCCACATCCAATAGCAGACCTGTAACCAGTGGTTTTCCAAAAGGATCAGTCATCAGACCTCTACTGTTTGGAATCTATTTCTCCGAAGTACAAGCAAAAACTAAATGTCTGTGGGTGACAAAGTTTGCTGATGACTGCCAATTGGGAATGGTCATAGAATCTCCAAATTATGTCAACATCCTACAAGAGACTTTACCCAAAAAATGATTGGTGCCAAAGTCTTGGCTTAAAACTCAATACAAAAAATGTATTATCATTCCTTTGGTAAAAGCAATGTTCCTGCTAACTACCATATCAATAGCAACACCTTAAGTATGCACTCAGTGGTGAGACACCTGAGCACACAGGTTAACAACAACCTTACCTTTGACCACCATGTCTCCACAGTGGTAAGAAGAGCATTCTATATTGTTCATCTCATACGTAGGGGCATTGCCTCCAGAAAAAAAAAAAGTTATTACCTGTTTGTACTCTTCCCTCATCAGGCCACTAATTGAGTACAACACTTCTTTTGGTATGTACCTTTCTAAGCACATGCAGCAATTGGAAAAACCACAAAGGTTCCTTACAAGGAAAAATTCAAGGTCTTCAGCATCTGTCCTATGGGGATCATATGAAATCACTGTCACTTAATTTTGTTTCATACAGACTATTCAGAGGTGATCTCTGCCTCTCATATGAGACAATCTCTGACCTTGCATTACTGGAAATGCTTTGTATCCGAAAGTCAAATGGTACATGGGTTACTCGTTCTTAAGACCTTACCTTGGTATGTGACATTAATAGAACCTACTGAAGGGACAGATTAGTCTCCCAGAGGTTACCACACTTTTGGAACAGACTTCCACTTCATGTCAAACAGAGCACCTCATTGGCCCTCTTCAAATGCAATCTGGGCGATTAGATGGCTGACTGTAACTTCACCCTGGAAGTTCCACCTGTGTCCCTCTTGGACAAGGGCACTAGGTGTTGATCATAGAAATAAGGGTAAGAACTTGGCTAGGATTGTAAGGGCCCTAGGGCCATTAGCCTAGTCATTTCCTATGATGCTATGTCCTATGGCTGGAATAACACAACCTATATAACAACAACCAGAACAGTCTGAAGGTAACTAGGGATAAACTTGATATCCACTAATATAGTAATATTCATACAATGCTACCATGCCCTGCTCTCCACCCCCATCATAAATTTTCCACATGAAATTGCAAGCACTAATTCTGATAAAATGTGTTCATTTTTACAATAGTAAACATGTCCTTTAACACTCATTGATAGTTGAAGAAGCAGGGGGTGGAAATATATTTATTCTTCTGATTTTTAGTGAGAAAATTAAAGCAAAATGCAGTATGATGCTCTGATTCCATTATTGGTATAGGAATCAATGTAATACCCCATCATGGGTAGTAGGACTATGCATACAAACCCAGCAATACATTGAGAGTCTATACATAAGTACATAAAGCAGCAGAAATAGTACTAAATTTATGATGCCATTCAGGTGCTTTTGATTCAGTTCTAATCAAACACCTGTCCCTATTTTTATCAAGGCATGTATGTCTTTTAAGAAATTATTCAATACTTACAGTTAGTTCCAATAGACAAAGAGGATGATGCACTTATGTCTCCAGATGGCAAAAGCAGATGAAGTAAAATGATGATGAAAATCAAAGTAGCTGTTGTAATAATTGGTCCATAGGAAAAACACACATGTTGGGGCTGGAGAGGGTTTTGAAGAAGCTGTAAACAAGAATGTTGGATGGTTTGTTTATTGTACAAATGAAACTGATCACCAAAAAGTCTTTGACCAAGGGTCTTAATTGCAGATGACTTCGAAAAATAATTTTGTCTAGATAAGGCATTGCCTAAATTGGTGACCAAAAGGTGTGTGTATCTTCCTACAAAATAAATATGACCACCACACTGACTTATAAACTGGTAGGGTTTTGCAGTATTTTGGTTGTAGCAGGTGATGTTGGCCTCCAAATGCCTGACCACAACAAGACTTGCTGATGTCATCTAGCATAAGATTACCTACAGAGATATATACATGCATTACATACTGTGATCTGTTGTGTGTATTATTGGAGAGGTAGAGGTTCTAATCTACTTGCAGCCAACTTGGTGTGTGTGTGTGTGTGTGTGTGTGTGTGTGTGTGTGTGTGTGTGTGTGTGTGTGTGTGTGTGTGTGTGTGTTTGCTGTGCAGTGTTCTGTAAACATTAATTGATAGTGGTGCTAGTCTCAACATAGCCAGGCTTGTGTTTGTGTGGGTGTTAGAGCATAGGATCATTGGACTTTACTACCATAATGGCCCTAAGGCCCTTACAATCCTACATAAGTTCTTACCTGTATGTACACGATCAGCACATATTGCCCCTGTCCAAGGGGGACACAGGCAGAAGCCCTGTGGTGAACTGACAGTCACCCAGCCTATCATACAGATTGCATCTGAAGATGGCCAATGAGGATTTCTGTTTGGCATTCGGTGAGTGTCTGTTTCAAAGGTTTGTTAAAGTCTGGTAAACATATCTCTCCCACCAGCATGTATTAGTAATGTCACATACCAGGTTAATGTCCATGCAGCAGGTAATCCACGTCCCAGTCCACCTAAAGATATGGAGCATTTTCAATAAAGTACAGTCAGACATTACACCATATGCAAGGCAGAGATCACCTCTGAGAAGTCTATATGAGACAGGCTAAAATGACAGTGATTTCACCATAGGACAAATACTGAAGAATTGAAGCTCCCTTGAGGAACCTTTGCGTTGTGTTGTGTGCACTTACCACTAATGCTTGGAAAGGTACATGACAAAATGGCCAGTGCACTCAAATATTGGCCTGCTGAGGGAAGAGTACAGGGAGGTTATAACTATGTCATTTTTGGGCGACAGTTCCCTCAGTTATAACATGAGCAAGATATGATTCCTTTCTTACCACTGGGGAGACATAGTGATCTAAGGTAAAGTAGATGTAAAGCTGTGTGGCCAGGTTGTGTGCCCAGGTCTATCACCCCTGAGTATGTACATCAGGTGTTGCTACTGATGTGATACTTACCAGGAACACAGGTGTTACCAATGGAAATGATACTACATATATATTTGCATGGAGTTTACAGCCATGAGTATGTCAACAGGCATTTGTTCATGAAGACCGTCTTGTAGGATATTGATATAACTCAGTCAACCTTGTCAGCCACAGACATTCAGCTTGTGCTTGTACTTTGGTTAAATGGATTCGAAGCAGTAGAAGACCCAGGGCTAAGTCCTGTGGAACACCACTCATTACAGATCCGCTATTGGAGGTGGATTCCCCTATTCTGAGTATGAGTTCTATCAGTGAGTCACTTATTGACCCCTCTAATGATATTGCTGTTGATGCCTACTTGGGTGAGCTTGTCAATGATGCCTGAATGGGGGATAGTGTCACACAGCTTGTCTAAGTCCAGGGGGTTGTATACACAGATGTCCCCTCATCCAGGTCCTTGATGACTGCCTCATTCATATCCGCCAGTTTTAACAAGCATGATCTTCCTTTCAGAAATCCAAACTGTGTAGGGTCAACTGTTTGTAGATTACATATATACTTGCTGATCAGGTCCATGATGATTTGCCCCATGGGCTTACAGATATGGCTACTCAGGCTAATAGGCCTATAGTTAATGTGGTTGCTGGATGCAAAGCATCAGTGCAAGGGAATAGCAGTTGCTGTTTACCAGTCAGCTGGGATGCAGCCGGTGGTTACACTATGATTACAAGGAGTTCCCAATGGTGTTAGTAATCCTTGTTGGATCCCATGTAGGATGCAGCCTAGAATGTTAGCAGGTCCAATAGATGCTGTGTTTCCTCCTTACAGAGGCCATTTATGACCTGCTCTGTAGATACAGAAGGTATGGGATAGGTTGTAGGGATGTCATATGGTACGTTTGGTAGGGACAGGGGAGTGAAGTTGTCACAGAACCTGTTAGACGACACATTAGCTATGATTACAGACTCATTATATGTAGTATTTTTAAGTACAAGTTGATCAACAATCTGGGTCTTTCTTCGTGTGTTACACATGTAAATACACTATGTGTTGTAGTCGTCCTTTGTGGAGGAGGCTAATTTTGTCACATACTTTGCTTTGCAGGATGTCACAACAACACTAGTTGCTTGTTTTAGCTGAGGAGTGTGTGCTTCCATTTTGGGGGGGGGGTGCCCTCACTCCAGCTGTCACACACAATGTCCAACTCTTATTGTCCAGCCTGCTAATAGCAGTTGTCCACCAGGCAGATTTGCTGTTCCATGAGGAGCTTGTTTTCTTCCTGTCAGGTACAGTAGAGTCTATGCAGTTGTACAGGTTCTTGCATAAAGCATTGGTTTAGAGCTCAGCTTAGTTGCCTGTCACATCTGAGGGGGGAGGTGCAGTGAAGGTATGTATACCAGCCTATAAGAGGTTATAAGTTGGTCTGTTGGAGTTTATTACTGTATTTGCTGCAAGGGGGTGGGGTCAGGTGTTATGCTTACTTTTAATTAGACAGATTTGTGGTAAGATCTCACCAGGGAGGAACTCACAATGGAGGTTCTACAGTGGTCACCGATATTGGTAAGCACCTGATGCAGTACTTTGGCTCCCATTGTGGGGATGTCATGCCACTGGTCTGTGGCATTGTAGTTAAGGATGTGGACTAACCTTTGGGCAAGTGAGTTTCAGCATGAGTAACCAACACAGTTGGTGGGTAGTTAAAGTCACCCCAAACCATGGTGTTGTGATGTATCTTGATAGACAAAGGTAGATTCAAATAAGCACAACAGGTGCCCAGATTCATGGAGTTGCTCCTGTAGCTAACAATGGCTTGATTAGGTGCCCTTCAAGCAGTGAATAGCACCTGCAGTGTCTCCAGGAAATCACAGTGTTTAACAAATCTGAATGTGTATGTATCTTTAATGAATATATATATATATATATATATATATATATATATATATATATATAGTTCCCTATCAGAAGCCTGAAACACTATAAGCCTGAAAATAAAAATCCTGAAAGCAAAAGCCTGAAAATTCAGAATCCTGAAAACTGAAAATCCTGAAAACTCAAAATCTTGAAAGCCCAAAATCCTGAAACTCAAAATCCTGAAAACACAAATAATGCTAATATGCCAATACAAAGACACTAATATCTACCAACTGACCTTGACCTAACCCTAACCCTAAGGTCCGTCACTATAAGCACACTCACCTGACCCGCCGCCTAACCCTAACTCACTTAAACCGCCTAACCCTAATTTCTGTCACTATTGCATACATGCCTAACCTCAAAACCCACTTACCTGAATAACCTAACACCACAGGGCTAACAATAGCAAAGCCACAATGACATCAGTATGTCTATTTTGTGTTTTCAGGATTTTGAGTTTCAGGATTTTGGGCTTTCAGGATTTTGAGTTTTCAGGATTTTGAGTTTTCAGGATTCTGAATTTTCAGGCTTTTGGTTTCAGGATTTTGATTTTCAGGCTTATAGTGTTTCAGGCTTCTGATAGGGAACCATATATATATATATATTTACATACTTACATACACGGTTTACTATTGAAATTTCAAATCAGCTTCAGTCAACCGTGGAAAATGTCGACCTGAAATGCTGAATACGAAATTTCGAATAGGAAACCAAAGCGAAAATGTGTACATCGGCAACCTTGGTTCTATGTATTCCACATAGCAGGAAGTGACATCATTCACATCCTGCTATGCACATTTATTTATTTTACATTTGTTTACCGGGATAGTCTGACTGGACTGGGTCCATTTACAGTGGAAGCCTGGGGAGAAAAGCTGGTACTGTCCACAGCCTTGAACCAGGTGTCTGTGACTGTGCAAATGTCTGCATATTCCAAGGTGGGGCTACCTTCCAGTGAGTGGAGTTTAGGGTTGGCATTCCCAGTCTGTAGCAGCACAACTGTGATGTTGTTTGAAGATGGTGATTTCTCATTGGAAAGTTTTCCCTTGAAGCAGAACCTATAAGCTGCAGTATTAGGATGACAGCAGCCTTGGCCAGTACACAAAATCCCAGGGCTGACAGATGAAGACCATCTCTGGAAAAGCATTGAGGTCTGTTGAGTAAGTCATCCCAGGCTGACATGTATTGGATTCCCTTTACTGACTTCAATCATTGTCCGTGTGTATTGAGCCATCATCCTAGGTGAAGATCAAATGCCGCTGAAGGGTATGAGCATACCTGTTGGAGACACAGTGTCTGTAAGCTCAGTCATGTCTTTGCATATGGTCCGGCGAAGGTATGTCTCAAGCTGTACACACCAGCAGGAACTATGACATCATCATAATGTTACCTGATGTTGACAGACTTGTGTGCATGTGTGGTATGGCATATCCTGGTACCTCACAGATAGCTAACTGTGACCTTTTCCATATGTAAGCTGGTGAGAGGAACATCAATATGTGTCATGATGTAATCACCTATGAATAATAGGTTTGATTTTGAATTTTGCCTCAGGTGTTTGACTGGTGAGGCAGTGGTGCATGAGCTATTAAGTGTACTGTGTTCTCCAGAGGTATGATTATGTGTAGTGAACTTACACTTAGATTTCTGAGGTGTCTGCTGTTTGTGTATGTACCTGGTAAGGAGCTCCACACATGCAGGTGTGTGTGATGTGGGTGTGGATGGAGCAGGAGGTGAGGTATGCAAGTTGGCAAAATGCTCATTGTCATATGTACTGAATGGTGTGTGAGACAGCATGAAATCAAGGTTTGTAATATAGTCACATCTATCACACATTGTGTTTGTCTGGCATAAGAATAGAAGAGTGGGGACACTCTCCACATCTTGTCAGCAGTCAGTGATAATGCCATTAGCAATAGATTCTTGCTTGTGTGTATGTCACAGCAGGCCATCGTTAGTGTCCTGACAGATGCTGAAATGTAACATGTTATCACCTTTATTTAGTTCCTCTAAGGTAACACAGCACCTGACAGTGTGTCATAACATGGTTGAGTGATCAAGATGCTTTGCCAGGCATGCGGCCCTTGAATTAACCATAATACTGCTATTAGGCATGGTCACAATAGTATACCTACAAATGTGACAATGTACAACTCCAGCCAAGTTAAGATCATGCTGCTGCACCCTTGGGGTTGACAGCCTCAAACACCTTGTCTGTAGGCACTCCTTGCAGTGAAGATATGGATGTACCTGCATGCACAGAGAACTTGTTCAACTTTGCAGTCATGACTTTGGCCTTGCAAGTCATCAATGCCTGTCAAGCAACCAGACAGCAAACTAGATGTTGTATGACATCATGTGAGAACACAGACATGTGTTCTGGTTACAGAAATGTACAGTATAACATACCTAGGACATGTGGGAGGTAGGCACACTTTGGCCAAAGGTGGCCTCCCCTCTGCAGTAGGCCTCAGATCCATGTCATGCAGATGTCCACCATTAAGCTGTTGAAGATCAGGTTGCATGAATTGCTTTGAAATTTTCACCTAACAGGGAACACTGCCACTTTAGTGCTTGTTCTAGCAACCTTGGACGTCTATGTCACCAGACATTGAACATTATATTATGACACTGCAGTTGTGCTCCTAATCACCATCTGGTCAGCACCGTAGTGAAATCCTAACAACCCTGGAACACAAGGCACAATACATGCAAAACTCAAATGTTGGCTCTGGTTGCTAATCAAGGCATCTACCTAGAAAAGGGTATGTCAAGCCTACAGAGCCTTGATGAAGTGGGAGAACTATGTGGATGAACAAACAGGCTGTGGACTGCTTCTCATCTTGCCCTTGGTGCTAACATTTTACTTCTGGTGAGAGAAAAAGTATAGGAGCATGGTATCACAGGAGATAGTGGTTGTGGTGAGACCAGCAGCAGTAGTATTAGCTAGGCACCAGCAATTCGGGGAACTCCCCTGTTTTCACCATTCTTCACAAGGTAATTATGTAATTTCAGTACACATTGCTTGATTAGTGTGCAACTGCAGAATAACTGTGTAAAACCTCCCTCCTTACCTTCACAGGTTGTATGTATTACTTTTCCCTCCATTGTTTGTCTATGCTCTGTACAGACACAGACACCTTGGATGACTATTTTCTTGGAAACCATGATGGAATTAACTGCAATACTTAGTCTTACACAGGACAACTAGCATGCAGGGACAAGTACTGTCCCCAGATGTCATGGTAGTCTGATATTTAAAACCATGAAAACACTTATCATGGAAAATGATCAATAACAATGTAGTACACCTACAGACACTGGACCAAACCCAGTTTGTTTGGTCAAGGGCAGATCATGACTATCCTAACTAGTGGACCTCATTGAGTGTTAAACTATGTAATGGATGAGGGGAAAATGACTCACTCCACCTACCATAGCCTGACAAGGTATTTGACAATATTAGGCCATCAGGCATTATTGAAAACCTGTAGAGGTTAATTACAAACTAGCATGTCAGCTGGTTAATACCCAAGTGTCTGACAATCATTATCCAGCAAGATAGCATTGAGTAGTCCACTGCTACAATAAGGCCAGTCATCAGTGGATTTTCCTCATAAAGCATTCCTGGGACTAACCCTTCTAGACATTCCCTTCTCTGCAGTCATGACCACTGTCAATGGCCTATGACTGACTACATCTGCAGATAATTGCAAACTGGGAGGTGTCACTGAATCCCACGCAGAACCAACAGTTATCCAGGATAGGCTGACACACACATTCAATTGTTGTTCAAAGCCATTGACAAATATTAAAAGCCAAGCAATGCACAATACTAACCCTTTGGAAATCAAACATCCCTGGAAAATATCATATTGTCTGCACACCCCCAACAGTTGACCCATTAGTCAGAGACTTATGGACACAGAGAGTGATCTAGCCTTTGACTTTCACTGGTTGGTAAGATGAGGGGATTTATTCAATGTTGCTCAACCTATAGAGAAAAGTATTGCATGTAAATCCCAGAATATCACTGTTACACTGTATTTGGCACTCATCACACCTATCACTGAGTGCAGTGGCACCTTTGGTATGTGACTAGACAGGCATAGCTGACAACTGTAATAGTCACAGAGGTTCCACAGTAAACCATTACATAGTGTACATAACGTGAGCTATGTGGATCATGTCAAGGTTGTAACTGTGTATTCTGTCTCCTGCATGCTTTGGAGGGGAGGTGTATGGCTGCCATACAGGGAGGTGTCAGATCCCACTGTGTACCTCCTGTATATCCAAGAAAGGGCTAGCACAAAAATGACCTGTTCTACACACCTACACCTTGACTGTGGTACAAATAAGACATGCTTGAGAGACAGGTACATAACCCAGACACTATATACACCCTATATGTAACAGGCTCCCCATCCATGTGAAGCACACTTCCAATGTAATGCACATCATGTGCATGTTACACAATTGGATGTAGAACAAGATAATTATATCTAGTTTAGGACAAATGTCTGTAATGGACACAGGGAAATTCTGGATGGTTTATCTCTGACACCATAGCTAATAGATATGTCAGCTACCAAAACCCTGCTTGCACTTATCAAAGGTATCAGACCTTTTACAGAGACTATTGATGCATGACTAGGCTGAAAGAAGCCATTGTTCTTGTTAGCATGTTATACACATATGAACCTGTGGAGCCATGCACCTCTGCTGCTTTATTTTTCTGAAGACATTTTTCTTCTGTGCTGATATTCCATCCTGTGCTCTGATGTTTATGGGTTTATTGTAGCTGTGTACCCATAGTCGTGTCCTACACAATCCTGAAACTGAAACATAAACAGTTCCATGAGACACCATTCATTGTGTACATATACAGCTATTGCAACACCATACAATGTAATGTATGCAAAATATGTGATTTACTCATTACAAATGACAGCATACAATATCTGTCAATGACCAGTACAAGTGGCATGATAAAGGCAACAATGGATGAAACAAATACATATTAATTTAGATAGTTACCCTGTGCATCAGACACAACGCTTCATTTCTCTGCATTGATAACAAGAATGACAGGGATGTGCCACAGGTATCATCAGTTGCACTGGGTGTTGTGTGGTAGTGCAGGAGGCCTAGGCTGACCAAATAGGTTGGCAAGCATGTGTTTGAGTCATGAAGGGAAGCAGACAATATGGACCATGGAAATGTGCCATGTGTGTCTGTAGGTGACCGAATTGTGATAGTGATGTGCGAGTGTCTGCATGAACACAGTCAAGCTCAGTGCTAGCTCTACATGTCTGTATGTTGGTCAGCTTTGAATCATGCATGGTAGAGCTGATGGTTCACCATCTGTGCCCCCAAACACAGGAACTGGCTCTGCCAGGAGTTGCACTGACATCTCCATTCCCAAGGTCAGAAGAGGGGCTACTACCTGAGATTGACTGCTGTCTGCTGGGACAGTGTCCTCCATGCGATGCCCAGCACCATAGGCCCATGGCCTTCCACATCTTGGTGTGGACAGCACACTTCCCTCTGAAGCACTGGATGTACTGCCACTACGGGAGAGTGATTATGAATGGCCAGGTGGATTTTCAGCAGATGTAGTTTCTGACCTACGTCCATGAGTCTGATGCTCAACTCCAACCAGACGTTCCATCACAGACAATGTGCATTCCAAGACAGATAGTTTGCAATCTGCCTCAGACTAACGTCTTTCTACTGCATCAGTTAACTTATCCAGGGTATCAGCAAGACGGTGGAAGCAGTCATGGATGACTGAATGTGCTGCATCCATAATCCTGAGCATTCATCTGGAGTTTCTTTCAGAATGTTCCTGTGCCTCCATGATGGCCCAAAACATACACCGAGTGACACATGATGAGACACCTGCAACAGGTGGTGGAAGGACAGCAGGCCTCCTATGAGTACCCCTATCAATCTGCCTGTGTGGAAATTCACCATCTCTTTGGCTATGGCCAATATCAACACTCAATGCAGCCATATTAGCTACACTTTCCTGTTCAATGTCCCAACCATCTGACTGCCCAATATCTATGGCCTCTGGGGACTGGGTATGAGTAGGCATACCGACTGTGTACAGTGCTAATGAGGGCAGAAGAAGCACAGCCTCATACAATTCCTGATGATCTTTGGAAATTTGAGGGAGAGGTAATGTAAACAGCACCACATGTTGCACTATAACAGGGTAATACCTGTATATATCTCACATTTACAGTAGCTACTATGTTAATCGGTATGTTGGTCACAATCTGAGCATGAGATCCAAACTGCAGCTAACCTCCTCCCCTCCAAAAACAAACACTTGACATCCACATAAAACTATGTAGACCCTGGCACACTGAATTCTACACTATTCCAATGCTGATCCAAATAAGCATACATGGATGCTCCTCTTGCATGGAAATGGTGGCACTCACATCCACAACATAACCTGTGTTACTAGGTTTACCAGGAATTCCTCAGTGGCTGACAGTGGTTGTTCCACTGCAGGCCATCCACTACTGACACCACTATTCCTAGCTATGTCTGCTGCTCTTCTGCATGTGGCATTGATCATATTGGTGGCATGGTGTCGCACCTGATTATATGTCCTGCTCTGGTGACTGATAGCATTCACATTGCAGACCAGGTCAGCCCACAGTGCTGACACTCTTTCCTGTTTGGCCTCCCCCTAGACAGCAGGAGCTGATGGTATTGATGCAAGACTTCCAGTATGATGTAACTTTCAGTGTCTGCAAAAGGGCCCCAGTGTCAAAGATACATCTTTCCTGAAAGACAGCAAAATGGGAACACGTCAGGATGACATATGTGGGAGTACAGTATGTAGAGATACAGCAATAATGGATGGCTAGCAGTATTCACTGCTTGACTATACATCTCGTATTCAACAGTGTGTAAACATTCTAAGGGTGTGGATGCAACTTGGATAGTAGCAATAGTCAGCTATCCCTGTTTGTGCCATGACAGATACTGATGTATGATCACACGCCCAACACAGGATTCCATTCTAGTGTGGCCCCTATGGTAATGCCCCCCCCCTTATAATATATAAAAACAACAGTGCCAAACAAATAGCAGTGTACTATTACAATTGCTAGCAAGGGACATTTCCAGGGTACCGGCGTACTAAATTAACAAAAAGCATACTACCCTTACTGTACTCTAGTTCCTCTGTAGGTGTAAGAAATCTGGAGATCAATGACATGTCATCAGCACAGTTCTAAGAAAGGCTTAATGATGTAATCCCCATTCCCCTAAGTAAATTCAAACATATGCATCATGTTGGAAACAAAATGGTTATATACCTGATGCAGTACAGTATTCCTCTGTTGATAGGTACAGATATATAAATGTTGTGCCAATGAATTCACCCTGCAAAGTAACTCTCATACACAATGGTTGCCTTAGCTAGCTGTCTGCCTTTTTAACATGGTTGTCATTAGCAAACTGCTTCTGAACCAATCTCTGCTTCTGAAATGCTAATTGCAACCAACACAGCTGATTTGTAGTATAATCAGCCAATGCAACCACTAAACAAGATATAAGGCCTCGATGTAGATTACAACCCCTTTCTCAAGTGTTGGGGTGGAAATTATTGGGGTAAAGATACTACATCATCACAGAGAGATAACGTCTGTAGCAGCTACGTTTTACATAGAGATGTGTGCTACAGGCAGAAGCTGAAGCTGTTGTTGCAGGCAAAAGGCAAAGGCATAGGCAGAGAGAGTGAACACTTTGAAGGACAAAAAGCTTTAAGACTAAATGTGGGACCTGTGGCAGCCTTGTAGCGGTAGAGACAGATTAAGGGTACCCATCCTATTGAAAATTAAAATATGTGTTTAAGGTTGGTATGTTAGCCAACGGTATCACTAATACAATAAAAAGCAAAATGGTTGGTGTGTCCTAGAAAAAAGGTACGGGGTACATTAACCATTATGTCACACAACTGGACAACTGCCAAGTTACATGCTATGTCATGGTAATCCCCTATTAAGTGTATGCTAGTAACTCTTGAATCTAGTACAACCTCCATATATGTATGTTACTTGTGCAACTGTGGTTGTCTGGGATATCACTACCAAATAATTGTGGGATGCAGTCTGATATGATTGGGCCGCAATTTTAGTAAACTTCAAAAATCCTATGGGAATTTGGATTAATGTATGACCTGACATTCTCTGCACTTTATAGTGCTGTACTAGGACTAGTTAAGAGTGGTCCTATCTGTAGGCCTTTGACTTCTATTATTTAGATTCAGACATATGCAGACATTCTATCTGTACTGCTTTGGGTGGATAAATCAGTGATAAGACAGACATACAGATCACAATTTATAATGTTAATGTCCACATACATATATTTTCAATGCTAGCTGTAGGTGAACCCAGGACCATGTGTAACAAAAAGTAATGTTTGCAATGCATTTTACAGACTGAGCTACAGAGGCACAATTATAACAGTTGTATTTTTACATGTCGTAGTTATCATTCCACAGTTATATGCTGTTACATACTGCACTTACATCTATTATTATGTGTATGGCTTTAGAGTGCTGCTTACATTTATTATTATGTGTATGGCTTTATAGTGATGTATTTCTGTACTAGAGTAACAATTACAATAATATTTTTCTATTAATTTTTTCGGTCGTTTGCATGGTGAGGTGCAATGTACAGCATTGCTTAAACGTGCTTAATGATGGGAACTTGAGTATTACTATGCTTTGCTTAAAACGCCTGTGCTAATTAGCAGCTGTGTGACTTGGTGGGTTGATCCATTGTTCTGCAAGTGCGATGGTCCTAGGTTCAAAATAGGGCACAGATGTACTTTCTGAATGCAATAATCTTTTTTGAAAAGTATATATCAATGTAGTGCTATTTAGCATAGCTAAGTGATGTGACATGCTGTGCTGCATACCACAATAAATGTTTAAAGAAAAGAAAAAGGGGGAGATAGGACAGTGATGAAATGGGATGCAAGCAGGGGAAAAATATAGTGAAAAGCAGGTAGGTATGTGCAGCATGGGTGTATGAATGAAACATGGCTATCCATTTTTTTGAACAGCAACAAATGTGCACTTTCATAGTCTTTTTTATCTGAATTTGGACTGTCACCCTCAGAGAGGGGTGACAACATAAGTGTATTGTCAAGCCAATTGGATCAAATTAAGTGTGTTCAGTGGACATTTGAAAAATGGAGAGCTATTTATAAGATTATATTTTTTGTGGGACAGGTGCACATTTATTTATTTTTGTTAAGGCAAGAGTGGAATGTTGGGGGAAGGGACATAGGTATGTGTGGGGGAGGTAAGTTGGGAAGGTGAGCATAGCTTTGCAGACAGACAAGATGGCAGACAGGGTTGGTGTGTGACACAAGTGTGGGGTGAACACATTGGATGGGGAGGGTGTTGTGGCATCTCAGTCCCATGGACATCAGACATGGTAGCAGTGTGACTCAAGTCCTCACCCATGGGTCTATCAGCACTGCTCCTTCACTGCTCTGGAGGAGGTGGTCAATGCCATGCCAGTGCTCTGGGCCAGATTGCCCCACCAGGACAGACAGCATGCTCTCCATCTGGTGTAGGCATGCTCCGACAGTGTGGTTCAGCAACCTATGCACCATGCCTGGCAATTCCTCATGGGTGACATAATTATACCTCTGTTTCTACTTCCAGAAGGGGGCCACCCCTAGCCTGTGGGTCAGAACTACCTGATGGTACAGGTAGTACAGTTTCAGCAGAGGGGGCACCACCAGGCAGCAGCCCAGATGTGCTGGGCCCCAGTGCCACAGCCAAGGGAGCCAAGGTAGGTGGATCACCAGGAACTGCCCTACCTTGTCATGTTGTAGAAAATAAATATAAACATAAGGTGAAAATAAACATAACCAAACAATGTTAGTATTAACATAATAGAACATAATAATGATTAATCTAAAGAAATGGAAAGTAATATAATGAGGAACATAACAATAAATAGCGTAAATTAAAGTATTTTAACAGCAAAGTAATATGAAATTATACATAAGGCTAACATAAGATGTAATTACAAAAATATATGCTAATATCAAATCATAATAATAAATGATATCACTAAATTAAAGAAGAGAAGGGGTGAGAGAGAGAAAACTACCATTAATAACTTAGCAGGTAATATTAATACATAGACTACTACTACATACTTCTACATAGGTACAATTTCAGCTGTGAGTACAGTGACTGCAGCTTTTGTATAGATGATGGTTCTCATACATAGCTATCAACCTGTTAGCATGGGACAGTATGGGCCAATCTCTAACACATTCTGGTACAGAGCCACAGCTACAGGAAACATTTGTACATAGAGTGTTCATGCATTAGTAGCAAGGTGTTGTGATAATGGATTTGCCAATAAATTGCATTCCAAGAAATGTCATATATCTGCTAATCAAGGACCAGACATATGGGGCAGTAGTCACTACATTCTGAAAAATCATGACAGTTGAAGGGTATGTTCATGTACATTAAGTAGACTAGACAGCTGGTCATTTATTAGTTGGCTGTCATGGGATTAGAACTCACAAACTGTGATTGCAGCAAAATTGTGTACTTCATTTAACAGTTGACTAGTGTCAGATTAGAACACACATGCAATGACTACAGGAATAAGGCACATTTATTTGAAAAGGTTACATTTCAGAGCACAATCCTGTTTTAAACTTTATTGATAATGCTCCTTAATATTTGGCATTTATAAACATGGATAGCTCCCCAGGGCTTCATCAACCTTATCCATATACCTTGTTCCTTGAATGGGTAGGATATACAGCAGTATTCCAGACAAAATGGCCAGTATACAGTTGTAGAACAGAGCGTACATTGCACCTTTAAGAAGCGTATCCAGGTGTAGGCACGTGCATATAAATAGTGAGCACGTGCAGGCAGCAGTGCCATTTTGAGATAACAGTCAGAGTGTTAACATGTATGAGTGTGATAGTCAGTCTGTTTATAAGTTTAAGTTTAAGTTACAAAGCCTCATTCCTGATCTGTTTGTGTGTAATAAAGTTGCTTGAACCAAACCCTGTTCATCTGTTTTATCCTGACCGGACAAGCAACATGGTGTCAGAACTGGGATTGAAAGTACAACTTCTTCAAGCCATGAGGTGCAGAGTTAAAGGTGAACTTAGATTAAGTAGGTTGGGTGATAAAGAGCTCAAATGAACAAAAAGATCCAGAATGAACTTCAGGTAATCAGGACTTGCACAAATGATTTAGTTTGCAAAGAATATGAAATGGAGGATTTCTAAGGCACATAACCATTATTAATTAGAGCAGCACAAAATGTATTATTAATCAAACAAAAGGCACAAAGCACATTATTAATTAAAAAAAAACATTTGAAACCATGATATTTGATAAAGCTAGCAGAAAAATTAATGTGGGGCTTAGAATTACCTCCAATTTGCATAAGGAACATATTTAAAGTTAAACTAGCACAAGAAAAGTATATTGAGCATGATAAGAGGTTGAATGGACATAACAAGTACAATAAAAGGGCAACTTAAGCTTTAAAGCAAGGTGACTACATGATTTTAGTAAATGGACATGTTTTGGGCATAAATTACTATTTTGCATTGATCAAAGCCATTCAAAGCATAACTAGAGTTGTTCGAAGTATCTCGGAGTGTGCAAAGTGGTTGCAGACTGTGTGCTTTATTACAGTACAATTACTTCAAAGAGTTTGCTGCATGCAAAGTACAGTTATATTGCAAAGTTCAGTCAAAGTACAGCCATTTCAAAAAGTTTCTTGTGCTGTGTACATTTATTCGCAGAGTGCTGCCATTTCAAATTATGAGTTTTTGTGTTGTATACAGTTTATTCATTTTGAAGTGTTTCTTACTCTGAGCTTCTTGCACTGTATACAGTTTGCAAAATACAGTAATTTCAAATAACTTCTTACACTGATAAGGAGTGGTTTCTCAAAGTACAGTGATTTTAAAGTCTTTTTGTACTATGAAGACTCATTTGGCAAAGTGCAGTTGTTTCAAGGAGTCTGTTGTGCTATTGGGTATAATTACAAGTTTTGGCATAGAGTTCTGGCATTTTTATATGTGTGTATGTTCATACACAATTCCAAACACCTTCACTACTGTGTGTTGATATGGCAGAAGAATTTCACAGACCCATCCACTTGTGTTTGATCATAATATTGCCGATAACCGGAGAGTATTTGAGCAGGAATACAATATTTTCATACAAGCAGCTTTTCCTGACAAAGATGCACGTATGAGGGCATTCATTTTGCTTAACTTAGCTGGGTCAGAAGCCATTGAAAGGGAGTGTTCATTTGTGTATACACCAGCAGTACATGCAGGAATGGGGAAAACTGCCATATTGTTATACCAGTTGAATCAAGGGGTCTATATCATATATTTAAAATTCCATAATATCAAACACCATAAGCTCAAACTTGGAATTTCGAAATATGATAACATCGAACACTCAGAATAGCAATTTTTTTCCCAGGGAAAGAATTCACTGTTCTGAGAAATATACACACAACACAAGCACACCAAAATAAATAAACCACACATATACACTTAACAAAACTCTACTTCTAACCCTACACTAAACCATACATACATTCTTAACTATCCACTTACCTTAACCCGCACTCTAACCATCCGTAACTATTGCACACATATCCTATGAAACTATACACAAACAAACTAATTAATAAACACACATACAGTTAACAAAACCCAACCCTACACTATGCCATACATACATTCCTAACTATATACTTACCTTAACCTGCACCCTAACCCTAAGGTCTGTAACTATCGCACCACAGTGGAGGAAATAGCGAAGCCATGGAACAGCCCACCAAAACTTGCCCTAGGTAAGACTTTGATGTTCCGGGGCTTCGGTATTTTCATCCTTCAATTTAGTGGGTTCAATATTGTAACATTCAAAGTTTTACAACTTCAATGTTATAATATAGATCCGAATCAAGAGAGGACCCTGAGAGCATGAAATGTAAATTTAGAGAAATGTGCAACCCCCAAACAAATGTTACATTAGAGAGGCACCTATTTTTAACAAAAGACCAAAAGCCAGGTAAAAGATTTGCAGCTTATATCACTATCTTGAGAAATAAAGCAAAAACATGCACATTTGGTGATTTGAAAGATGAGTTAATAAAGGACAGGCTTGTGTGAGGTGTTACTAATGCTGCAGTGAGAAAGATTTTGCTTCATGACAGTGATTTAATGTTGAGCAAAGCTACAGAGATTTGTCAAATCCATGAGCTTACAGAAAGGCACACAAGTATGCATGCAAGTGATAAGAGCATAGTTTCAACAGCCTCTAGAGCAAGTGTAGATAGCATGCAGCATGTGGCAACCAGAAGCAGACCTAAGCACATGGCAGCTGTAGCCCCTGCAGGGTTCCCGGGGAGGACCTGTAGCTTTCTAGCAAGTTCCAAGACTAGCTCAGTAAAATGGACATGCTTGGTACAGTATGAGTGAGTCATCAAAACCCAAGCCAAGTCTTATTGTTAACTGTCACAATTATGGTACCAGTCATGAGTCTAAAAGAGAGAGGTGCTTAGCATTTGGTCAGCAATGCCACAAGTGTAAAAAATAGAACCACTTTCAAAAGTTTTGTAAATCAAGCAAACCTCATTCAATTATTAAGAAAGGTCATTCAAAAAAGCAAGTTGGTTATGTAAAAAGCTGCAACCCTAATTTTTATGTAGATGGTGTATCAGTGGTCAGTAAAAAGGTTAATGCAGATTTGCTGGCAAAGAATGAAGTATATTATACTGTCCTGATCAATAGTAAACCCACAGAACTCAAAGTAGATACTGGTTCCAAGTGTAATGTAATGTCAGAAGAAATATTTGCTAGAGTAAGAGCTGGTGAGCAACTTAATTTCGCTAATTTTGCAAATCTTGTTGCTTATGGAGGTGAAGAGATTCAAACCAAAGGCTCAGTAGTGCTTTCATGCTATTCGGCTGGGAGTAGTTACAGCTTGCAATTTTATGTAGTTAGAAGACTTGTGCAGTCATTATTAGGTCTCAGAGACAGTTTAAGAATGAAACTGCTTTCTCTTACCAAAGAAGTCCATCATGTAAGCACGTCCCAGTTTAGCTTCAGTGATTCTATTTTCTCAGAGTATGCTGATGTTTTCGATGACAAGCTAGGCAAACTTCTAATTGTGTATTCCATGAAAGTAGACACAGAGGTCAGTCCCGTGGTCAGACCAGCAAGGAGAGTTCCAATAGCTATGTAGGACAAAGTCAAGGTCCAGGTAGATAACACGGTGCAGTAAGGTGTGATTTGTCCAGTCACAGAACCAAGTGAGTGGTGTCTTCCATGGTAGCTGCTCATAAGAAACATTCAGATGAAATCAGAATATGCATTGACCCAAGAGACTTGAACAAGGCATTAAGGAAACCTCATCATCCTATACGTACAGTCAAGAAATTGCCAGCCTCATGCCAAATGTCACTGTTTTTTTCTGTTTTGCATGCAAAGAGTTCATTTTTGCAAGTAATGCTTGATTGCAAATCTTCAATACTGACTGCATTCAATACTCCATTTGGTAGATACAGATTACTCAGAATGCCTTTTGGAATAAATTCTGCCAGTAAAGTCTTTCAACATGCAATGGAGCAAATTGTTTGGGTGATCCATGTGCTATAATAGTGGATGATTCACTCGCTGGAGGCAATGGTGAAGCAGAGCATGACAAAAACCTCAGGAAAGTATTGGACAGAGCGTGTGAAGTGAATTTAAAGCTCAGTCATAATTAAGTGTAAACTCAGACTAACAGAAGTTACTTATGTAGGTCATTTATTCACCAGTACAGGCTTACAACCAGACTCTTTAAAACAAGCAGCTATTCTTGAGATGCCAGCTCCAGACAATGTCCAAGCCCTATAGAGATTTCTTGGTATGAGTAACTATTTGGGAAAATGTATCCCTGACTTTAATGAGTTATCAGTGCCTTTAAGAGAGTTGACATGCAAAGATGTTGCCTGGTCATGGTTAGAACAATACCAGAGAGCATTTGATAACCTCAAATAGCAAATTACCAACCCTTCTACATTAAGGTACTATGATGTGCACAAACCAGTAGTTCTTTCCCGTGATGCTTCAAAGTTTAGTCTTGGTGCAGCTATTTTTCAAGGGAGCAGACCTGCTGCCTATGCATCTAGAACTCTTACCCAAACTGAGATGCAGTATGCTGAAATTGAGAAGGAACTTTTGGCAATTGTGTTCACATGTTCGAAGTTCCACGATTATATTTATGGCCAAGCTATCCAAATCAAAACTGCACATCAAGTTCTAGTAACTATTTTGAAGAAGCCTATGCATTCAGCTCCAGCAAGACTACAAAGAATAATGCTTAAATTACAAAAGTACAATTTCAAAATTGTCTTTACAAAAGGCAAACTTCTTTATCTGGCTGATACCTTATCCAGATCACCCAGAAATACCACAGAACAGCTTGATGCAGAGAGTTTTGACTTTGATGTTATGGAAGTGCATAATTTTTCTACCATGAGACTTGATGAGCTGAGAGATCATACAAAGACTGAACCTGTTTTGCAAAAGGTCAACCACTTCATCAATGCTGGATGGCCATCAAAGCAATCCTGTGTACCGTCAAAAGGGAAACCTTATTTTCCATACAGAGATGAGATGCTGATGGAAGACAGTATCATTTTCAAAGGTCCAAAAGTTCCTAATTCCTTACAGCATAAATACATTCAGATTTTGCATTGTGGCCACCCAGGTTCCAAATCTACCAAAAGAAGGACAAGAGAACTAGTATTCTGGCCTTCTCTGTCAAAAAATGTTGATAAAGCACTTTCATCTTGTTCAGCATGTAATAGTACTAAGCCGCATTTGCAAAAAGATCCACTTCAGCTAAGCCAGATTCCTGAACTACCTTAGTCAACATTAGCCACTGACATATTTAAGTGGAACAATCAGCATTACTTAGTGTTGGTAGACTCTTATTCGAACTGGTTTGAGATTGATTTTCTACCTAACCTAACATCTGGTGCTGTTATTACTAAGATGAATCATCATTTCTCAGCCCATGATAATCCACACAAAGATATTTCTGACAATGGTACCCAGTTTACCAGTCACTTATTTCAGAGATTTGCAAAAGAGTATATCTATGTTACTAGTAGTCCAGAATGCCCACAGTCAAATGGCCTTGCTGAACATGCATTACAGAGTGCAAAGCAATTACTAAAGTGGTCAAAGCATGATAATACTGATATATTCTTGAATTTACTTACTCTCAGAAATATGCCCTGTGACAACCTACTTGGCTCCCCTGCTCAGAGACTTCTATCTAGGCAAACCAGAACAACCTTGCCTATTAGTTCTAGTTTGTTGGTGTATAATGCTAGAAACACCAGAGCAATCAAAGCCCAACTTTTTAAAAAGCATTCTTTTCAGAAGTTCACCTATGATAATATGAGCATATTTCTTCATCTGTTAAAAGAAGGACAGACAGTGAGGATGCACATGGTGAAAGGCTTTGATCTAATCGGTCAAGTGAGAGGTGTATGTGCCGAGCTGAGATCCTACTTAGTGGAGTCTGAGGGTATAGAATACAGGAGAAACCACAGGCATCTTCTTCTTGTGTCAGAAATGATATTGGAGCATTATACCTGTGATACAGACTCTAGATCTCAGAGCAACCCTGACAATGTTCATACCAAAGAACATGTCTCAGTATTCATTTCCATTCCTGATGATGTCCCAGTTGTCCCTAAAGTTGAACATTCCTTGAGGATAGTCCCTGTTGCTATATCCAATTCTGATTTTTATGTTAAGCAATCAGGTCATATTTCTAGACCTAGTGTAGAATACACATCAACCTGGACACGATTGTTTTATATGTGTCTGATTTTGTATGATTGCATGTCAGAGAATTAGTTTTGTATAATTGCATGTCATTGAGTACTGTCATTTGATGTATGATCTATTTCTCAAAGAGGGAAGATGTAGAACAGAACATGTGTTGTACCTTTAAGAAGCATTTCCAGATGTAGGCACAGGCAAATAAATAGTGAGCATGTGCAGGCTGCAATGCCATTTTGAGAGAACAACCAGAGTGTTAACATGTATGAGTGTGGTAGTCAATCTGTTTATAAGTTTAAGTTACAAAGCCTCATTCCTAACATTCCTAATGTGTTTGTGTGTAATAAAGCTGCTTGAACTGAACCCACAACTGTCTGTTTTATCCTGACCGGAAGAGTGACAACAGGCTTGAACCTTACTGTGTATTGCACTACATTTATTTCAGACGGTTTATTTCTGCAGTCTTTATTCATGTATATTTAACAGTTGACTGGTGTCAGATTGAAACACACATGCAGTGAATACAGGAATAATGCTCAATTCTTTGAATATATTACTTATCAAAACACAATCCTGTTTTAAACTATATTGATAATGTTCCTTAACATATTGCATTTAGACACATGGATAGTTGCCCTGGACTTCAGCTACCTTACCACTATACCTTGTTCGTTGTCTGGGTGGGATATACAGCATTATTCCTGACAAAATTTGAAAAACACAGGCTTGAACTTTACTCTGGGTATTGCACTACAGTTATTTCAGACAGTTTTTCTGCAGTCTTTATTCATTTACATTTAACAGTTGACTGGTGTCAGATTAGAACACACATGCAGTGAATGCAGGAATAGTGAACACTTTTTATTTGAAAACATTACATATTAAAGCACCATCACCCTTGACATTTTATTTATTAATGCTGCTTCAAGTCTGGCTTGTAGACCATGAATAGCCGTGTAACACTTCTAATAGATAACCCATATACCCTGTCCATTAATTGAGTGCAACCTACAGCATACTTCAGACAATTAGCAGACCAGAACATTTACTCTTAATCTGGGTAGACCCCAACATTAACTGATGTTTGGAAGCTATACTATACAGTACTGCATGTTTACTTGCTTTAACTTGATTTAACACTTCAGGTAGGCAGTGAAACATTACTAAACATGTTAGATGTCCCAGGTATGTCATACCTGACTGCTGAGACTGCAAACTCTGTAAATAAAGTATTATAAAATTATATTATGCATTAAGTTATTACTTTGATGTTTCCCTACTTATCACATTCTCACCTCATCCTGGCCAGGTGCCCTGCATGAGACTGGACATTGTGAGCCTTCTCTTCTGCAGCTGTTGAAAGAGAAGCAAACCATTATGCGTACCAGTTTTGCACAGATTCAGCTTGTATATTTCTAAAGTATTGCCAAACATACTTACATATCTGTGGGGTCTGCCCTGCCCTAGCTTCTTGGAACCAGGTGTCCAAGGTTCCCCTCTTCCTATGCCTCAGGTCATTGTAGTGGTTACAACACTGCTCACCAATGTGGGGGATACCAGTAGCACTGGTAAGTTCCTAGCCAACCAATCTCAGGCATCAGACTTACATTATGAGCCCTGGTAATCACCCAGCAGCAGCCGGGGTTCATAGTTCTTAACCAGGAGTCCAGCAAAAACTTTGGACACCTGCACACCCCACTTCTGCACCCAAAAGCAAGGTCTCTCTCTCCAACACCACCAGGTATATCAACAGCCAAGTGAAGACTCCAATGAATGGTGTGAAATTCCCACCTATTTGCCTTTATATAGGCTGCATTCCCACCCTTACATGTCATGCTGTAACTTTCAAAAAAGCACCACATTGCTTAGCATCACGCAAACTTGCACAAATCATTTAAGTGAAGCTTAGCATCATGAAAACTCAAACAACTCATCTTTAAGTGGAGCTTAGCAATGTGCAAACATTGCCCATGTTTAAGCACTGCTTAGCATTGTACAGCTTTTCTAAATGTAACAATAGTTTAATTATAAATTAAACTGATGTTCCAGTCACCTGACACATTTCACAGCAATAAATGTAAAATGCATGACTGTTCAGGACTTGAACTTCGGACCTAATACACTGTAGGTCATTACGCAACCTATCTAGCCACTTGGATAATAAAGCAAAGCAGTATATAGTCACATATACTACTATACTCCCCCCTTTCCTTGTCTTGTTCCATTTTTTATTAGGATCTTATTTGACCAAGTTTTATTTATATATAGAGATGTGTATGGGTTGCTATAGAGAGTTTGGATAATCTGAATGAAGTTATTGGGTATATTAAAGTGGGGTAGTGTTTGGAGTAATAATTCTAGATTAACCCTATCAAATGCCTTGTGGGCATCCACTACCATTGTGTAGATGTTGATATTGTATCTGTTAGCATAGGATATTAGTGCATCTAATGTTAATGTATTGTCACTAGTCTGTCTATGTGGTGTAAAACCGGATTGTTCTGGGGAGATGATTTTCTCTATCAGATTTTTCATTCTGTTTGCAAGTATAGAGGTAAATATTTTAGTATCTATGTTTAAGAGGGAGATGGGTCTGTAGTTGTCAGGGTTTTTTGGGTCTGTCTGTTCTTTTAATATAAAAATGGTTTTAGAGGCATTAAAGTGAATATCATTTATTTTATAGTATATTATGTAATTCAGTGAATAGTATAGTAGTTTGGCTATCAAGGGGGAAAATGCTTTGTAAAATTCTGATGTGAGTCCATCCGGACCCGGAGCCTTATGCGCTTTTAAGTGTTTGATTGTTGTAATAATTTCACTGATGGATATCGGTTCAGTTAGTTTTTTTTGTTGGTCTAAATTAAGTTTAGGGAATTTCAGTTTTTGAAGGAAAAGAGTTTTATCTTCCTTTGAGGTTTGTAGTATTTGTGCTCCATATATTTGAGAGTATATTTGTTCAAATGTTTTAATAATGTTTTCATTGTTTGTGTAGTTTTGTCTCTGTAGTTTATTTTTGATATATTAGAGGCATTTTTGTGTTGGGAGATAATTCTGACCAGAGCTCTAGATGGTTTTCGAGCTTCTTCTGTGTAAGTGGCTAACATTCTGGCTTCATAAAAAGATAGGCTCCTGATTTCTAACATATATAGATCCCTTTGCAGTTTTAAAAGTTCTGCTTCTGTTTGGTTCTTAGGGTTATTTATTAGTTATTTTTCAAGATGCTCTATTTTCCCTTTCGGTATATGCTCCTCTTTCAGTTGTATTTTTTATAGTATGCTGCTTTTTTGATAAACAATCCTCTAATTTGTGCTTTGGTTGCAGCCCATTCTATGTCAGTTGGTACTTGGGAGTTAGTGATATTTGTAAGAGCTATTTTTAGTATTGCTTCTGTTTCTTTTATTACATCCATTTTGGAAAGTAAATTAGGGTCTAATGACCAATTATGACCCCTATTCTCTAAATACATCTTTTTGTCCCAGTTAATGCTCATTGTGATTTTGGAGTGATCTGAAAAAAACCTGGTATGTATAGTTATTGTTGGGTCCATGTTAATGAATATGTCAGAGATTAAGAAGAACTCTATCCTTGACCACATTTTGTGGCATTGAGAATAGAATGTGAATTTCCCTGTTTTATCTGCACTGTTCCCATATTTAAAAGGGTCATATAATTTGCAATCTTGTTTGAGTTAATTAACGGCTAATGTGGCTTGTTTATTATGTGATTTGGTCAGATTAGATTTATCCTTTTTCTGGGTTTTGATATGTGTTCCAGACACCTCCAATCACTAGCTAGTGATCTTTAAATTGGTTTAAGGTTGGGTATAATGACATAAAAAAGTGTTGTTGGTTATTACAGCGTGCATAAACATTAAGTACCATTATAGGTTTTGGTATTGTAGGACTACTAAATGTTACATAACACCATCTTCCCTCCTTGTCAGCTTTGGTTTTAAGTATTTTTTCCTTAAATTGGTTTTTAATTATTATGGCAGCCCCAGCACTGTTTGTTTTCCCCTCTGAAGCTATAATTTGACTTATCCATTTCTTTCTGCTAATTTTTGCCCATTGCTCTGCAGTCAAGTGTGTTTCTTGTATTAGTATGAGGTTGGCTGTGGTGTTTAATGTAAGGTGTAAGAATAGTTTTCTTTTCTTCTTGTTTTGGAGCCCTTTAACATTCCATGATTCTATTTCCCACATTTATTTATTAGGTGTCCTTAGATATGCCATCTATATTAGTTTTGTTTTGTTATCTTTGTATGTGTTACTGTGTGATGGTTTAGGAAAGCATCTATTTATCCCCATCCCTACTCTGTGCCTAACCACTATATCCCTGGACCAGGAATAATCGGGGGGGGGGATGAAGGTTTATTATATGGTACACCTTTACATCTAATCTTGGAATGTGTTTTCTTTTTTAGATATAGATTTAACCCATAGTACCCCCCCCCTTTGTTACTATAAACAATGTGGACAAAGCTGAACAAACTAGTTCCCTCAACAAACACAGCTACTTAATATCCCTAGCCTCTTCCAACATATTATTTATACAATTATAGTATTGCATTTAAGGTACAGCATGTATTGTTTTTGTCTTGTGACTAATTCTTTCTAATAATATTTTTAAAACAGCATATTAATATACATTCCTCACTAAATTATAGCAATATATGTACCATAGTAATATTGTTAAACAATCAATCTTGTCATTTTTACATTTTTTTTAATTCGACTTATTTTTCCTCCCCTTTATTTATTCAGATTTTGGCCTTCTTTGGTGCTTGTAATGTTTTTCCACATCAATCTGCGTGGGTTATAAAATATATACTTGGCACCTATTTATCAGAGGTAGGAAGTATAGAGAGACAGAAGAAAGAAAAAAAAAAAAAAAAAGCTCAGCCAAACAGTCCTTCTGCTATAGACAGTTAACATATTAAGGCTATATTTACATTACCCCAAGATTGTTAGGTTATTTTACTATTTTTTTGAGATTACTTCTCAACTGGATCTTTTAACACATTTCTAATATTTACATAAAACATTTAACATTTTTTTTCCTTTTTTTCCCAATATTAATCTATGAGCTAGCCTGTTTCTGACAGTTTATTTATTGCCTATTATTTAAGGCTGGATTTTCCTTCACCTACACAGTACTGGGTGTACTGTTTTAGTGAATGGTTCAGTTCAACAGTACCTTATTTCTTCAAGATTTTGCTTGCAGGTTGGTTGACATCTATGGTGCAGCTTTCTTCTTTTAGCTGGTGCAGATCAATTTTCATTTTTCAGGCAGTAAAATCTTTTGGAGCTTGCTGAAATCCATTTTGTCTGACTGTTTTTAATGGAGCCCTCAAAATCGTAGGGGGACTGATTTTGCAGACCAATATCCCAGGAGGAGGCTCCTTCCTATATTTGCGCATCGGAAAAGGCAGTTGATTTTTGGTTCCTACCCAGGCTGTACTTAATTTTCCTGTGTTCCTCATGGCTTACATCATGGATTTATGGGCCTAGATAGCAAGGGGAAGCTTTCAGAGTGCTCGTGAAGGGGGTTGTTTTTTCACTCAAGGGTCCTTTATCGTTTTTTTGTGGATTTATTTCACTTATGAAGGTGAAATTTGCTTGTAAACAGCCAGTAATGTCTCTTTTGCCTCTTTGGGGTTAGTGACCATGTATTTAACCTCTTTGTTGTAGAAGATTAACTGATTTGGATATTTCATCTAGAATTTTATTTATTTTTTTTTTATTAGGAACCTGCAGTATGGAGATATTAGTTGTCTTGCTTGTCTTATTTGTATTGGGAGGTCTTGAGCAAAGGAGATTTTATTATTATTCCAGGTGAGTGTGCCTTTTTTCTTTGCTGCCAGTATGATTTTATTTACATCTTGGTAGTTTAATATTTTAATATAGACATGTCTTGGTTTCAGTGGTGTATGCATTTCCCTCAGGGCTCTGTGGGCTCTGTCTATTGTTATTTGCTGCATTTCTTCAGGTTCCTCTAGCAGGGAATTTATTATTTGCTTGATTGTTGGTATTAGATTGTTATGAAGTACAGTTTCAGGTATTCTTCTGATGATGATATTGTTCCTTCGAGATCTTGCTTCTAGGTCTGTTATTTTTGCTTGTAAGTTTTGTATTTCTTTGTCATGGGCATCAGTTCTTTGAGAAATAGAGTCTATTTTTATTTCATTTTCTATTATTTTGGACTCAGATTTTTCCATTCTGGATATTATTTGGCTGAATGAGTCACCAAAGGTTTGAAATTGTAATGATAGGTCCTTTATTGCTTGCTGGATAGGTAATAAGGCAGATTTTATGTCTTCCAGATTAGCTGGCTGGTCTGTCTTGGATTTATTTGTAGTTTTAGATTTGTCAGTTTGTTTAGTTGTCTTTTGTCTTTTTTGAAGTTGTGTCATTCTCAGGTGAGGCTAGTATTGAGAATTTGGTCTTAGTTGTTGTTTCCATATTATTTTCCTCTTTTGACATCTTGCTGTATAGGGGTTACCAGTCTTGCAGTCAGATGCAGGACCTTAGTAGCACATGGTTTAAGCTGTTATTCAGAAATCTTAGTTAATCCTGCTGTTTCTGAGCTGAATCTGTCACTTTTTCTTCCTCTTTTGTTTGCTGGATGATATTAGCAGCAAATATCTACAGTTATTTCTGTATTATTAATTCTGCGTTGCCTTCTGGGTTTGTTTTAATCCAGGGTATATCAGAGACCTAGGTGATAGCAGTGCTCACAGAACAGTGGCCATTTTGAACTCGTGTTGACTTGATTCTAAATTGAAGTCTGTTTATTAAAATGTCCAAATGTCTAGTATTAATAATCTACTCATATTGTGTAAACAGTAACAGCAACAGTTACTTGTTCTGATGTTTGTTGTAGGTATTATGGAGAACAAATAAAAAGACATTTGATAAATAAATGCGGTGTGTAGAAAAATATGTACTAGAGAGAAATAACCCAAATCTCAGACAACACTTCCCTAGTAGCTCGGGCTGGTGAGGATTAGGTCTATAGTTCCCCTTTTGTACACACACACCATGGTTCGAATCCAGGGACTGCAACTAACATAGCTTTCTAGTTCTATAGCTGTAAACTTGAATATTGGTAGAAACACTAATGTATTGTGAAAAGATATTTTCCCCACAGGTAAAGAAATATTTGGAGAAGCAGTATGATGGGTATATGTACGAAAGGTGTACAGATGATCTATAGAGCAGCCACAGTCCTACAAATAGAAGCAGGCTAGCCATCTACACTATGCAGTCTGGCCAATACAAGCCTCTCAAGTGTCACACTGTCACAGATAGTTTCCCCTGTTGCCAAGAAAGCTGCACCCAGATAACATCACAATACAAGTATGCCAAAAGCACGCTTACAGAGCAGCAGGACAGGGAACACATTGTTACTTCTACCAGTAAGTATGACAGGTATGAGTCCCCTATACTTATGTACGTAGAGTTGTCATAACTTGCCCCATAGTACTCCAGGTGCACATATGTACAGGTGTGTATGTGCTGTAGTAGCTGCATGGCCCAGGTAGAGGTTAAGGGAGGGCAGAACTGCAGAGTATTGAACAGTAGCGTATTGAGAAGTATCACTGAATGCAGTTGTTAATGGAATTATTTTCTCTTCCCCCGCCACTCATCTGCAGCAATGATTGTACAAAATGTAATATGGGTATATTGTTACCAAAACTTACTGTTGGGACATTTGTTCCATTTTGGTTATTATATTTGAAACTGTGTTCATACTAACATACCTTGTTGAATAACCACTGTCGTTGGCCTGTTGCCATAAATATAACCGGCATGCTGTTGCAATCCTGACCACCATTCCATTTTTGCATGTGTTCTGTTTGCCATGCCACTGTTACAATTCCATTGTTCTGGGTCAATTGGAACACCCATGTATGCTGTGTCGACTAATGTTTAAATGTTTTGTTCATGACTAACCAATACACCTTGTTAACTCTCACTCCATAGCATGTTTGGGAAGGCCGATTCTGGTGGATCCGCCTCTCCCAATCTACCTGGTCGAGGCACCAGGTCCCAGCACGTCTGGGACCCAACCCACACCTCCCTCATCTGCTGGTCCTGCACCACCCTTGGATGGAATCACTGCAAGGAATGGGGCTCATCCTCCGCCTGCATGTGGGCACAATGTAGATCTTGTTAGCCAGCAAGAGGTCCATGGCATGGTGTGCAGTGTCTTCCAGTCAGAGCTGGATGAATGACTGCACCAGGGGGGCAAACCAGTGCAACTTGAAAGGCAACCAGTTCCTCCAGCTCAGCCCCCAGCACAGCCACCTTTGGGGTCATGAAGGAGTAGTTGTGACTGCCATCAGGTGGGGAAATCAGTTTCATCACTACCATCTAGGGGGCTCACGGGCATCCAATTCTCACCCACCCTCCCCATCCATGGTATCTACCCTCCATGTGTCACACACTGCCCTTGTCTGCTGTCTTGTGTGTCTTGTCTTTCTGCAAATGCAACCAAACATTCCTACCCACAATTACTTACACTCCTTCCCCAACATCCCAGTCGCACCTTAAAAAAAAGAAAAAGGGCATATGTCCAAAAAAATAAAAGTATGTCCCATACATAGCTCTGCATTTGCCCAGAGGCATAGTCCCCTTACTCAATCTACCCCACTAATTATCATCATTTTATGTCACCCACACCCCTCCCTGTGGGGTGTGAGGCTCTAAATTCCAAATTGCTCACAGTCATATCAGCTGTTGCTGTTGAAGAAATAGTGGGCTATGCTCCTTTCCTACACCCATCCTCCACAACACTAGCTGCCTCTCATCTTGTTTTACCCATAGCTTCATACGTATGTAGGTGCTAGGCTATTGGCCTGAAGGCATTTATAAACCTAGACAGAATGTGTTGGCTTTCACCGCCCCCTTAGATTAGTTCCCTGTGCCTCTATCCAGCAGAGCCACTTAAGTGATCCCCGGGAAAAACTTTATGTTTCCCATCCAGTTGTCAAGGTTTCTCTTGAAGAGTGCTAGCGAGGAGCTCTGCCTAATGTAGACTGGAGTCTTGTTCCAAAGCATGGGAAGTCTCTGGGACAGGAATCTATCCCTCCAGCACGTCCTATTTATTGTTGTGGTGAGGTTTAGATCCCTAGAGCATGTGGCTCAAGGGGATAAAGTTTTCTTTAGGTGGAGCATGTCCATCAATTCTGGGTTGGACATGGCCTTATATGTTAGCCAGAGATCCCCTCTGAGCAGGCGGTATGCAACAAAGTACAGCTGGAGTTTCTTCAGTCGAGCTGCATAGGGCATCTGTTTGAGGCCAGTGATCCTCTTGGTGAGGTACTTCTGTGGTCTTTCCATCTGTTGCAGGTGTCTTGTAAGGTACATCCCAAATGTAGGGTATTGTACTCTATGATGGGTCTGATGAGTGATGAGTAGAGGGGTACAATGACCTCTTTTGATCTGGATGCAAACCCTTTTGTGATTAGGTGGGCCACATAGAAGGATTTTCTAACCACTTTGGCAATGTGATTATCAAAGGAGAGATTACTATCTACTTGGGTCCTCAGATCCCTTATTACGTTTTCCATATTTAGGGGACTACCACCTATGTGCTTGTTTGTGGGTACTTTGTTATTTCCAAAGGGAATAACTATGCACTTTTTGGCATTTAGCTTAAGGCCATGATTTTGACACCAGGTATCTGTTTCAGTGTGACACTTTTAGAGCATGCCTGTGTCAGCCAGTGAGTCAATTATAGCTCCTAGTTTGCAGTCGTCTGTGAACTTGGTCAGCCATAGTCCTCCTGTGCTTGTCTGTACCTCTGAGAAGTATATGCCGAACAGGAGGGGTCCTAGGACTGAGCCCTGAGGAACACCACTTATAACAGGTTTAGATTCAGACCTAGCTCCCACAACTCTCACCATGTGGGTTCTGTCCGTGAACCAATTGGCAACCCATCTTGTGACATAGGGGTTTATGTTCAGACTGGTGAGCTTGTCTATAATACCATAATGGGGAATGGTGTTGAAAGCCTTTTTGAGGTCTAGGTAGGCTGTGTGTACCACCTTTCCCTTGTCTATAACCTTGGTAACTGTCTCAAAGAAGTCCACCAGGTTTAGGAGGCATAATCTGCCCTTAACAAAGCTGAACTGGGTAGGGTCCAGTGTTTGGAGGTTCCCAATGTCTCTGTTAATGAGTTCCATGATGATGCTCTCCATAGCCTTGCAGACCAAGCTAGTCAGGCTTATAGGGTGATAGTTCCCAGGGTCTGTTGTGTCTCCACCTTTGTGGAGCAGAATAACTGTTGCTGTGCACCACTCTATGGGTACGTAGCCTGTGGAGAGGCTGAGTTTGAACAGTGTGTTTAGGTGAGGGGTTAATTAATCTTTGAGCTCGTGTAGGACACAGACTGGGACACCGTCAAGTCCCACTGATGCTGTGTTTTTGGCATTGGAGAGGGCTATTTTAACCTGAGTGTCTGTGATTTCAGGGGATCTACATTCTTCTGGTATGGTTATGTGCCCTTTTGGGGATGAGAGGGTGGGAGAAGTTTGCACTGAACCTGTCTGCCAGGATGTTGGCAATATCGGTTGGTTCAGAGTATTTTGTGCCATTCTGCACTAACTCCGAGCAGATCTGAGCATTGCCACTTACATTCTTGACATAGCTAAAAATGCCTTGTGGTTATCTTTGGAGTCCTTGGTAAGTTTTCTTTCAAAGCTCGCCTTGGGCGATTTTATGAGAGATCGTAGTTTCTTGCTGATACCGATCATGGATGTCTTCCCTTCTTGGGATTTTACTCTTTTCTGTACTAGTTTCCTCCTTCTATTGTATAGCCTGTTTATGGCATGGGTCCACCAGACTGGTTTCCTTTACTTGGAGGAGTGAGTCTTGGTTTAGCTTGGGATAGCATGATCCATGCATTATTGTCGGTGCTCGTAGAATGCATTAGTAAAGGATTTTGCAGCGTGGACAGCATTATCCTTTAGCAAGGGGCCTTTGAAACTTTCCACCTCTGTCTTAAGTGCTTGCCCCCTGTTTGCCCCCATTTCTCCACTTTCCTGTCTCCCTTTTTTCTTTTCTTTATTTAAAATTAGCATGACTTTAAGGCGACATAAGCAGACCAAAGAGAATCCAAGCGGATGTAAGCATCACTTAGCTTCACTTAGCTCTGCGCAAACCCACTTACAACTGCTTAAAAGTGCCTTAATCACTCTGTATCCAACAGCCCTTGTTCTGCCAAGCAATAAAGTTATCAACCCTTGCAAGAAGTGAACCAAGTACCCTGCATATGATAGCCACAGCAACCAACCACTAAGCCATATGAGCATGATATATCTGTGATGTTTTCAAACATATCATTCAGTAGAGTCATTCAACAGTAGGGAAAAGATTTTGTAGAATTACTCAAGTTGTGTATACATATATATATATATAAATCTGTTAATTGTTAATTTGGGTGCCATGCATAAACCAGGTCTTAATGACCATTGGTAATTAATTATATATTTAATATTTAATACAAGTGTAGGGATCAAGAATGGTTTTTTGTTTAGGTATGTGTATATTTTTATGCATATATCTAAAATGTAAGCTGTAGACTTTATGCAAAATGACAATGATGATTATTATTATTATTGTTATTATTGGAATTATATGACATATTATCAGCAGAAGAACATTTGTTTTTGGATACAAGATAACATGCATACCTTATAAATGTATTATTGGGATAAGGGTTACTTTAATAGTAGCATGTTGGTTTTGTATTTAAATGAATACTGAACGTCTGTCGTCACACACTGATGACGCTTTGGTGAAAGCGAAACCGGTCTGTGGGGTGACTGCAAGGCTTCAATAAAGCTCTCCTTCAAAGACGGCTGTGTATACTTATTTAGTGGATTAATCTTTTGTGCTGGACTTTTTTTGGTATGTTATTTATATGCTACAGTTCCGGGCACTTTTTGACACGAGCACGGAAGTTTTTGGTACGGGTGAAATACTTCTTGTTGTTCCAGTGCTGTGTCGAGTACAAGTGAGTCGTCATAACAGTTTGGCATTTTAACAGCTTATGGTTTTTGAAGGGATTTACAGTCGACCTATGATGGCAGCTCGTCCAGATTTACAAGCTTATTTGGAGCATTTAACTAGTGATAAAGATGATTTTTCTGTTTTTTCTGTTGAGGGATCTATTGCAACAGAATCGCGATCCCTTTATACAGGAAACATGGACATTAAGCAACATTTTCGAGGTTGGGCGACCTGAAAAAGGTATGCAGCAGTGTGGCATAATAAGCTATTAAGGGCTTATGTTGAAGCTAAAATTGTGCCTAGGGGCCTAAGGGTACAGTTGGAACCAGGTCTTGGTAAAGATGATGTGTCATTTATAAAAAAATGGCGTGAAACACAATTGACTGCTTCGAGTATGTTCATGGGTCTGTTGATGGAATATTATGATAACCAGTTGTTGACGCTTAGTAAACAGCTAAATGAAAGTCAACAATGTTCTTCAAAATATATAGATATGCCCGACTATGAAAATGTTTATACACAGTTTATGCTTGAGATGGACAAATACGAACAGGAACTGAGGGCTAGAAAGCTAAAAAAATATAAGAGAGATGTGGATGACTTTAAAAATAACAGAATTTTTTCGTGGAAGCATGAAAGAAGAGGTGTGCATTTTGATGTGAATAAACAGTCACGCCCGAAACGTAAACGAGTCAGGTCCATACTCCGACAGGCAACAGCTAGCACATCTGATGGCTCATCTGTTTATTCAAATACAGATACTGAACCAGAATATGAAGCCTTAAGTGGATTATCTCCTGAAGTACCTGTTTCGAAGCGGATACAACCCCCTTTAGGAGAGGGGGTCGCAAACACAAGAAACACAGCAAGTTAACAAATTTATATAAAGATACAGGCCCCACAGACCCGGTTTTTCCGTCATCATTGACTGTAGATGCAAACAATGATGTTAATAATTTGATAGTTAATTTGACTGAGCATATATTTACTCCAAGTCAAATAAAACTATTACAAAAAGGTCTAAATTATGTGCCTTCCTTTTATTTGTCACATTTAGATGTGGTTAATGATGTGAAAGAATTTAGTAGAATGTTGAATGTTAAATGTTTTTTTGCCAATCAAGAGGCAACTATGACCACTGTACAACAACATGTTTTCAGGTTTCATAAGTCTAAGTTTGTTCCTATTTATAATAATAATGTTCGTATTTTCGAACAGATGGTATTGAAAGAGATACAAAATAAAAAAATGGATATCTTTAAACATTTTGGTCATAATTTAACTACAGAAGAACATGAAGCATTAATTCAACTGTCTCAAAATTCAAATCTTGTTATAACTTCAGCAGACAAGGGGGGAGCAATAGTTATTTGGGATAAAACCCAATATAATAGGGAAGCTCAGAGACAACTGAGTGATTCTGAATACTATTGCCCCCTGTTGACAAACCCTACTACTGAATTCAAGGTTGTTATTGATAATTTTTTGTCCAGAGCTATACAACAACAGGTTATTGACACTCAATTGGCTACACAACTTAGGGTAGATAATCCCCAGGCTCAGTATTTTTATTTAAACCCTAAAATACATAAAAATTTGCAAAGCCCTCCAGGTAGACCCATAGTGTCAGGCAGAGGTTCTATTATTGAACCTTTATCTGAATACTTGGAGACAAAATTAAGGCCATTATTGACCTCAATACCAGCTAGAATTAGGGATTCCAAACAATTTTTACAGCTTATGAATGATTTACAAATATCCAGTAGTAGTTTTTTAGGTACGCTAGATGTGCAGTCCTTGTACACTAGTATTCCTCACCAAGGTGGTGTAGAGGCAGTTGACTACTGGATGCGTAAATCTGGAATCTATTCAAGAAAAGAAATACAATTCTTGCTATCTATGTTGAGGATAGTTTTAGAGCATAATGCATTTAAATATAATGAACAATGGTATTTACAAGTTAAAGGTACAGCCATGGGAGCTACATTTGCTCCTTTATATGCTGACCTGTTTATGGGCTACCTTGAGGAGCTTTGCATATATAATGTAGATTTTCCCTTTAAACACAAATTAACTATGTGGCGCAGGTTTTTGGATGATTGTTGGGTTATATGGGATGGCACGAAAACAGAATGGAAAGAATTTTGTAACTATTTGAATTCTAATAGGTATAACATTACATTCATTGGTAAAGTGGATTTGTTTACGTTAGATTTTCTTGACGTAAATGTTACTAAGGCAATTGATGGCACAATGGTCACAGAAATTTATAGGAAGCCTTTTTCAAAAAATTCCATTTTACATGCTAACAGCTGCCATCCGGCCCACATCATTAAAAATATACCTAAGGCACAATTTCATAGAGTTAAGACCATATGTTCAGAAGAACGCACATATAGTTTTTTTGCAAAAGATTTGGAAAACAGATTTAAAGCTAGAGGGTATAATACAGCCACAATAAATGTAGCAAAACAACAAATTAATAGCCTGAACAGAAATTCTTTATTGCAAAATAAATCAGAGGGGACATTTAACCACGGTCCAACTATTAGATTTGTGACAACATATGCTAGTAATATTCATTTGATTAAAGAAATTATAGAAAAATATTGGTCTATACTACATAATGATCCTTATTTGACTACCATAATAGGGGATCATTGTGCATATTCATATAAAAAAGGTAAGACAATAGGACAACATTTTTCTGGTTATAAAAGACAAATCAATGTAGTTAAAAACATTAGTAATATTTCTAAGGGTAGCACATATTGTGGGAATTGTACTTATTGTAAGTTTATGTCCAAATCATCCTCTTTTACTTCTATCAATACAAGCAAAGTTTATGATATATTACATCTTATTACATGTAATACACCTTGGGTTGTATATATGGCGGTATGCAGATGCGGAGCATTTTATGTAGGCCAGACATCTTGCATGCTTAAATTAAGAATAGCAACACATGTTAGTGATATAAAGTGTAAGAGGGGTAGGAGTGCATTGTATAAACACACCTTGGAACATACAACGGCACACTTTATATTTGTGGGTATTGATAGGATAGTGGATACAGGCAAGGGTGATAGGGCAAAACATAATATATTAGATCAAAAAGAAAGAAGATGGATTGTTAATTTGGGTGCCATGCATAAACCAGGTCTTAATGACCATTGGTAATTAATTATATATTCAATATTTAATACAAGTGTAGGGATCAAGAATGGTTTTTTGTTTAGGTATGTGTATATTTTTATGCATATATCTAAAATGTAAGCTGTAGACTTTATGCAAAATGACAATGATGATTATTATTATTATTGTTATTATTGGAATTATATGACATATTATCAGCAGAAGAACATTTGTTTTTGGATACAAGATAACATGCATACCTTATAAATGTATTATTGGGATAAGGGTTACTTTAATAGTAGCATGTTGGTTTTGTATTTAAATGAATACTGAACGTCTGTCGTCACACACTGATGACGCTTTGGTGAAAGCGAAACCGGTCTGTGGGGTGACTGCAAGGCTTCAATAAAGCTCTCCTTCAAAGACGGCTGTGTATACTTATTTAGTGGATTAATCTTTTGTGCTGGACTCTTTTTGGTATGTTATATATATATATATATATATATATATATATATATATACATATATATATATATATATATATATATATATATATATATATATATATATATACACACAAATGTATATGTGTATGGAGATGCATATACATATGGACAAATAAATACATAATGTAGGTAGGGATATACATATGGAATATATACATATAGAAATACATGTGTAGATAGAAAAGTAAATCAATACATGCAGATATATATATGTACATAAATCTATATTATATATATATGTATATATATATATATATATATATATATATATATATATATATATATATATATATATATATATATAAATATGTACATATATATCTATATGGGTCCCTTTAGTTGACCGAACCGACGATTCCCCGACACGCGAAAGACGAAGACCAAATGACCGACCGGTAAGTTTAAAGAAAGGGTGATTTGCCGACAGTGGAAAGACTGACAAGGGTAATGTGTGAGCGCGACTCTGTAAGTGTGCGACAGTGACGGAGTTAGGAGCGGTCAGGTAAGTGTGCGATATTGTGGGATTTTGGGTTAGGGTGTGGGAAAGGTGAGTGTGTGTTAGTGTCGGAGTTAGGGTTCGGGTAAGGTAAGTGTGTGATAGTGAGGGACTGTAGTTTAGGGACGGGTTAAGTGAGTTAGGTTTAGAGTGGTAGGGTGAGTGTGCGATAGTGACGGCTTTATGTTTTGGGTGGGTTAAGTGAGTTAGGTTAGGTGCAGGTAGGGTGAGTGTGCGATAGTGTCGGACCTTGGGGTTAGGGGTGGGTTAAGTGAGTTAGGGTAAGGGTGCAGGTAGGGTGAGTGTGCGATAGTGTCGGACCTTGGGGTTAGGGGGTTAAGTGAGTTAGGGTTAGGTTGCAGGTAGGGTGAGTGTGCGATAGTGTCGGACCTTAGGGTTAGGGTTTGGGTTAGGGCTAGTGGCTATGCTATGTAGTGTAATGTGTTGTTTACGCTCGTGTGTCGGTGTAATGGTGTTCGGTGTGTTGCGTTGTCGGTTGTGTGTGTTGGCGGTGATCTGGGCTCGGTGATTTGTGTGTCGCGAACTGGCATGTCGGTTTCTAAAGTAGACCCATATATATATATATATATATATATATATATATATATATATATATATATATATATATATACACACCTCTCTCTCTCTATATATATATATATATATCTATATATATCTATATATATATATATGTTTACATATATATGTATTGGAGTTGCACATCAGATCCATACCCCAAACCTCTTACTGTAAAAAAATATGTCCAAAGGATGTCAAAATGGGGGTCAAGGGACCCAAAATAGGGACATATTTGAAATATTGCCATTATCCCTCTGTCTCCAGCAGCAGCTGTTCTGACTTGCAACAAAAGTATCAGTCCTGCCAAGTTTTGGCCCTAGTGTCCTGTACACCATAGTCAGAGCAATGTACCACAACACCGTGTGAGCTCACAAAATACTGATGCTTTTCCAAACATACCAGTCAATAGAGTCATTCAACAGTAGAGAAAAGAATCTGTAGAATCAGTCAGGTGTTTTATATATGCATGTTTTTATGTATGGTGATGCATACATGTGGATAAATATAGACACAAAATATATCTATAGAGTAAAATATATACACACATATATATATATATATATATATATATATATATATATATATATATATATATATCTATGGGTCCCTATCTATTCGTCGACAATTCATTTCACTGACACTCATTTTGTCGACAGTTCATTTCGTCGACAGAAAGATGTGCCTCCTTCCCCAATGTTGTGCAACCCTGAGTTGATATATATAGTTAGGGGGTGGGGCACAGCCCCTCATTAATAGTGGCTGAGCCCCCACCTAACATTGGGGAAGGGGCACATCTTTCTGCGTTAAATGAACTGTCTATTTAAATGAGTGTCAGTGAAATGAATTGTTTCGACTAATAGATAGGGACCCATATATATATATATATATATATATATATATATATATATATATATATATATTTATATATACATAAACATATATGTAAAAAAAGTATAGAAATACATACACACACACACACACACACACACATATATATATATATATATATATATATATATATATATATATATATATATATATATATACATACACACACATATGTATACATAAATACACATAAATATATAAATATATAACAGCTGCAAACAAATGCAATCTGAGGCTCATGCTGCTCAACACTAGAAGCCTAAATCTCAAAAGTCACTCACTCGAAGCACTTATTATTCACAAAGGATGCGCACACGTCCACACTGGTAGCCCAACATAATGCATCACAGATACTGCAGGTGTAGTTAACATAGTGTAAGACTCCAATTCAAGTCATAGCCTGCTATAGGTCCTCAACCATGTCCCAAGAGTCAAACTTCACATTTCTAAGCACCCTGGAGAATATTACTGTCCAACCTAGCACTATCATACTGGTTGATCTCAACTTCCCCTCCATTAACTGTGAAAGCTACCCATGTATCAATGCACTTGCCCAATGTTGCCTGGAATACATCCATTCCAATGGCCCTGACCAGCTAATTTCTACACCTACTACAGTTAGCTACATCATGGACCTAGTCAGTACTAACATGTGTGACTGTTGCTGTACACCAATAGTCAACTCTGCCATGGTTAGATCTGACCACAACATCATCACCTTAGAAATCCACATCCCTCCCACCTTCCTGCAAAAGGTAACCATCATGTAAAACCTTTCCAAAGCCAACTTTGCCCTCCACAGATCAGAGGTGGCTAACTTCATGACACCCATGCAAATGGAAACTAGTTGTGTAACCTCCAAACACACACCAATGCCGTACAAACACGTACACAAATGCATCGATTCCACCATACCCAATAGCAACAAGATACTCCCCTCCAGAAAAGGCAAGCAAATCTGGTGGTCACCTGCCAAAACTACTCTATAATAGAAGGAGGAAACTGATATGGAATAAGATGAAGTCCCAAGACTGGAAAAAAATCCTTATCAGCCTCAACAAAAAGATGAGATTCCTCGTGAAATACTGTAAAGCTAGCTGTCAAAACATAATTGCAGCACACAGTAAAGACAGCCACAAGGCCACCTACAGTTATGTAAAGAATAGCCACGGTAATACCAACATGCACTCTGAGCTACTGCACAATGTTAACTCCTATACTGAGGAAACAGATATTGCCAATATACTGGCACACAGATTCAGTGGCAGCTTTACCCCTCACTCCACCCCCAAAGGACCAATCACAATACCAGTACACTGCCTAGAACCCAGTAGTACTGCTGCTTTGGTTAAGACACCGCTGTCCAAGGCCAAAAATACAGGTTATATTGGATGTGGCAATATCCGCAACTGTATTCTGCATGAACTACAGAGTGAACTGGCACCTCACCTGTGTGCCCTGTTCAATCACAGCCTCACCTCAGGCTTTGCCCCTACTGACTGGTGCACTGCCACAGTTATCCCTCTCCACACAGGAGGAGTGGCTGCAGACCCTGGGAAGTATCGCCCCATTAGCCTGACAAGGTGTGTTTGGAGGCCATTTTGGGTCAATTCCAAAACTCCTTCATCTTCCTCTCTTAAAACCTGGTTGCCTCGTGGTTTTGGTGTCTTTTCAGGCTTGTTGGCTGTTGTTGAAGCACCCACCAAGAGGAGAAAATGCTGAGAGAAGAAAGGAGCCACTTTTGAGATTTTAAGTATTTTTCCTCTGTTTATTTGTTAAGTTGTTCTGCATAGCCGCCTATTTTGAGCATTTTCTGGCTTGTTAAACTTGATTTCTGCATTAGTAACTGTATTTAGATCACAATCTAGAACTGTTTACTGAATTTCGTGTTTGCACTTATTTTTAAAATCGTTTTTTTATCAAAACTTGCATTGTATTTGTCTTTGGCCTAGCACTCTTGTGTGGGGTCATTTACTGCACTGTTATAACTTGTTGATACTTGTGAACCTCGGCTATCTCTGAAAAAAACAAAAAAACAAAAAAATCTTGATTTTTTCCCACTTTTCTGAGATTTAAAAAAGTTCAGTTACAGGCTTGCTGTTCTTGAACTGTTTGTAAGTTTCTGTGAGGCCATTTTTTGCTTGGGCTAAAGGGAAGTCTCTCTGTTGATCAGTGGCAGTGAAAAACATTGAACAGCCTGCCTTCCCTTGTGGGAGTGGTTACTGACTTGAAACTGTAGTTTTATTGGCCATTTTGGGTCAATTCCAAAACTCCTTCATCTTCCTCTCTTAAAACCCTCTTTTGCACGTTTTTGCGCATTTTTGAGCATAGCGCAACAGCAGGTAGTGCCTCCAAATTGGGTTTAAACTATTCCTGGCTCCACAAAGTCTGCTCTTCACTTTTTTCCTTAGAACTGCTCTATCACTCAATTTAAACACCATATTCTCATTCTAAGGCCCTTCACTGGTCCAATTAAGTAATCCTACAAGTTATCACTATTAAACCATAAGCACTACTTACTCTAATACTCTCTACGATAACCCTGTCCTCTATTGGTCCGTCTTAAATTCACTTTCCTTATATTACTCTAGCATGTCCAAAGGTCAGTCAATGGTTTCCTCTCCAGTCCAGCTGGTGAATCTGGGAATTTTGAGGCAATGTTACAACTGTCTCATGTACACGGACAACCCTCTCCTCCTCCAAACAGGTTCAAATATATGTGAGAGATGCAACTATTTAGCCAAACTGGAGGCTGAGCTCTCTCATCTCAAAACTGGTGTAACCAGTCAGGAGGAGAAGGTAACCTCACACAACACAATTCCAGTATCACATAGTCCCACCACATCAGCGAACCAAACACATAAATACACAAAAACATACTCAGAGGCTCTAAATAAAAATCTACCTAAGAAACAGAGACCTCCAAAGCAGACATCCAAGCAAACGCTACCTCAAAACAAAACACGCACAACACATAACCCACAAAGTCAGTGTGTCAAGCAGCCACAGCCTTTAAGGCTGAATAACACACCTGATACTCTTGTAATAGGTGATTCTGTTGTCAGACACACTGACGTCCTGCTCACCAGGCTGAATAAAGAGAAGGTCACAGTGAGCTGCCTGTCATGTGCTAGGATCCGCCACATAATGCAAGCACTCAGGTCACGCCAAAGCAAATACAAATATGACTCAGTCATTGTACATGCTGGTGTGAATGACCTGAGACGTACCTACCTGGACTACATGAAAAGACACATAGAGGAGCTCTCTGATCATGTAGCCCAGGCTGGTATGACCCTGACCTTGAGCAGCATCTTATCCTCACCTAGAATGATGCCACAGTACAAAGACAAAATGATGAATTTTAACAATTGGCTAAAATTTTGGTGTCATTCAAAGGGGATCCAGTGTCTGTCAGCCTGGGATGACATGCTCGACAAGCCATGTTGCTTCGTTAGGGATGGCTTGCACCTGTCACCACTGGGCTTTTGGATATTGGCAAAGGCTCTTGCCACCCCCCATAGTGCCTTTTTTAGGCAAGGCTCAAAAGTCAAACCCACCCCCATAGACAGCACAAGGAACAAGATACTAAGGGTAATGCTGCTAAACGCCAGAAGTCTTAACCTCAAGATGCACGCACTCGAAGCTCTCCTCAGTATGGAGAGCATTGATATCTGTGCAGTGACAGAAACCTGGTTCAAGGCTCCAGAGAGCACCCCAGCACTACCAGGCTATACCTCATATCATGTTTTTTGGCCCCAAAACCCAGACCAAACCACAAAAGGAGGGGGAGTTTCCATATTTATTAAGGATATCCAAACCTCCAGGTTAGTTGCATTGCACGAAGTATCAGAGATCATCCATGTGCAACTAACAGTGGGCAAGACTGCTTTTCAGTTTATAGCATCCAACAGACCACCCTTTCAAAGTCAGGAATCTCACTCGGCTTTCCTGAAAATATTGGAGAACATGAAGATCTCTCTGAACACCATTATATTGGGCGACTTCAACTACCCAAACATTGACTGGGAGCACTACTCAAGCCCCAGCACCTTAGCCCAAAGGATCCTGGTAATTATAAACTCAAATGCTATGGAACAACTAGTCACCACTCCCACAATAGGGGACAACATACTAGATCTGATCATTACCAACATGGGGACTCTATGCTCCACACCAGAAGTATATCCCTCATTGGTAAGATCAGACCATAAATTAATTTCACTGGATGTCCACATCCCGACCCCACTCCCAGCCCAGAAAACCACAGTGAAAAACTTCTCAAAAGTGAACTTCTCACTTCTCAAAACTGAAGTGGAATCCTTCAAGGCCCCAGGGCCAGTGGAAACTATGGCCCAAACTGCAGAATCCTATATAAACGCATTCTATGGACATCTCCAGGAATGCATGGATCATGCTATCCCAAACAAAACCAAGACCCAATCATCCAAAGGCAGGCGTCCAGTCTGGTGGACGCCTGCCATAAATAAACTGTACAACAGAAGGAGGAAGCTACTACATGATAGAGCAAAATCCCTAATAGGGAAGGCATCTTTGATCAGTACTAGCAAAAAATTATGATCCCTCATAAAATCCTCCAAGGCCAGCTTTGAGAGAAACATTGCACAGGACACCAAAGACAATCATAAGGCTTTTTTCAGTTATGTTAGAAACCTGGGATGCAACTCTCAGACTTGTTCTGAGTTGATTCTAAATGACAAAAAATACACTGAACCCACAGACATCGCCAATATCCTGGCAGACAGGTTCAGTGCAAACTTCTCCCCCCCCCCCAAAAAAGCAAGTATCTATCCCGGCAGAGGGCTGCCTCCCAAACATCTCTGATGCTCAGGTGAAGGCGGCCCTCTCCAAAGCAAAAAACACTGCTTCCATGGGACCAGATGGCGTCCCAGGTTGCGTCCTACATGAACTCCAAGAGGAACTAATCCCTCAAATAAAACAGCTATACAATCTCAGCCTCACTACAGGATATGTGCCCACAGAATGGCGTACAGCAACAGTGGTCCCACTCCACAAAGGTGGAGCCTCTACGGATGCTGGAAACTATCGCCCCATAAGCCTGACTAGCTTAGTCTGCAAGGCTATGGAGAGGATCATCATGGAGCTCATAAACAAAGACATTGGGGACCTACAGACACTAGATCCTACCCAGTTCGGCTTTGTCAAGGGCAGATCCTGCCTTTTGAACCTGGTTGACTTCTTCGAAACAGTCACCAAAGCCATAGATGAAGGAAAGGTAGTCCACACAGCCTATCTGGATCTTGCAAAGGCATTTGACACAATACCCCACTAGGGCATCATAGATAAGCTATCCAGCTTAAATGTAAACCCCTATGTCACAAGATGGGTTGCAAACTGGCTCAAAGACAGAACCCACAGAATGAGAGTTGCTGGAGCCATGTCAGACTCGAAACCGGTCACAAGTGGCACCCAACAGGGTTCTGTCCTGGGACCACTATTGTTCAGTATATACTTTTCTGAGGTACAGGCAAACGTGGGAGGACTATGGCTCACCAAGTTCGCAGACGACTGCAAACTGGGCGCCACAATCAACTCTTCAGCTGACACAAACATCCTTCAAAAAGGTCTCACAGAGACAGATAACTGGTGCCAGCACCATGGTTTAAAGCTAAATGCCAAAAAATGTATAGTCATACCCTTTGGCAAAAACAATGTGCCCACAAATTACCACATGGGTGGAAACCCATTAAGTACATAGAATGTTATTAGGGACCTGGGACCCAAGTTGATAGCAATCTCTCCTTTGAAAACCACATTGCCAAAGTGGTTAGAAAGACCTTCCACATAGCCCACCTCATCACGAAGGGTTTCACATCTAGATCAAGAGAGGTAATCGTGCCCCTTTATTCATCCCTCATCAGGTCCATCATAGAATACAATGCCCCTTTTGGGATGTACCTTACCCAACACCAGCAGCAATTAGAAAGACCCCAAAAGTATCTCACTAAGAGGATCAAGGGTCTCAAACAGATGCCATATGCTGCTCGGTTAAAAAAACTCCAGCTCTACTCAGTTGCATGCCGCCTACTTCGAGGCGATCTATGCCTGACATACAAAGCTATGTCAAATCCAGAATTAATGGACATGCTCCACCTCAGTAAATCTAAATCCCTTAGAGCCACACGCTCGAGGGACTTGAACCTCAGCACAGAAATAAATAGAACTTGCTGGAGGGACAGGTTCATAACCCAGAGGCTCCCTTCGCTCTGGAATAGAATTCCAGTTCATGTGAGGCAGAGCACCTCACTGAATCTCTTCAAGAAGAATCTCGATAAGTGGATGGGGGATCGTAGGTTTGTCCCATGGATTACTCCCGTGTCACTATTAGACAGAGGCACAGTAAGCTAAACCTTAAAAAGGACACAGTATACTCAAATCAAGGGGTGGCGTAAGCCATACAGAATCGGTCTAGGCTTATAATTGCCCCAGGGCAGATAGCCTAGTATGAACCTATGAACCTATGTCAAGCTATAGAATGCATCATCACGGACCTAAGAAACAGGGATATGGGAATCTCCAGACTCAGGATCCCACACAGTTTGCTTTTGTGAAGGGTAGATCATGCTTGTTCAATCAACCTGGTTGACTTCTTTGAGTCAGTCACCAGAGCTATGGATGAAGACCAGGTGGTTCATACAGCCTACCAAAATCTGATCAAGCCCTTTTATATCATTCCCCACTCAGAGTTCATGGATAAACTCATTAAGCTAGGCATCAATCCCTATAACAGTAGGTGGGTTGCAGTCAGTCTCACAGACCCCACAGTGTGAAAGTAGCAGACCCCATTTCAGACTGCTGACCAGTCATGTGGAGTTCCACAGGGTTTGGTCCTGGGTCCTCTCCTGTTTGGTATCAACTTCTCTGAAGTCCTTGCCAGCATGGAGGGACTCTGGCTGACAATGTTTGCAGACAATTCCAGTTGTGAGCTATTAACTACCCAAGTGATGTTGAAATCCTACAGAAAGGCCTCACTGAGACCAATGACTGGTGTCAGAGCAATGGGCTTAAGCTCAATGTCAGTGAATGTCTTGTGATCCCCCTTTGGGATGTCAGGCAGTACAGGGATGTTACAGCACCAAAAATCAGACACCAGTGTGAAAGTGCATTCTCACAACTAATTCCGCCACAGTCACAGTCACATACTGGTAGATCAGGTAAACAGAAGAGTATATGGACTGTGTGAAGAAGTACATAATTGTTTTCCAGTCACATACTACCCCAACATATAGTGGTCCAATTCTCAGTGTAGTCTGAATCATGACTGTGGTACAGGACATGTCTCAGTCTGCTGCTACAAAGCCATACAGCTAATAGACCAGCAGACACTGGAGCAGCATGCACAGTCAGATAAAAAAGTAACCATAACACTTACAACTACCCCCTCCATACACAGCCAAAATAACATGTACATGACATGTTTACACAATCCCAACAGTCTGTCAACAATGCCCAGACATGCACAGACCTCTCAAATGTACAGTTCACCTCAGAATGTATAGGCTCTGGATTGATATCTATGACCTCTTCCCTGTAACATGTTTGTGGGTCTACTACATCACTGGGATGGTAGGAGGAATGAAGGCAAGAAATAATGCTACTAAATATGTCTTAGCTGTATAGTGCATGACATCTGGACAAAGCCTGACATAATTTGGGGGCAGAGATACAAATATAGGCGTAGATCGGACATATTGGTGACATAAATTTAGATAGTTGCTGATGTTACTGGGTTTGTTGCAACAAATAATTTATGAGGAATATGAAGGCAGTAATACCAATGTAGTTTAGTATTTACTAACTGCAGTCCCCAGAGTCCCTGACTGATTTTCCAAGGACAACAACTGTCTGGGGAACAGACAAAACATAACAGGGCAACATGTGGCCAGTTTGTGGACAGCATGACAGTGGAGAGGTATGTCAGAGACATATCACTGTCAGACATGAAGTCACTCACTAAATGTCCACACAAACCCTGTCAACCTATCAACCTACCATGTGTATATCAGCACTGATAATGACATAGAATCTGTTCACAATTCTGGAGATATGTCCCCCATGGTGTTGTGCTGTCTCCAGATGTCCTGCCCTATGAAGTATTCCCACCTACTGTCTGTGAATCTGTAACCTACCACCTCTTTAAGGTCCCTAACACAGGCAAGTAATAGGGCCAAGGCTCACATGATGGATGTCTCATTTGTTGGAGCTAGCAGCAGTGCCCAGGCCCACAGCACAAAACTATTGGGGCAGCCACATAGTTGTATGGCCTTAGCAATACCTGACATCTGCACATCTGCACAGAGGGCAGACAGAAAGTGTACAGCAAAGATGTTATACATTAGGACGAATGTCCTGAAGGATAGAAGTCTGAAATTGAAATTATGCCATTACTACATGACAACAGTCCTCAGTGACAAGGCCAAAAAACATAGTACTCTACAGTTAATATAATAATATCATATTAATATCCAATAGGGGATACACAAAGAGCATACAGCTGAAACACCAAGAACAAGATAGTGTAGTACTCATAGCTCTGAATGCAGAGGTGCATAGTTGGAGTACTACAATAGGCAAATTAATCTTACATGGAAAAGCAGTGTCAACAGTACTAATCACATAATGCAATATGTGTGGAATCATATTCATCAAGCAGTGTACTGTAGCTGGTGCAACATGCAAGTGTGACTGCATATAACATGTGAAATGACCCATGTATAAAAATAATAAAATAAAAAAATGTGATACTACCCATGTATACCCAAGTGTCCTGTACGATATAGTCACACTTCTTGCTACTATAATGAGAGCACATAAAAGCATGTTATGTACAGGAAATTACATGATGTCACTACTCTGCTATTTTATGAAACTGGAATGTGAGCAATGTTTACCAGGACTAAGCTATGCTTAGAATGTTTGCACATTGCTTAAATGTGAATGATAACCAGTAATTCACTCTGCTAAGCATATTTTATGTACTGGTAAGCGTCGCTAATTGAAGCATACACAGTTTAAGCGTCTATCGGTTTAACTGTGTTTTAGTGCCACTTAGCATTGCACAAACCCATTCAAACTCGCTTAATCACTCTGTATTCAGCAGCACAGCAACAAAATAATCAGCTGTGCTCAGTTTTGAGCCTGGGATGCTATACACCATAATCAGCAATTTACCAATAGGCCATCTTATCTGTGCGATGGTAGGATAATTTTACAACATATCATGCAGTACAGTCAGTTTACAATAGGAAAGACAAACTGTGCAATGAGGAATGATTGTTATCTACAAATATATACATGAAAAAAATATTTACATATATAGAGGAATATATATATATATATATATATATATATATATATATATATATATTCATATATATATATATATATGTGTATGTGTGTGTGTGTGTGTGTGTGTGTGTGTGTGTGTGTGTATATATATATATATATATGTATATATATATATATATATATATATATATATATATATATATCTGTGTATATATATATATACATATATATATATATATATATATATATACCTACATATGCATGTATGTATGTATAAAAAAATATATATATGCATACATGTCTCCAAATGCACATACAAACATATGCTGCTGATAGACAACCCATAACTGGGGCAGCATGCACAGTTGAATATAAAAGGACCCATGATACCCACATCTGCCCCCCCCCAGTCCAAATAATACGTGAACAGTATGCTGCTATAAAATCATGATAGGCCATACACAACGGCTAGACATATACCATGACCTTTTAGCAAAACAACTGCAATGAGTGAAGATAGTAAACAAAAATACAAACAGCCAGTAATTCAGACAAGTTCATTTTATTATGATGTCTTTGCTAAAGCCTTCAAGGAGTGAAACATTACAAGAAATACTTGCCTTAATTAGAAGAAGCAATTAACACTTAAGTACATTTAAATACATCACCTGCAATTACACTCCTCATTCAACTCCCTAGGGGATAAAGTATCACATTTAAAAACATACATTGATTCTCTACATAACAATTGTTCTTTGATGACTGATCATACTGAGAAACAGACTTTTTCCAAAGCAGTACCTTATAACCCACTACATTTAATTACATGTATATACACAGCCTCCAATTACACTACTCATTTAACCACCTAGAGGATAATGTATCAACATTTAAGAATTTAAACTGATTCTGTACGTAACAAATATTCTTTCATGACTACTACCCCCATGGTGAGAATTATTAAAATGTGCAGCTATAGAACTGCCTTCTTTTTCATCAGTAATAAGTCTTACATGTTCTAACAGCCCAGTTTTAAAACACGTGTTACTCTCCCCCATATAAAATATGTTACAAGGGCATCTAAAAGCATTGTCCATACACAAACCACTTGAATGTACAGAGTCCCACATGTTGCCTACCCTTTCCCCTCAGCAGAAATGTCAGAACAAAATAATGGTATACCCTAACTATCCTATAACCCTACTATATGGCTTCTGTACAAAGCCTGGAATAATTTGGGACAGAGGCCCAAAAACATAGCCATACCTGAAATATTGCTGTTATACACTGAGAAAATTGCTGGTGTTACAGGGTTTGTTGTAACATATCTTTTCTGTGGGATATAAATGGATGTTAGCATTTACTGATTGCAATCACCAGAGTATGCTACTGATTTGCCAAGGACAACACCTGTCTGTAGAACAGACCAAACATAACAATGAAACCTCTGGCTATTATGTGGATAGCCCTACAGTTGAGAGCTATGCAGACCAGAACTTTGCCAGACTGAAACCCATGCAGAAGTAGCATGTTCAGGCAAACCATGTTAAACAAGCAGTATTCAAAACATATAACAGCAATACTCACATTCTGCCCCTAAGTCTTGAATCTTCTCCACCATTTAGTTGTCTTGTCTCCACAGGTCTTGTTCTAAGAAGTATTAGCTCACATACCTCCTGGATGCCTTCATCACAGGTAAGGGAAACGGACAACACCCACATGGAGTACTCAGTTATAGGAGTCTGTTGCCATGACATTGGCTATTGGAATAACTACATAGTTGCTCTGCATACAGTCATCAACCGGGGAACACCAACTGGTGCTCAGGCCATCACATGGACATGAGCATTTCAAAGCACAAGCTGCCATCTATTCAAACCACCTCAGTCATAGACAGTCCATCAGTGCAAAGCTGAAGTAGTGTGAGAAAAAAAGGACATATCTGTAAAAAATCCAGAAAAAAAGAAAAAAGTTATGAGAAACGAGTAAGCATGCAATTGAATGCAGTAGGTGGTCTGTAATAATGGGAAATATGGGTTTGAAAACATATGTCTCAACAATACTTGCTGTACTGATGTACTGCTGAACAACACTGATGGCCAGAGCATGTGGCTCTGTCTGTACTGACCAGGCCAGCTACTGGGATGTTGTACATATCTATATGTCACCTGTGCATATAACTATGATACACATTTTGTCTTGTAAATATAAGACAACTATACAGACCATGTGCAAAGTAAAGTACTGCTGCAGATGTGTGTGTTATACAGCATGTTATATACTGAGCTCATACCATTCAACTGTCCAGTGTTCTGCACACTGACCATATGTGTATGTCTGTCAAATCCTTGCCAAATCTGTGAAGACTGACATTACAAAATCCTCCTTCATTATTCTCTGGCTTTTCCCATTCGGGACTGCCACAGTGGATCATCTGTTGCCATTTCTGCTGTCATCTAAATCGTGCTCTCTCACACCAAACACCTGCATGTCCTCTCTCACCACATCCACAAACCTTATCTGAGGTCTTCCTCTCTTCCTCTTATCTGGCAGCTACATCCTTACCATCCTTTTCCCAATATACTCAGCAACCCTCCTCAGCACATGTTCAAACTGATTTAATGCTACCTCTCCAACTTTGTCTCATATCCATCCAACATGGCCTGAGCCTGTCATATACACATTGCTAAACCTGTGCACCCATGTCACACTCAGTGCAAATCATAACATCTGTAACTCTGCCATGTGCAGCTCTGACTCCTGCCTTTTTGTCAATGCCACTGTCTCCAACCCATATAACATAGGTGGTCTCACTACCCTCTTGTAGACCTTACATAACATGTTTACTGGTACTTGTCTGTCACATATCACTCCTGACATTCTTCTCCACCCTCTCTATCCTGCCTGTACTCTCTTCTTCACCTGTCGTCCATAGTCCTCATTACTCTGAAATTTTGATCCCAAACATTTGAACACATCCACCTTTGCTAATTGCACCCCATGCATCCTCAACATTCCACTATCCTCCCTCTCAGTCACACAGGTATTCTGTCCTAGTGCTGCTGACCTTCATTCCTCTTCTCTCTAGAGCATACGTCCACCTCTTCAGGGTCTCCAAAAGCTGTTCCCTACTCTCAATACATATAACAATGTCATCTGCAAACAACATAGTCAACAGGGACTCCCGTATGAGCTTGTCTGTCAACCTGTCCATCACCATTGCAGATCAGAAAGGGCTCACAGCTGATCCCTGATGTCATCCCACCTCCACCTTAAATACATCCATCAATCCCAATGCAGACCTCAATGCTGTCACAGCACCCTTGTACATATCCTGTACCACTCTTATATATATATATATATATATATCTCTTCCACTCATGACTTCAACATACAATACCACAACTCCTGTCTAGCCACCCTGTCAAATGTTTTCTGTAAGTCCAGAGACACAGAACAACTCCTGACCTTCCTTGTATTCCACCAGTAACAGTCTAAGAGAAAACATCACATCAGTAGTGTCCTTTCCACGCAACAAACCATACTGTTGACAAGTACTCTTCACCTGCCTGCGTAACCTAGCTTCCACTACTTTACGCATAACTGTGACTGATCAGTGTTATCCCTCTGTAGTTACTACAGCTCTGTACATTAACCTCATTCTTAATACCGTACCCAAGCATTTTCTCTCCACTCCTCATGCATCCTCACTCTTCCCAAGATATCAATAAATAGTCTGGCTAACACACCACTGCCATTTCCCCTAAACAACCCCATGCTTCCACAGGTGTGTAATATGGACCAACAAGCTTGCCAGTATCCATCCTCTCCATAGCTATCCTTACATCCTCCTCTTTAAGCCATTGCACTTCCTGATTCACCATAGCCAGAGCTTCCAACCCTCTCTGTCTCAGTCTCTTCATTCATCAGCCTCTCGAAATACAGTGTCCATGTTCTCAACACACTCTCATTGCTTGTGAATACATATACCTCATTATCCTTTATCACTCTTATCTGCTGCACATCTTTCCTAGCTCGGTGCATTTGTCCAGTCAATCGGTACAATTCCTGTCATCCCTCTTTAGTGTTGAACCTGTCATAGAACTCTTCATATGCCCATCCTCAGCCTTTGCCACCTCTCTCTTTGTCATGCACATTATCTCCTCATACTCCTGCCTACTTTCCTCATCTCTCTCTGACAATCCCACCTTTTCTTCCCCAACCTCTGTCTCTGTATACTGTCTAGTACTTCCTCAGTCCACCAACAGGTGCCCTTGTACTGCATCCTCCATCCACGTCACGCCAAGCATCCATCTAGCTGTCTCCCTTACCAGTTCTGCTGTACTTAACCAGATATTTGTTAGATTGTCACTGCCATCCAGTGCCTGTCTCAACTCTTCCCTGAACTCCACCTCACAAAGCACACTTTTCCAGTTCACATAATTTGATCCTCAGTGCTGTCCCCACACTCCTCCTTATCTCAATCACCAACATCATCTCACATATCAACAGTCTCTGCTGCCTAAATACACTTTCCCCTGTTACCACTTTACAGTCTCCAATCTCCTTCAAACTGGCCCTCCTACATTGGATATATTCCACTTGTGTGCATCTTAGTCCACTCTTGTATGTCACCCTATTCTCTTCCCTCGTGTCATAGTGTGTATTCATCACAGCCATGTCCATCCTTTTTGCAAAATCCACTGCCATTTCACTGTCTCTTCTAACCTATACATACCCATGAATTCTCCATCCCCTCTGTTCCCTTCACCAACATGCCCATTGACATCTGCTACAATGACCAGTCCGTCACCCTTGGGTACAGTCATCAGCATGTCATCCAACTGATGTCACATTTCTCTTTCTCATCCATTGCACAACTAACTTGCATAGCATACGCACTAACAGCAGTCATCATTACACCAATAGCTTACAACTTCAGAAACATCACTCTATCAGACACTTATGTCATCCTCCAAAAACACTCTTGTCATACTGTTCCTTCAGCAGTATCCCTACACCATTCCACCTCCAGTCCACACCTTGATAGCACAATTGTGACCTGCCTACCATAACCCAGCCATGATCCCCTTCCAAGTGGTCTCTTGCACACACACAATATATCAACCATCCCCTGGCCATCATATCAGCTAACCTCGTTCCTATACCCCACATACTGCCAACATTAACAAATCTTACTCTCAATACCACCCTCCTAGCCTTTCCCCTCTTTTCCTGCCATATGACTGTTGGACATCTTCCAGGGGATGCCTTTCAGTGCAAACGCTACTGTGCTATTGAATGACTCAAGTATGTTACAGTAATATTGAGACACTGTCACTGATTTTGTCCCATTGTACCCATGTATGCATGGCAGCCTGCAGATGTCCTGCTGTAACAGGTTGAGAGGGATAACTGCACAGCAAGAGTGTGGATTTAGTGTACCATACTGACATGGAACAGACGTGTATGTGAGGTATTAGCTATGCACATCAGTATGAGTAGGTTTATGTGTCCACCTCATGAAAACAGACATGGGATGCAAAATGTCAGTTAAAATAGCTGTAAATGTTGTACATATGTGTAATCTTAGTTACTGTGTACCCAAAGGTGTGACATGTCTACAGCTGCTGGTTGTTGCATTGCCCTGACACAGCCATAGTTAGTAAGCATGATTATCATGACTATAATGGAGATGGGTCCAACTGTGTTATGACTTTGTGGCCATGCCCACTACAAGCAATCGATTGAACACATACATGGCTGTATGGACTCAGCAATACCTTACTTGTCATACCTGCCTCCACGAACGTAGAGTAATCCCCTTCGCTGGAAAGCAGCATTACACAAACCACAGACTTGGTCCCTATAGTGGCTGTACAGGGCAAAATAGGGGCAGGAACCAACCTGGCATCAAGTCAGCCATTGTCTGAACAGGCATACGGGGTCACAGGTGGATTACTGTAAGGCCAACCATGAGTACAAACTGGAGACCTCCACCAGGGCCAATCACAAGGCCATCTTCCCATATGTCTGCAATCTTGGAGGCAACATAACAACCCGACCTGTAAAGATGGCCAATCAGATCACATACACACACAACATAGCTACAAGCAACCTGATGCAGACACGGTTAGAAAAACCCCTGGCTCAGCATCACTATAAGTGGATATGTACTGCACCCACACCCCTCCTCTCATCACCAGTGAGCAGGTACATATTGCCTACTGAAAGGCAACAAATGTAAGTGTCCACGGGATGTCATATCATCCCTGTCTGCATCCTACATGAACTCCAGCATGTGCTCCCAGCTGCATTACACGCTGTAGTCACACCATGCCACAGCATTATCCACACACTATCTGCATGGAAGATGGCTAATGTCATCCATTTACACAGATCTGAATGAGGATAACGGATTATGTAAACAACTTGTCCTCACTGCGGGCAATATGACTCATCAGGACCAGGAGTGCAATGCAAGCTGATAATGTGCTGATAGATTTCAGGGGTATGCTGTGGTTGTGAATGGTGGCTAGTGGTATGGTTGTGAGTGTTGGCTACTGGTATTCAAGGTAGATGTGCAGGTACTGTAGATAATGTTGCCAAATGTATGGGGTCCTATGATGCATTTCCCTGTTAGTGTCTACCAAGTGCAATGTCATATCACCGGTGGAAGACCTTTTCACCAGAGGAATACAACCTGATAATGGAAGCCATAATACAGAACCATACCGTGCTGTTGGGCTGATGTTATTGACACCTGAGGGAGAGGACCACCCTGTGTCCACATAGTAAATTAGGTGGGCCAGCATACATGTACATATGAGCAGGTGCGGCATCATGCAACCAACATCATACATCCTGCCTGGAAAAGGGCTGCTGCAGTGTCCAGGAACCCCAGAACCACAGGTGGGAGCCCAGCCATGCAGCTCTCACTGACACCAAATGAGGAGCTCCTTGCCAAGCTTGGGTCACCCATCACAGTACAACACCAGGGTACAAAAGCCCACTTGCTGGAAGTGGGTGGCACACACACAATGTGCAAGGAGCATTGCAGGTAAGGTCCCAGTGGGGATTAGTAGACTACTGTATAAGACATACTTGTATCTATACAGTATCTACATGCATGTTCCAGGTCTGATTGCAGTTGTGGATTGGGTTTCTAATGCATAGAAGAGCAAATATGTGGTGAAGGACAGCAGATTGTGTAGCATCGGGTGCTGTACTGTAAATGTGAAGACATGCTGCAGCCATCTTTTTCCAAGGGCACATGTGAGTCTGCAGACAATAACCCTCTCCCACAACACCATAGGCCACTCTGGTCTGCATATGTGACAGCAGCCTGAAGCTGGTGGGTATGTAATTGTTCAGTTGTGCTTTGGCAATACCCCAGGCATATGGATGGTATGCAAGTTACCATGCACACAGCTATGACTAATATCCATATTGCTTTATTTGCAAGTTCACTTGTGGTGGAGTTAATTGTATTGCATCACAGTGGTCACCTCAGAGGCATATCTGAAGAGAATGTAACATTCCTGTAGCATACCTCACAACCTGTCAGTGCAAAACATCTGGACAGACACCAGTAAAATGTGTTGGACAAACAGACAAAGGTAGAGACGTGTGAAACATTACTGCTATACAGTGTATATAAAATATACACACACACCTGTTAAAATTTATTTATTTTGTTTTATTTATTTTACATTTGTTGACCGGGCTAGTCCAACTGGATTTATGTCCATTTTCAGTGGAGGCCTGGGGAGAAAAGCTCCAGAGGTACAAACAATTTTACAAATACAAATAATACATAGTACAAGTGTGATATGCAATGGGAAGAATGAAATGTAATCACATATATTATAAAATATATGTGACATATAAAATGGCATTTGTTTCTGAAATATACGTATTGAGACCACAATATGTCAGTCCACACATTTACCAACCTTAAATGTGAACCATGACATGAACAATTCACTTGTAAAACCAAGCATTTGGACTAATGTATTGCACATACAAGCCTGGACAAGTGTGAGGGCAGCAGACAATGTATCAGCATGCTGATTCAGTCAGGTATGATGCCTGATGCTGCCATATGTGTCAGTACACTCACTGTGGTCTACTTGTCAACTATATCACATACATGGGCATTGTTAAGGCAGACAGAGCACTAATAGGTTCCAAACATCTGGATGTTCCAGACACATCTGTACAGAGGACTGATATGGCCTGTACAATGGTTTCACATGCTGGATGTAAGGCAGATGACATTAAAAGACTATACAAAGTAATGGCATCAGGAGGTGTTCACCTCCTATGTATGGTACACACACACACACACACACACACACACACACACACACACACACACACACACACACACACACACACACACACACACCAGTATTCAGATTAGAACTCCTACCTATTTATGTCTACTATAGTATTACTCAGTTATCAGATGCAGCACAGAACTTACACAATTTTATCGAGTCCAAAGGTACTTGTAAGGTGAATGACCATCAATAGGACTACTAAATTAGGATGTGTATGGTGTGACACAACTCAAAATGGTATAAGCTTTACAGTACATGATTCTCACACAAACACACACACAAACAGTTGCCAGTGTTGAGGTTAGAACTCCTTCCTTTTTAATTATTTATATTATGGTATTACACAGTTAGTAGACGTGCCACACAGATTACACAATCTCACTTTCTCCAAAGGTACGTCTAAGGTGAATGACAACAACATCAGTAGTAAAGTAGGGTGGGGGAAGTATAATGGGGGGAACACAAAACAAAACAAAATGGTATATGACACACAGTATCTGATTCACACACACACACAGTCGCCCGTATTCGAATCAGAACTCCTGCCTGTCTAGTTATTTCTACTATAGTGTTATGCACTTATCAGACATGCCAAATAGCTTATACAACTTCACCTAGTCCAAAGGTACTTCTAATGTGAATGACATCAACATAACTTCTAAACTGGAGTGAGGGTAAGTGTAAAGGGTGGTACATAAGTCAAAATGGAATAACCCACGCAGTACATGATTCTCTCTCTCTCTCTCTCTCTGTCTCTCTCGCTCAAACACACACACACAGACACACACACAGTTGCCAGTATTGGGATGAGAACTCTTGCCTATCTAGTTATGTCTATTGTAGTATTACACAGTTGTCAGATGTGCCACTGAGCTTATACAATTTCACCTAGTCCAAAGATGCTTCTAAGGTGAATGATATCAACAGGACCTCTAAGTTGGAGTGATGGGAAGTGTAAAGGGTGGCACACAAGGCAAAAATGGTATAACCCACACAGTACATGATTCTCTCTCTCACATACACACACACATGCACGCACACACACACACACACACATACACACACACACACACACACACACACACACACACACACACACACACACACACACACACACACACACACACACACACACACACACACACGTATTCAGATTAGAATTTCTACCTATCTATTTATGTCCACTATAGTGTTACGCAGTTATCAGATGAGCCACGGAGCTTACACCATTTCACCTCATCCAAAGGTAAGGTGAATGACATCAACAGGACTACTAAATTAGGATGGGTATGGTGTTACACAACTCAAACTGTTATAACCTTCACAGTACATGATTCTCACACAAACACACATAAACAGTTGCCAGTATTGAGGATAGAATTTCTGCCTATCTGTTTATTTGTATTATGGTATTACACAGTTAGCAGATGCACCATGCAGTTTACACAATCTCACTTTCTCCAAAGGTACTTCTAAGGTGAATGACAATAGCAGTAGTAAAGTAGGGTGGGGAAAGTGTAATGGGTGGAACACAAATCAAAATGATATAAGACACACAGTATTCAATTCACACACACACACACAGTTGCCAGTATTGGGATGAGAACTCCTGCCTATCTAGTTATGTCTACTATAGTGTTATGCTGTTACTGCATGCACTACAGAGCTTACTGAACAAACAACTGGCTAAAGGTGCTGATAACTGCACAGCTGAGGTAAAGTATTACAGGTGGCAGAAAGTCTGCCTTCAGTTTTTATTGTACATCTTGCTAGTTCTTGCTGTCTTGCACTTCAAATAGCATTATAGCTTTGTAGTTCAACAGGTTATTGTACCAATAAGTGTATCACACCTGGTAGCCATCAGCAATACTCATTCATCATGGAATTAGCCCAAGTACTTACTACTTATGACCACCCCTCCTGGTATGATTGAAGTGTGATTTTCTGTGCTTTCCCCATTAACCTGGTGCACTTGTCCATTCTGAGGCACTGCTTCAACTGCCTCATGTACACAGACAACTCTTTCCTCTAAACTCCAAACACTCAGACCAGTGAGAGTTACCCCTATATCACCAAATGTGGAAATATGCACTCTCTAGCAGAGACTGGACTAGCTGGTCAAGAAGATGAGATCAACACCTGCACCACACCATGTGGACCACATAGCTCACCACAACACCTACTATGACAGCCCTGACATACACTGAAAAGCCACATGCCCACCTTCACAGAGGCATTCAATGGACATTTACACAAACCGCACAGACCAGCAAGACAGACACCCACTCAGACACCATGACATAGCACATGCCAAAGGACACATATGTCACCTACACGGTGTGAACCTCAACCTAAGCTCATATGGCTGACCACGTTGCACAATACAGTGATCATGGGTAACTCAGTAATGCGGCACACAGATGTCCCACTCACTATATTGATTATGGAGGAGGTAACAGCCAATGGTCTATCATGTGCCAACATCAAACACATGACACATCCAGACAGGCCAGTCCACAACAGCTACAAGTATTACACTGTCATCAACCATGTGGGTGTGAATGACCTGACACACACCTCCCTGGGCTACATGACAAGAGACATGGTTGAACACTCAGATTATGTGGTGCAGGCAGGTGTATCAGTAGCCCTGAGCAGTATACTGCTGTCACCCAGAATGATGTTGCAGTACTATCAACAGATAATTGACTGCAACATTGGCTTATGTGTTGTGTGTCATTCTCAGGGGATCCAGTATCTCTCTGCTTGGGATAACATGATTGACAGACCTCAATGCCTTGCTAGAGATGTCCTAAATCTGTCAGCCCTGGGTTTCCAGGTACAGAGTAAGTTTCTTGCAAGCCCTATAGTGCCTTATTAGGCAGTGTTCCAAATCAAATTACAACAGTAACAGCTAGACGTGTATGCAATCTGAGGGTCATATTCACCAACAGTGGACATCTAACTGTCAAGATGCAGTCACTCAAAGCACTCCTTAAAGTGGAGGACATTGACAGTTGTGCTGTAATGGAGGGGCGTTTCACAGCAGCAGACAGCAGCCCTGTACCAATAGACTATGGTGCATTTCACAGCTGTTAATGGCAAAACATGGACCACACTTCCACAGGTGGTGCTGTCTCCATATCCATAATGGAGCTGCACAGCTCCAGACTAGTATCCCAGCATAATGCATCAGAGGTACTTCCTGTAAAACTTACTCTGAGGAATAGTGCAATCCACACCACAGCCTGCTATTAGTCCCCAGCTATGTCCCTAGACTGTCAATGCACATTCCTCAACACCCTGGCATCTATGAAGGTCCAACCCAAGTCTGATATAGTAGGAGACTTCAACTACCCCTCCATCACCTGGGGAAAGTAGTCAAGCACCAGTACACTGGCCCAATGTTTCATGGAATTCATTAGTTCCAATGGCCTGGACTGGTTCATACTGAACCCCAGTAGAGCATGCAACAACCTTGACCTGTACTGATTACTTACATATGGGACGGTTGCTTGACCACAGTTGTCAAGCCCTACCTGGTCAGATCCAATCATGATGTAATCAACATGGAGCCCAACATCTCACTCACACCCCCCACAAAGGTAAGCACCTTGCAAAACCTCTCCAATGCTGACATTGAAGTCATAAAAACAGGGGTGGATGACTTCACCGCACCCATACCAATGAGAAATAGCTGCATGACTGTTGCATCATTCACATATGCGCTGCACAAACATGTACATGGATGCATGGTACTAGCCATAGCCAACGGAACAAAGACACTGTCCTCCAAACACTGGAAGCCACTGTGATGGTCCCCTGCCATTACTAAAGTGTACAACAAAAGGAGGATACTGCTGCTGCTGCAGGAAATGGTGGTGTCCCAAGACTGGTGAGCCCCCTTATTAGCCGCAAACACAACTCATGGAATCATGTACAGGCAGCTATGAAGGCAGATTTGCAGCAGACACTGACGTCAATCACAAAAACCTTTGATAGTTATATCAACAACCTCCACATCTATAACCACAAGTGCTGTGAGTTGCTGCACAATGCTGATTCCTATCCTGACACAACAGATATTGGTCACAGTCTTTCCAACACAGTCAATGCCAGCTTTACCCCCCCCCCCAAGGGGACAATAATAATGGCAGATGAATGTTAGGCGCCCAGCATTACTGCAGGCCAGGTTAGACCTGCATTGTCCACAAGCAAGGATAAAGCTGCTACAGTCATCCCTCTCCTAAAGGGGTAGCATCTACAGACCCTGGGGATTATTGGGCCCTTAGCCTGACAAGTCTACTATGTACAGGTATGGATGCATCATCAGGAGCCTGAATGACCAATATATGGGTGATCTCCTAACTCTGGACCCCACACAGTTTGGCTTTGTGAATGGCAGATCATGCCTGCTAAACCTGGTTCACATCTTTGAGTGAGTCACCAGGGCTGTGTATGACAGTAAGGCACTGCATACAGCCTACATCAATCTGGCCAAGGCTTCTGATACCATTCCTCAGTCAGAAATTATTGATAAACCCAACAAACTAGTCATAAAACCCTATATCAGTGGGTGGTTTGCAAACTGGTTCAAATAACACACAGTGTGACAGTGGCAAACTCCAAGTCAGACTGGCAAGCAGTCACGAGTGGGGTTCCACAGGGATCACTACTGGATAGTGTCCTATCCAGCATCTGCTTCTCAAGAGTCCAGCCCAACACAAAGGAGCTCTTGCTGACCAAGTTCCCAGAGGATTGCAAGCTGGGAGTTATCATGAACTTCACAAGTTACGCAGACATCCTACAGAAAGCCCTCACTGAGACCAATGAGTGGTATGAAAACCATGGCCAGAAGCTTAACACCACAACATGCATCATCATTTCCTGTGGTAAAACACTCAGTTCCTAGTAAGTTCCACAGCAATGGAAGCCCAATGAACACTGTAGGCATTATAAGAGATCTGGGGACACAGGTTGACAGCAACTTCTCCTTCAAGCACTACGTTGCCACTGTGGTCAGGAAGTCCTTCTATATGGCACAATGCATTACCAAGGGATTTGCATCCAGGAAGACAGAGGTAATGATCTCTGTCTACTAGTCCCTCATTAGACCACTCCTCAAGTATTATGGCCCATTTGCAATGTACCTCACTAGACTCCTGCTACAGCTGGAGAAGCCAAAGAAGCACCTCACTAAGGGGTTCCTAGGCATTGAACACAAATCCTACACAGACTGACTCAGCAGACCCAAGCTATTCTCTGTGTCATATCACCTAATTAGCAGCTATCTGTACTTGACTTACAAAGCCATGTCTGACCCAGCTGGTTTAGAAATGCTACATATAAATCCATCCACACCAGACACTGTAGAGACCTCTACCGCAGTACCACAATCACCACAACATGCTGATGGGACAGGTCCTTCACCAAGAGACTGCACATGCCCTGGAATACACTTGCCATACAGGTCATGCAAAGCACCTAGCTGACCTTGTTCCAGAGAAATCCTGATGAGTGGATACGTAATAAACAGTTCAACCCAAGGATCACTGCAGTGATTATACTTGATACAGGCACTGGGATGTAACATTGGGTGGCACAATGGCAGGGCCCTTCTATGTGCTAGGCTTGTTAAGGCTCCTGGGCCATTACCTACTACACATTTGTGAACCTATAAATGGAATGACATCAGCAGGACTGATAGAATAGTGCAGTGGGTGTTTAACCTAAAAAAAGTACTTTGTCTTACAAACAGGCACACATACAGACGCACACACACACACGCACACACTTGCCAGATGTGAGAGTAGAACCCCTAGCTAACTAGTGATGTGTACCATAGTATTACACAGTTACCACACATGCTACAGAGCCTACTGGGCTGAGAGTTGGCCAAAGGTGCTGATATGGGGAATGACATCAGCAGGACTGATAAAATAGGGCAGTGGGTGGGAAACATTTCAAAATACTTCTACTTACAAACATACATACCAACACATGCATTTTCCAGATACAATAGTAGAACCCCTGTCAAACTAGTCATTCATACTGTAGTGTTAAGCATTTATCATATGCACTACAGAGCTTACAGGGCTAACAGCTGGCCAAGATTGCTGATAAGGGACTGACATCATCTGAATTAATAAGGTGGGGCACTGTGAAGTGTTGTGGGTAGGAATGGCATAAAACTGTTTCACCTATAAACACACACACAACTCCCTCAGTCTTGCACACACAACTGCCTCACCCCCCCACACACACACACATGCACACACACACACACACACACACACACACACACACACACACACACACACACACACACACACACACACACACACACACACACACACACCTACATTTGCCAGGAGTGAGATTAGAAATTCTACCTAGCTAGTTATTTGTACTAGCATGTTATGCAGTTATCACATGTGTCACAGAGATTATGAGGCTGAGGCCTGATGGCAGGCAATTAAAGATGACTGATATGTGCAGGACTGCTAAAATAGGGAAAGGGGAAGTATACTGGGTTTGAATGGACCCAAATGATTTTCATCATGAACATACACACTTTTACATTTGCCAGGACTGAGATTAGAACTCCTACCTAACTACTTGTTTGCAATATCAAGTTATGCAGTTACCGCACACACCGCAGAGATTGTGGGGCTGGGGTTTGACAGAAGGCATTTCTAAGATGACTGATATCTGCAGGACTGCTAAAATAGGGAAAGGGAAGATGTATTGGGTTTGAATAGACCCAAAAGCTTGTAGTTATGAACACACATGCACACACATACAGACACACACACACACACACACACACACACACAAAATTTTACATTTGCCAGGATTGAGATTAGAACTCCTACCTAACTATTTATTTTTATTATCACATTATGCAGTTATCATATGTGCCACAGAGCTTATGGGCTGAAGACTGATGGAAGGCACTTCTAAGATGACTGATATCTGCAGGACTGCTAAAGTAGGGAAAGGAGAGGTGTACTGAGTTTGAATGGACCCAAAAGCTTTTAATTGTGAACACACACACACACACACACACACACACACACACACACACACACACACAAACACACACACAAACACACTTTTACATTTGCCAGGACTGAGATTGGAACTCCTACCTAACTACTTATTTGTACTGTCCTGCTATGCAGTTATTGCACCTGCCACAGAGCTTATGGGGCTGAAGCTTGACAGAAGGCACTTCTAAGATGATTGATATCTGCAGGACTGCTAAAGTAGGGAAAGAGGAGGTGTACTGGGTTTGAATTGACCCAAAAGCTTTTAGTTGTGAACACACACACACACACACACACACACACACACACACACACACACACACACACACACACACACACACACACACACACACTTTTACATTTGACAGGACTGAGATTAGAAGTACTACCTAACTAGTTATTTGTAATATCATGTTATGCAGTTATCACACATACCACAAAGCTTATGGGGCTGGGCTAAACAAAAGTGACTTCCATGGTGACAGACATCTTCAGGAATGCTAAGGTGGGGCAATGGAAAGTGTACTGGGTGGGGAAGGCTTGTTCATTCCTAATTCCTGCTGACATGGGTGACAGACATCTTCAGGACTGCTAAGGTTGGGCAATTGGAAAGTGCGCTGGCTGGGGAAGGACTGTTCATTCCTAGATCCTGCTGACATTTGTCTAAGTGTATGAGCATGCTCATGGTGTCCTTGTATAGTACATGTGGGACTCCATTCCCAGTCCAGCTTGCTTTGCTCTATGGCCATACCTCTCAACCTGTTGGTGCAGGATATCTGGAGTAGCCTATCAAAATGTGGGGACAATGGGCCATACAATGATTGTGACAATTTCTCTCAGCAATGTATGGGTTGCAAGGTTACAGGGCTGGTTTTAGCAGACATCTGTCATATATGCCAGTTGACACTGTCATGTACTGTTTCAGTACCTGGTGACATACCTCCTCTGGTCATCACAGTGATTTACCAGAGGAATACAGGATGGATGATGCACACACAAGGTTTATGGGCCAAATGCTATGCATTCTTGCACTATCCAGCCTGTAGAGGGGTGTGCCTACAAGCAATTGGCTACTGGTGCTGTGGAAATGGTCCAGCACCTTGGTGATATATTAAAATGGTGGATTCTTTGTGCATTTATGTTCTGGTCTGGTCTGAATTCCAGTCCACAGTTGGGTAATTTAAGTCAGACAGGATCAGTGTGACAGGCAGACTCCATACAGAGTTGTAAGGGATAGGATATGTGGGGTGTGTGTGTCCTGGCCAGATATGTTTGCCTATAGTTACCAGTAATTTGCATTTGGCTCTCCTCAATGGTTGACTGCACTTGGAGGGTCTTGTGTGTGTCAGAATGTTTGACCAGCCTGGAGGTGTGTGTTTGTCACACATATATGTATGGCCCACCTCATTTTGCTTGGATGGCCACATGTTGGGGTCAGGATGTTGTATAGAATGAGTGATCAGGCAGGGGTGTGTTACTCACCATGGCTGTGGCCCAGGGTTCTGTGGGCGCAGACATGTCACCATCATCCAGGGTTAGGCCTGCCTGCAGTGAATGCATTTCCATGTTTAAACTCCTAGCCCTGCCTGTCAACTGCACAGAGTATCAAAGAATGTCCACATCCATGACTCATATATCTTGTTGGTTATCCAAACATGTGTGGTTTTCTGGCAAAAGTGTTTTGCAAGTCATTCAGGATTGAAGTCAGATATTACTGACAGTTGCCATTGCAGTTTCAGACTTCATAACAATCAGACATTCCATGCTACTACAAATCATTCCATCAACTTTATAACATTATTAGAGCAGTATTTCACAAGTGTCCTTCTCTTTGGCCCTTCAACACTCCAATATTCATGGCTTTGTCCCAATTTCCAGCTCCCCAAGGCTGGCAGGTTTGCTCCTAGCAGTTGTCAGCATGGCCTTTTTTGCATTTTGTGGACTGTTTTATGTTGGTGTTATGGACCTCATGACACTCCCCAAAGGGCATTGTGTGTGAGGCATAGACATTTGCCAGAGGCCTCTAGGCCAGATGCGACAGATGCAGGCCCTCTGTAGCAGGACAGTGCAATCCTATGATCATATTTTCCCAGGCTGCTGGCAGGAGACACCCCTGGGATGGCACCAGTAAGTTAACTGTGGGTGTTACTAACAATTGCTTTCTGTTACTATTGCACCATCAGTCTGGGTGACAACTGGATGCTGCTTAAGTCTAGGACCATCTTACTGCATTTCTATGGGACTATGGGGGGTGACACAACTGTACACAATACACATCTGCACAGACTTTGCTGATATTTTCTTAACATTTTGGTCCCATGTAGCATCGTGGTGTGCCCTTATTTTCAGACTACAGGCATAACAGTATCAACCACATGTCAGTTTATTCTGGCATAGACATTTGTAGTTTTAGACTTCTTACCTTTCAAAGCCATACTACCACTGCCAGACCTGCTGTGATATCACTGTGTAAAAGTCTGTGGTTGGGGATTTCATGGATGTTGCCATGTGGAGGCCTTTGCTAGACATTTCTGTATGGTTGTCTACAGCTGATCTGCTGTGTGGGGTTGGTGGTGGGTATGGGACCCCCACTTTGACATCCATGCATGTGATCTATGACCCCCCAGTTATTCGGGTCACCATATATATTGCAGTGGTATTTGTCAACTAGGGTAGTACTGCATGGTGTGGGTAGGGTAGTATTGGAGATACAGATCCTGCTGTCCCACAGAGCTGTCAGTTGTCTACTGCTATTCCAGTTAGCCACCCTATTCCCTTACATGCTTGATCAATACAATAGATATGCTATCAGAATATTCCACCATATTATTTTAATTTGTTACAGAGACTGGCTTAGTTTGTGCCTGCAGCTGTTGTGAGGGTGGTGCTTGAGGGCTGCCTAAGTTGGATGCACACACTACACTGCCTATACATAGTCAGTTATAGGTGGTGTGATGCTTGGCATCCATTTTACTGAGTGTGTAAGTCAAAGAGAGAAATCAGTCTCTGGGGCCCCACAGTGTCAGTGTGTGTGCTATGCATTGCCTCTTTGGCAAGGCCAGGGTATACTGGGGAGACTCCATCTGCCTACAGGAGCACACTCAGGATGTTCCTCCACTGAGTCCCTCTGTGCCTGTGGATGCCTTGGCAATGGTGTGGGGCTGTGTGGCCCTTCCCATTTTGTTTCTGCTGCAGCTGTTTCCACAGGATCATATTGTGTAGCATGGCACATACTATGACCATGTGTGCAAATGTGGCTGGAGAGTACTGCAAGGCTCCAACAGATATGTCAAGGCAGTGGAACTGTGACTTGAGCATCCCAAACATACACTCTATAATGATCCTGGTTTGTGCGTATGCCTCATTATGGCATTTTTGTGTGTGTGTGCATTTCTGATGGGTGACATCACCTACGGCTCCAGTGCGTAGCTAGCATCCCCCACTAAATGACCATATGGGATGTCCCTCCTGACAAACCACTGATACAGCTATGAGGCATGCCAGATGTGGGAGTCATGATAGCTTCCAGGGCAGCCAGCACACACATTCATGATAATGTCCCGGGCATCGCACATGACCTGGCAGTTAATGGAGTGGAACCCCTTGCAGTTTATGTAAACCCTACCCCAGTTACCAGGTGGTGCTTTGATGTGGATGTGCATGCAGTCTATGGCACCCAGTATCTCCGGGTAGTCTGCTACATGATGGAAGAGACGCATATTGCTGGTCCTCTCCTCATGGGTGGTGGGGAATTTAATGTGCTCGTCAGCATGTGGTCGCATGGCATGTAGGAACTGGTGAAGTATCCTGGACGCAGAAGCCTGTGAGAGCCCCATGATATCCCCAGTTGGTCTTTGGAAAGTACCTGTGGCTAGTATTCTTAAAGCTACATATACCTTGATATCCAATGGGATGGGCTCCCCTCTGTTTGTTCTGGATGTGAGGTGTGGCCGGCACAGCTTCACAATTTGCTGCAGTATGTCTCTGTCCACCCTTTAGCACTCTATTATCTCCAGATCATGTACCCTGTGGTAGGTTACCCTGGGCCTGAACACTCTTCTCCTCCTCATTAGTCTGGTGTGGTTGTCAGTATTGTCCTCTTCACCACTCTTAGCCTGTTGAACATACTGATGTATGAGAGCAACAGCAGCCCATATCACTTTGTTAGTTTTGTCAGGTAAAAATTCCCTATCTGTGTACACCAGTGGTGTAGCGTTTGTGGGAAAAAAACAGACTGAAAGGCATTTGCATAGTTTATAGTGGTGTGCTGCAGATGCTGCCTGTATGAGTGGCTGAGTATGATACATTCCACCTGCCAGCTCTATTACTTGTTTTTGGGTGCCTCTATTTTGCTATTTCCCTTTTTTTCCCTTGTTCCACTTTCCATTTCCTGTATTGTTTTATTTTTGTAGTTTAAATCCTGTTGCACACCTCACGTACCCATTTAGGCAAGGTAAAAAGGCTATGCAGCCTTGGACACACACCCTTGCTAACATATACAAAGTACTACCATTTCCTGTGGGGTGTTTTTAAGTCCCAGTGCACGCGGCATAAACCCATTTAGCTAAGTTAAACACGTTTTAGCAGAAATGTCCCTTCCTGGATGTGAACACGCTTTTCATTTCATGGTCTAAGATATTACAGCCTCAGACACACCCTCTTGCTTAATTGGGCTTGGCTAAGCACAAACCTGGCCAACAGAGATCCAATGTACTTACAACAAACATAACACACACCCTTTTCATGTTAGTTGCTCCTCCTGCCTACATGATCCTGTTCTAGCACTTACACAGTTATGTGTAGGTTTTGGACGTTGAATATTTTGTGATTCAGTAAACTTCCCCTCATTTGCATACCCCACTGCCTTAGCCTATAGATACTGCACTGACACGGAGCCTTTCCTCTTGACAACCACTGTCCCCTGGTGTTGTTTTGATTCTGTATGCTATTGACTATAATGGTAAAATGCAGATTTTCTTTAAACTTGGGTTTTCACATTCTTTTTTATTTTCGGCACTATCGTGTTTGCGCGTCTCTGTGATATGCTTAAACAGCTGAGATCATCCACAAAAAAGTTATTTTATAAAAAATTAAACATTTATTTATGTCAATGACCATATGTTTGGCCATTGGCATGACTAGAGATATGAATACTTGCTTTTATTCATACTGTCATGCCTCTATTTTCTTTTTTTGCAGAAATGTGTTCAGTTACTAACTGAACACATTTCTGCACTGACAATGTTCCTGCATGGAGACCTGGCAGATTCCTGGATCACTAATTCACCTCATTTGCATGTTTTTCACTAGCAAATGAGGTGATTAGCATGCTGCATGGTCTTTTGTGCAGGAACAGTGTAGACATGCTCGTGCACGTCAGATCAGCTCACTGCTACACTGATCCTGCACGGAGTTTATCATTCGTGAATCCCGGGGATTGTCTTGTCACATTCTATAGGAGCAACTTAAATTTTCATATTTCTCTTCACTGTTAGTAGCCTTATCAATGTCTCCCCGTCACAACATTTTTAACAAATTAACACATTACTTGCTGATTTTTTTTTTTTTTTCACAGAAGATGGCTAATTTCATATTGCAAGTTTGCTTTAGAAACATGTAGGTCAGTATTAAATGTTTTGTCTTGACTGTTAAGTATTATACTAACTTACAAGCTTATCAGAATTGTTGACAACACTTTGCAATAATCACTGTCTTATTTTAATATGCAAAGCTCTTTTAAACCTGTTTTTTCCTAATATTTCAAACAGTCTGAATTTTCTGTTGCTATCATGCTCAAGAGAAAGTTTTAAATGTATTTTAAACCATGTATTTGTACACTTAACAGTTTATGTACATTGAGTCCACTCATATCGTTATACTACTTGCATTTTAGAGGTCACACCAGCCTTGATCAAAAGTTTTTCCTTAAGATTATTATAACTGAAGTAATCAGTTCCTTCCATATCGAAGAACATTTTTAGTGGCTCTCATATCAGCTGGAATGGTAGCATTTTTGCCAAGTCTCCATGGTTCCAATTCTGTGTGGTTTATTAACACTAACATATTAGCAAATAGAAATCCATATCTTCCTCCCTGGTTAACTTCCTCATAGGTACACAGTCTTGGGTTTGGGAGTTACACTGTCCAGCCCAACTAGCTGTTCTGTAGTTGCACAAGTCTTTGAGCAGTCTACAACTGTGTTTACACATGCATTTGAAATAAATCTTTCACAATTGGCATCAACTAGAAACTACCACAAACAACAATTACATCATTGTATGGAATTAGTAGCTCAATGTAGTTTGCACTTGGCAATGGATATACTTTGACTATCAGAAAATTCTAAGCGTGTGGTCAGGTGTCCAAGCACACATTACCAGTGTAACTCTAAAGATACTCAGGAAGCAGGTTTACTCTATAATGCCATACAGTCCAACAAAATAGCTAACCTCTCAACTTCCAGTTTGAAATAAAACAAAATCACTGCTTTCTTGTCTTCCAGTTTGAAACAAAACAAACACAGTAACTTCAGTTCACTCAACCCCTCCAGGATATAGGCTATGTTTTGAAAAAAAAAAAGAAAGTGGAAAGCTGCAAGCTTCTCCAAGGCTGTAATTCCATATTTGAAATAGTTATTTACACAAGATAGACTAAAGGTTTGCTATGGATGGGCTCTTGCCACCTATATTTTCAAGTTAATCTTTCAGATAATCCATTAAGTGTGATACTAACTTCCTGGTTTAATGTTTTCAGGCAAACTCCTGATCTAGAAAATTAGATGGAAATTAAGACCTTGTTATCTAGCTAACTGCTGTGAGATGATTCCCATGCCTCCATATTTATTGAATTACACTTTTTTCTTATTTCATTCTTTTCTTATTTATTTATTTCTTTTTATCTTTTGTTGTCAAGGTTATTAAAGGTATATTTTCCAGATTCGACATACATTTTCAAAGACATACTGATTATGTAAAGGTGACAGTGCAGGAGTGGAACCTTACATTGCCAAGTCTGTTAGCTGTTAGTCAACAGGTGACACTGCTGGTATAATTGATCAGATATCAGCTGATCGAAGTGTACCAGCCTTCTCCATGTGAGGGTGCACTATTTTGGGAATCAGGGAGTATGCCTTTTTCCCACTGTAGCTCAATCTCAGAGTTTTGAGATATATATGTATTTATTTTATTTATTTTCCATTTGTTAACTGGGAAATTCTGACTGGACCAGGTCCATTTTCAGTGGAGGCCTGGGGAGAAAAGCTCCGGCATCAAGTTATACAAATACAGTACATCAGCATAATACACAAAACAGGTTACATCCTGCATGCTGAGCATAGTAATATGACAAGAAATTAATAAAACCCTCCAGGTAAAAGAAGATATAGAACATAGGTAAAAGACAATGTCAGTTACAGTACATCCAGCATATTACACAAAACAGGTTTCATCATGTATGCTGAGCATAGTAATATAACAAGAAATTAATAAAACACTCCAGGTAAAAGAAGCTATAGAACATAGGTAAAAAGACAATGTCAGTTATACATAGGTAAGAGAAGAAAATATATCAAGTAAGATTATGCAGTTAAAAGTACCCTTTCAGATGACCAAGCCTACAGGGGATCAGAGATCCAGCATGTGATCAGAGAGGAGTTTGGGAAGTTAATAGCAGTGTGGGTAGGGTTATTTGATACAAGGCAATAACCAGGTACTAAGAAGATGCGATTTGATATATATATATATATTTGAGATATATATATATATATATATATATATATATATATATATATATATATATATATAGGAAATTAGGGAGTTGCATAGGGGGTTTGATTACCCCCTGCAAAAAACATCTTGTGTGTGTGTTTTTTATCCTTTGTAGATCAGTGTTTGGGATTTCGACAAGTAGATTTCAGTAATTGCTGGATCGACAAGTGTCTCTATGTCAATGGAAAGTTAGGCTTCTGTAATAACATATATGCACTACATCCAAGGGAGTGGTACCATGGATTTCACCCTTTCCTACAAGATACAGCAATCTTGGAGTTAGTACGTCTAAGTAGTTAGGTTATGGAGTGCAGCCTTATCCTGTCATATGGCTCCTTGGTAAAACATCCTTGTGAAAATATTTTGAAAGGCATAAAAACAAGTTTAAATAATCAATATAATCTTCACAATTAATCTATTATTTTGCAGAACTCACAATTCTAGGTTTCACATTTCCATGTGGGAGGCTCAGATATGGTTATTATCAAGTGCATAAATAACTCATGTGTCCTTCTAACTGAATCTCCATCAGGATCTGTTTTTTATTACTTGAATGTAAAAATGATATCATAATCATGTTTCTAAAAAGTTTTTTTTACAAGAACCTGTGGAATTTTTTAGCCAGTGTTTGTACAAAATATTTACCTTTAACTGTTGGTTAATTACTTCTGATCTTGTCATTAGTTGGCTACTGTGACATCAAAGAAAACACCACCTCTCCAGATGCATCTAAGATCTGTAATGCAGCAAAATGAATATTCCTTCAGTAATGTCTTGCTTTCACGGTGGTGCAGAGGAAGCATTGTTGCCTCACAACAAGAGGTTCTCCCTTCTGATTCTCAGCTGGAGTGCATGGAGTGGTTTCTGTGTGGAGTCTGCATGTCCTCTCCGCGGTTGGGTGGGCATTCGAAAAGACATGCGTAAATGGGCGTGCCTTCATTGAAGGTTGGATGTTCAGCTGGCACCTCGGCGTTCGTGAAAATCGACTGCTAATCGTTAGCAGACCAATGTTCCACTGTGGTGACCCCTAACCGGGAAAACCCAAAAGACAACAACAACAACAATGTCTTGCTTTACTTGTTTAGGACTGCTGACATTCCTGCCACTGATTTTGACATTTCTAGTGGAATGTAATATCATTCTGAAAGTATGCAGCCTCCTATCCAAATATTTTCAGCTACCCAGAAATGGAAAGAGATAAGCAAGGCTGGAAGTAAGTGGTGCATGTTGGTGTTTGCATCATGGAAGAGAGTGGTTGCCCAATCCAGTAGCAGTGATAACTCTTACCAGGAGCAATAGAACACACTGTGGCAACAGGATCAGGCAATGCTCAAACAGTGACAAGTAATGCATGGTGTTGCAGTCAGGGTTGCATATGTATGGAAGAATACATGTACCATACAAGCTCAACATACCATTCTACAGCGATGGTAGGATCATGTGGTGGGATAATCATTGGGGTAGAGCTTAAAATTAGCAAACCACCTGCTGACTGCCTCAATCACGGGTCCCTTCTCAAAAGCTATGAGCAGAAAAACCTGATAACAAACAGGCAACATGGCAAAAATAAAGGCAAAGATAAAGTCTGTGACATCCCTTCTGATAATGTATGCTTTACTAGTAAAAAAAATAAATACTCACTAAATTTTTCCAGAAGAGTAATTCTTAGCTTCATTATTTTAATAACAGATCATTCATGCTTTCTTATCATCTGATCCTTGAAAAACTGTATCTGACCAAACCAATGAAACACTTTTCTTTATTGTTTCTCAGGATCCTGCTCTGTAAAGGGAATAGCTACCATATCTATATGTAAACCACAAAGTATCAATTGAAGAGCCACATAGTTTTGTAGTGTTAAGTTATTTAAAAAGAAATGTAATTATTTTGGGTAAACCAGATAATTTGTTCATCATTTAGGGTACCTCCACCAGAGATGTCGAGTAAGGATTGAAAGTAAAATGAAAATACTGTCCAAATATTTGAAACAGTGAAAAATTCTCTACAATTAAAGATCTTTTACATCCCTCTAATTTGGTCCCCAGCTGGCAAAACTCATAAGGTTTAATACAGGAAGGGAAATTGGGGAGACGCGTAGTTTAACTTGCCTTTTATACCATGGATTATGATGATCTGTTGAGAAGGAAATTATATGACATGCTAAAGTGCATTTGTTGTATGTTGGTCAGCCTAATAAACTGTATCTACTCCAGAAGATTCAATCTGTGGAGTGTCGCTATGATGTAATGAACAAAACCAGCGAGGCATCAGGGTTAAGAATCCATTATTGTTTGAGTCATGAGTTACTTCTAAGCTAACTTCTCAGACATTGTGGCCACAGTGAACAAGAATGCAAATGGTCAGACATTTGTGAGAGGTGTGTAGAAGGACCTCCCTTGTGAAAGACTACAATTCCTTTCTCCCAGATTGAGGGTATAAGCCCATTACTAATTTTTCTGTTCATACGTTGAAAGACCTCCAAGGCAAGTATTTCACCTATGCTTATAAGAATCATTTTTTTAAAATGTCATTGGGGATGGTGTTGCTGGGCCCTCTTAAACTTCTTAATAACCTTTATCTCAGTACTTACCAGCAGATCATCTATTATTTTGCAGAACTCACAATTCTAGGTCTCAGAGTTCCAACTGTGAGGCTCAGATATGGTTAAGATCAAGTGTACCAAAGAACGTTTTTGTCCTTCAGTAACATATTCATTGTTTCCATGTTCAAGAGTGTTAATAGAAAATTTTTCTACCATGCTAGTAGGTGAGTTAGAAAGAGCTATTTTGCTGTTGGAAACCTCTCAAAGAAGACATTTAGAGAATTAGTAGACAGGAGTCTGAAGCTGTAGCTTTACTAAGTGACACACCTTCAACATATCTTTTCAAAAATATTTTAATGCATTTTTAACAGCTAATAGTACCAGAAAATGTTTTTACAATATTCTACATTTCTTGTTTTTTTATTCCTTAATGTTATGAAGGCCTAGGTGATGGCACCCTTCTAATCCTAGCAATATGTTTTAACCAGTATGTCTTAAAGCTGTAGGGATTTAATTTTTGGTGTTATTTGTTTTAGCAGAGCATCCTTTATCCTAACACTTCATTGGAACATCATTTATTTTTAATAGTTGACATTTCACTTTTGTAAATTTGTGGTAACTCTCTTCTTAAGAGTGTTTTCTACTTTATCTGAGGATGAAGTAGCTGAAAAAGACTACTTGCTGAAAAACTGAACCACGGCTGATAAGAGAATATATAGCTACTACCCCATGGACTTATTTCATGTTGATATAATGCCCCCACCCTTTAGAGACAACAGTCTTGAACACCATACAAAGTCTAGTCTTGCTGAATGAAAAGAATGCAGTAGAGACCTACTTTATGGTGGCTTTGAGAGTCATTCATTTATTCACCCATTTCATGCATTCATTCTTTTATTCATTCAAGTTAGTGATGGGTTGTTGTTTCCTATTTCAAATGCTGCTCGGTCTCCTGTCCTTTGAATAACAGATGCATTACATGGCTTAAATTTGTTACATTGGACAGAGGGATTGAGATGCCAGTTACCATTTGCTTATCTAATTTCTCACTATTTGATTTTTTTTTAAGTGTGCTACATTGCATTACCTGAAACTTATTTAATATGAAGTCAGAAAATAGTGTGTCACACAATTTTTTTATATTAATCATAAGTGTGCAGTCATGTAAAAGTTGTGAGAGGTAAGCATGCTAGATTTACACAAGCCAGTAATGGCAGACATAGCACAGATCAGCATCACTTAAATCAATGGGTATCACAAAGTTTCCATTGATTTATTCCATGGTACAACAAAGTCTGTACTGTAATTGATTTATCAAACCCAGGCACATTTGATGGTACTTACATTGTGGGCATAGTATTAAGAATAGTCTTAAGAATTCCAACAATATTAAATTCTAGTTAATCAAACAACTGCCATTTATTTCCTTGTTTAATAATCAACACAAATGAACTTAAATGGACAGCTTCCAGAAATTGTTAAATCTGTATCATGTCAATGCATGAAGAATTTTTGTATAAATAAGTCCTGGAAGATGCATACTTAATACATTCTTTACACCTGCCATATCAGATAACTCTGTCTGATACATCTGAGCTACAGATGGTACATTTTCTGGATAGCCAATGCACAATGACAGCTTAGTAGACACATTACACACATACATACATACAGGCATACATACAAATATTTCAAGCACAGGCATTAATACCCTTTTTCAATAGCCTGCCAATATACCAGGCTGCTCTTAAAAATATCTAACTAGTGCTTGCTTTAATGTAATATGGCAGTCTACTCCGTGTATCAGCTGTTCTCTCAGAGAACCAATTATTACACTTCTTATTCCTATATAATCTTCTACAGATGTTGTCTGATGATTTTGTACTACTTTTTGATAACCCCAAACATTCCCAGAGGCACTTGTTTCTAAATGCACTATATATCTGAATAAGTTCTCCTCTTAAATATCTGTATGTGACACTGTACAAGTATGGATATTTTATCTTTCATAATAATTAAATTTTTCCCATTCATGGATGCCATTGGTATATTTCTGTTGTACTCTTTCCAGTTTATTCTTGTCTGTTTTCTTATAAGGTTTCCATATTGTCATTCCATACTCAAATTTTGGGTCTAATGTAACTAACAAACAATGACTTCATCATTTCTGATATTATTACAACCTATAATTCAACAACTATCAATGGCCAATTGGCTGATATGATTAGAAAAACTCAAAGTTGGATCTACCCATATACCCAGATCCTTAAATGAATATGCACTTTCAATGACTACATGCTGTATTAAATATTCACCTTTCAATTTATGTATCTCAACTCTTATATGCTTAGTTTTTGACGTGTTTATCAGCATAGTATCCTTGTGTGCCCAAATGGTCAAGTTCTTTTGCAGATATGCCCTATCTGTAACACATGTAATCAATTTATTCAATTTCAAGTCATCTGCTTATAGACTGTAGAACACCTCAGGTGAAAAAGATAGATCTGAATGATACTAACTAATCAAGTGTGTGCCTAGAGTAGAGCTCTATGGGACACCTTTACTGTAACAAAGAACTGCACTTAATTGCTGTATGGTGCTTGCCATGTCCTATCTGTAAGCCATGCAGCTATCCATCTTATCAAGAGTACATCAACACCTAGATGTTCTAATGTCAGAAAAATATGTATTAATGTGTGTAATAGTAATATGCTTAGTGAATTTAGAGCTTGAAAAGGGTTAACACATTTATTCTATTTTATACTGCATAAATCTGTACAAACTGCAGTTGCTTTTTGACCTTGTATTGTTAGCTAAAATCTGCTTGTACCTTGGAAATTTACTGAAAAGCAGGTTATTTCTGCTTGTGTTAGGAAAATAGTGAATAGAACAATACTACTTGTATGAAGCTTAGACGAGAAGTTCCGTTTTGTGCTGTGAGAAAATACACAGCTGTAGAAGCTATAGGTAATTAGGACAAAGCATGTTTGAAAATATGAACTGCAATCAGCATTTGCTTGTATCTGAATTAGAAGAGTACCTTGAAAAGTAACACTGTACAATAGAGGCTTGTAAACGGATTAATGGTCACCAAGGCCAAGTTGTTTTTCTCAAAAGTTTCTCACAAATCTAGTCATGTCAGCAGAAAATCTGAGCAACATCTGCTGTAGAACAATGCTAAAAGTTGTGTTTGATTATGTCAGCTTAGAAGGTCATGTCTTGTAAAACAGTATAAGAATGAACATACTTCCTGTTAATAGTTAGACAAATCCTTGTATTTGCATGTTTTTGTCTCCTCGTGGCAAGTAAATTAAAAGTGCCTTAACTGAACCTTACGTGTATTGGTCTTTGAAGTTTTTTTCCTTTGACAGATTGGTCCTTCAGACTGGAAACCCTCACTTCACCTCGGATCAGACAGGCCAGGTGGCTTGAAACCGTACGGGGAAGAAACCACATCGGTTCTTCTTAGTTGAAAAGCCCTCCGACTGAATTGTCGTACAAAAGAGGCCAGACACTTTCTGATCTGCAACTGAAGGACAGGTTTACTTGAACCAGGTGATCAATCATGAAGGCTCAGGTAATGTGAATCCACCTTATTTTTTTTCTGTTTTAGATCAGGGACTAGATTTGTATTTGTTCTGTTAGAGACTTTGTTTATAAGTCAGGGACAGAAAGATTACTGTCTTGTCATAGATCAGGGAAACAGAGAAGGTAGGCAGTCATTCTGAAGAGACTATAAAAACATCCGTGGTACCACGTTAAAAATAAGGTGTTATGTAATGATCAAAAGGGTAGAACAAAATGGGTAATAATTGTACAAAAAGGTCCCAAAATCCGCCGTTAACCGAAGACGCAAAATACATGCAGTCACAGCGTGCTGATAATATTAAATACTACTCAAAATGGGTTAATAAGTATGAATTTGATGGTAAATTAGAAAAATCCTCACTTGTCAAACTTGTCAGACAGCTTAAAACCGATTCTAGAGGTCGGGTAAAAAAGCAACATCAATTAGGAATTCCTCAGGCACACAGGTGGATTGAGGAAGTAAACCGAAGGGAACAGAAGAATAATAATTCAAAAGCAATGTTTTTAGATAAGGAGGACAATAACTTAGTAATAGCATCAGCACCTCCAGCTCCCTTACCAGAATATGAGGCAAGTGAACAAGTTAGTCCACCCCTGTGATATCCTGCTGTCACTGACAGTAGAGGCACTACAAAAGTGAAACCATTTATTAGAGATCCCGTGGAAACCAGGTCTCGAACACGGGCAGGAAACTCAAAAGGAGACATTGAGTTATATCAAATGGGTAGAAATTCACGATTTATGAGTGAAGAAGAAATATGCCCACTTATAGAAGTACCTAATCCTCAGGCAGGGCAAGAAGGTCAGGACCCAACTATTCTAGTGTATAGACCCTGGATTCCGGAGGACATCCGGAAAGCCACTGAGCAAATTCCCCATCCAAAAGTAAATTTTAGAAAGTTCTTAGAAGATTTGCAAGGAATGAGGCTAATTTATAATTTAAATGGAGAAGAGGTAGAAAAAGTAGTCAGACAAATTGTGGGACCAGATTGGCACATGATTAGTGGTGACTGGAATCCCCGTGATGCTACGCTCAGGCCCCTCCCACATAGTAGCGCAGAATTAGACAACAGAGTGAAAGGTCTTACAGACCGAATCTCTGAGAAATGGAAGCCTAGGGCAGACTGGACTTGCATTAATCAATGCATCCAACAGGAAGGTGAAGCTACTGACAGATATTATGCCAGACTATTAGAATGTTTTAATAACCATTGTGGAATGCAGGTTCCTGAAGATCAGACACATGATTCCCCATATGAGCAGCAGTTAAAGAATGCATTTTTGAAAGGCAGTATTGCACCCATAAGCAGCTTTATTACAAAGCACATGGTAGATCATCTTACAAGCAGATTACAGTCATTACTTGAATATGCCAGGCATGCCGAAAGGCATTTTAATAGCAAAAAGAAAAAGAAAGCCCAAGTATTTTCTGTGGAAGATGGAGCAGAAGTTTATGTAGTACAGTCCAGGAAAAAGGGCAAGAGAAATGCCCAGGGAAACAAACAATCTGATCAATGATCAGAGGACTTTGAAGTGCGAAAGTAAAGGGGTGAATGTTTTAAATGCGGTAAAAAGGGACATTTGGCAAGGGATTGCAAGTAAAACAAGAAAGCAACCACAGAAGATAAGGAGGGTGAGGACTGACTATATGATAGTCAGGAATCACTACAAGAGGATAGCAGAGAAAGGACAAATGAGAATGTGATAGAGGGAGTAGAGAATGTGACAGAAGAAATAGAGGAAGTGCAGGAAGTCACGGATAGTGAAGAAAATGAAATATTGGATTTGACTCTATTGAGCTTAGAGCTCTATTTAGCAGACACAAAACCAGAAGTTACACTCCTAGTAGAAGGGAGGGAAGTCAAATTCTTGTGTGACTCAGGGGCATCACGGACCCTGATACATCCCTCCAAACTGCCAGAGAACTCAGAGTCACCTGACTGCATACTAGTGAAATCAGCTAATGGACAGCTGTACCGGGAGCCCCTCTCCCATAATATTGCAATAACTGATCCTGTTTCAGGATTGACCCAGAAAAGCAAAATTGTTGTTTCTGCAAAATGCTAATTCGACAATCAAAACAAAAAACTGGTAAAAAACAAAGAAGCACACCAAGTCCCAAAATGTAGTAAACACCAATAGAAAAAAGTCCACTGTTAATAAAACGTCGGCAAGAACACTTTAATGGATTTAAGCGCTTTTCGTCTACTAGTATTAGTAGACTTCCGCAGAATGTTATACAAGAATTTTAACACTCCTTAAATACCCTCTAAAATAACAGCTGATGCTAATTAAAAACAAATTAATCCCCAAATAATTAACCAATAACAAATACAATAAAGACAATACATCATGAATAATAACATAAAATAATAATCACACAATTAAAATTACTTAGTGATTGACTTGACTCATAACATATTATATATAACAACCCTCTTTTATGAAAGAAACCAATATAGTATATAAGAGATTTTCAAGAACAAAATCGTCTTTAAGTTGTTCACTTCTTTTTGTGAAATACTATATAGTTAATCTGTTTCATTGTCTCAGATTCCTAAGTTTTAAAAGACAATTAATCAAACACAAATCGTTAAGTCCTGGGAATGAGTAAGAATGCAGTCTTATCTGCCACTTTAATTCCTTTTCTTCTAGCATTAAATTACAGGGAACACTTTGTCCAGTATTTAACACTTGGTCAATTACTAAAAATCTAAAGTTGTGTTCATTGTAAAGTGACACATGTTTCGCCAGAGCATTCTCAAGTTTCCCTTTCTTTATAGCGTACAGATGTTCATATATTCTGTCCTGCAGTCTACGTTCGGTTTTCACTACGTAGAATGCAGGACATTGTTGGCACATAGCTAAGTACACCACCATACGTGAATTGCAGTTAGTTCTGTGTTTCAAATAATAAATTCTTTCAGCTATAGTAAATTTGTTTGTCTCCAAAATGGTGTTACACCTATTGCAATTTTGGCATTTAAATGTGCCAGGTGTTTTAACAAACCTAACCACAGATCTTCGACCAACAAGTTGCTTCGCTACAGTTCTCCACACCAGTTCAAGAAGGGTTTTATGTGTATAAACAGTTGTTAAATCCACTTCAGCACGTATTAAATAAATGGATGCAAAAAAAGAAAGAAATATTCACAGTTTTAATTCACATCTTCTTCAGATTAAAACTTCACAAGCAAGAACAACAGAATAAAAGGTGTTTCATTAATTGCAGAAGTATCATGTGGTACAATTAACCAGTAAGGCTCTACATCTCATTTCCAGCCTAACTAGGTAAAATGCTAATCTCCACTTTATAATTACTGCAAGATGAATGACAAAGCCACAGATGTTTTTAATGCGTTGTCATTATTTTTAAAAATTTTTTCACAACGTTTCCATCATAAGCACATTATGTTCAATTTAAACTATATTAAGAACAGTTAGTGAGTTGTCACCTAAAATAGTTATAAAGCTCAAGAATTCTATATATAGTATAGTATGTTCAACTACATTTGATATTACATTATTATAGTGTTGAAAAAACTATCCATATAATAACAATAGGAAGAATAAAAATATATAGTAATTTGTGAATAAGTATGATTAAATACCACCTAAGGATGTTCACATTTATAAGTTAATAAATTAATAAAAAACTGTGTATATATTTTACCTTTTTATGCTCCTTAATTTCAATAAACATTTGATGTTACATCCCTCATTCAGGCCTGGTTCACTAAATGCATTTGTTCTAAACTGCCATTGGAGTTCACGTTCCTCAAGTATTAAGTTAAACGGTCCGCCCCTGAGATCATGCCTTATCTGATCTATAGGTTTAAAAGAAAATCTGTGTAGTGGGTGAATTGAAATATGCTTTGCTAGTGCATTACTAGTATTGTTGTTGTTAATTGCATAAATATGTTCATACACTCTTTCTTTCAATCTGCATTCGGTTTTTCCAATATAGAACGCATTACATGAACATTGCGCTATATAGACAACCATCTTAGAGTTGCAGCTGAAATTGTGTCTTAAGTTATAATTGACATTATTACAACTCCATGAATAGCCAATGTTCATGTATTTACACAAATTACAATTTCCACAAATTGTCATCCCTTTCAAATATACGGGGGTATTATTGTGGATGTGGTCAGTCTCCATGATTTGTTTCAAGTTTTTACCTTTCCTAAACACTATACTAGGTCTTTGATCAAATTTACCTATCAAGGTTACATCATACTTCAACAATGCCCAGTTTTTTTGGATTATCCATTTGACTATTTCACTGTCTCTACTATAAGAAGTGATAAATGAAAGTTCAAATGTGTTTCCATTTGTTTTGTTTACCTCTTGTTGATCCTGTATTGAGTTGTCAATAAGACTAACATTGTTGTTTTCATTAGTCAAGACATCGTCTATTGAGTGGGGCATATAAGGAACTTTTCTCAAAATAGGAAATAAGTAACCATTGTTCCTTTTAGTAAGGATCTCATCCAAAATTGGCTGAATAAGTGACAAGGGATACCCTCTTTGTGAAAACATTTCAACAAGTAATTCACATTCATCAAAAAAGTCCTTATCGCATGATGTCATCCTCGCTGCCCTCACCATTTGCCCCTTGATGATTGATCTTTTTTGGTGCTTTGGATGTGAACTTGTAAAGTGCAGGAATGCGTTACAATATGTATTTTTCCTATGTATTTTAGAACAATATTGGTTGTTTTCATTGTCTTTAAAAAGTAAGACATCTAAATAATCGATACTAGTCTCTTGGAAGTTATATGTAAAGGTTAAAAAGTCCGTTGTGGAGTTTATATAATCAATAAATTCCTCAGCTGACTGTTTGTTGCCCTTGAATAATATAAAGATGTCGTCTAAGAATCTTGTGTAATACATAATGTTAAGCATCCTTTCTGTTTTGTTGAATAAAAAGTTCCTCTCCCAATATGCCATTACTGTATTGGCCACAGGGGGAGCCCATGGCTACCCCCTGTTTCTGGAGATAGAACTCATTGTTGAATATAAAAAAGTTGTTTGTCAATATTATTTCTAATAATACTTCAACCAAATATATATCCTGCTTTGATGCTTTTTTACTGTGTAGGAATAAACTGGTCCATTCTACCCCTTCACCGTGAGGTATAGATGTGTAAAGATCTTTAACATCTACGGTTAAAAAGTTATACTGTTGGTGGTATTGAAGGGAATTGATATTTTCTAAAAATGTCCATGAATCCCTACACACTTGTTTTTCACTAACCAAATGTTTTTTTAATATTTCATCCACTACCTTCGCACATGGGTATGTGATAGATCCCCTGCCATCTATTAGGGGCCTAAATGGTGGGTCTTCTAGATTTTTGTGAATTTTCGGAATTGCAAAAAGCACTGGAGTTTTTGGCCACAACATGTTCATATAATTGTAGGTATGTGTGTCTATTTTTGCTTCAATGAGTAAATCATTGATGTACCCCTTAATACGCTTGTATGCTGTATTCACTTCATTCACAGAGGCTTTTAAATATGCTTCAGTGTTTAATAAATTTTCTACTCTTTTAACATATTCAATTTGATCAAACAGGGCAATTCCACCTCCTTTATCTGGTTTAATTGCTCGAATTTTTAGCTTTGTGAATAAATCTAAGGCTGCCTGTTCTTCACTGTTAATATTATTAGGTGTTCTGTTCTTCTTATAAGAAATATTCTTAGTATAATGCCTCAGATCTAATTCAGTTATAAGTTCGAACATATTAAGTAAGGGGTGGAGGGGTGGAATAAAGGTGCTTGGGATGTGAAGTGAAGTGAGAAAATCTGGTTCATATGGTGTTGTATTACCAAGTAAGACTTTTAAATTAAGTTTTCTTACAAACAATTTTAAATCGCTGATTGTATGAGCAATGTCCATGTTTCTACTTGGTACAAAAGTGTACTCTTTCGCAAGCACTTCAACCAAAACTGGGCTGACTTCAATAGATGAATAATTATAAATGCTGAAGTCGCCCTTTTTGTTTTTAATAATAGTCATTCTGTTATGAAATGTTTCAATTAGTTCCTGCGTTTGTTGTTCCTGCGAAATTTGTTTTTCGCTTGACCTCCAAATTTCTTCGGAATTGCCCCTGAGTTGGAATCCTTGTGAAAATTCAATGAATTTTGGTTGTGGGAAGGTACTATTGTTGGACCTTGATCCGGTTGATTTCTATTGTTGTTACGTCTCACGGTGTTGTTAGTGACATAATTTTCACCCTCAACCAGTTCATTGACCGATTCCACATCAGGGTCTTCATTGTTTTGGTTTCTTGTGCTTGCCCTTCCTACTTGTGACAAGGGTGGTTGGGGGTATGCTACTCCATTGCCGTAAGCAGCACGGTCTCTATTTAATTTCCTCACTTTGTTAGCCTTAAGTCTTTCCAGCAGTTGTTCAATGCTGGAAAAGCATTTTTCATGTTCAAATCTGTATCTATTAAAGTCCATATGGTCAGTAATTATTGCATTCAGCTCACGGACGTCCTCCGAAAGCTCAGATATCTGAATGTTATAGTGTTTTACTATTAATTCCATTAAGGCAATACCTTGTTGGTCGAAAAGGCTAATCAGTTCCAAATGAAATAATGAGTCTTTAAGAAGGCCTGTAGGGTAAACATGCCTTCGCAAACCTTTTGGTACTAACTGTTCACGAATACATTCTTGGAAGTAATTTACTTCCAATTGGAGTTTTTTCAGTTTCAATAGCTTTACGTCTAGTAGTTTTAAGTTCTCAGTAATAGTAACGGAACTCACCTGTGCGTCATTCACATTGTCAGCTTGTTGCCCTTCATTGTTCTGTTGCTGGAAACACAGTTTTCTCGTGTCATTAATCCATGTTTCGAATTGAAAGGTACAATTCAGCCCACCAACGCTGTTTTGGGCTCCGTTACTGTTGTTGTTGTTTAGTCTTGCCGGCTGGCCAGTCGATTCCCTGTTCAGGGCTGTACTCGAAACACCTCTGTTGTCCTCCGTTTGCAACGGTCTTGTTGCTGCCGTTGCCGTTCCAAAACGGGTTTCAGATTGCGGTTGTTGAAAGTGTTGCATGTCAAACTTTTGACTTAGTGCATCCACACGTTGCATTAATGCATTTATTAACGCTGTCAATGAAATGTCCTCACTCAGTTGAGGCGATGTAATCAGCACCGGACTGCTGGGGTTTGGAGAACTGCCTGAAGCCATGAACACTACAAGACACAAACTGGAATTCAAACGTAAACCAACGACCAACAAGTTGCTTCGCTACAGTTCTCCACACCAGTTCAAGAAGGGTTTTATGTGTATAAACAGTTGTTAAATCCACTTCAGCACGTATTAAATAAATGGATGCAAAAAAAGAAAGAAATATTCACAGTTTTAATTCTTCAGATTAAAACTTCACAAGCAAGAACAACAGAATAAAAGGTGTTTCATTAATTGCAGAAGTATCATGTGGTACAATTAACCAGTAAGGCTCTACATCTCATTTCCAGCCTAACTAGGTAAAATGCTAATCTCCACTTTATAATTACTGCAAGATGAATGACAAAGCCACAGATGTTTTTAATGCGTTGTCATTATTTTAAAAAATTTTTTCACAACGTTTCCATCATAAGCACATTATGTTCAATTTAAACTATATTAAGAACAGTTAGTGAGTTGTCACCTAAAATAGTTATAAAGCTCAAGAATTCTATATATAGTACAGTATGTTCAACTACATTTGATATTACATTATTATAGTGTTGAAAAAACTATCCATATAATAACAATAGGAAGAATAAAAATATATAGTAATTTGTGAATAAGTATGATTAAATACCACCTAAGGATGTTCACATTTATAAGTTAATAAATTAATAAAAAACTGTGTATATATTTTACCTTTTTATGCTCCTTAATTTCAATAAACATTTGATGTTACATCCCTCATTCAGGCCGGGTTCACTAAATGCATTTGTTCTAAACTGCCATTGGAGTTCACGTTCCTCAAGTATTAAGTTAAACGGTCCGCCCCTGAGATCATGCCTTATCTGATCTATAGGTTTAAAAGAAAATCTGTGTAGTGGGTGAATTGAAATATGCTTTGCTAGTGCATTACTAGTATTGTTGTTGTTAATTGCATAAATATGTTCATACACTCTTTCTTTCAATCTGCGTTTGGTTTTTCCAATATAGAACGCATTACATGAACATTGCGCTATATAGACAACCATCTTAGAGTTGCAGTTGAAATTGTGTCTTAAGTTATAATTGACATTATTACAACTCCATGAATAGCCAATGTTCATGTATTTACACAAATTACAATTTCCACAAATTGTCATCCCTTTCAAATATACGGGGGTATTATTGTGGATGTGGTCAGTCTCCATGATTTGTTTCAAGTTTTTACCTTTCCTAAACACTATACTAGGTCTTTGATCAAATTTACCTATCAAGGTTACATCATACTTCAACAATGCCCAGTTTTTTTGGATTATCCATTTGACTATTTCACTGTCTCTACTATAAGAAGTGATAAATGAAAGTTCAAATGTGTTTCCATTTGTTTTGTTTACCTCTTGTTGATCCTGTATTGAGTTGTCAATAAGACTAACATTGTTGTTTTCATTAGTCAAGACATCGCCTATTGAGTGGGGCATATAAGGAACTTTTCTCAAAATAGGAAATAAGTAACCATTGTTCCTTTTAGTAAGGATCTCATCCAAAATTGGCTGAATAAGTGACAAGGGATACCCTCTTTGTGAAAACATTTCAACAAGTAATTCACATTCATCAAAAAAGTCCTTATCGCATGATGTCATCCTCGCTGCCCTCACCATTTGCCCCTTGATGATTGATCTTTTTTGGTGCTTTGGATGTGAACTTGTAAAGTGCAGGAATGCGTTACAATATGTATTTTTCCTATGTATTTTAGAACAATATTGGTTGTTTTCATTGTCTTTAAAAAGTAAGACATCTAAATAATCGATACTAGTCTCTTGGAAGTTATATGTAAAGGTTAAAAAGTCCGTTGTGGAGTTTATATAATCAATAAATTCCTCAGCTGACTGTTTGTTGCCCTTGAATAATATAAAGATGTCGTCTAAGAATCTTGTGTAATACATAATGTTAAACATCCTTTCTGTTTTGTTGAATAAAAAGTTCCTCTCCCAATATGCCATTACTGTATTGGCCACACTTGCCCCACAGGGGGAGCCCATGGCATTCTCAAGTTTCCCTTTCTTTATAGCGTACAGATGTTCATATATTCTGTCCTGCAGTCTACGTTCGGTTTTCACTACGTAGAATGCAGGACATTGTTGGCACATAGCTAAGTACACCACCATACATGAATTCCAGTTAGTTCTGTGTTTCAAATAATAAATTCTTTCAGCTATAGTAAATTTGTTTGTCTCCAAAATGGTGTTACACCTATTGCAATTTTGGCATTTAAATGTGCCAGGTGTTTTAACAAACCTAACCACAGATCTTTCAAGTAACTTTTTCAAGTTGTTGCCTTTCCTAAAAGTAATTTCTGGTCTAGGCCCCAACTTATTATACAACAGGGGGTCCGTTTAAAACCCCCCAACTTTCTTTTCATAGATACTTCCTTTGTAAGTGAATCAATTAATGAACAATATTCGCTTTTATACGAGATACCTTGACGATATTTTTATAATATTGGATGGGGATGAAGTGCTTGCAGAGGAAGTAGTGCATACATTAAATTCTACCACAAATTTCTTAGAATTCACATTCTCCTTTAGTAGTATGGCTATTGCTTATCTTGATGTCTGGTTAGTGAAAAATACTGAATTGAGGGCCTTTGTATCTACCATACATAGGAAGGCCACATATTCAAACTCACTACTGCACTATACAAGTTGCCACCCCAATTTTCAGAAGAGATCTGTTGTAAAAGGGCTACTCGTGAGAGCTGCCCGAATTGTGAGCTTAGATGCAGATTTTAGGGATGAATGTGATTTTCTAAAATCAATGTTTATATTGAGGGGGTACCCTTCAGCACTTATTGATTCACTTACAAAGGAAGTATCTATGAAAAGAAAGTTGGGGGTTTTTAAACCCTTACTTAATAACATTGAGATTATACCTCGAGTGGATGAAGGTGATAACCCCATTATTGAACCATTAATGCTTTCTAATATTGTGTCACCTGACATGGAAGTAGTGACTAAAGATACTTACCCTAGGTTGATTTTGACTTTTAACATTGACAGTTATAGAATAGTGGAACTCATTAGGAAGAACTGGGAGTTGTTTAAAACGGACCCCCTGTTGTATAATAAGTTGGGGCCTAGACCAGAAATTACTTTTAGGAAAGGCAACAACTTGAAAAAAGATCTGTGGTTAGGTTTGTTAAAACACCTGGCACATTTAAATGCCAAAATTGCAATAGGTGTAACACCATTTTGGAGACAAACAAATTTACTATAGCTGAAAGAATTTATTATTTGAAACACAGAACTAACTGCAATGGTGGTGTACTTAGCTATCAGGACAAACATCTGTTATAAAGAAAGGGAAACTTGAGAATGCTCTGGCGAAACATGTGTCACTTTACAATGAACACAACTTTAGATTTTTAGTAATTGACCAAGTGTTAAATACTGGACAAAGTGTTCCCTGTAATTTAATGCTAGAAGAAAAGGAATTAAAGTGGCAGATAAGACTGCATTCTTACTCATTCCCAGGACTTAACGATTTGTGCTCGATTAATTGTCTTTTAAAACTTAGGAATCTGAGACGATGAAACAGATTAACTATATAGTATTTCACAAAAAGAAGTGAACAACTTAAAGATAATTTTGTTCTTGAAAATCTCTTATATACTATATTGGTTTCTTTCATAAAAGAGGGTTGTTATATATAATATGTTATGAGTCAAGTCAATCACTAAGTAATTTTAATTGTGTGATTATTATTTTATGTTATTATTCATGATGTATTGTCTTTATTGTATTTGTTATTGGTTAATTATTTGGGGATTCATTTGTTTTTAATTAGCATCAGCTGTTATTTTAGAGGGTATTTAAGGAGTGTTAAAATTCTTGTATAACATTCTGCGGAAGTCTACTAATACTAGTAGAAATCCATTAAAGTGTTCTTGCCGACGTTTTATTAACAGTGGACTTTTTTCTATTGGTGTTTACTACATTTTGGGACTTGGTGTGCTTCTTTGTTTTTTACCAGTTTCTGCAAAATGCCCAGTAAACCTCTTGGGCAGAGACCTTATGCAGCTATTTGGTATAGCAGTAGTGCCGACTATGCAGGGTATGGAAGCACAGCGACAAATTGATACCTTTGCAGTGCAAACGGAGGGTAAAACATGTTATTTGTACAGCCAGGACTTGGTTACGACTGGTCCAGTGGCAGTGACCAAAGAATTGATGAATGTAGCCATCAGCAAGTTCCCCTCCCTTGACATTGATAAACAGCATTTGTTGCACTGTACTCTGTATTATTGTAACACACCAGGACCTGATAAGGAATATGAGCAATAATTGTTTGGAAATTGTGCAAACAGATTGATATTACATAATCTGTACTGGGACACAGAAGAGAACAGTGTTGTCAGCTGTTCATTGCCCCAGGAGTTCTTTGCACTCTACAAATCTAATTGATTACCACATGTTAGCTTAACTAAGGACAAGAATGTAAAATGGGTAGACTTAGGAGAAAATGTCACGAGATGGGAAAAACAGACAGAGTTAGAACTGTCAGAACAGGGAATACAAATGCAGAAGGTGAATTGGATAACTCAGACCCACCCAGCTGTACACTTGCAGTCTAGCAAGGACAGCTGATTAGCACTCCTATTGAAGGAGGAAGAGAATGCCTTACAGAATATACCAGAAATTCTTTGGTCAACAGGAAAATCAGATGTAGGACTTATTCATACAGCGGGACCAGTTACTATAATGCCAAAATCAGCATTTAGACCACAAAAAAGACAGTATCCCTTAAGAAAAGATACAGAGGTAGGAATCAAACCTATTATAGCAGCTTTACTTAAGGAAGGGGTTCTGGTTCAATCTCCTGATTCACCATGTAACACACCCTTACTTCCTGTTAAGAAAGCAAATGGAGAGTGGTGTATGGTCCAAGATTTACAAGCTGTAAATGATGCAGAAATACCAAGGGCACCTACGGTGCCAGACCCACATACCCTGTTGAATGATTTAAAACCTCAACAGAAATATTTTTCTGTGGTAGATATCAGTAAAGCAATGCGTTCTTTTTGATACTGATACACCCTGACAGTCAGCATTGGTTTGCATTCACATTTCAGGGGAAAAGGTACACATATAAGTGACTACCACAGGGGTATTGTGAAAGTCCAACAATATTCTCACAAGAAATGGCAAGCAACTTGGTGGGATTTACCCCACCAAGAGGTAGCCAAATTTTGCTTTATCTTGATGATATCTTGCTGGCGTACCCCACCCAGCAAGATTGTAAAGAAGATACTATAGCGCTATTACAATTTTTAGCCACTGAAGGACATAAAGTAAACAAAAATAAACTGCAGCTTTGGAAAAAAACAAGTTAAATACCTAGGATATGTAATATCCAAGGAGGGTAGGACATTAGATGAGGACAGAAAAATAGCGATTTTGCAAGCAGCAAAACCCACCACCAAGAAAGAAATGATGTCCTTCCTGGGTACGACTAATTTTTGTTGGAGTTGGATTCCAAACTATGCCTTGGAATCTGCACCGCTGACTAACCTGATTTATAAAAAGCCTATGGCAGCACAGGATTTGTTACAATGGACACCAGAAGCAGAATCTGCTTTCTGCAAACTGAAACAGTTAATAGCGTCCTCATTAGTTTTGGGATTACCAAACTATCATAAACGTTTTTTCCAAACTGTAGACTGTAAGCAAGGTTATATGACATCAGTGTTAACACAGCAGCATGGGGACAAGCAACATCCCATTGCTTATTATTCATCACAACTGGACCCAGTGGCACTATCTTTACCTCACTGTGTACAAGCAGTAGTTGCAGCTGCAATGGCAGTACAGGCTTCGGCCTCAGTAGTGTTGTTCTACCCTCTCACATTGAGAGTGCCTCATGCAGTCGCAATTATTTCACTGCAAGAGAAGGTAGCATATCTTTCCCCTGCTAGGCATCTTTCCTGTATGACTATACTGTTGAGCCAACCTCATATGACAATTGAACGATGTACGACTTTGAACCCTTCTACCTTACTCCCAACCCCTGCAGATGGCACACCACACAGCTGCCTGCAGGTAATTGAGCAAAAGACACTGCCTAGAAAAGATCTTACGGATGTTCCCTTGGATGATGCCGAGGTGACATACTACGTGGATGGCTCGTGCAAAAGGGGTCCTGCAGGACAGAACCTAGTAGGATATGCAGTAGTTTCTGATACTGACATTATAGAAGCGAAATCTTTACCACATAATTTATCTGCACAGGCAGCAGAATCGATTGCCTTGACACGGGCATGTACCTTAGCAAAGGGTAAATGTGTGAACATTTTTACTGACAGCAAGTATGCTTTTTCTACTGTACATGTTTTTGCGCAACAGTGGAAAAATCAAGGAATAATAACATCTACTGGCAAACCAATTAATCATGCACAGTTTATTTTAGATCTTTTAGAATCTATTCAGTTACCTCAGAAAGTAGCTATTTGTAAATGCACAGCTCATACCAAACAACAGGATAGGATTTCAAAAGGTAATGCAAAGGCTGATACAGCTGCAAAGCAGGCAGCTTCAGAAGCATTTCTTTTGAATGAGGAATTACAACCCTGAGATTTTAGACTTAGAAATGTTAAAGACAATGCAGACACTTACTACGCAAGCTGAAAAACAAAGATGGATAAAACGAGGAGCAATTCTTGAAAAGGGGCTGTACATCTCTAAAGAAAGAAAACCGATATTGCCATATAATTTGTTTAGATATGCAGCTTTGTTGAGCCATGGGCAGTGCCATGTCTCAACAGGGGGGATGGTACAGCTGGTGAACCAAGTGTTCATGACGTATGGATTTACAAACTGCTCTAAAAAATTTTGTCCGTTATGCCACATTTGTAATAAACATCATGCACAAGGGGCGTTAAAGCCCAAGCAAGGGAGTTTCCCTACACCACCGTATCCATTTCATACTATCTGTATGGATTTCATAGAGTTGAATAAATGTGAAAATAAGAAGTATTGTCTTGTCATTGTAGATATGTTTTCCAGATGGGTGGAAGCCTTTCCGACTAACAATCCAGATGCTATGACTGTGGCCAAAGTTCTTGTTAAAGAAATCATCCCTAGATTTGGCATTCTGGAAAGGATCTACAGTGACAACGGCACACACTTCGTGAACCAGACCATACAGCAGTTAAGTAGACATTTTGGTATTTCTCTGAAAAATCATTGTGCGTATCACCCTCAATCTGCAGGGCTAGTAGAGAGGCATAATGGGATTTTAGAATGTAAGCTAAGAAAATTAATAATGGAAACACAGAGAAATTGGGTGTACTGTCTGCCCCTGGCACTGTTGAGCATGAGAACTGTTCCAAATGCTAAAGGATTGACTCCTTTCAAAAAACTCTTTGGAAGGGCTTATTATATACCTCAGTGGAAATCTCTCATGCCTGCAGACCAGGAAGCTGACAGTACATTAGCTGAGTATATGCGAAACCTTTTAAATTCTAAACATTTGTTGCAGTTAAATTCTGTTTCAGATAAAGAATGAACCAGACCGTCAGAAGTGGCAGTGCCCCCTGGAGCGTGGATCTGGCTGAAGATAGTTAAGAAGAAGAATTGGGCATCTCCAAAGTGGGAAGGTCTATACCAAGTGCTTCTGGCAACACCTACTGCAGTCAAAATCGCAGAGTGTGCCTCCTGGATCCACCTAACGCAATTTAAATTAGTTAAAAACTTTAAACTGGACAAAAATCTTGTTACATGCCAAAAGCAAAAATGATAGAGTCCAGAAGAAACAGGAATGCAGAACAACTCTTTCCTCAGAAGTATTGCATAATCATCCTGTTAACTGTACTAGTGACAATGATCTTTTTGTTGTGGCCTTTTCTTTTCCCATGAAGCGTTACTCATAAACTGGTATCCAAACTTTAACACTTACCAGGCAATTAAATATGTGTATGCTGAGACTTTCGAAACTTCAATGTTTCAAATTGCTGTTTTGTACAGCTTTGCCGACAGCATACGGGGGGTTATTAATGACTACGGTCCCCCTAGGGGTCAACGAGACCTGGGAGAACTTGATTTATGATACCTCAACCATTACAGCACAAGATAAAATAGCATTGCACTTGTCTGTTCCACAAAAGGGAACTGTGTGTTTTTTTATAAAAATGATACTGTCCAGGTGGGTTGGAGCAATTGCAATGTGACTGTTCCTTATAGATGTTACACTAAAGGTAGCAATGTAGATCTTTATTGTAATACAAACTATGGTTCATTTCTTGGATTGATGCACAAAACACTTGATGAAGTAAAACATAATTCTGTTCTTTATAAACAGCTGTCTACAATTGATAGAAAAATGTTTCATGCAGGGTGAGTGTATATTCATAACAAGGTTACTACTAAAGTAGAGGACTGTTATTTTGTGTGTGGCAGAAAGGCATACAAATGGTTACCTGAGAATTGGTCCGGCAGTTGTTTTTTGGGTTACCTGGTTCCAGCCATATGACACACTGCAGTTTTGCCTCATGGAAAAATTTGAAATGTCAAACTTCTCAAAGTAATGAGCTCACCTTAGCGGCGAGAGGTGGTACGTGCACTTTAATCCAAGAAGAATGCTGTTCGTATATTCCTGACCATAAACACAAAATAGTCAATCATCTTGAGGTAATTCAGCAAGTGTCAGCCATGACCAAACCAGGCCCAAACCCACTGACGGACTTTTTCCAGAAATGGTTTGGGGGGTGGGGTACCATCCTAATGAACATCCTGATTACCATTTGTGTAGGTATGCTCCTACTGGGAGTATGTGTTTGTTGTTGTATCCCCTGCATGAAAAGACTGATTAAAGACCTTATAGACATTTCAGTTTCTGAAACCTTATATCAAAGTTTGAAGAACTGTTAAAAGACTGAGAATGCTTTCATAAGTTTAAACTGAATGACTATCTTAACTGCAAATCCTGAGTGGAAGAGGTTAGGAGAAGAAAAACGGTTTATGCTTATTTTGAAAGTAGAATAAAAGTATTAATGGGGGAAATGTCAGAAAAATATGTATTAATGTGTGTATTAGTAATATGCTTAGTGCATTTAGAGCTTGAAAAGGGTTAACACATTTATTCTATTTCATACTGCATAAATCTGTACAAACTGCAGTTGCTTTCTGACCTTGTATTGTTAGCTAAAATCTGCTTGTGCCTTGGAAATTTACTGAGAAGCAGGTGATTTCTGCTTGCGTTAGGAAAATAATGAATAGAACAATACTACTTGTATGAAGGTTAGACAAGAAGTTCCGTTTTGTGCTGTGAGAAAATACACAGCTGTAGAAGCTATAGATAATTAAGACAAAGCCTGTTTGAAAATATGAACTGCAATCAGCATTTGCTTGTATCTCTATTAGAAGAGTACCTTGAAAAGTAACACTGTACAATAGAGGCTTGTAAATGGATTAATGGTCACCAAGGCCAGGTTGTTTTTCTCAAAAGTTTCTCACAAATCTAGTCATGTCAGCAGAAAATCTGAGCAACATCTGCTGTAGAACAATGCTAAAAGTTGTGTTTGATTACGTCAGCTTAGAAGGCCATGTCTTGTAAAACATTATAAGAATGAACATACTTCCTGTTAATAGTTAGACAAATCCTTGTATTTACATGTTTTTGTCTCCTTGCAGCAAGTAAATTAAAAGTGCCTTAACTGAACATTACGTGTATTGGTCTTTGAAGTTTTTTCCTTTGACATCTAATTTATCGATCAGGGTTTTGTGCATGACCCTATCAAATGCTGAAGTTAAATCTATATAAATTACCTCACGGTACAATTTTTCATTTATAGCTGTTATTATATTTTTATAGAACATCATGTTACAGGTGGTAATAGATCTATTTTCAGCTTATGCATGCTGATATATGGTTTCAAGTCCCAACCTTTCCAGTTCTGACAATAACATATATAATATTTCATTCTCCATTATTTTTCCACAGCATTAAAGTAAACTTAATGGTCTGTATGGCTCTGGGTTTGTCCTACTCCCCTTTCCTTAAATAAACGTTTAATAAATACATGTCTCCAATCTTGAGGAATCTCCCATATTTAAATGGCCTAGTAAATAATAACTATAATGGTACTTGCTGAAGTGTTCTAAGGTCATTATTACTAATTCCGTATCCTCCCTGTGTTTTGTTTTGATCTAGTTTGCATAGTTCTTTTTCAATATAATCTAATTTGATTTCAGTATCTGATGTTACCTGGATGTCACTAGGACATCATATCACCCCCTTTGTGGAGCCAAACTGTTTTGCATAAGATTTTGTAACTATACTTACAATCTGTTGCATCTGATAATACATTTTAAAATCTATACACAGCTTATCAATCTTTATGTCTTTATTTCTTCTACATCTTATGAATCTATAAAATGGTTTTCCTATAATGCTCAATATCTTTATATACATTGTCTTTAAAATTTTCTTGATCTTGTCTCATACTATACTTACGTTGTTTGTCCAGATGGTTTATTTCAGTTTTCAAAATTGTAGTTTGAATGATTTTCCATTCCTTATATTTTTGTCTCTCACCTTTAATCAAGTATCACTTTCTTGTGGAAATATATCATTCTGACATTGTGTGCCTAGATCCTGACGTTAATTTTTTTTTCTTCATTTTTTGCATTCAAACAATTTCTCTTTTAAAACTTTTCACATTTCTTCTGCAGTTTTTCCACTGAACTCATCACTCCAATTATATTTACATAGTGACTATGTTGTTTCCATATAATCTGTTATTAATCTTCTGTGCACTGGTTTATATTTCAGTTTGGCAGAATTGTCTAGCAACAAATTAACCTTTAGAACCCATGATCACTGCACATCGAAAGTGGTAAAACTTGACATGAAGTAACAATAATTTCTGTAGGAAAACAAACAATGTCACCCCTGATAGTTTTTTTTTTTTTTTTCTTACAATCTAAAGCAACTGTTCCTGAATATACATTGTGAATAATTTCCTTACTAATGTTGTTGAATCAATATTGTTCCAGTCTGTTTCAGGCAATAAATGTATGAATTTCTCTAGGTCATCAACACTTGACCTGAATTCTTATATGTTTCAGGTTTGTCTTTATTATTACAGTTACACAGTCTATAGTATTGGTGTTATCATTGAGCATGTAATAATCACAGGTCTCATAACTATCTTTAATCCCTATTATAACACCTCCACCTGATTTTTTGTTAGAATGTTTGTTACAGTAAAAACATTTATACCTTGACAGAACTGGTTTCCAGTCATTGTTCTTTAACAATGTTTCGCAAACAAACATCAGTCTTATGGGAACATAGAAAATTTTCCAGTACAAAAACTTTTTTATCAATGCCCCTAGCATTAACAACCATCAGAGATGCATCAAATGTTGCTAGTTGTGAACTGTTAAATTTTCGAACTGTTAAAAATCCTGCCTTGTGTTTGTCAAATATTGCAAAATATATGATACAAAAATTATCTTCCCTGATCTTAACAAGTGAACTCCATCCTGTCTGAACACGTGTGCCAAAAATTAGGCTTGGATGCTAGACACATTTTCATATTTTTTAAATGGTACATTTTTTCATATAAGTATTTACCCCCCCCCCCCTCAAAAAAAAAAAAATCTTATAATTTATGGTGACATGACTGTCACTTGTCTGGTCAGGATAAAATAGATGAGTATTTCTGGGTTCTGTTCAAGCAGCTTTATTATGCACAAATACAGCAGGATCGAGGCTTAATAACTTTAACTTAGATAAACTTATAAATAAACTAGCTATTACACTCAAACATACTCACTCTCTGGCTGCACTCTCAAAATGGCACTAAAGCTAGTATGTGCTTGCTATTTATATGCATGTGTTGACCTTGAAATGCTTCTTAAAGGTATAACACACACAAACTATTCTCCATCCCCCCTCTTTGAGAAATAAGTCATGCAATATTGATGACATTAATTGACATGCAATCAATACAAATAATTCTTTGTCATGCAATTTACAGCACTAAATGCATATAGACAATCATGTCCAAGTTGCTGTGTATTTCACACTATGTCTGGAAATACAACCAAATTGTGTGACATAGAAATTAGAATTAGGTCTAGCAACTGGGACTGTCTCTGCTGAATATTCAACTTTAGAGACATCAAGAACATGATCAGGAATGGAAGTAGAAGTTAAGACATGTTCTACAACAGGAATATTGTCTGGATTGCTCTGAGATCTAGAGTCTGAACCACAGGAACAATGTTGCAATATCTATTCTGGTACAGGAAGAAGATGTCTGTGATTTCTCCTGTACTCCATACTCTCAGATTTTATGAAGTAGGATCTCAGCTTGGTACATATACCTGTTACTTGACCAATCCGATCAAAACTTTTCCCCATTTGTATCCTCACTGTCTCTCCTTCTTTCAATGGATGAAAAAATCTGCTCGATTTATCATAGCTGGACTTCTGGAAAGAATGCTTTCTGAATAATTGGGCTAAAATTGTCCTGTTGCTCTTAGCTTTATGCCTGAACAAACTGGAACTAATAGGCAATGTTGTTCTGGTTTGCCTAGACAGAAGTCTCTGAGCAGGTGAGCCAAGTATATTGCCAAGAGATATGTTTCTGAGAATAAGTAAATTCAAAAAGACATTGGTATTATCACACTTTGACCTCTCAAGTAATTGCTTTGCACTCTGTACTGCATGTTCAGCTACTCCATTTTTACTGTGAATATTATGGACTACTAGTAACATGTACAAAGCCCATTCTTTTGCAATTTTCTGAAACAACTGATGGGTAAATTGGGTACCATTGTCAGAAATAACTTTGTGCACTACCATAGACTGAGAAATAATGTTTCAACTTCATAATAACAGCAGTGGATGTTAGATTAGTTATTAAATCAATCTCAAACCATTTCAAATAAGAGTATACCAACACTAAGTAATGCTGATTGTTCCACTGGAATATATCAGTGGATACTGTTGACCAAGGTAGTTCATGAACTTTACTTAGCTGAAGTGGATCTTTTTGCAAATGTGGTTTAGTACTATTGCATATAGAACAAGAAGAAAGTACTGCATCAATGTCTTTTACTATAGAAGGCAAAAATAATAGTTCTCTCACCATTTGGTAGATTTGGAACCTGGGTGACCATGATGCAAAATCTGGATATATTCATGTTGTAAGGAAGCAGGAACAACAATTTTAGGACCTTTGAAAATAATGCCATCTTCCATTAACATCTCTTCCCTTTAAGGAAAATATGTTTGCACTTCAGGTGGTACACTAGATTGCTTTGACGGCCATCCAACATTAATGCAGTGGTTGAGCTTTTGCAAAACAGGATTAGGCTTTGTATGATCTCTCAGCTTATCAAGTCTCGTGGTAGAAAAATTACTCACTTTCATTATGTCAAAGTCAAAATTCTCTGCATGAAGCAGTTCTGTTGTATTTCTGGGTGATCTGGATAAGGTATCATCCAGATAAAGAAGTTTGCCTTTTGTACAGACCAGTTTGAAGTTGTACTTTTGCAATTTGAGCATCATTCTTTGTAATCTTACTGGAGCTGAATGCATAGGCTTCTTTTAAATAGTAACTAGGGGTTGGTGATCAGTTTCAATCTGAATAGCTCGACCATAGATATAATCATGAAACTTTGAACATGCAAATACTATTGTCAAAAGTTGTTTCTCAATTTGAGCATACTGCATTTCAGTTTGGGTAAGAGTTCTAGATGCATAGTCTACTTGTCTACCTTCTTGAAGAATAACTGCACCAAGACCAAATTTTAAATCATCACAGGGAAGAGTTACTGTTTTATTGACATCATAGTATCTTAATGTAGGTAAAACTGTGGTGGTGGTGCTGCGGTAGCGTTGTCGCCTCACAGTAAGATGTTGTCCTGTTTGATTCTCAGCTAGAGCATCTTCTGTGTGGACACGTGTGAATGGGTGTACCTTCGTTGAAGGTTGTGCATCAGGGCCGGCAACTCAGCATGTAAAAATCTACTGCAAATCATTAGTGGACCAGAGTTCCGCTATGGCGACCCCTAACCGGGAAAAGCCAAAAGACACAACAAGTATCTTAATGTAGGTGCTGTGGCATTTTTCTGCTTAAGCCTTCAAATACCTTCTGGTGCTGTTCCATCCAAGACCATGTAACATTTTTGCACGTCTGCTCTCTCAAAGGTGCTGTCAACTCACTGAAGTCTGGTATAAATGTGCCTAAATAGTTGACTATACCAAGAAAACATTGTAGAGCCTGAACATTATCTGGTGCTGGCATCTCAAGAATAGCTGCTTGCTTGGACGGGTCTGGTTGCAAGCCAGTGCTAGTAATTAAATGACCTACATACATAACTTCTGGTAGTCTGAATTTGTACTTCAGAGGATTAAGCTTTAAGTTCATTTCACATGCTCTGTCTAGAACTTTCTTAAGGTTGCTGACATGCTCTGCTTCACCATTGCCTCCAACCAATAAATCATCCACTATTATGGCAAAACGATAACCTGAAAAATGTCCTCCATTGCATGCTGAAAGACTTCACTTGTAGAAATTATTCCAAAAGACATCATGAGTAATCTACATCTGCCAAATGGGGTACTGAAAGTAGTCAGTAATGAGCATTTGTGATCAAGCATCACTTGCCAAAATGAACTTTTTGCATCCAAGACAGAAAAAAAGAGTGGCATTTAGTATAAGGGCTGTGACTTTCTCGATTGTACACATTGGGCAATGCCATCTCTTTAATGGTTAATTCAAATCTCTTGGGTCGATACACATTCTGATTTTTGTCTGAGCATTTTTTTGTCGGCTGCTACTATGGATGACACCCATTCAATTGATTCTGTGACTGGACAAATTACACCTTGCTGCACCATTTATCCAGCTGAGCTTTGACTTTATTCTTCATAGCTATCGGAACTTTTCTTGCTGGTCTGACCCCTGGACTGACCTGTAGGTCTAACTTCAAAGAATACACAACTGGAAGTTGGCCCAACTTGTCATTGAAAAGATCAGCATACTCTTAGAAAATAGCTACAGTAAAATTGTAACAAGGATATGTGCTTATCTGATGAACTTCTTTGGTAAAATAAAGAAAATTCATTCTCACACTGTCCCTGAGACCCAATAATGACTGCACAGATCTTTGAACTACATAGAATAACAAACTGTAACAGTTCCTAGCCAAATAACATGGAAGCACTACTGAGCCTTCGGTTTGAATTTCTTCACATCCATAAGCAATAAGTTTCACACAACTAGCCACATTGAGTTGTTCATTAGTTTTCATCTTAGCAAATGTGCGTACTGACATAAGATTACACTTTGAGCCAGTGTCCACTTTAAAATGGTGGATTTACCATTGATCTGTACAGTACAAAACACTTCATTCTTTGCCAGCAAATTTACTGCATCAACCTTTTCACCAATTACTTATACACCACCTATGTAGAAAGTAGAATTGTAGCTCTTTATATGATCAACTTACTTTTTTGAATGACCCTTCTTTATAATTCTATGAGGCTTACTTGATTTGCAAAGTTTTTGAAAATGGTTCAATTTTTTACACTTGTGGCATTGCTGACCAAATGCTAAGTATTTTTCACTTTTAGACTCATGACTGACACCATGATTGCGACAGTTAACAATAAAGCTGGATTTGGGTTTTGCTAACTCAGTCTTGTACTGCACTGACCATGTCCTTTTCTTAGACATTGCTGGAAAACTATGGGCTTTACCTGAGGAGCCTGCAGGGGTGGCAAGTGCCATGTGCTTAGGCCTACTTCTGTTTGTTATGTGTTGCATGCTATCTACATTTGCTCTGGAGCCTACTGAAACCATGCTCTTATCATTTGCAAGCATACTTGTGTGCCTTTCTGCAATTTCATGGATTTGACAAACCTCAGTAGCTTTGCTCAACATTAAATTACTGTCATGAAGCAAAATATTTCTCACTGCAGCACTATTAATACCACACACAAGCTTGTCCTTTATTAACTTGTCTTTTAAGTCACCAAACCAACAAGTTTTAGCTTTATTTCTCAGGTCAGTAATGTAAGCTGCAAACGTTTTCCCGGTTATTGATCTCTTGTGTAAAACAAATGCCTCTCTAATGTAATATTTGTCTGGGGGTTAGACATTACCCTGAATTTGGGCTTCAAACACTCTGGGTCTTCCCTTGATTCATCCTGTACAACAATATGACAGCGTTCACTTTCTCTCTCATATACTGCTGGTGCATACACAAAATAAACACACCCTTTCAATGGCTTCTGACCCAGCTAGGTTTAGCAAAATGAATGCCCTGGTGCATGCATCCTTGTCAGAATAAGCTGCTTGTATAAAATATTGTACTCTTGCTCAAATATTCTCCAGTTCTCTGCAATATTCTGATCAAACACAGTGGTGATGGTTTTCAAAATCTATCTGCCACACTAACACATACCAGTGAAGGCTTTTGCAAGTATGCATGAACACACGCACATATATATGCCAGAAATGTATGCCAGTATTTGTAACAATGCCCAATAGCATAACAAGCCTCTGAATAGCTGAACTTTGCGAAATAAGTCTCTCAGGCATTGTAATACTTTTGAAATCACTATACTATAAAAGTCACTTATCATCATTGTAAGAAACATTTCAAAACAAGTGCACTGTGTGACTAAACTGGGCAGAAGAAGCTCAGAGAAGGAAATATTTCAAATTAATGGCACTTTGCAAACAAACAGTACACAGCACATTGAAACTTTCACAAAATGGTTGTACGTTGCTAAATAACTCTTTACAGTGCAAAAAACACTCTGTAATGGCTGCACTTTACAAATAGACACACCCAGCATAAGAAACTTTTCAAATGGCTGTATTTTGACTGCATTTTATGAAACAGTTGCACTTTAAACTCTTTGGAATAAATGCACAGTAATAAGCACACACTATAAGCACTTTTACACACTTTGAGATACTTTGAATAACTCTAGTTATGCCCTGAATACAATGCAAAATAGTAGTTATGCCAAAACACAGTATTTTGCCAAAAATATAGTAAAATATAGTCACCTTGCTTTATTTATGCTTAGTGTGCCCTTTTTTGCCCTTATTATATTTGTTTTGCTCGTTTAATATTTTTCCATGCCGATTTTACTTTTCTTGTGCTCATTTTACTCTAAACATGCCCATTTTGCTTTAAACATGCTCATTTTGCAATTCTGAGGTAATTCCAAACCTGTTATGTGCTTTTCTGATAATTGTTTTATCAAATATGTTAATTTTAAACATTTTGTTTAATTAATAACCTCTGTGCATCTTGCTTGTTAAATAATGGGGTTTGTGCCCTTGTAATGCTTTGTTTTATCTTTTTTATAAAATAAATTATTTGTGCAAGTTTTCATTACCTTTGGTTCATTTCTGACCCTTTTTCATGCTTGTTTCTCATAGTTTATCTTCACTGTTATCTCTGCACCTCGCAGCTCTGAAAAGCAGTATCTGGAATACCGGTACTGACACCATGTTGCTCGTCCACTCAGGATAAAATAAATGAGTCTTTGTGAGTTCTGTTCAAGCAGATTTATTATGTACCAACACATCGGGATTGAGGCTTAATAACTTTAACTTAGATAAACTTATAAATAAACTAGCTATTACAATTATACATGCTCACTCTCTGACTGCACTCTCAAAATGATACTGAAGCTAGCACATGCCGACCTTGAAACACTTCTTAAAGGTTCAACACACACACACACACACACACACACACACACACACACACACACACACACACACACACACACACACACACACACACACACACACACAGACACTGTTCTATAATAACTCATATCCTAACACCTATAAAAGCTATACTATCTAAGAGGGCTGTAAGTTCCTCACTAACAGTCAGAGAGTCCTTGCAGATAAGATAATTCGTACTGACATGAATAAGGCCTCCATGACATCTTCTGTTTTTGCTCCTGGCAAGCATAATACTATTTGATGTTCATTATTTTCTCTGCAAATGTAAGCATTAGTTCTTCTAATAATTGAATCTCCAATTGGAAGAATATCTTTTCTGACCAGGTATGAAGAATCTTCATCATCTAATTCAATAATATTTGTTCTAGCAATTGTTAAAAAGAAATTATCATCACCATTAGTCTTATTATCTCACTGTTTTCATTGTTTATTACATTTGCAAGCATACAATTCTCATCCAGCTGGCTTTGTACATCCATAGCTTCAGCTGTGTTGTCAACGTCTGTCTTTTTCCCCTTTTTTTCTTGCAGTAATGTTCTTCAAACCTTGCACATTCAGTTTTGATTTCTTCCTATTTACCTGCCCCTTACCTCCTTTTTTACCTTCTCTTTTGAAAAAAACGATACATTTTTCTGTAGCCTGAAGGTTTTCTGATAAAAAAGTTATCATTCCCTGTAATCTGTGTGTTACATAATGGAATGTCCTTTTTAGTACGTATTCTCTTTGCTTTACATACATATATTAGTTTCCTTTTCTTCTTTCATATTTGTTGTGAATTTCTTCCTTTTTCTCTTTTTTTATTTCCTTCTATACACTCTGAATACCCAGATTTCTTAATACTTGTATCCAGAATTCCAAAATTGTCAGTGACAATATCTTGTTTCATAGGTGCTGCAGACAATAGACACATCCTTTCCTGTTCTGTTTGCTGTTTATCTAACATTATTTGTCTCATCAATCCAGTCATTAATATATGTAACATTTCCCCAAGCCATGCCAGTTGCACAAGTTTAATTGTCATCAGTAAGCTAGATTTACTACTATTAATAGTAAGCAAATCATCCAACTTTTGACATGAGGAACACAGATGACCATTTTATCTGGTCTTACCCTTCAATATACATAGCATTTTTTACACTGTTCAAGACATTTTTGCTTCACCAAATCATTAATGGCATACTCACTTAAGGAATCCATTTTCAGCTGCAAATGAATAAAAAAATTCTAAAAGAAAAGAATAATCAAAAGAGTTACCACTGAATTAAAAGATACCTTAAATCAAATTCTAAAAGAAAAGACACACAAACAATATACAACTAAATGTTAAATTATATTAAGTACAGTAAAGTTGTTGCTCTGTCTGTACAAGTTGTGAAAGTCACACAAAAGCTGGAATTTCTTCACTATTGCTTGCAGTCGCACTGCTTTTTAACAGTAAAAATCAAACTAAACAAACAAAGACAGGATTCTTTAGGTGAGCTCTGGATTGTCCTGTCTACAGTCTATGTGAATTCATAGCTGACTAGGACCCTTAGCATGGCTAGAGTTTGCCTTTCTAAAATGTATCCCTTTCTAACAACTAACACTGAAAATTAAAGGTAAAACAACAAAATATAAATCAAAATAAGTCTTCTTGTTTACAAGCTATCCCTTCTTTCCTACAAACAGTGAAATAAAGTGGTAAAAATAAAATATAAATTAAAATAAAAACTTCTCTTACCAAGCTACTGCTCAGTCAATTACAAACCAGGACAGAATTTTTTACATAAACTCTGGATTATTCTCGCTGCAGTCTGTGAGACTTCATAGCTGACTAGGTCTTCTAGGATGGCTAGAGTTTGCCTGTCTAGAACCTATCCCTTTCTAACAACAAACAGTGAAAAGTTAAGGTAAAGCAACCAAATAAAAATCAAAGTAAATTTTCATTTCTGAAAGCTATCCCTTTCTTCTGTAGAAACAGTGGTAAAAAAGTAAATATAGCAAATAAAAACTTAGCAAATAAAAACTTATCTTTGCAGGCAACTGCACAGTCAATCACAAACCAAGACAGGATTATTTAGATAAATTGTGGATTATCCTCTCTGTAGTCTGTGAATTTATAGCTGACTAGGCCCCTTGGGATGGCTAGAGTTTGCCTGTCTAAAACATATCCCTTTCTAACAAAAAAGAGTGAAAATTAAAGGTAAAACAACAAAATATAAGTAAAAGTAAATCCTCTTGTCTACAAGCTATCCCTTCCTTCCTAAAAGCAGTGAAAAACAGTAGTAAAAATAAAATATAAATTCAAATAAAAACTTCTCTAACCAAGCTACTGTACAGTCAATCACAAACCAATACAGGATTGTTTAGATAAGCTATTCAGTCAGTTCATTAATTATTTTAATCCCCTGCATGTTATTGTTTATCATACTTATGTATGCAGCGGTAATTAATATTGGAAGCATTCTATCTTCCATTAACAATACATGCCAGATCCAAAGGAAGTATTATTTTGACAGCAGTGGCTTTAAATTGGATGCATTATGCAACAACTAGAAATTCTTTCATGTTTGGCTTAAATGCCAGACAATAAGAGACCTCACTGTCACCATCTGTTAAATGTGTTTTAAGGAAATATTATTAATAAAAGCATTTGTGAAAGAGAGGAAACTGAAAATGTTATCAGTAAAGATCCAATAATCCTTTCAATAACTAAAATATGATTTACCATATTTTATTGAAAGATCATATTGTTCAAAAATACTTAGTTGAAATGCATGAGTGGCAAGAACTTACCTACCACATGTGTACAGAGAAAAAAATAACAGATATGAAATAAAATTAAATACAGATGTAGCAGGGTAGTATTACAATCTTCTATTAAGCACAGTTAATAGACATTTGAAACTATAAATGGAGAGCATGACAGACAGATGGAATGGCTTAGATGTGTTTGTTACAATATAGTGAAGCACTAGCATATCTTATATCAATAAATTTAAGATCGGTTAGCTTTATATACATTAAAATGAACATGTAAATAATTTTTTTCCTTTTACTGTATAAGCAGCATAAAGTGACGTGCAAACTATTTTTGTTGACTTTGGAACTTAGATGCTGGCATCAGTGGGCCCTTATATTCATGCATGTATTGCTTGCATGGGGCCGGGTAAATTAAACATTGCAAAGATAACATGTTTTTCTTCAATTATTCAGAATTCGTCAGTTTATGCCATGCACATTGCATCTAACTTATTTATTATTTATCTACATCGCTTAGTCAATTTTGACCTTTTCACAGTGTATTTGAATAGTTGTAGAGTCAGCAGTCTATTTGGTCAAGGTCTGTGAATGTTAAAACATACTTTTTAGTGCTGTATCTGCCATTAACAGGGTGAAGAAGATAACAAAGGTGTTTTGTTAATCTGTTGCTGTACTTACTTTTAACATTTGCATACCCTACCAATTTCAATCTTTTTATGTGAGCCAGGTTAGCCATCTTGCAGAAATATTTATAGTTCTGTGTAGTTTAAATAGTAATTGTTTTATTTCAGTCTGGCAAACATTTTTGTCAGTCTGTCCTTTTATCTACTGCCATTGATATTGTAACTTCTTAAATATATTTTTAAATGGCACATTGTTTCCCATCATTCTACATTTATCCTCTCTTTAAAAGACTGACATCAGGTAGAATACAGCTCATCAGCCATTGTATTACACATTAAATCTGTGGAGGTAGTGTCCTATACAGCTCAACGGGTGTACAAGAACCTGGTCTACAAGGGATAAAAAAATAAGCAATAAATAGATCTTTGGAATGTGAGACTGTATATTAGCCTACATAAATAACACATAAACATATATAAAACAAAGACGCTCACTAAATATAACAAAATATGATATGTAAGAACTAGGTACTATTTGTATGAATTAACCACTCTTTTACTGTAGTAGGGAAGGTGTGAATATATTCCCTACCTACCATGATCTGAAAGCCTTTACAGACAATTTACTAGGCAAACTACCACCAAAAAATTAATTTTTAAAGTACAGCCCACATGCCTTATACTGCAAATATGAACTCACTGTCCTTTCTCATTCTTTCACATGTACTTCTTCTTGATATTTCCTCAGAAGGTTATTTTCAGCATAGACAAATGATTGTTAGTTTTGCTGTTATATGCTGTATAAAACATTCTGTTTTTAGCTACAGTACATTAGAATGCCCTGCTGAATAAAATCAGCTTCTTTGTTAACCACATTTTATTGATAGATAGATAGATAGATAGATAGATAGATAGATAGATAGATAGATGGATAGATAGATAGATAGATAGATAGATAGATAGATAGATAGATAGATAGATAGATAGATAGATAGATAGATAGATAGATAGATAGATAGATAGATAGATAGATAGATAGATAGATAGATAGATAGATAGATAGATAAACAATTCAGTTTATAGAGGTTGTAAGTCCACTTTAATAGAAACACAGTAACTCTGATATTTCTAGTTATTCTGGTTGTCTTGTCAAGTTTTATTGAAGATGACCATCCATTGAAGCTGCCCTTCCTATATCAATATATATCTTTAACCCAAGGAAATTGCGTTCAGAAACCAAAGGTCTTTGACAACAAGGATACGTAATGCATGAGATTCCCCTATGAGGTTTGACTTAAGCACTCAGATTTCTGCACCTGACATAAAACTATCAGGAGTGTGACTGTGTCAACTCATTACAGCCAAGTGTGCCTCAAGGCATTTCTGCAGTTACCTTCTACTGTGCCTCTAGGCATCAAATATTGCTTGTTCATATTTGCATTGATAATCAAAACCTGTACTACTTACAAGGTATCAGAACACTTTATCTTGAAGCATACATGACGGCAAGCATAACTGTATTGATATTTGACCTCTGTCAATGAGTATTTGTTAGAACTGTAAGGTGATAACTTCATTTTTTTAAAGACTCAAGCCACAGCCACTAGGAGTTAAAGGTAAGCACTCAGCAGAGTTGTACTGGAGGGAATGAGTTTTGTTTAGGAATACACAATTTAAATATGTCTATGCAGTATCAGTGGCACCAGAGGTGATGGTGCTTAAACTCGTCAGGCAGGTATGATACCCCATACATTACAGGGCAATTTCCATTCTCCCTTGGCTCTGTATTAAGCAATCCTATCTCAGGCTCCCTATCAAATAATTACTTCGACGTTCTCATACTGCTTTGCCAAAGCTCCAATTAATTGGTAGAAACTGCTTACATAGCATTCCGCAGCTCATATTTGTTCATGCATATACTACAGACTCTCCTTCTTTCTGTGATATTGTAGCTGGAAAAAAAAGCATTTTTAGTTATAAATGATAGTTTGTGATTGTGTTATACCGACGTGTGTGTGTGTGTGTGTGTGTGTGTGTGTGTGTGTGTGTGTGTGTGTGTGTGTGTGTGTGTATGTATGTAAACATATATATATATATATATATATATATATATATATATATATATACATATACACACACGCACACACACACACATATGTGTATATGTATATGTGTATATCTATATATATATATATATATATATATATATATATATATATATATATATATATCTGTATCTGTATATCTGTATATATATCTGTGTAGATTTATCAAATACACATTTTACCTAAATATATATATACACACACACACACACACACACACACACACACACACACACACACACACACACATATCTATGAGTTTATGTAGATTTATTGAATATGCATTTTACCTAAAGACATTACACTGAAATTTTTTTTATTATTATGCTTGTTTATTTTGCTTTTTTTTCCAGGAATGTCTGACTTGATAACATGCATCCTTTCAGTGGAGGCACAGGAAGAAAAAGCTTCAAATAAAAATATTAGATAAGTAACAAAAGTACAGCAGATAATTATTAGATGTAATTAAGTCAACAATTTGGGATAACAAACACCAATAAAATTTTATACAGAAATACGAAAGAGGATCCTAGGTAACAAGTCAAAGAATGATTTCACATTTATTTCCACATCTAACTATTGCAGCTATCTAAACAATATGAAAGATGGGTAGAATAACAGTAGTAAAAAAGTATGCAAAGTACCAGGATGGGAAACCATGAGAAAGACTACAGAACATATCAAAGGAAAAGTGGAAAAAAAAGAATGAGAGAGTGTTTATTGTAAGAAAGATATTTGAGAGGGGAAATCTCATGAAGATGAATGAAGAATTGCAAGACTAACCAAGAGTGGAGCATGGAAATTAGCAGGATGTACACAGGTGTTGTTTGGGTCTCTACTTGAATTTTTGTTTTATTTCTGTTTTGTGTTATATGTAGAAGGGATGACATTCCTTAGCTGGAATATAATGAGTTGCCTGCACTGTTGTTGGGTTTGATAGTGCTTAAAGAAATTTATTATAGGAGCAAAGGCCTCCAGATGAAGTATAGTGCAAAAGGATGGCTCTAAGAGAAAGACAGTTTTCTGGTGTATACGTCAGACTATGGCCAGTGAACAGCTGTGAACAGCTTAGGGAGTGAGGTTGTTCAAGCCAAGTTTAGTTGCTTTAAGGCTATATAGTAACGAGACTTGTAAGGCTGATGGGGAGCAGCCTCATTTAAATAGACAGGTAAAGGGTATTCAGCCCCTTCGCTTAAATATATGATCTCCACAACTGCACAACCAGGGAGAAACTAATATATGATCAACAGTGATTCACAGTGTGTGGTGTTTTCCCTTCTCTGCATTTGTGTGACTATGGATTTGGTATACTTAAATACTGGGGGAGTGGTTTGAAGCCTCCCACATGAGGGTGTAGGGGAGTTTGCCTCTTGCAAAAACAGGTTTTTGAGGTATATTTTCTGTTTCTGCACACATCCTATAAGCTGCATTTGGTCAGTTGTCCTGCATCTCACTTATGAAAACTCAGTACATTTTCATTGTGCAAGATGAAATAATAACTATGTTAGCTAGACTAATTTAGCCTTAAGAATATGTTAGTAAGAGCTGCTTTTGATTTAATTAACCACATTGAATCTGTTGATTTTTTCACATTCACTACTGCTTCATTTGTGTTTTGTAATTTACTCCTTCCACTCCATTATATGAGCTCTAAAAGTGATATTTCTTATTACATGTCCCTGTCTGGTCTAAGATGACAGGTATTGAGACTCACAGACTATATATGATTTCCCAATCTCATTATGGAAAATGTTCTTAATATGGAAATATCAGGAGTAAAACATCGGCCCGGATTCAGGAACACCTGCACTTTGTGCAAAGCACCTGCGTGTATCACTCATTGGTGAATGCACTAATTGATATTCATTAAACAGCTCTGCATGTTTAGCATGCCTTCAGAGACCATAGGGGATATATTAGGAATGTCACAGGCTTCAGCCTCAAAGATATTACATCGGTTTCTAAATGCAATGCTCCAACATATAGGGGATTATATCTGGTTTTCATGTATCCCAGAGAAGATTGGGAGGGTGGGAGGGTGGCCTAATGGTTAAAGTGTTTGCCTTATAAACACAAGGTACAGGGTTTGAATCTCACAGGGGATAATTAGGGCTGCATATATATATGTCAGTTAGCCTATACTATATATATATATATATATATATATATACAATGCAACATTTCTATTCCATTGCACAGTTTCCTAATATTCTGGGAGCCATAGTTTGCAAACACATTGAAATAAAAGTCCCACTTGAGTAACAGGGAAGGAGGAACAGCAACAGTAAAGGATATCATTATTTCACCTGTTATGTGGTCTGTACTGCCCAAGGGATCATGTACAGTGTGTGTGTGTGTGTGTGTGTGTGTGTGTGTGTGTGTGTGTGTGTGTGTGTGTGTGTGTGTGTGTGTGTGTGTGTGGAGATAACTTGGCAGTTTTCATAACTCATACATATGGGACGCCTTTGACATGTATGTAAGGTTTGCTAAGGGTGATGTTCCAGAAGGGAATCTAGTGGGGGAGACAGGCTATGCTCTGGAACCTTGACCTATGTGACCCCCTAGAAACTCACACAACCCCACTGAGCAAGGATACAATCATGCAAATGTTCAAGCTAGGAATATTACTGAGCATGTATTTGGCTTTCTCAAATCAAGGTTTCATTGTCTAGACACTTAAGGTGGTGCCCTGCACTAAGACACTGCCACCTCAGTGAAAATACTCACACTCTGTGCAATGTTGTACAATATAATTGTCAGGAAACAGCTGCAACAAGGACAACAAGGTCAAGGACTGCAGTTTGCAGCACCCCAGCAGAGCAAGCAGACATAGATGAAGAATTAAGGAAGAACTAACAGCCATGTATGATCCCAGCAGATGTAGATGTGAAAAATATACAATGGCTTTGGCTAAGAGGCAGAGGATAGCACACACACTCAATACCTAAGTGAAATCCTAAGAAGCTAAGCACATGCAGACAGTAACACTGATACATGCCAAATTACTTACAAATATAATGCTTGTCTTCTGTGAGCGTCAGGCAGAGTCAACCCCTGAGAACACAACTTGTACCAGCAGCATTAACTAGGGAAAGTGATGAAGTTGTAAAGAAGAGGTATAAATGATTACCTTCAAGTTCCAGTGTTGTATGTCAGTGAGATAAAACATGGCCCAAATGCATAGGAATGTCAGCAGTAACTCATGAATGATATATGCAACATAAATAGTAATCTGCTCAATACTGTGCATCATGCATTAACTCATTCACTCCAATGCAGCTCAGGAAGTTTGCACTGTGACTTCCAATGGGCAGAGCCTAAACCCTTTGACAGAATCAAGGTATGTCCTCACATTTCAGACAAATGTGCCTATCTCTGGAACTGCAGGAGTTATGACAGAAATATAAATGGCAAACCCTTCAGCACAAGCTATTTTTATAGTGGTAGTATTCTTTAGCTTCTAGGTCTTAAACTAAAATGTATAGGTCACGATAAACACAGTAACTATTATGTTTGTATTATTTTGTAAACAATGTACAATATATCTGCAACGACTCAAGTTCCGCACATACTGTCAGCAGCATTTTATTCATCTAGCTGAGAGCTTTTGTATGATGCATTGGAGTTCTGTCTGTGTTACTTGGTTGTTGAAATATTTAGAAAAATGTGAAAATTATATCTATATAAATTAATACTATAAAAACAGAAGTTAATATCTCTTTACCTGCAATAGAAAGAGGTCAAATACAAATGTCGTTGAGTTTGTCATTGTGTAAGATTTAAGATGAAATCTATTAAAACCATGCATATAGCATGGTTTTGGAATTATTGATACAAATATGAACAAGCAATATTTGACGCCTTGAGGAGTCATTAGGAGGTAACTGCAGATGCACCTGGAGGAGTCATGTGGATGTAATGAGTTGCCTAACATACACACCCCAGCAGTGACCATGGTAATCTTAGCACCATTTGCCCAAGTGTCTGAGCAAGCAAGAATCACTAAGTAGTTGAAATGCAGTACAATGAATGTAATGCAAACACAATGACGATCGATAAATACATAACTATCATTTTTGAAAATTACCATCATAAAACAAAAAAAAATACTTTTGATTAACACAAATGTCAAACTTCTTCAGAAGCAAGCATTACTTATCCACTATGTGCAACAGGCATAGGTAACCCTGCGTCACAAAGAAATGTGAGAAAGGCAAGACATGGTCGTCATCACTTGCACAAGGTGGAAAGCGTAGGTACAGGAGTCAAGCCTAACACCATGGAAGTGACTGTGTGTGCAAGTGAGAAATCTGGTTAACAGCAAGTACCCATTTTCAGGGCCAGGAGCAACAGATGAAAAACATTTAAAGTAATGTTTATATATGACTGTGTGTGTGTGTGTGTGTGTGTGTGTGTGTGTGTGTGTGTGTGTGTGTGTGTGTGTGTGTGTGTGTGTGTGTGTGTGTGTGTGTGTGTGTGGGTGTACACACACGTGTGTCTGTGCATGAGTTGTTATCCAAGATGAGTTTTACTTTTTGTGGGTCTGCAGAAACACAATCAAAGCACCTGTGCCAGCACTACTTCCTGGCATCCTGGACAGTGAGCTCTGCATTATAGAGGATTCAGTTCACATTCTCTATCCCCCCCCCCAAGCATGAGAACTACATCTGCTAGGAGTTTCACTGCTAGTTCCATGACCCTGGCTAGAAGTTGAGGTGTTACCAGACCATGAAAGATGTTTGCTGGATAAGCTCACATTACAAATACATCCACAACTATGACCACATGGCCTTCCATGCCTGGATGTGGACACCTCAATCATTGATGGAATAGTGGAAGGAGTGCCACTATAGAAGCAGGATCTGGCACAGCCAATCAGCTAACACCTGATAATGTAGTGGCTCTTTGGCCATGTGGATACTGACCCTCCCCCAGCAGATATTCCATTACAGCACTGCACAACTCAGGGTGACATTCTTCAAGTCCAAGAATATAACGACATGTTTCAGGCAGTCTTGCACATCTGAAAGCATAACATTCAATACTCTATTTCTTCTGAGGCTCTGGTGAAACATGCCTGTGCCTCCATGATGGACTTACATATAGGTTGCGTGGCACCTACTGACACTCCAACATCAGTGGGAGAACTGACAGCAGGCCTTTTCCAAACATCTCTACCAACATCCCTGTGTGGTACTTCACTGTCATGATGGCTAGGGGAAGACCCTGTCAGTTCTGCCATTGGAGTAACCACACTGCACTGATCAACTGTGTCACTCTCAATCTGTCCTATTGCAGAAGGCTTCATGTTATGGGTATAAGTAGGCATACAGAGTGTGTCAAATCACCAGCAAGGGGATGTGGCAGCTACAACCTCAGTGTCAGACTGAAACTCTGCATCCACAAACTGTGTCTTTTATCACCATCATCATTATCAGAGGGTAAGGATACTCAGACATCAGGCAGTAGGAGTTCCACAGTGCAGGTGGCAGGCTCACCTGTGATTAGAGTAATAGAATACAACAAATATTGAAATACAAGAAAAGAATTATCAGAAAAAATATCAGAATTATGCTACATAAACCTGAGTTAAATAATAATAGATGCAAAAATGGAATTACGGCAGATTTAAAGGAAAAAAAAATCTATACAGTAATAAAACTATAAAAGTTATGGTCATACCATTTATATGTGGTCGTAGAACCTCAGTACTGGAAGTGCATAGACATACAAAATGGAGATATAAATAGGGATGATAAGAATTACAAGGAAGATGTCACCTTATAGACAAACATCACCTACTTATGCATACAAAAATCTTATACAGTTATATCTCTATCATCTTTCTGTCTCTTTCCTTATCTCTCTCTCTATATATCTATCTTACTCTCTCTATCATCTTTCTTTTTCTCTCCTCATCACCTCTCTGTCTCTCTCTCTCTCTCCACCCCTTTATCTCTCACTCTACTCTCTCTCTCTCTCTCTCTCTATATATATATATATATATATATATATATATATATATATATATATATATATATATATATATATATATATATATATATATATATATATATATATAGGATACATGATGGCAATACTGGAGCTTCACCAGTAGACAACCTTTGGTCATTCTTCATTCCTGTGCATATGTGAAGCATGGGTCTGTGTTATATAGTTGAATGGCCACGTTATCAAACGTCATCTCATCGACAGTCGGGGTCTGTGGCCCTCATGGTTGCGTTAATTATATAGACCAACCCTGAGATCACACTACAGTGGGAAAAGGGACAAATTTCATGATCCCACTGTAATGTAGTCTCAGTCAGAACTATTCAATGGAATGCATTGTCAGTAAGATAAAACATTTGAAAATGTGAATGTTCAACAATCTAACATAGACCCATGAACCAGTACACTGTGAACCCCCAATGAGTTGCTTAGATTCATAGGTTCATAGGTTCATAGGTTGGCACTAGGCTATTGGCCCTAGAGCCTGTACAAGCCTAGCCATAACAATTCCCTGGCTATTTCCTCCCACAATATTTACTTCCCTGGACCCCTTATAGTGGGCAGGAACTACTCATTCTCAGTGTGTGGTGGTTCAGCAGCAAGACCACCATCAGAAGCCCTCCATTCCTAAGCTATAGCACTGGGTCTTTCCTAGGCCTTGGTGATCATGTCACTGGCCTGATGCCTAACAGCAGTTTAGTCATGGCCGTGGCCACCGACAGCAATGACATCATTGACCACCAGCCACTTGATATAATCATGGAGGGGTTTGTCAGGCAACGTTCCATATTGAAGGAGGACCTGGCACAATTACTAAATTCTTAGCATTTGAGAATATAGGTTTATGTGGCCCAGAATTTTTGGAGCCATATCCCTGTATAGGGTTTATAAAACAGAAAATATATATACATACAACTGACAACAAAACAAATATGCACTTTTGCAGGCATTATTAATAGAAATTAAATAAGTAATTCATATGACTACCCCCATCTAAAACATAACTATAACCAACCCACCCCCACACATGCAAACACACAAAGAAAAAATGCATTGACAAATGTGGTGAAGCTGAAAAAATGTGCAACTCTGGATTGGATAGCAGCATTAACAATAGGTCAAGTGTATGAAATGCAAAAATGTTAACACCTGGATTAAGCTCCATTGAAGTCAGGCATATACAACAGGTTTAACACAGATTTTAGTCTAAAATTTAACTTTCACATTGCTACTACTCATATAAACTATACTCACATGTTCACAATCTCACAGAAATGTTGTTGCAAAGCCATGTAACATTAGATGAGGATAATTTAAATAAAATCTATACCTTCTATACTAACACAAATGGAGGAACTGTAGACATCAGACAGTGTTATTGGAATGAAAAGCTGATACAACTGTTTAAATGTTAAAAACTAAAGCAACTCCACAGTCCAAAATGTATGCAATTGCAGCGGTCAAAAAACAGCATCTGAAGTTGGTGCATCTAAGTAGTCTCCCTTACTTTGATACAAGTGCCACAGCACCAGCTTGGGCTTATGTAGTGCAGATTAACCCTTCTCGGTCTGGTGAATATGCACATCAGGTGTCAACTCATTGTCATGCATGAATCACACAATCTGCTTGAATTGCTGAGCAGGTAAACATGGTGTGAGGATCATTTCTGTGCATATGCTCTAGCAGTACAAGAATGAGTATTGAGAAGTAGGACTTTCAAGTATGACTCAGTAGCAGTAGTGCACAAATAATTGTTTAACACTCCTATCACTTGATTATACATTTACAAAAGAAATATGAGATTACTTTGATTTTGATGTTCTTAGGAAAAAAAACATTATAACACATCTCTAAGTATATGCTTAAGAGATACACTTACAAATGTATCAAAAGGCAGTTACTGCTCACAAAAGAAAAGGGAAGAACATGCTTTTATACATCATATATTTGCCACAACTGTGATATGATTTGTTAACTGCTGCAAATATCAAAAGCACTCAGATCTCAACTATGAAAATGACGAAGGACAAGTTGATAATGTGGATATATTGCTCCTTAATTGTAATGTGTTAGAATGTCAAATATTGAGTATTTGTGCTTTACTTTCTGTGTCTTATAAACCCCACCATGTAGGTGGCACATCATACTGTTAATCTTCCCAGTGTTTCATGTTAATGCCATGTTTTAAAAGTTCATATCTAGAAAGGGTGATGTCTATGTGAAAATAAAGATCCTTAATATCCACATTTTCATAGTATGAAACCACAAAATTCAGAAATCATCATACAGACATTTTTTTGGGTCCTGTGGACACAAAAATGCATTGCACCTAGCAGATTGTCAGCAGTCACAGTGGCTCACTTCCCAAGAGAAAAAGTCAAAATTTAGCTTGGAATACAATCAGTATCGCAAACTAGGCTGGTGACATTGTGCTTCTGTCAGCACTCTGCAAAGTGATGAGTGAAGACAAAGCATCTGTCAGTTACCTTTCTCTGTGGTTCAAGATGTTAATGCATTAAGTATGGAAAAACAGCAGCGGTAATGCCAGATTTAAATCCAGGCTTACAGAAAGTTTTACTGAGAAGGTCAGAATGAGTAGTGTCAGAGAAATTTTATTTGGAATTAAACATGAAGCAAAACTCGCTATTAAAAATATGAAATTTGCAACACAACTATGTGTAATGATTGCTACATAAGTCAGATATAATTTGTGCAAACTATATTAAGCGTAACAATGATGATAGTTAATTTAAGCTATACTTGCATAGGTATATTCTGCACAATATTTATTTAGGAAAATGTTGACTCATCACATATAATTATTTTGTATGTAGGATGGGATGTCATGTAAAGTATAGGTAGCACCTACCACATGTTTTACTCAGGTCATACAAATCAATACATATGAAATGTTTTACAGAAAAAATAGAGACTTTTATATATAACTCCAGTACCATGACAAGTGAAAGTTACACAGGCAAAGGGATGTCTTAATAAGATCTCCACTCATATTGAAATTGTCGCACCTTCTCTTACAACTTAAAAATGTAAGTTATTCTGTGGTAATGACAGTTAATAAGCAACATATAGCATTTTAGAATTCTTTTTTCTCGTGGGTTAAATTCTCAGGTATTATTGTTTAACGTTTATAGTTTGTACATTCTACTAACCCATTATATACCAATTCATAACATTTTATCTTTAAACACAATGAGTATAATCAAAATCATAAAGCATTCGATTATTTTACAGTGGAACAAATATAAATAGGGTAATTGCCACACATTGCCAAATCTCACTGCAATATTTCTCACCTTTATTATATTATGAAGGGTCTGTTCCCAATTTCTCTGTCATGCCATTTTTGTGCTTTCAATTGCAGAAATGCACCTGAGAAGGCTGTCCATTGTTGTGCACAAGCTGGTACATGTGACATCTGAATTGGGCGCCACTTCAGAGACATATTTCAAGGTGTCTTTTAGGAGACATGTCAAGCAAAGGAGAAGGTGCTGATCCATTTAGAACCCAAAGGTGGAATGAAGAAAAGTCCAGGATCATTGTGGTATTCCTCTAAAAGTAGTACAGTCATAGACATCTGCATGGGATGTATATCAGGTCTCAGTAGAAGGATGAGGCTTGAAATGGCATAGCCAAGGCTGTCTGCAGTTCACCAGGCATTCTACACACTGGAGAACAATGTAGTCACCGTTATAGTGACATAAAACTGCACAAGCAGTACCTCCTGAGCAGATGGGAGACAAAAGTTATGAATGGAAATGTCTCTAAGATGTTTTAGTATACTGACCCATCACCAGTCAATAATATAACATGGATGTTTCAGGCAATACAGTTATTCATTATGCTTTTATTTGTTTTTATGTCTTTTTCTGTTCGATTTTATACAGCTGCTGAAGCAATATCCCAGAACAGAGAGGCACATCAGGAAAGATTACCTTGCCTCACAGATGCATTGGGTAAGTACAGATCAGATATGAATGCAAGCAAGAGCATAGTTTTCAGGGCATCAGCCCATATGAGCATAACTAGGCATACCTAACCTTTATCCAACTACCAAAATGTGTGAAGTAGAAAAAAGAACAACCACAATGGTCAGGATCCACAGCACTTATTGTAATCACTCTGACATCTTGGCAATACTGCCGTCAAGGAGTAAATTCATACATTCATACCCCTTTATAAATACACATCTCCATAAACACACCACTTTCTAAACTGCACTTAATTAAACAATTAAACAATAAAAACAATCAATGGATAAAAAATTTCCAATTACATTCTTGGTTCAACCCACATGGAAATGAAGTATTACATTTTAAAATATACAAAGAATGAACCAAGAATGTAATTGGAAATTTTTTTATCCATTGATTTTTTTTCCCCCAGAAGTAACTGCAAGACATTTAGTATCATCAAGTCTTTATGGGTTAACAAGCACAGTACACTAGTCATATCTTTCAAATATTACTGCTACATAACATGCATACATAAGGTGATAGGATGATTTAATTTGCATTTCTGTGGATTTTGTGAATTAGTTTAATCATGACACCTACATGTATGTTATCCTGTAGTGACTTTAGTACTCAGTAATGCTATACAAATACATACAATTGCATAAAAAATAGTTCAACATGTCTCAAACACATAGACAGCCACCAGATATGAGGACTGTCTAACCATGCACCTGTATTATCCATATATTTATTACTTAACTGAAATTATCAGGATGAATGCGCAAATCATGACACACAAAACATTTGCATAAAACACATTCATTGTCAACTGGATCAGAATTAGAACTGTTTATATGTACACTCCTTATTTGCATGAAGGTCAGCATGGAGCACCAAATAGTACTGTTAATTCCTGTTCTAAGTTCAAATCCTCAGAATCTAATTACACATATGCTAATACCTTGCCATCAATTAGGCAACTGAGCTTGGTAGTGGTGCACATCAGGAAGCAATTTTGACAAAACAAAAGTAATGTCAGTGGCTTATATTATTTCTTTATGTTGTAATGGACTGCTGTGCTCAAGATATGATGAATTAACTGTACCATATTCTAAACATCATTATGTGAGTTTGTCTGTACTTCGACATGTTAGACCTGCAAATGATATACAATGGTGTAGGACATTTGCACACAAACCTGATGAGTGTTACTAGGTAGCATACTTTCATGACCTGTCTGTTTTTAATTTACACTGCATATTTTCCAAACATAAGGATCTATGGAACATGAAACAACAAATGATTACTATATGAATAGAATCATCATGAGCTGAACAATCAGGAATGTGTGGTTATCAATCCGCAGTTTAGACAAGTGTGATGTCATCAATACACCATACTGTGAAACAGCTGCATGTCACTCTCACTACTGCAATGCACATGAATGACAGGATAAGTAAGTTATATGAGCAGCATGTTACTTCTAGTCAACACATTTGTATTACTTCTGCTTGTCACATTCCTTTTCACCCAAAGTTGTGATGCTCACTTGCTTTTTAGTGATGTTGTAATCCTTGCAAATGCTCAGACTTCATCTGTGGTGCTTGTGGTTGATACAATCCACTGTGTACTGTGTAATTAGATAGGTTGGTGTTCAAATACAGCAGTGACTGACTAGTATGAGTGTGTGCATGTTTCTGTAGTGCTTGTTAGACTGGCTTCACACACACGCATCTGATATGTACACTTCCAGTAAGGAGAAACATTTAATCTGGGAGAGGCTTCCCCATCAATGTCTTCCAATTTTTTCAAGAACATCTTCACTGCAACACATTGATGAGGTAATCCTTTCAGAAGTGGAACATATCACTGTTGTAATCCAAATTCTCAAGTGGACTTACAGTTGGTACTCTGTATCCTAGATTGTGTAAATAGATAGGTAGATGGTGTGACTTCAACAGTGTTGAACTAGTGTGAGTGTGCCTCTAGATTTAGTTAGGTATGGCTTCAACAACAGATCTGATATCTACAATTCCACTCAGAAGTACACATTTTCACTGGGAGAGTGCTCCCACATCAGATTCTAACACTTTTAACACTGACGTTTGTTCTGCTACACATTGATGATGTCATCCTTTCAAATGTGCTCCACCTCAGCATATAAAATAAAATGTTTTCCTCCAGCATTATCAATGATAATTAGCATGGCAAAAATGTATGTTCAAGGGCATAAAGTGTCCAGCTCAGCAGCTGATTAAAGTGCAAAGCATGCAACAAATAAGTTAAAATATTTGCTTAATTAGCAACAGTTGGTTTGTGGGCTTAAATGTTCAACTATAAATGGCCTCCCGTGAGACATGATAAAGATCTTATTATGCATCATCTATGCAGCTTTATGAGTATCATGTGTTCAATATAAGAATTGCTGACAGAATTATGCATGAAAAAGGAAAGTAAAAGAGACTTTACAAGAAGTATGCCTAGAGATTTGGTAAAACAAGAAAGGAACAGAAAATGGTGTGACTGACATAATAACCACAAACACACATCAAAAATATGTCAAGACAGATTAATTTGTTTAGGCTGTCTTACATTAAAATATATAAACTGTGCATGAAAATGCAAATACAGGTACAGCTTTGACAAGAGACATTTGAAGGAAGCATCATCTACTTGACAATATTCTTTCATGTTATGGTGAATTGAAATAATTGTGAAAGAAATGTTTCGTTAGCAATAAAGTTACAGTTTAGCATGAATACACTGTGTACAGTGTCAGTCTGTTGTTTGCCATTTTAACAGTGGCAAGCCAGTCTAATTCAAACTCTTATTCTAAAATTCATACATGTTCAAAACGACAAACACATAAATACCCAGTTAGAGCCAATGATGAGTGCCAGTCAATTTTGACCAGCTCAGCAGTTCCAGTGCTTCAAAATTTGGTGAAAACGAGAATTTGTTTCGGCATCTGCTCTGCAATGCTTCATCATTGATTCCAGTTGAGAGGGACTTTCCTGATGATGCCATCTGTCGCAGCCTGATCAACTGTCAATGACTGACTGTTCCAGAGTAAGACTTAACATGGATGCTATTAAGGACTTAGTTTAAAATCCCCACATTCTGTTCAAATAGACATTTCTGATAATCCAGATAAAATATCGTATTTATTAAAAAAGTGGTTTGAATGTGCTACAAATGACATGGATTGTTATTTTTGATCAGTACTTATGTAGACATAGTAGTATGATGGATGAATGTATGACATGTGGAGGATAAATATCTTAGATTCTGCATACAGTGTCACAAGTCTTCAATTGATGAAACAAAAGCAAACAGAAAAGTAGAACTGAATTATGAACCTGAATGTAATCCTGTTCCAATAATACCTGTTAATTCTTTTTTAACACAATTTACTACATATTCTCCATTCATTACAGCACAGTTATTTAAAGATTATTGTGAGCAATGGACAGCTACTGAAAACGCTGATAAGACAGATGCAGAGAAAACAACTGAGTGTACAAAACTTAATGACAGTTTAGTAAAACAGTTACGAACATATGACACATCACTTAGAAAGTACATTGATAGTGTTAATAATATGATGACACAAGCCACGGTAGCATTACAGGAAGTTCAGGAATGACAGGGGAAGACAGAGATCAAAATTAAATCATTAAAACAGGACTTGGCAGAAGCTGAAAGTAAATATGAAGAAGAAAAAAAATGTTCTTAAACTATATGCTAAAATGGGTAATTTGGAAAAACAGATTGAACAATATAAGTCAGGATACGTCAGACAAGAGACAATGGACATAGTGTTGATAACTTCTTCTGATTTATATCAGCAATCCTGGTTGCTTCAGAGCATTCCACAATGGAATGACAATAAAGGCATTTTTATCAATATGTTAACAATTAAAGATTAGCTGTCATACACAGCAGGGGACAACTGGAATGATGCACTTAAGTGCTGTTTTCTCATTTTTATCCCAAAATGCTATAAATCCTTTATCTTAACAAAACAATATAATATAGATACAAAGGCAGAAAGAATGATGGCTGTTCTCATGGCATTCACACAGGGACAACCTCATAACTACCAAATTATTAGACCACTTTAAAATATAAAACAGTGATAAACTCATGGAACAGGCTGAACATTTTAAACAATCCATCCAAACTGTTTTTGGAAAAACAGATGCAGAAATTCATTTAAGTGAATTTTCACATAACTGAGACATTACCCAGTGAAAGAAACCATTCAGACAACAATAGCAAGAAAGCACATTGAAGCTATCTGAACAAGCCCCCCCCCCTTGTGAGGGGCTACGCCCTCCTCCAACTAATTATACCAACTCTGCGATTGCACTATAGTGGGGAAAAGGGCAAACTTTCAAAGTTGGCTGACAAGTTTCTTTCCCTGGGTAAATTATTGGTTATGTGAAGATTTACTTAAATTAAGATTCTGTGATGTCTCGGCCTTGTTGTCTTTGGGTAAGTGGGCTTTTGGTCTTTTCAGGTAGATCCATTTGGCTAACAAAACAAATCATGCATGGTCATTTACTGTCAATTTAAAATTTAATTTTCATATATCACAATGGAAATCAGACTGTACCAATCAGAAAAAATGTACAAATAAAAAAAATCACACGATATACAAAAAGAAAAAGTATAACTTCTATCTCTCAATCTGTATGCCTATTTATCCATCTAGCTGCCTCCCTATCTGTATATCTGAGTTCCCATTTCATAATGTCACAATCACCAAATACACACCAGGCAGTCTTACCCGAGTCAGTTCATTTGTAGACTTTTCTGCCAAAGAACTTTTCTTTCTCCTGATGATTTTCACTCTATTACTTTCAGAATCCCTCAATCTAAGATGATATACTTATGCCGATTTTCCTTTACTCTCCTTGAAGTTATTTGCTTGTAAAAACAAATGCCTATTCTCTTTACTAAATATTTGGAGGTAAGTTTCACATGTTTTGTTGCCCTGCCTGGCAACAAAAATTACATACTGGATTCTAAAGCATCTAAGTATAAAAATGATAAATCTGAAGAAACAAGTAACTTTAATGAGTGCTGTCTTATACTATAATATAGACTTACTCATGGGAATTAGTAAACTACAGTGATCCTTTAACTTAAAAAATAAAATAAGGAATTACTATCTACCAATAACATTTTCAACAAATTGATCATTTACATATTAATTAAAAGCTGAAAAAGGTAAATGTTATATTCATACTAATTCTTTGAAACCAACATATACATGTACAACATTAGAAATCAGTGATATGCTTTATTTACTGCAAGTCAGTTAAACCAAAACTGAATAAAATATAAATGTTATATATACAGTACTATTGGTAATACAGAAAGATAAAAATAACTTCACCATTTAAGTTTTAGTATACTTATTATACTATTGTATGTATTCATTCCAGGAAACCTGTCAGTATATCATCAGAAATTGGAACTCATTTTTTTCTAACTAATAACTGCTTCTGTTGTCCATTGGTCCCCAGTTAATAATATCAAAAGTAAAGTTCTGGAAATTCTTACTGGTGGTGATATGTTTACAATGCATTATTTTTAATTTCATATATGTGTTCTTATACTCTCGTTGTGAGATTCATTTACAAGTAAAATAGACCAGTGTCCTTATTGATAAACCGACATGACACATATATACATAGGGCTTTTTTTCATATACCTACACAAAAAACTGTCTGTACATGCATCTTTTTCAGCATATTAGCCACATGTCCTTTAGATACATGTATTTGGAACTGAAAAAGTCAGACATATACCTATCTCATTTATAAAAAAAATTGAGATACCAATTATTTTTCATAAATAAGGATCGATAATATGTTTTCAGTTGATCCTTAAAATACTTTGATCCCAGTAATGTCTCCAAATGACATCATAGGAAATGCATATTTAATCTTTTCAATACTCATCTCTTTATATTTTATAAAACATTTTACATTTAAAATGGGCATATAACTTGTTCATCTTTTAGATATCAATTTATCTGCTATTTCATTAAACATGTTTCTCTTATAGCATCTATCAATAAAAAGTAAAAATTATATCCACTTCTGTTACAAAAGACATCTAAATCAGATATTAATCTAAAGGATCTAATGGACTGGCTTTTTTTGTAAATTCTTTTCCATATGTATCAGGTTGCTGCTCATAGTATATACATAGTTGTTAAAATATGTACATTTTCTAAATATCTTAGATATAAAACAGTTGTCAATCTCATTCACATTTATTTCCACCTCTAGGTATTAAACTATACAAGATGTCAAAATGTGAAACATAAAAACTGTATTGTATTTATTCTATGTATTTAATAACAGTAAGTTTTTCATCAATACTTGTCTAAATCGTCAATGAATCATTACAAAAATGTTTATAACATTTTGCATATTTTTATAATTCTGTATGGTATAAAACTTCTTGTTCCTACCACACTATTGCCAGATTGTCAAATGTAGGGGACATAATGGAAGCCTCATGGCCACACCTCTCATTTGTTTTCAATAATTATCCTTAAAACAAAATATCTGCATATTTTTTTCTGAATGTTTCCACTATTCCCTTTCTAGGTGCATTCAAAAATACTAGCACCTCTTCCGCCTTTGATCATTGTATCTTCCCTTAAGGCACACTATGGATTCAAATGTTTCCCTTCAGGTGAGAGGCCTTCCATCTATTCATTCCTAACTGGGCAAAAGTTGATATCAAGAGTGGTGCAATCATATGAAGTAGATTTCTTTTAGCCCTCTCTTTACATGTCCAGCAAGCTTTCTTTTGAAGGGCATTCAATGGGGATATTGCATGATTGTTGCTTAGTTCTGCAAGCAGAATTCACCTATAGATGCTCAGACCTGTAACTTTCTCTCATCACCACTGGAAAATCAATGCATGTGTGCATACCATCAAACATATACTCAGACACTACCCACTAAAAAAGTAAAGGAAGCTTACTCCCTTTCTTCCTCTCTCCCTTCCCAGATCCAAGTGCCTGAACATCTAGTCAAACTTGGTTCATCTGTGTTAGTCAAGAGTTTATCCCACTATACCAACAGAGCTAATCTAGTGTATTTTTAGTTCCCTTACTACCTGAGTGTCACCAGTCTGTTACTAAATTACAGTACAGTTTATCAATGGATATATGTTCCTTTCATCTACCATCTTCTCAGACTTCTGCCTGTGCCTTCAGCTGTTATAGATCCTGCAAGACAGGCCTTTTTCATTGTAGAATCATAGCTCAAGTCACACTAATTCAAAGTAGTTACCACATCTTAGTAACTACTATTTTTCTTTTTTTAATGGTGATTATGTTTTGCAATTCAAAATGGACAACTCTGTGGGAATGATTTTCCCTCATGTATGGTAACTTTTATGGGTCTTTTTGAACATGAATAGTTGCACACAGATGAATAACTATAGGAATTATTTTGCTTGTACAAGCTTTGTATAGTCTTCTTCTTCTTATTATTATTATTATTATTATTAGAATTACAAGGCAAAAAGATTAGTTTCATAATTTTTTAATTAAAATTGCAACATGTCTGGGATCAATTTTACATTCAATTTACAATGAGCATTGTTGTGAAAGATGAAAAAAATATTAACTACATTATATAGAAAGCTGATTTTCTGCAAAGAATTTTTATATAGATTTGAGTTCATATCCATTTATCTGATCAATTCTAATGGGCCCAGAGAATATCCAGAGAGAAGATATAAATATAGGTTTGTAGGTGATTACTAGATGAATGAGCCCAGGGAGCCTTTTGTCAGGCATTCTTGCAATGTATTCATGTCATTAGGGGATTCTATGACTAGTAGCTAGTTTGTAATCATCTGCAAACATAGTCAGGTAGAGTCATTTGATGTTGGTCTGGACTTCAGTGAAGCAGATGATTAAAAGGTGCAGCCTCAGGGTATATGAGGGATTCCAATAGTGACTGACCTCTTTTTGAAGGTAGACTCCCCTATCCTAACATTTGGGATCTATCTGTTAGCCAATTGGTAATCCAGTTGGTAACATAGGGGTTTAGACCCTATTTAGTGAGTTTGTCTACAATGCTTGGGTGAGGTGTGAAGATATGTGAAGGCTGCCATCCTAGCTAATTATATGTCATTGTAAAGATGAATATAATCTACAGGCTTGTCCTCATAAATATATGAAAACTGTGTTAAATGTCGAACTTCAAAAATGTAACCACAGTGCACTGTGTTGGAAGAAAGCTGAGAAGTCAAGCACTGTATGGCTGATCTCAAAGCTTGGAGACATAATGACTGGACTGAGGAATTCCTTATATTGTTTTGAGACCAGAGTTAATTTCTAGATTTTACATATATAATGTATTTTATTGCTGTAGTTTCCTGGCCAGGTGCAAGATCAAAGAAATGTTAAAACTCTGAGTTTCTGTTAGCCTGGGAACCAGAGAAGAATGATGTAATCTAAAATGAGTCAGCGGTGATGTATTACAAATTTAAGAGATCTCAAATAGAAAGAGAGAGCATTTTTGGATTTTGTCTGAAGAACATCGCTCACCAGTACTCTGCCTTTGCTATATATGCAATTTTATTTAGAAATGTGATTGCTTTTGGAGTTAGATTGGAATTTAATCAGATTTAGTCTAGCTGTTTTCTATATTTATGTCAGACTTTTCTACAGTATTCGTTTAAGCATTTTCTTGTGATTTCTGAACTCTTGACTAGCACTGTGAGAATATCTGTCTTCCATTTTTATTATTTATTATTAAATATTTTTAAACCTTTCAACTATGGCTGTTTTGTATAGAGATTACACTTACTAATCGGATAATAATATCGCACAGTAATAATTGGACACCCTTTGGTAAGGGCCTTTTTTGTAGCTGATAAGAGTAGTTGGTGCAGTGATTACTATCTTATAGCCTGGGAGGAGGGGCATAGCTGGAGAACCTGTGCCAGCCTTCCCCAGGAGTATCTGTCTGTTTCAATATAAACCAAATCTCAAAGGGTGAGTGTGTCAGCTACTTGGGTAGGGACATGAAGCACTGGTTGGACAGAGAGGGCACTCGAGGTTTTGGCTTGACTACTCGGCTGAGATCTGTAGCCTATAGCTGTGCCAGTGTGGGGAGTCATATTGGGCATCTGGATAGAAAGGAAGAAACCATCCTCAGACTGACTGTGATCTCTGTGTGCTCTTAAGGGAAATTGTACTTTACTGTGTGTGTATTTGTTATCCTTCCCAATGTGGATGCCCATCACTGGTGTTAGTGGTGGGAATTCAGGCTCCTTGATTACTGGGCCAGTGCACAGATATAACATATTAATTGTTTGAAAGTGTTTGGATAGCCACACCCCATATTAATTGGTTGGCAATTGACTTATAGTGGTGTGGATAGTGAATTCCTGTAGCTTGTGTACAGTGATCACTGAGGGTGTTTTTGTACTCTAAATCAACCAAGCAGTGAATATTCAGTGTTCAGATCACAATTGTTTTATTTCTTTTCTTAGCTTAGTTAGTCAGGAAGAGCAGGTAAGCATGTCAGCAGAGGAGTATGGCAAGCTGATAAGGAGCCAGTTAGCTGAGTTGTGCCAGGCTAAGGAACTGGTGCATGGAAACCTGACTAAGACAGACATGATTGCAGCTTTGGTCACAGTTGCATCAGAAAACAGCAATCAAGAAGGCGATCAGACTGGCCGTGGAGATGCACAACACTCAGAGAATGGGCAGCTCACCCTTTCTGCAGAGTTATTAAAAATCCATCTGTAGCTAAACAGACTTAAGTTGGAGGCCAGGCATTTGGAAACAGAAGCAGCAGAGAGACTGAGACATCTACAGGCTGAAGAGAATGAGAAACTGCTATGCCTGGAAGCCGTGGAAAAGGAGACAGCGACAGCATGAAAAGGAGATGCTGACTCTTTGCCAGAATCATGGAGGTAATGGGGAAGGGAGAAACTGGACCCCAGAAGCACAAAAGGTCAGTAAATTTCTTCCGCAGTTTACAGAGGGGGATACCAAACTACCATCCTACAGATGTCCTGATAGGGAAGGATTTTGATGAGGCAGTAGTATGTGTTAATGCAATTACATGCAGTCAGGCTTTGAGACAAGCATGTGGGTCTGATAGCCTGGGGGAGACCCAGTCAGACCACATACTTGCAGCGAGGACAGGTGATGTGGTTATTTCAGGGAGAGAGCTACTCTGTAGCAGTGACACTGAAGGCGAGCCACAGCTGCTTGTGGGTTCTAATGTTCCCTTGGACAGAGTGACTGCAAGGGTAGAAGTGAGTAGTAGTACCCAGGCTGACAGTGAGGCACCATTGTCAGAGGATGCCAGACTTCCTGCGGAAGAGGAGCTGGGAAGGGTTACAAAGAGAGAGTTGAGACAGGCTCAGTACTCAGACCTTACATTACAAGGCCTGAGGCAGGTAGCTAGTGAGGCACCTGATTATCAAGGGAAGGGGGATCTATATACTGGGACAAAGGGTTACTGTATAGAGAGTGGATCCCTGTGGGAGGGCTAGAAGGTGAGAGAATACAGCAGTTGGTAGTGCCTAGAGCCTACCATCTGGCACTTCTAGCCATAGCCCATGATATTCCCTTTACAGGTCATATGGGCATAAAATGTACAAAGAGATGTACTATGGAGAACTTCTATTGGCCCGGGATTTCCAGAGATGTAACAGGGTAGTGCAGGACCTGTGAGCAGTGCCAAAAGGTGGGGAAGGCAGGAGACAAGGTGAGAGCTCCTTTGATGCCTTTTCCTGTGATTGAGGAGCCATTTAAGACAGTAGCTATGGATATTGTGGGGCCTCTAAGTACACCAAGTTTCACAGGGGAAAAAGTACATCCTAGTGATAGTAGACTATGCTACAAGATACCCTGAGGCAGTGGCTTTGTCCTACATTGAGGTGGAAAAGGTGGCAAATGCTCTGTTAGAAGTTTTCAGCATGGTAGGTTTCCCAAAAGAAATACTGACTGACAGAGGTGCCAATTTCATGTCAAACCTGCTGGCTTGTCTATGGAAGTACTGTGGGGTGAAGCACCTGAAGACCACCCCTTACCATCCCCAGACTAATGGTCTTGTAGAGAGGTTAAACTCTAGAATCAAGGCAGTACTACAGACATTTGCAGACCATTTTAAGTGGGAGTGGGACAAATATTTGCCCCATCTGTTCTTTTCTTACAGAGAAGTTCCCCAGGAATCCACAGGTTTTTCACCCTTTGAGTTGCTGTATGGCATAGAGTGAGGGGACCTCTAGATTTAATTCAAGATTAGTGGGAAGGTGAGTGTAAATCTCACAATGAGTCTGTTGTGGCATATGTCCTAAACCTCAGGGCAAGGCTCAGGGAACTCATGGGCTTGGCCCAGGAGAAGCTGGCAGAAGCCCAACAGCAGAAAAATGTCTGGTATGATAGGAATGCTCGAGCTAGAGAGTATGCTGCATGGCAGTAGGTAATGGTTCTCATTCCTGTCAGGCATAACAAGCTGCAAGCAGCCTGGGATGGACCCTATAAGGTGTTAAGCAAGGTAAGTTATGTTAACTACCTGGTAGAACTGCTAAGCAGGAGGCAGGAGCACAAACTGTACTATGTTAACATGATAAAACCTTACCATGATTGAGAGACCCTTGTGCTGAGTATTTGCAGTGGATTGCAGGGGGAGTCGGTGGGAGATCTGGTGACTGATCTCCTCAGTGAGGCTTGGACTGACGCCCCAGTGGAAGGGGTAACAATGTCCCAGCAGCTATCTCCTACACAGAGTCAAGAAATCCGAGCAGTGTTACAGGAGTTTGGAGACATGTTCCCTGGGAAACCAGGGTGCACCCATCTGGTACAGCACCAGGTGAATACAGGACCCCAAAGGCCTATTAGGCAGACCCCTTATAAGGTGCCTGAGACAGTCAAACAGACCCTGAGGGAGGAGCTGCAGGAGATGTTGGAACTAAGAGTAATTCAAGAGTCCAACAGTCCCTGGGCCTCCCCAGTGGTGCTGGTGCCAAAGAAGGATGGCAGCAGCAGGTTCTGTGTAGACTACAGGGAATTAAATAGTCACACAGATTCAGATGCTGACTCCAGGCCTAGGACATAGGAGGCTCTAGAGCAGATGGATGGGGTTAAGTATCTTACAACCATTGATCTTACCAAGGGTTACTGGCAGGTGCCCCTGACTCCCAGTGCTAGAGAGAGGTCAGCCTTTGTGACTCCTTTTGGCTGGTATGAGTTTACAAAGATGCCTTTTGGGATGTAAAATTTCCTAGCAACTTTCCAGAGGCTGGCAGATCACATCCTAGCAGGAGGATTTGCCCTTGCTTACCTAGATGATATAACCATCTACAGCCATTCCTGGCAACAGCACCTTCAACATGTCAGGGAGTGCTGGGCAGACAACAGAGGGTAGTGTTGGCCATTAAGCTGAGCCAAATGTCTTTCTTACATTTAAGAGGACAAGCCTGTTGATTATACTGATATTTGCAATGACATAGAATTATCTACAAACTTCTATCTAGCTAGGCTGGCAGCCTTCACATATCTTCACATGAGGTATTGTGTCAAATGCTTTGGCCAGGTCAAGGAAGGTAGTATGTACCATTTTACCCTCATCTATTATTTTGATGACCTTCTCACAGAGGCCCACCAGGTTGAATAGGTATGACCTGCCTTTGACAAGAATAAATTGGGTTGGATTCATTGTCTAAAGGTTTCCTGTGGTATTGTTTTTCATTTCCATGATAATTCTTTCTGTGGATTTGCATATGAGATTAGTCAGACTTATGGGACTGTAGTTAAACTGGGACCATAGATGTACCGCCCTTGTGTAGAGGAATGACAGTTGGAGTCCTCCATTCACTTGGTATGAAGCTTCTCTGAAAGCTGGGTTTAGTTTGTAATTCTAATAGGCCTGACAGGTCATTTTTAATACTGTTAAAGATGCATCCTGGGATATTATCAGGCTCCATCAATGCAGTGTTCCTGGGTGTGGAAAGTGCATTGAGTATCTTTTCCATAATGGTAGTTGGGGGCATTATGACTGAGAGTATTCCCTGAGGGTTGTTCGGGATGGGGGGGCATATGTGGATTTTGAGCTCTCACTCACAAAATCTAACACACTACAGCTCTGTAGCTTAACCTGTTGAGCTGCCTTGGTTTAGTGCCTATGGATTACACAGTAGAAGATCTTAAATATTATTTAGGTAAAATCACTAACACTAGGTAGCAGAAGGAGAGATAGATTCCATTGTATTCCAGGGGCAGTAATAATTATTAAAATATGTATTGTGTTTCTGGATTTGCTACATTTATTGTAGTATTTTCTAGAATTATAAGAAAAATGGGGTATTGTACTAAGTAACCATACTTTCCCCAGGATTCATGAAGCTCGGTGCAAGGACGGCATTTGGCTTGCACTGACCATGCGGTGTAGAGATGGCGCAGTAATGCCATATGCATATTAATGAAGACACACTGCTGCCACATCCACGTACATAGGAAACGTGCGCGAGTGCATGGGGCATGTCAAAGCGCCGCACGGAGGCATGGACATGTCAGCTGTTTACATGCAATCTAAAATGCTGAATATTACAGCCTGCCTCCAATAGTAATCACACCTGTCAGTGTCAGTGGATACTGAAATATATGCAAAGCATGCAAGACAGTTTTGTGAACACAGAAATAAGAAGCAAACACAAATGCACGTAGTTGAATATTGAGTCCCCATCCCTCGAACAAATGACATTTAAAAGCCTGTGCCCGTATTCTATTGTAGTGTCGATAGTTATAACAAGTGGAAGTGAAACGCATCATGTTAGCGTGCTGCCAATAGCTAAGTCTAGCCCAATGGTCAGGGTTACCACCTGTCCCACATTGTGAGGGACAGCCCCCCTCTGGGCAGTTGTGTCCATACCAAAATCATTATAAATGTAAAATATCCTGCGACCGTAGGACATAATTATGTCCCACATCTTATGTAATAGTCACATACAATAGTTATTTCCGTATGTAACAAACCTACATGTTACAAGAAATAGAATAAGCAAATAAACGAAACAGAAGAAGCAGCTAAACTGCTACAACAATAAGCTGACATTTAGGCATAAAACAAAAGAACTATCCATTGTACTGACCGTGGGTATGTGTTGGCCTGTAAAATCTGATGTGTGTCCCAAATATATCCCATCCTGGCCATATGAAAAGGTGGCAACCCTACCAATGGTCAGAGCATTCACCCAAAATCTGCCCATTTGCGGTCCAAGGCGTCCTTGTCAGGATGGGCCAAAGATGAACGGGTATTACCCGGGTCTACCTTCCATGTCATGAAAGATAAGTATTTGCATATACCTATGTGCGTGATGTACAGCATGTGGAAGGTGAAAAATGCTAGGGTAATCCTCACAACCATACAGGTACCAGAGATATGTAGTGTATGTAATGTGTTCCCTTGACCGTGCCATGGGCCATCAACCAGAGAAGGGATGGATGGAATGTGTGGAAGATGGGTGTGGGGGGGATGGGTAATGTAATAATTCGCAAAGAGGGGACTGTGTTGGATGCACAATAGGTGAACTGGAGGTGTATGAGGGAGCAGTGGGTGAATTAGAAAGAAACACAAAGAACAAACATACACATCCGCAATGCAACCTGACACGCCATACTGTAGAACACAATCTCACAAACATATGAATATTAAAATGTGCGATACACATGTACAGAAACGTCACCGGCACATACCCACATAATGGTCTTGACTGAACTGAGTCATCCAACTACAACACACCTGGATGCATAATTGAATGCTCATCATCCTCTCTACAGTACACAACCCCCCCCCCCCCATTCCTGAACGTCCACCAAATCCAGCCATACTCGGGCTGCTAGCTTGGTACAGCCATATCTGCACATAGTAACCACTACACATATCTAGTAGGCAGTCTCACCCTAGGCAATGTCAGGATTGCAAACTATGTATCCCTTGCATGTAAAACCCTATCATGTTTTCATAAATCCAAAAAGATTGAAGGTTATTGCCTTCTTCAATTTTTGGACATCCCTCATGGGATAAGTATCATGTGTAAACATCAGACTTGGTATCAAGACACGATGTCCAGTCCTGTAGACATCTAGACACAAGTTGTATGTGCAGTACTGGTTCACGAGACTGCTCAGCCTCCAGCTGGTCATGCAGAACCTACTACCCAGGATTAAAAACCTGACCATGATGCATGGCTCCCCACATGAATTATTGAGAATATATACTTTACACATTCGTATAGTGGCAGTTGGATATAGGGTGATTAAGGTGCTGACGTAAGCAGGGTACCTCCTGTCCCACTTTGTCAGGGACAGTCTCTGTTTGGGTAGGTGTGTCCTGACCAAAAATAATACAATGACAAATGTCCTATGATTGTAGGAAATAATTATGTACTATATTTCATGTAACAGTTGCCTAAAACATTTATTTCTGTATGTAAAATACATAAATCTTACAAGAAACAGAATAAGCAACTAAACTGCTACAAGAATAAGCTCTCATCTAGGAAAATAAGTAAAGTTCTAAACCCTGTACTGACCGTGGGTATGTGTTGTCCTGAAAAATCTGGTGTGTCCCAAATATATCCCATCCTGGCCATATGAAAATGTGGCAACCCTGCCAATGGTCAGAGCATTCGCACAATAATTGGCCTGCCTCTAAATCCCCCCTAAAACCAGTGACCTTTGAAGGAAAGGTGTTGTCTCATAAGGTACATCCCAAATGGGGTTTTGCACCCTTTAATGTGTTTCAAAAGTCATGAGTAGAGAGGCACAGTGGCTGCCTTTGTTCTGGCTATAAACCCATTAGAGATTAGGGTGGCCACGTAGAAGGATATCCACACCACCTAGGCAATATGGTTATCAAAGGAGTGAATGCTATCTTCTTGGGTTCTAAGATCCCTTATTATGTCTTATGCATGTAAGGGACTACCACCTATGTGATAGTCCATGGGTGATTGGTGTAATCCAAAGGGGATGTCGTGCACCTTGTGGCATGCAGTTTGAGGCCATGTTATTGACACCAGGTATCCATTCCAGTGACACCCTTATGGAGAGTGTATCAGCTGGGGAATCAATCATGGCCCCTAGTTTGCAGTCGTCTGCAAACCTATTCAGGGTAAGTCCTCCTGTGCTAGCATATACCTCAGAGAAGCATATACAGAACATGAGGGGCCCTATGATCGAGGACTGGGGGATGCCAATTGTAACTGATTTACAGTAGGAACTAGGGTATGCTACCCTCACTGTGTGAGGATGTGATAAGGGATCCCAGATTCTTACTGAGGCTGACCAGGGAGCTCCTCCACTCATGGGATTGTACTCTACTTTGCAACAGTCTCCTCCGTGAGCCACTTTGCATAACATCTCATGACGTAGGGTTAATGTGCAGGTGGATGTGTATGTTGACAATACCAGAATGTGGAACGGTCTTGAAAGCCTTTGAGAGGTCAAGGTGGGCTGTGTGGACCTCCTTACCCTCATCTACTGCCTTGGTAACTGTCTCAAAGAAATCCACCAGGTTTAGGAGGCATGGTCTGGCCCTAGCAAATCCAAACTGGGTGGGATCAAAGGTTTGGAGGCCACTAATGTCTCTGTGAATGAGATCCATGATGATGTGCTCCATAGCCTTGCAGAACAGTCTAGTCAGGCATATAGGGCAATAGCTCTCCTGGTCCATTGTGGCTCCACCTTTGTGAAGTGTGATAACTGTTGCTGTGTGCCATTCAGAGGCCACAATGCCTGATGCAAGGCTATTAGTGAATATGGTGCCCAAGTAGAGAGCCATTTCATTCTGAAGTTCATGGAAATAACAGCCTGGGATGTTGTACGGTCACATGGATGCTGTGTTCCTGGCTTTAGAGAGTGCAGCTTTGAACTGTGTAGTTGTGATCACAGGGACTCTGCATCGTTCCTGTATAGATATGGGCCCTTTAAGGTGTGAGAGGGGTGTAAAGTTAGCACTGAACCTATCTGCCAGGATGTTGCCAATATCAGTTGGTTCTGTAATATGTGTGCCTTACTGCTGTATGTCAGAGCAGATGTGGGTATCACCATCGAGAGTAGTGACATACCTCTAGAACAGTTTGTGGTAGTCCTTGGAATTAGTCGTGGTTATGTTTACATAGCTAGCTTTGGAGGATGTGATAAGGGATCTCAGATTCTTACTGAGGCTGACCACGGAGCTCCTCCACTCATGGGATTGTACTCTATTTTGCAACAGTCTGCTTCTTCTGTTGTACATTATGTCCATGGCAGTGGACCACCAGAGTGACATCCGTTTTCTGGTGAGTACCGTCATGGCTCTGTTTGGGATAGCATGATCCATGCAATCATGTAAGTGCTAATTAAATGCAGTTGTGTATGATTCAGCAGTTGTAACTGTATTGTCCATCTGCACGGGTGTCATGACATTTACTACTGCTGTCATAAGAAGTCTGAAGTTGGCTTTGTAGAAATATTGTACTGTGTTTTCCATAAAGGGTGTGGTGACGGAATGTGGATAACAAGGGTGATTAGTGTACATTCGGATCTGACCAATGAGGAGATAACCCCAGGTGTGGAACACCAGTCACACATGTTGGTAATGACCAGGTCTAGGATATTGTTGGCCCTGGTGGTGGTGAGGATAGGTTGATCCAGGTGATTGGAGGTTATGAATCCCAAAAAGCGTTGGACTAATGTGTAGATACATGAGTAGGTATCCCAGTTAATGGTGGGGTAGTGCCAGTCGCACATCAGTAGTGTCAGTTTGAATCCTACTTTTCAGTACACCAAGAAATGAGGACCGTTAACCGTGGGGTATGGTGTGGGATCTGTAGCTAGCTACAATTTGTATAGCAGTTATGGCCAGAGTTAGTTGCACATGGATTACCTCTGATGTATTGCGCTAAGCAACCAGCCTGGAGGTGTGGATATTTTTGGGAAATATGGACACACCTCCACCGTGGGTGTTCCAGTCCTGATTACATGACTGAAAGGTGTGGTATGAGTAATAGCCTGGTAGTGCAGGGGTGCTCTCAGGAGCCTAGAAGCAGGTCCCAGTCACTGCACAGATATCGAAGTGGTCCATTACAAGGAGTGCCTTGGGTGAGTGCATTTGAGATGAAGACGTCAAGCATTGAGTAGCATTACCTTCAGGTTTTGCTTGCCTGTTCCTGTTATGGTGGTGAATATGTTATTTGAACCGTGCCTAAAACAGGCACTATAGGAGCGGCAAGAGCCTTAGCCATTATCCGTAATCCCAGGGTCGACAGGTGCAGGCCATCTGTGCCAAAGCATCATGTTCTGTCGACCGTGTCATTCAAAGCAGACAGATACTGGATACCTTTGGAATGACACCAGAAGCATAGCCAATTGTTGAAGTAAATCATTTTGTCCTTGTACTGCATTATCAGTCTGGACGATGGCTGAATGCTACTCAGGGCTAGGGCGATACCTGCCTGGGCTACAAGATCAGAGAGCTATTCCATGTCTCTTTACATGTAGTCCAGGAAGGTACATCTCAGGGCATTCACACTAACATGAAGAATGATGCAGTCATATTGTACCTGTTGAGGAGTGACCTGAGTGCATAGGTTATGTTGCACATCCTGTTACCTGACAGGCAGCTGACAGTAACTATCACCTTGTGTAACCTGCTGAGTGGGACATCAGTGTGACCGCCTATAGAGTCACCTATGACTAGTGTGTTGGGTACCCTATTGGCTGTGGTTGATGGGCACACTGAGTCTGTAGGCTATAAGTAATTGGTGTTGTGTTAGAGGATGGGGGCTGCCTGTGTTTCTCCTTTGGAGTTCTCTGTTGCCTAGACAGAGTAGTATTGAGAGGATCTGCAAATGTTGTAGTCTTACTATGTGTGGCCTGTGGTGGTGGAGATCTAGTGAGACTATGTGATGAGTGCGGTGTGGTGCAAACGTTTAACATCCCCACATGATTGTCAGGTTCAGTCTGGGTTGGAGAGAGCTTTACCTCCAGCATGGCTAGATATGTGCATCTCCCACAGGTTGTAGTGTTGTATGTTAGGAGGAGAGTATTGACTGTGTACACGAGACAATTTCTATATTGCCTCATGATGCCCATATTCATCATATAGACAGGCGATAACACTGAGAATTGACACTTGGACATGCCTGAATATTTAACTATTTCCCACTAGACATGTGCGGAAAGTGTGTACAAGAGTTATTTTACTCTAAGCAAACGGGAAATGTAAATACAAACAGTGTTTACCTGTAGGTAATGAGAAGGATTGAGTGCTATAGTAATTAGTAGCTCATGAAGTGTTTTCATGTTCTGAGCAAGTGATGAGCATGAATAAGCAACACAGATAGGGCGTTGGATAACATAAACACACTGCCCCCCCAACAGATACACAATCACATATCCATGAACACTACAGAGCCCCTGTAACCATAACTATGATGGTAAAAAGTGCACTCAGGCTGCATGGGACCTGTCCACATCCCTGATTGTATCATACACATATGGCAAAACAGTTTGCTCTACACATACACATCATGTAAAACATAGCTTCATGTCAGTCTGTGAAAACACTGAATGATGCACACCAACAGTTATCACAACCCACAAAGTGGAGACACCACTCATAATGGGAGGCACTGCACTACTACCCTGCTGAATCTGGTCTGAAAGTCCATGAACCTTAATCAATGTATATGTTGTTAGCAGTACAGATGTAGATGACAGTACGGATGATTTCACACTGCATATCATACCTGTGACAGGTCATAGGACATAATCACCCATACTATGTTCCACCTACACTCAGTATACTAGATGTACCTTTGTATGTCACAGGAGTGTTCTGCCAGTGGACTGTTGTCAGAACCAACACTACAAAAGGTGTCTGAGTAATATGTGCATATCACACCAGTGGCAGCTACAGTAAAACAGGGTTAATTCATTGTACTCCCCCTCATTGTAGCCCATACCACACAGACAAATGGGAGGCATATGCCTATGTAAGTATGTGAATGGCTATGACCTAGGAGCAATAGCTGACTCAGTGTTGTGGACAACATACAGAAGGGGCTTTGTGGGTGAGGTGTGCAACATATGTGCACAATCTGACAGCTGCATATTGCAATGTCACCGCTAGGTTAATAACCCTGTACCCATGAAGTACCACCTAGGCAGCGGTCAACATAATGGACACTGTGTGTAAGGGATGCTGCTATGCAGTGTACCTCCCTGAGATAGTGACATCACCAAGCCTATTAGGTAGTCATAAGAGGCAACCCTAGTCATGACAGGGTGCCATCCATGAACATGGAGATCAATGTACAGCCATACTCATCACTCAAGTGACCAATATCGGATCACATATCACCTTTAAGGGGTAGTGGCCATGTTTGGATGGCCGACACCAGCCTTCACTATCCTCATCTCTACTATGTAGCATGATGCCTACTCTGCATAAAGACATGTCCAACATTGTGATGTTGGACATGCTACACGTACATATCCTGATCTGAAATACATACGTCATGGACATCCACCTTCCTAGTACAAGGATCGCCACATGCCGGACAAATCCTTATGCCATACACATTACATACTCCTGCCATACTATGCAACCCTGTCCAGCAAAGCTGCACATTTCACCTCTGTCAGACAGGGTGTGATGACTGCATGGTAGATGTATCATTAACTGTGTGGATCAGTTATGTGGCACTGCTTCACCTGGTGCCAGAAACATGGCTGTTGGCTACAGCTAGGTAACCTTACATCCTAGGCTCATACATGGCCCAGGGCATACAGACTACTAGATGACCTTGGACGTACATGCTATAGTTGATAACCATGCCTGCAAATACCATCAGGCTAGCCAGTGTCCCATGTGTATCACATGTGCAACACAGGTGATACGTGGCAGGATGTTGAACTGCTGTACAGTGCCATGTAGATATATATGGCAAAACACATGCATGTAAAGGCTTCCATGTGCATGTCTGCATTGTTACAGGTCATGTCCATTAAGGCAGTGTATGTGTTTATATGTGACATATACTAACATCAAGGTTGACAGCATTAATGTGGACACATCCAGGCATGTGCTGATAAGTAAGAACACCAGTACAGGCAAACAGATATGCCCACATCAAGACAGCATCCACATGGAGTATGAGCAATATACTCAGGTGACACACATATATGGTGATAATATCCAATCCCCATTGGGTGTCACATGTGTGTGACACAAACATGTCAGTGGTGTCAGTGTCATGAAGATTTCCAAAGACAACTGTTTATATGTAATAAATGTGATACACATGTATGTGCAGCTATATCTCTGTGCATCTCTGAGATACTGTGACCTGTCTCCATCATTATGTCTTCCAGATATGCCACGAGCAAGGCTCCCAGCCTATTCCCACTTGGAGGATGAGGCCCTTATACCTTACCTCCAAGACAACTATGTTGTCCTGTTTAGCCATGTGCCACAGGATGCACAGCAGCGGGATGACCTGTGGCAGGAACTTTGCAGGAGGGTTAATGATGTGAGTAGCCATAACCGCATATACCAGCAGATGCGCAGACACTGCACGGACCTGATCAGACGTGCGAAACAGCGTTTGAATGCAATCACCAGGGAACAAGGTGCAACAGGTGGTGGGCCACCAACCCAGCCCCCACTCACATGTACCAAGGAGCTACTGGCCAAACTGGGGACACCATAAGAACAGCATCCACAAGCCTTAGCTGACATTGTGGAGGTGGGTGTCTCTCAACCACCGAGCCTGGAGTTTCCTAGTAAGTCACTACTGCACATATAACTATTATATCCCATATAGGTGCATGTGTCACTGTACAATATGTAATGTAACATCATATGCAAGGCATGTATGCACACATGCCGCATACTATAGTATGCTACTCTGTGTATGCACACATTTGCATACTCCATAGTATATCTTATTGTACTGGTGAATGTGTTAACATGCACATTGCACCCTGTAGCTGTCATACAGGCGTGGATAATGATCATACTGCTGTATCACCCCTATATAGGTACCTCTGGCATTCCGCTAAGACAGCAGGCTATTGCAGGTGAGACAGTTATAAGTATCAGGCATGTTAATGCACAGATCTATTCACCATGAGGCCAGTTAACACATGTACACATAATGTATGGTCCAGTCACAATATTCAAGTTGCATCTGCAATCCATCACACTGGCTACCCATGTGCAATACTTACAAACTAATTGAAACACCGACATGAAATCTCAGTAACTGTCATTGCTAGATGTGTGGATAGCTGTGCATACAATGGTGGAGGTGTTGTTCAATGTAGGAACATGTACTACAATCAGAACTACACATGTGGGGTACACAAACAGTACTACACAGTGAACTGGAGTATGGGCAGCCCACAGGATTCAGCATTGTGGATTATGCCCCTGCTATGAGTGCACACATTGTGATGTGCCATCTGACATGTCCATGACATGTAGTGGGCCGGCTGCAACATTGTCTCACTATCCCATAAAACATACCCCACATACCAAACATACAACCCTTTGTCTGCATTACCCTGTAGACAGTGGAGTATATGACATCTATGGGTGTATGTCATATGAGACAACACAGACATGTGAAATAGACAGCCATCACAACCATTTGGCCAACACATTTTCACACATGGCCATGGAGGATGGCCAGTGACATGTAGCAACACACAGTAGATGTGATGAGTTTGTGTGTACACCCTGTTGTACATTAGCTACACATGGTCCAACTATAGCCTTTGTTGAATGGTTATATTGCAGATGTGGAACACTGGACATCCTACAGGCCTGTGCACAGTTTGTGGAGGTGCAACTTCATTCGACCACATAAGATGTGTTGAACATCATGACTGTGTCACAGCATGACAGTAGTCACCTGAACAGCATCCACATACATACACAGACAACACCATCTGGCCACAGATACAGTAAATCTCACTTGCTGCTGCTGGACATCACTGTCAGCCGTGCACCTCATGTGTGTGGTACACAAATGTCATGTGGGACATGGTGTATTGACAAGTCTGCCATGTGTGGACATGGTTGCCAGGCAGCTAAAATATGTTTGCAGATGTGCAGGGATGTCATCCGTATGTCCTTTAGTGACCTGTGTCACACATTCCACATCATGGTTTAGTGTGTATACACCTCAGCGATGTGGGTTACAATCCACAGTATAAATGTATTGTGTATGCACACAGTCATGGCTATACAATGTGTCTGTAATTCACACTGTATAGCAATAGAGATGCCTCATGATTCCATGCAATGGCACTGTGTCTGTACTTCACACTGTATAGCAATATAGATGCCTCATAATGCCCTTCGATGGTCATGCACATCTGCTAAATGTGCATTTTATCTGTCGGGTGGATGGACAACACTGCAATGTGACACCATTACCCCACTGTATATGTGACAGGACACCATTGTGTTAAACATGTATGCATGTCAATACACACGTCAGCAGAATACATGTCATACTACATGTTAATGTCAAGGGCATATGCCACACATCAGCCATGTGTACTGTTAACCTGTGCTGGTCCACATGGTGTAAATCAGGGATGCATGCTTACTACCATGATTGTGTGAAATGCATGGCTTCTGCTATGACACATTTTTGCTGTTGTGTGCTACCCAGGGATGTATGATAACTACCACTATTATTGTCTGAGCTGCATGCCGTCTACTGTATCACATGCTTGTTGCATGCCTTCTGTCAAATTACATGCATGGTGTGTGTGTGTATGTGTGTGTGTGTGTGTGTGTGTGTGTGTGTGTTTGTGTGTCTGTGTTGTAATGTAGAGTCTCCGTTTGCCTTCACAGGTGATGTAGGTGTGTTACCCTCCTGCGGCCCATCTGATGTTAGTGTCCCCACAGACTCTAGCAGTGATGATGAACATATGCTTGAGGCACAGGCAGGGTTTTCAGGGGCTGAATCTGTGCCATTGGTTGCCATTCAACCTATATCCCCCTCATCCCCGCACAGAGATCTCGTGCCAACACATACTCCATCACCAGTGGCCATAGAGGAAGGATGGTTAGCATGTGGTAGCTTGGAACAGGAAAGTGTGGTGGCTGCGGAAGGTGTGTATTCACACCATGGTGTCAGGCAAATGACTGGAGATGGGCCACACAGGCATGTGGCCAGTGCTAATCATAGGAGGACCTCTGGCTGATATGCCCCTGCAGGACAGACCGCAGCAGCTGGTGTCACCAGACGCATGTTTCAGGCTGTAATGGCGGCACAGGCATGTGCTGAATGGCAGAACAGAGAAGTGCAGAGGCATCAGAGGGCTGCTATCTGTTCTTTAAATGACAGCATCCAGGAATTGGCAAATTCTCAACAGCAGATTGCTGAGGTTTTGGACAGATGATTGGGTGACATGGTTGGCCATGGTATGACAATCCGCGAGTGTGAGCTGTCTGTGCTGGAACATCTGGTAGGAGTGAGGCATAGGACATATGGATGTAGGCCAGCTACGTCACCTGGTGCAGGTCTACGTGAACGAGCTACCTCACATGCCCACTCCCATAGTGGCGGTAGCAGCAGCAGCAGTGCAGCTGGTGCTGCGCTGTCCACACATGCATGTGGCCCTGGACGATCCCAATGGGGACATGGTTCCAGTGGACATGTGTCATCGGACAGTACCCAATCTGCACCTCTGCCTAGTAGTGCCCATGCAACCCCTGGCAGGCACAGGTCACGTGGCCATGGCCAGACACTGTGAGCTGTAAAACCTGGTCTGTACAGTCTGGAGCTGTCAATAATACCCCTGTGTAGGCCAGACACATGGCAGAACTGTGTGCACACATACACGCACACACCAGAAACATATGTAGGGCACCACAACACTCACATGCATAACAACCACACATGACCAATTAGATCAGAGGCACTAACCCACACACATGATGTCATCCACTGGTGCAGCCTAGGCCCCTGGCAAACGTTATCACCCTGTGCATATGATGATGACTGTGCCGCATCCCTGTCATCCACACCATCGGTGCAGGGACATGCTCATATGGTCTGATGCACAGGGTGAACAGAATAGGGAGAAAAGTGTAGATTACAATTGTTGTGTACTGTTGACATGTAGCAGACATACCATGTAGTACAGGTTTCGAATGCATTGTTTTCTGTTCACAGTATGTGACTTGGTAACAACAGTAACAGCATGTTGTTAATGATGTCCTGCTTCCGTCCTTCAGGTCTAATTGCATGTGCCATTGAGTGCCAGTGTTTGCAGTTTCCCATGTGTAAATATGGACTACTCACAGGTATGTATGGCAATACTAGCATGCTATTCGTAGCTTCAACCTCACTGTTAGAAAGGCTAACATTCCAAAGATGTCTACACATCTACTGATCCAGGAGCATGGGAGCTGTGTACTAAGCTACAGTGGCTAGAGATGTGACATCCATACTGGGTGACATCACAGGTACAGTTACATGGGGCGGGGAGCTTACATAGCGGTCTAGCTGATGACAAGGGTAGAGGCCAGTTGATAGCTCGAGGCTTCACTGTGTAGCAGTAATACACATTCACATTATGGGATGAGAACACACAACTACACACACACACACACACACACACACACACACACACACACACACACACACACACACACACAGGTATTCACACACACATGTATTCAGACACACAGTAACACGCCCACACTCACAGGGTCAATGACACTGTAACACACACACACACACACACACACACACACACACACACACACACACACACACACACACACACTTGATAGTGTTGAGGTGAGGACCCCTGCTTATGTGGTAATCACCATTACAGTACTGTGCACCCACATGACGCGACACAGAGAATGCACATGTACAGGTAGTCAGTAATGCCTAAGATCGACAGCATCAACAGAGTAGTAGATTGCATCACCTGGAGGGGTTAGGGGTCCTATCTGTTCACTATGGTAACATACATCCTCACTCCATGGACCAGACAGCTATACATACATATACACACACACACTGTGGAGTCCACAGTTTAATGTACCTATGTCATGCATATACAGATAGCTCACACGTGTGTGATATACACCCCACCCCTGCCTATGTCTTGCTTTCTACACTGCAGTATGTACAGATCTCTACAACAGTGTGCAGGAGTGTGAGTAAAAATTGGGATGTATTCCCCACCATACGTGGCATATATGGACACACAAGCAAACACACATGGCAGTACCGTGAATCAAACACCTGCTATGTTATGATACGTATGACAGACATGCAGCAGTATTGCCAGCATTACAATGTGTACTGATGCTACCTTTGGCAATTGTGCTGATATATGCACATGGGAGGTCTTAAGTGTTACAGGTGTCAAGTGATTTACAGTCAGTGACACCCTGACCACTGTGTAGGTTGTATGTCTTCCCCATCAGCTAACAGAAACATAGCTTAGTGTTTACACATGTTATGGTAGGATGGCTTGCGACACACCTGTGAGCTGTTTTCAGCAAACATCCATCTGCAAAGATGGCCCACCACTTAGTTATGCCCACTCATCCGTCCATACCTGATGTACATCTTACTGTACTGCCAGTATATCACCGTATACAGTTGGCAATGATGGGGCTGCATTGCAACTGCATGTTGTAGTAAGACACACGTCACCTGCAAACATCAGCTACTGCACACGCATGGTAGCTGAACGCACACCACTACATGTACATGTGTGTAGGTCCTACATTCTTGTCATTTAGCCATGTTTGTAGGCATTGCAATTGGTGGACATGTGCGATTACATATATGACACATAGACTGTTGTATGATATGATAGTTGTCATGGGCAACCAGTACAGAGGGAATTTTAATTCAGTCAACATTGATATCACACCTTATGTACTGTTAGCATTCAACAGCCATGGACCTACCTTTCATGTGCATGTGTGTAATTGCTGTAGCCACCTGTCTGCACGAAGGACAGCAACAGCTATGCTATGTACATATGTGTTGTGTGTGTGTGTGTGGTATGTACATATCCAAGCCAGGTACATGTATATCATATCCAAACATGACGGTATTTACTGGTGTACAGCAACAGTCATCTCTTACTGCTGTATATGACCCAGGGCCCCAGTTATGTGTACAGCTGACCTGGTTATGAACTGTGGCATCATTGCATTGCATAACACATGATGCAACTGTGTCAGTACATGGGTAGTCTGCACAGTTGATGTAGAGCTAGGTACAGTCCACTGGTCATGGGTCACATGGTGTTGTACTAATATATGTTCTACCACATGTATGGATGTGTGTTGCTGGTCCAAGGACATGGTGATGTCTGAGGGCTACCTCCTAGAATGTGGCTTTTGACACTGTGATCTGCACTTGACACATCTGTGATGCCTTTTGAGGGTGTACTGGTCAGTATATGTGAGTGGCCTTCATGTACGTGGGGACACCACCACCTGGAGTGGTCCATAATGGTGTTATGGCCCACATGTCTGTATCTGAGGTATACGGTGGTAGTGCTATTGTGCACAACTGAGCCTTCAGCCAGGTGTTACTCACTGCACAGATGTCAGTATTCCCCATTGCTGGATCTACATTGGGCAGCTGTGATTACGAATGCTACACATCTAGCACTGTTTAGCATACACATACAATGCAGCTGTCCTCTAGGTGTCAGGGTGTTAACCTGGTCTCAGGACATTCGTCTATGAATAGCACTATATGGGCAAAGTAGCCACTCCTGGTAGGACATCACCATGGTTAGTATTAGTGTGCCAGGTTTAGATTGATACATCTAAGGTGTCGGACAGCAGCAGATGTTGTGTAGAAGACCAGTGTCATACATATGTAGTGCAGCATTCCAGATAACAATGACAACTATCGACACCGGAGTCCATTACAATGTGTTGTTCATGTCATTTCTAACTGTAATAGCATGGCCACTGTGCCCTTCCGCGTTTAGAATCAGAGTGCATACAAAACAGCCCTGTGCTACTAAATGTGTGAGCATGCCTAGTATAACGTTGTGTAGATGGACACATAGTGCATTCCAAATGGCCATGTGCTACTAAGTGTGTGAGCATGCCCAGTGACACCTTGTGTTGGTTATGTGCCTCTATGTGTATGGGCATGGCCATTGTAACCCTGTATAGCGATAGTAGTCGTCCAGTCAACAGATGGACATACCCCACTTCAGAATGGATACCTACATTGAACACACTGGTTCACAGGTATGTACATCATAACTGCCAGCATCCATGTCTATGTCCACATTCCTAGAAGGTCATATTGACAGTCTTGAAAGGTGTACTGTCTGTGGCGCGGCTCGTATCTATGTAGTATTGTAATAGTGGTCCATAGATAGGCAGTTGTCCTGATCACACCACTGGCATGTGTTTGTCTCCATCTGCCTGGGGACAGAAATATGCTTTTAGACTGCTCACACTCCATACAATCCCTATCGCCATCTTTTCCATTGCTGATGATGTCACCCACCTAGAAGTACACCTCTAGGAGTGCTGTGTCCCATTAATCTCGGTAGTGTGTTCTGTAACCACGTAATGCGGTAGTGTGATAAGGTAGTTAGGTCTGTGTTCTAATCCCAGCCATGCCAACTGTGTGTGTGTGTGTGTGTGTGTGTGTGTGTGTGTGTCTCCATCTGCTTAGGGACAGATATATGCTTTTAGTCTGCTCACACTCCATGCAATCCCTATCGCCATGTTTTCCATTGCTGATGATGTCATCCACCTAGAAGTACACCTCTGGGAGTGCTGTGTCACAGTAATCTCGGTAGCGTGTTCTGTAACTGCATAATGCTGTAGTGTGATAAGGTAGTTAGGTGTGTGTTCTAATCCCACCCATGCCAACTGTGTGTGTGTGTGTGTGTGTGTGTGTGTGTGTGTGTGTGTGTGTGTGTGTCTCCGTCTGCCTGAGGACAGAAATATGCTTTTAGACTGCTCACACTCCATACAATCCCTATCGCCATCTTTTCCATTGCAGATGATGTCACCCACCTAGACGTACACCTCTGGGAGTGCTGTGTCTCTGTAATCTCAGTAGTGCATTTTGTAACTGTGTAATGCTGTAGTGTGATAAGGTAGTTAGGTCTGTGTTCTAATCCCAGCCATGCCAACTGTGTGTGTGTGTGAGTGTGTCTTCGTCTGTCTGGCAACAGAAAAATGCTTTTAGACTGCTCACACTCCATACAATCTCTATCGCTAACTTTTCCATTGCTGATGATGTCACGCACCTAGAAGTACACCTCTGGGAGTGTTATGTCCCATAATCTCGGTAGCGTGTTTTGTAAATACGTAATGCTGTAGTGTGATAGAATAGACAGGTAGGTGTTCTATTCCAAGGCATGACAGGTGTGTGTGTTTGGAAGTCATATCCTATGTGTTGGCATCTGTGAGTGGCTAGCTCCAGGATGTGTTGAAGAGCGTGTTTTGTTGTTTTCCTATATAGTGTCCATAAATGTCACAATCGGCCAAGAGACTGGTTTGGCAAGACATACACATACATTCGGCAATAGGTCTGGTGAGTAATGTCAGCAGCCCTAATCTTACCCTTAATATAGTCTGAACCCGTGTGATGCACAGAAACACACTTGTCTTGATATTAACTCCAGTACATAATGCAGGAGGCGCATGTGGTTTCCTTTTCATTCTTGTCTAATGCTTTGGTGTCACGTGGTCCATTGTTGACATATATATTCTATATCTATGTATGTGTGTCTATATGTATATGTGTGTGTCTGTGTGTGTGTGTGTGTGTGTGTGTGTGTGTGTGTGTGTGTGTGTGTGTGTGTGTGTATATATATATATATATATATATATATATATATATATATATATATATATATATATATATATATATATATATATATATATATATATATATATATATATATATATATATATGTAGACATTAGCACACATAAATCTACATGATGGAATACATGTTCTATACTGTTGAATGCCTGTGCTGGATGATCTGTACGTGATAACCTCAGATGCATATATATCTGCCAGGCTTAGTGGTAAAGCACATTGTCTGTGGTGTACAGGGTCTCGGGTTCGAGCCGTGCAGAGACCAGTTGTTTTGTTGCTGGAAAGAACAAGGGATATTGAATATGGTGATAGTAAGGCACTTTTAACCAGTTGTGTGTGGATCTGCATGACAGTAAGCAGTGTTTTTTTTGTGGAGACTCAGTATGGGTCATGTAACTATGCATTAGAAGACAATACTATGCAAATGAGGTGGGAAATAGTGAATCCCGTTTATCCCCAGGGTGTGATGCAGATCCCAAGAGTGTATGTGTATAGATAGCCGGGTGCAGGACTCGAATATAGGTGAAAACATGGGGGGGGGTGTCAGGCATACTATACGTACATTGGAGCCCTGTGTCTTGGGATTGCTCCTGCCTTAGCACGCCTAAGCTAGGGGTGTGTCCATACCTGCCTACTGCAACTGGGAGGGACAACAGCAGTAGGAGAGTAGTCAAGGTGAACAAGCTGGGCAAATAGGTGATAATTATCACAATCAGCAGATTACAGGCCCAGCCCGGCCCAGAACACCATGATAAAGTGAGCAAGCACCATACCCTTGGGTTTTTCCACACTCATACATGCGGGGAAATTTTACAAAACAATCCAACGAAATGAGAAGGGCTGCAGCAGGCAACAAAGACCAACATGTGCAGGAGGCTGAGGGTGGTGAGGATGTGAATGCTGCCGAACAACCCTCAGTGAGGAGACAGAGAAGACTGTACAGACCCGGGGTAACCTACCAGGGGCTAGATGAGCTGGAGATAGCGGAGCACTATGGGATGGACAGAGACCTCCTACAGCAGATTGTTGAGCTGTGCTGGCCACACCTGACACATCGAGCAGGCCAAAGGAAACCACTCCCAGTGGATACCATGGCATGTGTAGGCCTAGGTATACTAGCCACAGGTACCTCCCAAAGCACAACTGGGGATATCATGGGGATCTCACAGGCCTCTGCATCCAGAGTATTCCACCAGTTCCTGGAAGCCATGTCACCACATGCCAGTGAGCGCATACATTTCCTCAACACACGTGAGGTGCTGACCAGCAATATGCATCTCTTCCACCAAATGGAAGACTACCCTGGGGTAGTGGGTGCTATAGCCTGCATGCAGATATGCATCAAAGCACCACCCGGTGAGTGGGGTAGGGCCTACTTTAACTGCAGGGACATCCCCTCCGTCAACTGCCAGGTCATATGCGATGCCCAGGGCATTATACTGAATGTGTGCACTGGCTGCCCTGGAAGCTATGACGATTCAGATATATGGCATCTGACGCAGCTGTACCTCAGCTTTGCCAGTATGGACATCCCCTAATGTTACCTAGTGGGGGATGCTGGGTACCCACTGGAGCCGTGGCTGATGACACCCATCAGAAATGCACACACACCTGAACAACTACGCCATAATGAGGCACACGCACAGACAAGACATATAATTGAGCATGTGTTTGGGATGCTCAGGTCATGGTTCCGGTGTCTGGACACATCCAGTGGAGCCTTGCTGTATTCACCAGCTACATGCACCCAAATTGTTATGGTATGTGCTATGCTACACAATATGATCCTGCAGAAACAGCTGCAGAAGGAACAGCATGGGGCAGGGCCAAACAGCCCCCCACCAATGCCAAGGCCTGTACAGGCACAGAGTGACTCGGAGGAGGAACTACCTGAGCCGGACCCAGTAGGTGGAAGGAGGCGTGCCCAGTATGACCTGGCCTTGGCAAAGAGGCAACACATAGTATATGCACTGACACAGTACATACCCAGGGAATGTCACCCTCTCTGACTCACACAGACAGTAAAAGGGATGCCAAACATGACACTACCTGTGCTTAGCCATGTATAGGAAGTGCACTGTGTGCATCTGACATAGACAGCCCTCCAGCACCATCCTCAGGTCTGGCACACCCTCAAGGTAAGTCAATCAATCTACCAATTGGCAGTTGTATTAGAATGTGTTGGTACCTGTAGCTATGGTATGGATGTGAGCATGCAAGGGAATTTGGTGGCCGAATGTTAAGGCAGCGGACATTAGATGTCCATAGTGGCAACATGACATCTGTAGCACATACCGGGGTCACCATAGTAGCCAGTAGTACACAGGGTGTCCTAACCCACTGAGGGTAATGGGCTGAGCATCATGTGTGGCCATACAGCCCACGCAAGTCTTAACCAGCTGGACAGGTGTAGACCAACAAAGACAAATGCTATACTATGGCCTCTGAATATGCCCAATGGATGACCCCCCCCCCCCCACAGACAGACTACAGCAGGCCAGGAAGTTGGATGTAGGTTGTGAAGGCAAGGACGTCTGAAACTAATATGTTGGTAATTAAAGCTAAGATCTCAAAGACACTGGTATGCCTGTAGCCAGTACAATAGGTAGGTCTACACACTGAAATGGAGTACCTGACATACCAGTACAGTAGTAGCAAAAGTGTACAATTGTCAGCTGTGCCCCCCTTCCAATGTACACATGTAACAGTCAGGTGTCCCCCCCGGTGCTGTGGAATGTGGATACAGTCGGATGCCCCCCCACGCTGTGCAGAAATGTAGCAACAGTCAATCCCACATGACCGATGGATACCTTGCAGACACATCATGCCACCTGTCAGTGTACAATGCAGAGGTTGGCACCACAGTACTGACTACCTGGACATGTAACACCTGCAATACAGTTGACCATACTAGGCATGCTCAAACACATGAAGTTAGGATGGCAATGTCAGTTGACAACATGCGGAATGGTCATACTGGGCATGCTCACACACATAAACACAAGACGGCCAGGTCTGTAAACACCAGTGGTCCGGACATATCTGCCGGTACATTGCTATACCGTTGGATGACTGTGCTGTATGGTATGTGTGTGGTACTGTCTATTGTCTGTATATTTGTCATGGTGTATTGGTAAATCACATTATCTGTGTGCACAGGGTGTTGCTACCAACACTTGCAAAGTACGGTTATTTGTTTGCGGCCAGAACAAGGCCATTGGATAGGGAGTGAGTAAGGCACACTGCAGCAGTTGGGAGCAGTTATGCGTGGGTTTGCGCGGTGTTAAGCACTGCTGACCTCTGGTTGCAGCTTCTTACACTTGTTTAGACTCCACATTTCTTTAACAGTGCAATACTCGCATACTGGTAGCCAAACACTCTTACACCCGCTCGATCCCTCACTTGCACATGCACCAACATTGGTGCTTGCATTTGTCACTCACGCTGGGTGGGCACATTCCCTTGTGATGCCTATTACATTGGACAACATGACTACAGTATCGGGTATGGCTGACCATTAGGCGACAGCATGGCGTTCGACTGTACAGAATCGGCAGCCTGTCCAGTGAGTTAATCATATTATATGCGTGTTCCACATACAATCTGCTCCCATCTGGCTTATACATGGGAACTGATACGCTGCAATGCAGACAAGTAAATGTGTTTTGGGAACCACATCCATCTACTGGGTCATGCTACCGCATACCTATTGTAGGTTTGCCACCTTTTAAATTGGCCGATGTGAGACTTTAGGATTAACACCTGTCCCACTTTGCATGGGACAGTCCCTCCTTAGGCGTATGTGTCATGCGAAAATAATCTAGACATAGGAAATGTCCTGATTACAGGACAATATTATATTCTACATTTCTCTAATAGTTGCATGTAACAGTTATTGTATATATTACACTTCTATATGTTATGCGAAGTAGCATAAGCAACTTGACTGCTACTAGACTAAGCTTTTATTTGTGCTAATATGTATAGTTCTGTACTATGCATGGCTGTAGGTATGTTCTCACCTGGTTCGTCTAACATTTCTACAGAGCAGGTCCCACTTTGGCCATTTGGAAAGGTGGCAGCCCTATAAGACCTATATATAGAGATGTCAGATTTGGCAAGGCAACACATACCCACAGCCAGTAGAAAATAGACTACTTCACCGGTTTGCATAAGTAAAGGTTATTCTTGTAGCATTATAGTTGATAATACTGTTTCCTATAACATCTAGGGGTTTCAGATACAACATAATCATTTTATGCAACCACTACAGACAAAATATGGATTCTTTCCCCTAAATCATAGGCCATGTGCCATAATAACATTTATTTTGCAGGACACAACTGCCAAAAGGGGAGTGTCCCTCGCAAAGGTGAACAGGTGCTAACCCCAACCTATTATCCTATCATCTACCTAAGGTAGTCGTCGGAATATGCCCTTTCCATCACTAGCAGACCTCACATATGAATGGGGGAGAATGAACACTGAATCAGGGACATTGCATAACACCCTCAGGGACACATTTAGATGATTGGTGCTATTAACCTGACACATTGACAGTCCCAGAGCATGTGTATTCATACACATTTATCGAGGTACATGCTGTTTATGACTCATACATGCTGTCATTACTCATTACGTGTATTCCGCCACCTGTCCACCTAATATTACTAGTTCTGGAAGGCTTTAGTTGGGACTGTGTTAGATTCTGATTCATGATCATGGACGTCCATGATAATCGGGTACAGTTCACTGATATAGTCCCTATGTGTTCCCACAATGGTTCACAGACTATCCAGTAGATGTGCTCTTAAGGTTTGGGAGGTATGGGCTTCTGCTATGCCCACATAGGAATATTAATTACTTCCACGGGGCGGGCCTAATACATCTCTGCCAACCAACACCTGCACACTTAGGCCCATTATTGACACCCTCTACAGTACTCATCCTTACTCTGAGCGCAGCTGGGGTATGAAGACACCCCTACACACTGCCCACTCTCCCCATGTCGGGACACATGTCATACATTTTGTCAACCCATGTGTTATAAGACTTGCACAAGGTTGTATTTCATCACACTGAGCTACTGAGGAACTGCTAAAAAATGAAATGCCTGTCTTGTTATTCGAACTGTGAACTGCTACAGAACTCTAACCACTATATTATCTCACCATTAAGGAAATTCATTTCTTTATTGATTTGTCAATTGACTGAGTTACACTTTGGTGACTTGTTAGAACATATTTTCTTAGCAGACTCAGCACCAAAACTTGAAGCACAAATATATAGCAAATTAGAAGAACACAAAGAAATTTTGCATGCCATGAAAGCATATAATGCAGTTAAATTCAAAAAGCAGGGATTTAAATCTGGCATTATCAAATTGTACATATAATTAACAAATAATATAATAATGTACCAGTAACTGACTAACAGTGTTTGGGGAACTCAGTAGGGATAGCTTAACTACACCAGTCATAATATTTTGATGACAGACAATGTTATAATCATAGATATATAACACAGTCACTTCTACTTCTTCTTCTTTCAGCTGCTCCCATTAGGGGTTGCCACAATGGATCATCTCTTTCCATTTCTTCCTGTCCTCTGCATCTTGCTCTGTTACACCAACCACCTACATATCCTCTCTCACCACATCCATAAACTTTATCTTAGGCCTTCCTCTTTTCCTGTTTCCTGGCAGCTTCATCCTTAGCATCTTTTTCCCAAGATACCCAGCATCCCTCCTCAGCACATTTCCAAACCAAAGTAATCTTGCCTCTCTGGCTTTGTCTCCAAACTGTCCAACCTGGGCTGACCCTCTAGTATACTGATTCCTAATCCTGTCTACCATCGTCACACCCAGTGCAAATCTTAACATCTTTAACTCTGACACATCCAGCTCTGACTCCTGCCTTTTTGTCAATGCCACTGTCTCCAACCCATATAACATAGCTGGTCTCACTACCCTTTTGTAGACCTTCCCTTTCACTCTTACTGGTACTCATCTGTCACAAATCACTCCTGACACTCTTCTCCACTCACTCCACCCTTCCTGTTCTCTCTTCTTCATCTCACTTCCACACTCACCATTACTCTGAACTGTTGATCCTAAGTATTTAAACTCATCCACGTTCACCACCTCTACTCCCTACATCCTCACCATTCCTATATCCTCCCTGTCATTCACGCACATATATTCTGTCTTAGTCCTGCTGACCTTCATTCCTCTACTCTCTAGAGCATATCTCCACCTCTCCAGGGTCTCCTCCACCTGTTCCCTACTCTCACTACAGATCACAATGTCATCTGCAAACATCATAGTCCATGGGGACTCCTGTCTGATCTCGTCTGTCAACCTGTCCATCACCATTGCAAATAAGAAAGGGTTCAGAGCTGATCCTTGATGTAATCCCACCTCCACCTTAAATGCATCCATCACTCCCACTGCACACCTCACCACTGTCACACTACCCTCGTACATATCCTGTACCACTCTTACATACTTCTCTGACACTCCCGTCTTCCTCATACAATACTACAACTCCTCTCTAGGTACCCTGTCATATGCTTTCTCTAAGTCCACAAAGACACAATTCAACTTCTGACCTTCTCTGTACTTCTTCATCAACACTCTCAGAGCAAACATTGCATCTGTAGTGCTCTTTCCTGGCATGAAACCATGCTGCTGATCACTAATCATCACTTCCCTTCTTAACCTAGCTTCCACTACTCTTTCCCATAACTTCATGCGAATGTGACTGATCAGTTTAATCCATCTGTAGTTACTACAGCTCTGCACATCACCCTTATTCTTAAAAATTGGTAGCAAAAGACTTTTTCTTCATTTCTCAGGCATCCTCTCACTTTCCAAGATTTCATTAAACAATCTAGTTAAAAACAGCATTGCCATTTCACCTAAACACCTCCATGCTTCCACAGGTATGTCATCTGGACCAACAGCCTTTCCATTCTTCATCCTCTTCATAGCTATCCTTACTTCTTCCTTGCTAATCCACTGCACTTCATGATTCACTATCCACACATCATCCAACCTTCTCTCCCTCTCATTCTCTTCATTCATCAGCCCCTCAAAGTACTCTTACCATCTGCTCAGCACCCTCTCCTCGCTTGTGAGTACATTTCCCTCATTATCCTTTATCACCCTTACCTGCTGCACATCTATACTAGCTTGGTCCCCCTGTCTAGTCAATCTGTACAGGTCTTTTTCTCCCTCCTTAGTGTCCAGCCTTTCATACAACTCTTCATACGCCTTATCTTTAGCCTTTGCCACCTCTCTCTTTGCCATGCACCTCATCTCCTTATATTCCTGTCTACTTTCTTCATCTCTCTGACAATCCCACTTCTCCGCCAACCTCTTTCTCTGTATACTCTCCTGTACTTTGTCATTCCACCACCAGGTCTCCTTGTCCTCCTTCCTCTTTTCAGATGTCACACCAAGCACCTTTCTATCCATCTTCCTTACTAGCTCTGCTGTAGTTACCCAGCTATTCTGTAACTCTTCACTGCCACCCAGTGCCTGTCCTAACTCTTCCCTGAACTCCACCTCACAATTACCCTTTTTCAATTTCCACTATTTGATCCTTGGTGCTGCCCTCACACTCCTCCTCCTCTTTCTGATCACCAATGTCATCCTACAATCCACCATCCTATGCTGCCTAACTACACTTTCCTCTGCCACCACTTTAGAGTCTCTAATCTCCTTCAGACTGGCCCTGCTACATAAGATATAATCCACTTGTGTGCATCTTCCTCCACTCTTGTATGTCACCTTATGCTCCTCCCTCTTGTTAAAATACATATTCACCACAGCCATGTACATCCTTTTCACAAAATCCACTACCATCTGACCTTCTGCATTCCTTTCCTTAACACCATACCTACCCATCACTTCCTCATCCCCTCTGTTCCCTTCACCAACATGCCCATTGAAATCTGCTCCAATCACCACTCTCTCACGCTTGGGTACAGTCATCACCACTTCATCCAACTCACTCCAAAATTTTTCTTTCTCATCCATCAAACACCCAACTTGTGGAGCATATGCACTAACAACATTCATCATTACACCATGAATTTCCAGCTTCATAAACATCACTCTATCCGACACTCTTTTCACCTCCAAAACACTCTTAGCATACTGTTCCTTCAGGATAACCCCTACGCCATTTCTCCTCCCATCCACACCATGATAAAACAATTTGAACCCACCTCCAATACACCTAGCCTTGCTCCCGTTCCATCTGGTATCCTGCATACACAATATACTAATCTTCTTTCTCTCCATCATATCAGCTAGCTGTCTCCCTATACCAGTCATACTGCCAACATTCAAAGTTCCTACCCTCACTACCACAGTCCTAGTGTTTACCTGCCTTCGGGCATGCCTTCCCCCTCTTCTCCTCCTTCAGCCAACAGTAGCCCAATTTTCACCAGCACCCTGTTGGCCAACAGTACTGGTGGCGGTCGTTATTAACCCGAGCCTCGACCGATCCAGTATGTATATCTGTACTGTTGTCCACATGTATGTTTTGGCAAAATTTTACACCAGATGCCCTTCCTGATGCAACCCTCCCTATTTATCCGGGCTTGGGACCAGCACAAAGAAATGCACTGGCTTGTGCACCCCCAGTGGCTGGGTTACATATAACACAGTCACAATTTTTGTAATCATAGCATGAACAGCATTATAAATAATCCATATGAATATTTTATTTTTGCATGAGAAAAAATTAAATATTAAGGGTTGTAAGCTGTAGTGAACACGTTAATGTGATTAATTTTTACTTGACATTAGCTGTGATATGGTTGTCATCATTTTAGCCCATCCACTAATAGGCAAAGGCTATATGTTTTGGTTATTACTAAGGGTATAATAGTAGATGTGCTGGGTAGTACTAAGACATGTTGTGACTATTACAAACAGGCTAGTGATGACAGAACTACTAAAGAACTATTGGAAGTGATATAACTGTGATGGACCCTCAGCACCTTCATTCACACTTAAAAAGATGACTTTTGGAAGGGCAAGTTTTATCATGAAATAATTTATCCAATACAGTGCTGGGTAAGAAGGCAATCTGTATACAGTATTTTGGCAAGTGAAATGATAGTGTGGCAGAGTTACTATGGGCATCAGAATGACTATAACTATAAGATTTTTAGGCAATACAATTTGATTTTTATATATTTATGCATAATACAACTCAATACCAGTAAAGAACAGGTAATGTGATATGACACACTTCGGGTCGAAGTGATGGTTTGATTACTGCCTACTAGGCACAGACTAGAATTGCGATCTTTGGTCCCGTTTTTACAGACACCGAGTTATCATTCAGACTATGATGGATGAAACATTTTTAGTGGCTGGGAGAAGGTGCTATGAGTACATTATTAAAATAGTATTCGTTAAATATAATTATTATTCTTTTTAATTTCAGAGTTGTAGATAATTTATAATATAGGTGCAGGTTTGCCTTTTTTATGAAGGACTGTATTATCATAATATATGTAATAAAGAAATGGCCATAACCGGCATCATTTTTAATGAGAAGTATATCATTGTGTTTTAGTACTAATAGTTAAGTGGTTAGTTAATTAGAGGCGTTTATATATGCATGATTGGGGAGTGGCACTGTTTGTTCAGTCTGTATTCTGAAGAAGTTAGAGAATGCTCTGACAAAAAGTATTTGTAAAACGGCTTAAATAAACCCATTATTTTTTATCGAGAGGAGTTTTTTCTAGCAAGTATTCTAAGTTTTAGAGTGTTTTCCTTCGTCCGGGAACATATTCGCGAATATTTGCATGATGCAAAGTATAACAATAGGTGTAACACAAGGCTCTTGAAGTCAAAACAGACACAGAATGGCAGGTACTATGTGGAAGTTGACTGTTTTGATGCTGCTGTGGAAAACTGGCCTGAAAGAGAGAAAGATTGGTGCAAATGAATGGAACTGAAAATTGTAAATAAAGTTTCACTGCTACTAAATGTGCTAGGCATCAAAGCATACAAGTTGTTGTGCCATTAACCAGCAACAGAAAAGCCTACATCAAAAATATTCAAATTCATCTAAGCCCTATGCCAACTGAATTCCATATGATTCTGACACTGTAATAGGAATCAGTTTTAAAATTACAACGCATTTCAATATATGCGTAGCTACACTACTAATTTTTGTCATCTGCATTTTTTTTTTAAATAAACCTTTCCATGGTTGGATAATCAGACATCAAAAGTCCAAACAATAAAGACCCAGTACTTAGTACTGGAAAATCCCCTAAGCGACAAGCATGTAGTGTAAATACAAACTCCTAAACTTTTACCATGCATACTGTGACCTCTATCAAAACTTTGATTTTTTTTTTTTTTAATAATTTGGGCCTGTAGTGGCACAACTTAAATAACACAGGGAAAGAGTGTCAAAGTGTTGTACAGCTTTTTTACAAAGGGTGAGGAGAAGTGAATTGTACCTTTAATTAATGCAACAAGTTTTGAAATGTTTCACACTTCCCTCTACTTAGCATTTGCTTAGAAGTTTGGCACCGTTTACGAGTTAACTGTCAAGTCCATGTTTTAATCAAGCATCATGACTGCATATTTTGTCACTGGTTAAAATATGCAGTGATATTAGACCAGTGGTCCAGAAATAACTATTTTACAATACCTAGCAAAATTCTAATATTAGTTCATGTTTTATTTAAAATAAAACAATTCCAAATCCAAATGAATCACTTGAACTAATATGTACACTATTACTGTATTTTACATTTTGACTGTGTAGCCTTTGCCATTATCCTCAGCTTGGTAATAAAAGCACAATGCAATTTCTTCTACGGTCTATAAATAGTTGCAGCACTGTGTTGATGACTGCCTTGCTGCTAATCTTCACTGCTGTACTGTGAAACCTTTAGGTCACCAAATAATGAGTCGGCCACGCTCATCCAACCACCACTGCTCATGCGTGGCAAACCTCATCACACCAATTCTCTTAGAGCCCACATATCTGAAATCCATCCCACAAACAAAGGCCTCCATCACACGGGTGCAAAAAAAAAAAACTGCCCACTCTCCATATGGAACTGAACCACAACCGCTTCACAAACATGACCTTCTGTGGTTGATTTATATTTCATTGGAAACAAAGACCGAAAGTATCACAAGCCTATTCTACCATGCCACCTTCCCCAATGACCAAGGACACAAGTGCACATGTGACACAAGTCTTGCAGGCTGCAGAAACCCCCCAGAGTCTAACCACTTGGCTGAAAACAGAGCCAACCAAGTCCCACAGCCCACAAAAACTCACCATTAAATACAGCTTGGCTGAAAACTGAGCTTCCTACCAGACCATCAGGATCAAACAACCATCCGCACCACTAAATCATCCAAAGGAACCCTCCACAATAAACCATGCATGGTTCAATTGTGAACCATCTGACAAACCAGTAGGACTTGTTATAACGAAAGACAAGGAAGTATTACAGGGTGGCCTAAATAATCCTAACCAACTACTACTTTGCTGACAGAAACCACAAAGCAGAATGGTAGAGGGAGCTACCAAAAATACTGATCACACTAAAATACCACCAAAATCAAAACATCCACACTGCCCTAACAATACGTTCCATTCCCCCCATTTTTTTTTTTTATTAACAAACTACCTCACTACCCACTCCACGCCCTACACTGTACTACACTTGTCCCACCAACCATTTAATCTAAGTCTGCAGACCCCAAGAGAAAAAAAAAAGAACTCTTCCGCACAGACAGCTATTAAGCCAAGGCCTACCTGACTGCCAGGAGCACCTACAGGTTGTCACGGACATAAACCTGCACTATAGCAAGTTCATGCCAAAATGTGACTCCTACTTCAGTTACACTTGAGGAAACCCTATAAGTCCCTCCCTACCCTTACCTCATTTCCTCCTAAAACATCCCTCCATCCCAATTAATCCTATCCTCTCCTTATTCTCTTTATTCCTGATAACCTATTTATCTAGCCCCACTTGAAGATGTCCCAGGACAAAATGGTCTGTTCCAAACCTCATTTATAACAAGATTGAGTACAATGCCCCATTCGGAAGATTGAGTACAATGCCCCATTCGGAATGTATCTGACCCGACACTTGCAGCAGCTGGAGAGGCCACAAAAGTTCCTCACCAAAAGGATAAAGGGTCTCAAACATCTGTCCTATGCTGCCCGACTGAAAGAACTCCAGCTCTATTCAGTCGCTTACCGCTTGCTCAGAGGTGACCTTTGCCTAACATACAAGGCCATGTCAAACCCAGATTTGATGAATATGCTTCACCTCAAAAAATCTAGATCCATCAGAGCCACAAGGGCGGGAGACTTAAACCTCGACACGGCTATTAATAGGCCGTGCTGGAGGGATAGATTCATCACCCAAAGACTCCCTATGCTGTGGAATAAAATCCCGGTATATGTGAGGCAGAGCACCTCGCTGGCCTTGTTCAAGAGAAATCTTGACCAATGGATGGGAGATCGCAGATATACCCCAGGGATTACCTCAGTGTCACTGCTCGACAGAGGCACAGCAAAATAATGGGTATAGTTCCCCATACTAAAGGGGTGGCGTAAGCCACAAAACTATGGGCTAGGCTTGTAAATGCCCTCGGGCAGATAGACTAGTATGAACCTATGAACCTATGAACCTATAAGACATTAACTGTATAGCTTTAATCAGCATAGTATTTTTGCACATGATGCTTATAAGCACAAAGAAGAAGAATAATTATATTGTATAAAAATAATAAAATAATGTTAATGATTAGCATTTCATATGATAAAAATGTCATTTTGCTATAGTTAGTAGGCAGTTATAGAACATAATATTCACCTTAGTGACTAACAGTAAATTTGTGAAGAACTAATGAAATGTGCTATTAGAAAATGTTAAAGGTGATGTAATCATTGGAAGTGACTTTAACTGAATATTAAATAACTCTAACACTAATATATCAAAGTGCCTAAAATTACAGCCTCAGTAAAAACACAACATAATTGAATGCTGAGGTAATATAAATATACATTAGTATTTATTAATCATATTTATGACTGATATAACTAATTACAATTCACAAAAATCTTAAAGTAAATCTGAATATATATGTATATATATATATATATATATATATATATATATATATATATATATGGGTCTATTTTACATTACCTAAAGTCTATAACACCAAAGTCAAATTGGCCGAGATGAGAATAACGAAACTTAAAATGACGAACCACATAATTTTTCCCAGCGCAAGTAAACAGTTACCCAACATGGGAAACAATGCCCTTTACCCCATGGTAGTGTGATCCCAGAGTTGGCATATTTAGATAGGGGGGTATGGGGGTGTGCAGCACCCCACCTAGGTGATTTCTACTCAGGATGGTGTGCTGTAGTGTAGTTTTGAGCAAGTGTCACTTGTCCTGGGAAAAACTATGCAGCTCGGCATTTTAAGTTTCGTTATTCTTGTCTCAGCCAATTCATCTTCAGCGTGTGTGTGTGTGTGTGTGTGTGTGTGTGTGTGTGTGTGTGTGTGTGTGTGTGTGTGTGTGTGCATATATTATATATATATATATATATATATATATATATATATATATATATATATATATATATATATATATATATATATATATATATAAGTGCGTGACTGCCTCATGAAACAGAGCAAAGAGTAAAAAGGTCACACAGACAAACCAATTGGAAAATCTGCAATAAAAAAATAGCTAAGCTAGAGTTTTCACTGTGTGATACCTTAAACCTCCTGTAGTAGAGGCCCATGGGATATATGCAAATGTCCACTGATGATATCAAGTGTTTCAGCAATATGGCTATTGAATGTTCAAGTATTTTTCGATACATTCAGACCAATAAAACCAAACCCCACTAGCTCTAGACATGCATAGTTTGGCATTCTTATGACCTCATCAACAGATCATAATTAGAGAGTTTGACTATACTTTGGAAATACCGGATCTATAAAACAGCTGATGCCCATAACCATTACGGTGTCTGCAAAAGAAGGCTGAAACATGCATGTCCAGAGCTAGTGGGGTTTGGATTTATTGGCTTGAATATATCTACAAAGACTTAAAATGTTGTGTCTTTCAGCTTTTTCCCAGTTAGGGGTCGCCACAGTGGAACTCCGGTCCGCTAATGATTGGCAGTAGATTTTTACATGCCGAGTTGCCAGCCCTGATGCACAACCTTCAACGAAGGTATGCCCATTCACGCTTGTCTCCACACAGAAGATGCTCTAGCTGAGAATCGAACAGGACAACATCTTACTGTGAGGCGATAATGCTACAGCAGCACCATCTACAAAGACTTAAAATGAAAAAGTTAAAAGTCATGGGCATTCATAAGCCATATTACTGAAACAATTGATATGCTTAAGGGGCAATTTGCATATATCCCATGAGCCGTTATTACCTGAAGTTTAAGGTATCACACAGTGAAAACTCTAGCTTGGTTAGGTTTTCCTTTTAGTTTTTGTCTCATGAAACAGCAAACACTCATATGACTAATCTACTAAACAGCGAACAGCTTAGAGTGAATGGTAAAAAAATTACCAGTAATAACTTTCTACTTTTTCTTGCATGTGGAAGTCCCCCTGGACCATATCTGTGGGGGTATGTGCTCCCCCCACCACCTGCTAATTATCTGTGCTAACTCTAAGATCACACATATTCCCTTACCCTGCTGTACCTTGATCCCATTCAAAAGATAACAGGCAGAAGGTCCATTAGGAAGAACATTCTCTCATATAAGCATTCAATTTTTTTTACAGTACGAAAAGTATATATATATATATATATATATATGTGTGTATATACACACACACACACACACACACACACACACACACACACACACACACACATACACACATATATATTTATATAAATATATATATATATGTGTACATGATGGAGCTCACTAAAATGATATAAATACAAAAATATTGACATGAAAAATGTTGACTTAAAATAACTAACAAAACATCAACAGATTTATTTGTTTGCTTCAAGACAAAATCTTTAAGTTAGGTGCGCTGAGCATTAAGGCTGACTTCTAACAGAGAGGTACAATGTGGTTACACCACTGTTTTGCTCACTTTACCTTTCTAGCATTCTTCTGTGACACACTGCCCATAACACCTTGTACCAGTAGGCCACAGCATGTCTGATTCTTGCTTTGATCTCTTCATTCAGGCTTTCTTTGTCCTTATCTACACCTTTCAGATACTTGAAGTGGTTAACCTGTTCTACTGTTTTGCCTTCTAGTGGTTTATTACAATTTTAAAAGTAGAAGTCCTCTTTTCTTTCACTATTTTTTCTTTTGCAGTTATTTTTTCCCCCCAACTTATAGTTGAAATACAGAAATATAAATTGAACCTCAAGACCTGCTGTCAGATTAGTGAATGGCACCCATAGCTATTTGAGCCAGCTGTGGCCTGGGCTGAAATCAGATATCTTGGGATATTGTGTTATGCCTTTTGTAGGTCAAGAAACATCCAGTCGGTCAATCTTTCTCATCTCCTGCCTCTACTGCACTCTGTGTATTACTATAAACATTGAGTCAGTTATATCATGTATTACATCCTGATTTGAAAACAACCTACTCTTCTGCCATCTTACTAGCTACTGCTCTGCATATTTAGTTATCAGTCACCCTCTCAAGCACCTTCTTGCAGTGTGACAGGAGTTTGACATCATGTACTGCCTGCAGTTGTGAATATCCTTTTTGTTCTTGCTCACTGGTATTAGAAATGCTTATAATCCTGTCATCTGGGATATAACTTTCTCTCCATACCACAATGAGTGCCCTCAAGAGCCATTTTTCCTGTAATCTACTCAACATTTTGAACATATCTGCACTGAGTTCATATAAGCCTGCCATTTTCTCTGACCTACTCTCTAACTTTGTTTATCTGTCTATTCATTCATTGTATTTATGTTAATCTGTAACTATAAAACAGGTTAATCAAATACAAGACAGATCAACAGACTGCATTCCTCAAAACTAAATATAAAAACTGCACCTCTATGAGCATGTCTGTATGAAGAGGCTAGAATGTAACAAAATAGGCCATATCACTGGCCTGAAAGGACAGAGTGCAAGCTCTTCAAGGGCTCTGACTCACACTGCAAGAAAAGAATGTGTCACTGGACAACATGCAACCAATGTTTTCCTCCAGAGGGAAAGAACAATCATTGAAATAGTAAATGCACTTTAGTCATTGGATATGCATTTGGCTTTAGACAGAGCTCTCCTGTCCAGTTTATTATTAAACATCTGATAAGTCATATAATTTATGGTCTCCCAGATGTACCAATGGCCAGCTACGGTATATATTTCTGTCAGGGGGTGGCTGTACATTTTCACTTGGCAACCTGCAGTCATTTGGGAGTATCATCCTTCTTCATTGCCTTGCATTAGTTAATTGTAGGCAGAGGAAACAAAGTCCTAGTGGCCAGCTTCCTTGGGTTGACCATGTGCCAACATTGATTGGCATTCTCTGGAGAAGTAGCAGTGGAAGTTCTAAAAACAAAAGTGACATATTTGACTTGTCCAAATGGATAACTAGTGTGGATATCTGAAGAGGGATGTTGTGAAGAACCTGGGAGCTACAGTAATAAAGCAGAGGTCATTACTCTTTTTAGTCAGATTATATGTTACCACAGAATATAGGCTACCACACATATGTACATATTGTAAATATCAAATTTGTACCATGTACCTAAGAATTTACACCTGCTCTCTAACATGAAATGTAACTGTAAATTGTTCATTAATAATATTGTGTCTGTATCTAAAGGTAAAACATACCTAAGAAATTACACCTGCTCTCTAGCACGAAACATAATTGTAAACTGTTTTTCTTTTCTATATTGTATCTGTATCTAAACTTTGTAACATGGAGCTTTTCTCCCTGGGCCTCCACTGAAAATGGGCTCTCTGAGCCCAGTGGACATCCCCAGTCATCAAACTGGAAATAAAATAAATAAAATAAAATAAATATCTTTCTTAAAAATAAAAGGGGAGCTTCTGGATTTTCAAGCAGATGATTTAAGAAAGTGATTTTAATGTAAAGTACTGCAAAACAATTAACCGCTGTAGAGATATTGTTTTGGTGACATGTATCTCTGTGAAGGGACATGTCTTTTCTGTAGTACCAATGTTGGTGCAGATGCACTTTAGAATCACATAACAAACACTCTTTCCCTTCTCTGGGACTAGAAAAACTCTTCACTACATTCTAAAAGTTTAATATCTGGAAGACTGGCATTTTTGGAGGCTGGCTGTTTCATGGTGCAAGTTTTAATGATCTATTGCCACTGTCAGAATTAACTAGGGCAAGTGTTTGTAGGATGTGAGGAAGGCTAATGCCATAAACTCTAAAACAACATGTAACAGTTTTCTTCGGTTTCCTTTTAAATTTCAGTTAAACACCTCTCCCTATTATAGTGTCCATTTCGAGCATAACAAAAATTATTGGACATTCAAATAATAACACACTTTCTGCTGCTTTTGTAGGTGCATCTATGTCAATAATTCTCATCACACTACTATTTTACTTATTTTCCAGCATCAGTAATTACAACGTCTTCCCTACATTAAATCCAAAATATATATTTCTTCATATATTATTAACACAGTTATCCCTTAACCTTTTTCACACCTGAATGTCCATCTTATACTCTCTCTCTTCATTTTGTAAAATAGATTTCTCTATTTCTCATACAAAAACTGAACACTTTTCATGCCTGAATGTCCATCTTATATCTCCCCTTTTCAACTTCTTAAAACTGATTTCTCTGTTTTTCATTCAAAGGTTTCACAATAAACATATGATAGCAGCATTCATTCTTTGACACCAGTTTAGTACTGTCCATTTGTACTGTTTACATTTAAAGTAAGACCATCAACACAATCCTTTGTCTATGTTTGTATTCTTGAGACTTCAAACTCTTATGTATGACACAGAAAGTTGTGATAGGAAGTCAAGGCCATGAATCAGTAATATGATAATTGTGTCTACTGTTCTTCAGTGTATTTGTTTCAGACATATATGAAGAAAATGAAAATAAAATTAAAATTTATACTTATGATGAAAAGATAGGTACAAGAGAAGTTAGTGGAGAAAGATTCTAAGGAAAGATCTGGAAATACCGACGTTGTGTGCCTGAAAAGATCCAACTATCCTTGAACTACTTTTCCATCACAGAACAAATTACTCTGGTAAAGGTCAGTTAATGGAGCTGAGCCTTCATCAACAAAAAATAAGAAATTTTGTCATGATCGATTTATATCTTAATGTATCCCACACTTGTGAAACAAGCATCCACTACATTTCATACAAAGATGCCCCCATGCTAGCTCCAAAGTAAAATAAGATAATTGAACGAGTAGTCCCCCATTCTTCCCCAGTCTATTTTTTTGTTATCTTTCTTGAGGCTGGAGGAAACTTTTGAACATAATTTACTTGTTAGGTTTATAGTGGTCTGTAGACTGTTTTGTATTTACCTATGAATCCATGAACCTTAAGGTGTCACAGGAATTTCAGTTCTGACAAAAGCAATAACTGCACTTGGCCCCAACATCACTTGTGTAAAATGTCAGCTGTGAGGGATGATGGGATATTCTTGTTATATTTATTTTTTCCAGGTGAGTTTTCAGGCCTGTTCAGATGTTCTGATGTGCTGATCATATCTGAAATGAATCACAAGGATGACAGTGAAAGGCTGTTTGTAGAAACAAACAGAATGCTGAATTGAATCCTGAGGTAATGAATTTCAGAAACAAAGAATTAATAATCATACCCCTGTACTGCAACTTTGGTTTGGTCATGCCTTAAGAAATGAGTGTAGAAATGAGTGAGAGCAGGCACAGAGGAAAGTCATCTTTTTGATGTAAAGGTGAATGCTAGAACTGGACTTCAAATGGATTGTATGCATTGTTTTGCCAGCTTCTTCCAATCCAATTGGAGTATGACAGTAAAATTACACTGTGGGCAGTTGAGCAACAACTTTATGAGCTTTTGGGGTGGGGGGTTCTGTGCTCCACATAATACAAGTTTGTGCTGTAGTATAGTAAAAGTACAATGCTAATGTGAACATGTAGTTCTGTGTTTTTAATGTGCGTCTGTGTATTTGTGTCATGTGTGCATGCGTGTGTGCACGTATGTGCATGTGTGAGAATGTTTGAGTTTATATGTGAGTACAGCACATGCGGACATATACATGGATAGCTAGGCAGATAGACAGATGGGTAAAATAAAAACACTGGCTGTACAGTAGAGGTAGACTGTATTACAACTGTCTAGAAATCATGAATAAATAGTTCAATGCTTTCCTTTGCTTTTATTAATTACTCTAGTCTCACCTACCTAGTTTTTTAATTTGTTTTAGATAGATAGGTAGACAGACAGACAGACAAATATGTAGACAGATAAAAATACAGATATTTGTGTGTTTGCGTGTGATATGTGTGTGTGTGTGTGTGTGTGTGTGTGTGTGTGTGTGTGTGTGTGTGTGTGTGTGTGTGTGTGTGTGTGTGTGTGTGTGTGTGTGTGTGTGTGTGTGTGTGTGTGTGTGTGTGTGTGTGTGTGTGTGTGTGTGCATGTGAGTATGTATGTAGTGTTCCAAACTACTGTGTGCGGTTTTATGGGAACTGTCTGGAATCTTGATACTTTTGTTAGTAATACTTTTTTATAATCATTACATTTGGAAAGATGTAGTCATATGCTTATCACACCAGAAAATTCTATATGTAACAATGAAAAAACAACAAAGTTAAAGAGCTGCTATGTAAACAAAGTAATGAAGTTTGTCAGAAATACAACACCTTGGTAAAATGGTGAATGTATAGATAGCTTTAACATTATGAATCACAGGCATAAGAATGCCTGTCATGTAATCAAATAGTGCTTTAGTTCTTTGAAGCTATCTACAAACAAACACAACACACACACACACACACACACACACACACACACACACACACACACACACACACACACACACACACACACACACACACACACACACACACACACACACACACACACACAATACGTATGTGTGTCTTTGTGTGCGTGCATCAGAATGAGAATCACATATATCATGCTTTTATGATGCATTCTCAGTATTGATTTAAGTCCACATTAGTAAACAGCTCTCATTCCTGTTTGAGGGCATCATAAAACAAATAAATGACACTGCAGCACCTAATACCTAGCGAGCTTCTGCAGCACTTATTTATTTATAGTTGTTGTATAATGGAATGCTTTACTTGCATCCAGTTTCATGAGGAGGGAAACATGAGGGTTATAGGTACTAAGAAACAATCTGTGGCAACATTGAAAGGCAATAAATTAGGAAGCAAACTGTCAGAGCATCAGTTGCATGACTTGCACAAATGACCCAAACTGCTTTCTTTATGAACTGCTGACATTTCTAATAAAACACTGAAAATTAGAATTGTTTGTAGCTAGTAGGAAAGGAACACAGCACAAAGAAAAAAATGTTTAACTGTGTTTGTTGTAGAGGGAAGATGCTACTTTGAATCCACAAAAATCAAAACTGTTTATAAACACTTTAAATGCAGTTAACTTTTAATGTGTGTTTCACAGGCCTGAAAGCTCATAAGCAAAATTCAAATCTAATTCGTATCAAGCATTGATTGGGAAATATTCTATATTATGATCTCTGATTAAAAATTATAAGCATGTACTGCACCTCACAGGTGCATGTCAACTTAGTCTGGGAAATTACCTACTATTGTTATTAGGCCTTTTCCTGCAATTCATGGGAACAAATGGCTGGTACAAAATGATAAATGTTTATATGTTTTGGAACATTTGCAATAATGATTTTGTTTTCTTGGCAGACTGGGAGGTACAATAAATGTGCGCAATATTTTTGAGTTTTATACCTGTATTTTTCTTGTATGTACTGTAAATCTAAATAATGTTTAGTTGTTTAACAAATATAAAAATAATGTACCTTTAGATGTAAAGCATGCCTGTGACTTGTAGGCTATGTGCTGTGGTCCATTCTACATCCTTTAAGGGACTTCCTCAGGCACTGTTCATGTATGCCTTTCCCAGCAAGGTACTACTGTAAGCAAGGAAGACAGATGAGAGAAATGACAAAAAACAGCCTCCTTTTAGAAGGGAGTATGTTGTTTACTTCAGCTTCTTCAACTCACACAACTCACATACTGTCTGGGGCAATGTAAAGTCATCAAGTGTATCAGTTTATTATTTGTTTTTTATTCTGTTCAATATTTTTTTCATGATGTTTTGCAGTTTTCAGTAGGGACTAGGTCAGTGGGTACTTTGTAAACAGTTTAGTGAACAAGAGATGGATTGGCATAAAATAGTCAACAGAATGGAGACACTGGAATAAAACAATAGTCATATATATATATATATATAGAGAGAGAGAGAGAGAGAGAGAGAGAGATACAGCAGTGGATAAATGGAATTGTACAGTTTGCATCAACTATTGTTAAGATCACAACGTGACACATTAGAGAAGAAAGAAAATCTTTGCAGGAAAGGAATAGTATTAAGTAAGTTCATATGGTCCCATGAGAGACAGTCTGACAGAAGCAGAGAATTAACAGAAAAGAGCAAATTTACTCTTTGTACTGACAGATACTGCAACAAAACAACAAACTAAATGAGTAGGTGTGTGTGTGTGTGTGTGTGTGTGTGTGTGTGTGTGTGTGTGTGTGTGTGTGTGTGTGTGTGTGTGTGTGTGTGTGTGTGTGTGTGTGTGTGTGTGTGTGTGTGTGTGTGTGTGTGTGTGTGTGCGTGTGTGTGTGTGTGTGTGTGTGAGAGTGCATCATGTGCATTTGCATTCATGTGTGTATGTGCCTGTGCCTCTATGTGTGCAATTGTGACAGATTTATAGAGAAGATAAAAACAAGAGCTAAGCTGTAAACAAGAAAATAGTTAGGTGTATGCAAGCAATAGGTCCTAAAATAAGGTTCCCTATTAGAAGACCGAAGACGCATTCTTTCGAATGTATCTTGGTCGAACTGAAAAGCCTGAAATGGCAAAATATCAAAGCAGCCTTTAAGCGAATTCTTTCCCTGGCTGCTTCATTAGTTTGCCGTTTTCGGCACTGTAGTGCAGTCTTGGAGTTGGTATATTTAAGTAGGGGGGTGGGGGCATAGCCCCCCACATCGGGGGTGTGGTGAGTGAAGCCCCCCACTTAATGTAATGGTTAAAGTGTTTTTTTTTTTTTTGGAACAGCGATTTTGTTCCCTAGGAAAAAAAATGCTGTTCTGACAGTTCGAAATTGTAAACATTCTCTTACATAGGGTTGATTAATCACCGTTCACTTTTTTAAGTCTTTGGTAATCTAATATAGACCCTAAAATAATTACCTTTTGCCTTTTTTGGTTACTTAGCCTTGGGGGCAATGTCAGCATAGATCTGATACACTTCTGGATCATTATTTTCAGAATCTGGCTTCAAAATAAATCATGATTATATATTTTAAAACTTAGTGTAACCCAGTCACCTTATTTACTCCACAGAAACATTAGAGTGTTTGCACTTGTCTGACCTTGACACACTCCATATCTGTACATTATGGTTATGAAATAATAACTAATGCCATATGTATGCTGCCATTATTGGAAGAATAAAATAAATAACTATATAAATAAATAATTAAATATGTAATGAACTACATAAATAAATAAACAAAATGATCTAATCTCTGTTTGTACATTGTCACCTAGACAATACTGACTGAAACAAAATGATCCTTCCTCATATGCATGTAGTACCTTAGGTTAGTTTATGCACTTGCCCAATGCACAAGCCATTTTGGCTTCAGACTTATGGATAAATCAGCACCGAAATTGGTACCACACAGCTGCTTCCAAAATTAAATGGGCAACTATGTATCTGTAGTTGTCTGTCAAGTTTCAATGCGCAACTAAAAATTATTTTAATTAAGCCCTGTACAGTCATGAAACACATTTTCAGCTGAATATCATATTAAACAAGGTATGTAACATGGTCTCCTTCTTCTTTCAGTTGAATCACTATGCTCTCGGTAAATCACCTCAGAAATGTAGTCCTGGAAAATTCATAAACTTTTCCAATTCATGTAGAAAGTGAGGTACTCTTCTGAAATAATATAAAGTGTAAGCAGCATCACATACAAAGAGCTAAGAGCTTTCCGCTGTCACACAAGGTATCCATCAGTGACACCAGTTATATGGTCTCAGCTATCAGGAAGATTAGTGAAAGGTGAGCAGAATAGGATACATTGTAGCCATCAGATGCCAGATCTCCATTCATGAGGGTGGGTGGGATGGATTAGCTACTGCTGCCTTACTCTTCAATAAGATTTGAGACCAGTGAGGCTACAGTTATCTAGAAGAATGAGTAGACATATGCAAGTGGTTAAGTATTCAGATGTATATAATTTAATCAAACATACAAATGTTCAAAAACAACATTGATTCCAAAAGACTGAAAACAAGTACATTGAAAAAAAATGTTGCATGCATGGGACAAGCCTCGCCTCATACCCCCTACTATATTTATATACTCTAAGATTGCACAACAGTGAATAAGGGCAAATCGCTACCCCTGCTTTACCATGATCTCTCACATACAAATGCCAGCATTCTTCTTTTTCTGGGATTTGTTTGACATTCTAAACTATAGAGAGAGTGAGTGTTAGACCAATAAATGTAATTTAATGCAAGCCTTTCCACTAGCTACATTTCTGATGCCAGGAAGACGCCATTATAATGACATGACACAAAGGTGGCCAAGCCACAGACTCTTGTAAATATAGACCTATGGTGTCACTAGGATCATGCATACATTTATCAAATGTATTATCCAGGCCTCATTAATCTTAACAATGAAAATTCCTTAAACATTAATTCTCATCAATTTGGCTTTGTTAAAGCAGGGGCCTATCTCTTTAACTTCATAAATTTCTTTGAAAATGTAACTGGGTGTCGGACAGAAGTTATGTGGTTAGAGCTGCAGGTGCCATGTCTGGAAGCAAAAAAGATATGAATGGTGAACCACAGAGCTCAGTGTCTGGCCCTCTATTATTTGGCACCCAGATTAGTACTGCTGACCTATGTTTCTAGCTTTACAGATGATTGCAAACTGAACATTGTTATTTGATCTTCCATAATTACTCCAGCATGAGTTAGACTTAGTTAACAACTGGTGCACAGACAATTGTCTCAAATTAATGTGAAAAAATATAGCATAACTCATTCTGGTAAACAAAACATTTTCACATACTATATAGTTGAAACACCCCTCCAGGCAGACACCATCATTTGGGATCTAGGTACTCGGAAAATTCTGTATCATTTCACCATCATGTCTCCACAGTAGTTTGGAAACTCTTCTGTCAGGCTCATATAATTTCCAAAGGCATATCTCCACTAGAGCAAAAGAAGTATTAATTCCATTTACTCATATCTTATCTGACTCAATTGATTGAATATAATGCACCTTTTGGCATACATTCGTCTAATCAACAAAAGAGACATCAGAGATTCATAAGTAAAAAGATAACTGGCCTAAAAATCATAGTTAGCAGAATACACTGGCAGCCCTCTCTTTGTACTCAGTCTGTTATAGATTTCACCATGGAGATGTATGCCTTGTTTTTTGAGTCATGGATGATCCAGCCCTCTTTAACCTTCTATTCTTTTGCAGAATGATTGGTGATTCAATTATCCAGATAAAGGAACTAAACCTTCAACAACAAATAAATAAGACACACTGGCATAATAGTTTCATATCCCAACAAATCTCTTGCCTCTGAAACAAACATCTGCTACATGTCAGGGTAGTACCCTTGCCACCATCAATGTTTAGAAAAAATATATATCTTGAAATTGTCATAATTTACTGTCTCTTGCTGAAAAATCTCAGATTCAGGTTTCAATATCACCAAGTTCGTATTCTGTTCTTGCTGTTAAATTTCCTGGACCTTTTTATCCATTCATTGTAATTGTACAAATGGCATCTGTTCGCTATTCAACCCCTAAGTATTGCAATTGTGAAATGAACAATGTAGTCTAAGCAGCTGATTATTTTGCCTGCCAGTCCTTTTGTGTAGGATCTACAACTAAGAAACTTAAGGCTAGAATTTATGACCATTGTCATGCTATAAAGAAGGGAGACAATAAAAGTGCATTATCAAAACATACGAGGAAGTGTAAGAATTTTAAGAGATTTATTCTTATATTATTGATGCAACTGATCTTAAAATAAGAGGAAATGATACAGACAGTCTTTTGGATGTAAAAGAATAGCAGTGGCAAGTTAGACTTGATGCTATGAACTAATTAGTAATGACCCCATTCATTTTAAAAGCATTCTTAAAAATGATTAGGAAAATAATTATTTAATTTTTTCAGTGAAATTATATATATTTGTTGTTTATGAAATTTTAAACTTTTAACTGAGTCCATTTTTATCACATCATGGCTTTCTAAATATTTATTCCTGGGTTACAGCATATCTAACAAAGTCTGATGAAGTCAATTTTTGTTGATGAAAGCATCTACTCTAGGGTATTAATGTGTTTTAAATAGAGAATATCGGTTGGGCTTTTACAAATGTGAAATCACACTTTTTTATATTTTTTATTTTAAAGCTCAAATTTCAACCATTTCCCCAATTCATGGTTTAGTTTTGAGTAAACACAATAATAGCACAAAGAAAGTCTGGTCTTCTCTCTGAGAAATATTGCACAATGGAAGTAAGGGTCAGCCAAACCCTTCTGACTTTTCTGCGATGGAAGCAGCATCTCAATTCAACTCATACTTCACTGACAGCATACAAACCTAACTAAGATGTCTCCATGCATAACCCCAATGCACATCATCCCACCCAACTAACTCAATTACTTTCACCTTACCTTTCACAATACTCTCACAAAAAGTAAAACACGGCTCACCATCAGCTGATAACCTCCCAGCAGAATGTCTCAAAGTTGCAACTGATGCTATAGCCTATCCTATCTCAATTTCTATAATCAGGTCAGTACAAGCATCCTATGTTATATTCCTTAGGTAAAAGTCATACATTATTCCACACCACAAAGGCGGTAACTCAAATGAATTATCAAACTTTAGACCTATAGCTATATTGTCACTAGTGTCTAAAATTGTCAAAAAATATATCCACAAGCAATTACTCCCCTACCTCCTTCATGAACAACTCCTCACTGCCTGCAAAGTGGCATCTGTAATGGCTACAATGCAACCTTTGCACTACCTCCTCCATGAAGAACTCCTCACTCCCAAGTAACATGGCTTTTGTTCTGGTCATAGTACAACCTCTGCTGTACTAACCTGCCCAAACATAACAATGCCAGAGGCAGTGACAATCTTGTTTCTTCTCTGTTTTCTGTTTGCTATCCATAGATCTTAGTTGCACTTGAAAATGGACAGGGATAAACTTTCAATTATGTGGATGGGATGTTTGTTCCACAGCAATGGTATCCTCTGCAAGATATACCTGTCCCTCCAAATCAGTCTGTTGATATTGCAGATGAGGTATAGGCAGAGTATTTCTGATGTAATTTGACTTGCTGATATACAGTAAATCCATCAGTAATAGGTCAGAGGATGCCTTGTAAGCCAGACTCAGACCACTTCTCAGCAGTCTGTAAAATACACCTGGGCTGTGCCTGTGAATGGTCTATAGTGACTATTGCACTACAACAGTAAATAAACTAAAATAAATAAATGAATACATAAATAAATACATGCTGAGTATAGTGACAGGGCTTTGAGTTGGCCCATGTAGGGCATGTTGTTTAGGACTTGTATCTTTTTAGTATGGTACCTCTGGGGTCATTATATTCAATGATTGGCCTAATGAGGGCTGAGCAAAGGAGGACAATGACATCCCTTGATCTAGACACAATCTCTTTGTTTATAAGCTGTGCAAAAAAGAAGGACTTTGATAAAACAATAGACACATGTTGGTCAAAGCTTAGGTCACCCCCAATATTAGTTTCCAAATCTCGACCAACTGGGTCAACTCTTAGGGACATATTGTCAATGTGGTAGTTCTCTGTGGTAGATGACTTCTCAAAGGATACAATAATGCATTCTTTGGCATTTAGTTTCAGTTCATGATTTTGGAACCAACTATTTATTTATGACAAACCTTTCTGCAAGATGCCTAGGTCATTTGGGGATTCAATTACTGCTCCTAGCTTGTACTCATCTGCAAAGGAAGTCAGCCAGAGCTCTTTGGAATTGCTTTTACTTCAGTAAAGTAGATGCCAAAGAGGATACATCCCAGAACAAAAACATGGGGACTCCACTGATGAATGGTCCCTTTGTGGAGGTTACTTGCCTTATTGTGATTATTTTCATCTTATCCGTGAGCCAGTTGGCAATCCAGCAGGTGATGTAAGAGTTTATTCCCAGTTTATTTAGGTTTTCTGCTATGCCTGAGTGGGGAATTATGTCAAAAGCTTTGGCTAGGTTAAGATATGCAGAGTGTATGATTTTGCCTTCATCCATTGCTTTGGAGACTTTTTCAAACAAAATCCACCAGGTTGAGTAAGCATGACTAGCCCTTGCCAAATCCAAATTGAAAAAGGTGCAGAGTTTGGAGGTTCCCTATGTCCTGACTGATTAATTTCATGATAAGTCTTTCCATGGCTTTGCATATGAGGCTGGTCAGACTTATGGGTCTGTAATTGCTTGGATCTGTGGAAGGTCCTCCCTTGGACATGGGAATGACTGTAGCAGTTCTACATTTGTTTGGTGCAAAACCTGTATGGAAGCTCAGATTGGGAAGTATTTATAGGGGTGGCTAAATCATGCTTCATACTATTTATGATGCATCCAAGGATATTGAAAGGACCCTCAGTGTAGTATTTTCAGCTTTTGATAGCACCTTTAGGACTTGGTTTTGTGTGATAGCTGGAAGCGAGCCGGTTTCAGGTATATCTTCAGGGACAGACAGAGGGGAGAGGAGGGAAAAGGTACAGCTAAATTTAAAGGAGAGTAGGTTCACTGTATCTTCATCCTCAGTGTAGGTAGCATTATTCCCAATCAGCTCCATGCATTGCTGCATTGTACTTTTGAGATTGTGAACATAACTAAAAAATGAATCCAAAAATGGCAAAATGACCACCTTATCAACTAACTAATAAAAACAACAACAACAAAAACAACAGCAGTGAGAAAACTTAACATTAAAAACATAAAACTTTATTAATCACTAATACAACTGGTAAGTGTTTTCATTCAGAATGAACTTCTTCAGACATGGTTGTGATCACACAATACTTCATTTAAATACTTGATTATGTCACATCAAATGACTCCTCAATGTTTTAACCCTTTTTTGTTCAAAACAACCTTAACATTTTCTCTATTATTAATCCTAACTTTACCTGCCAGCAGTACTCTTTCCAATTTAAATCATATTCAGCATTCCATATAACAAAATAATTACTAATCTGATCAATTACTGAAAATTTATAAAAACTTTAACATTCTGATGGCAGGTTATGGCATGCTTTGCTGAAGCATTAGTCAGCTCTAGCTTTTCAACTGCCTTCCTATGCTCAGAAATCCTAAAATAAAAACTAAGGGTAGTTCTCCCTATATAGAATGCTGAACATAAGTTGCACAAAGCAACAAAAACAATAAATTTATACTTACAATTATAACTACCTGATAAATTAATAACATAATTCCTAGCTACTATGGGAAATTTAGGGCTCTCTATTATATATTTACAATAATTACAATTTTAACATTTATACATACCTTTCGCACTACTTAAACTAAAACTATTCCTATTATTGTAAAAATATTCTTTAAGGGTTTTCCCTCTTTTATTGCAAACCTGGCGTTTTACCTACTAGTTTGCTGGTTTCCTAAAAGTTCCATAAGACCTTCCAGTTATCAATACTAATCTTCTTAACACTAGAATGATTAACTGAATTCTCAAAAATGCAAGCTAGATCAAAGTCCTTAGTAGTATTATTTCCCATATTATTGTTGGTAACACTACCCCCAAAATTCCTTCTAACCAGTGTTCTTTCCATAGCTTCATCTACCAAATAGCTAGGATGACCTCTAACTTGAAACAAATTTTTCAAAACTTCACATTCTTCCATAAAAAACGTTCTTCATCTGTAAGCCTATTTATCCTATCAAATTAACTATTAACTATATTTCATTTTAATCTGACAATATGCATACTGCTGTAATGAGCATAACTATCACTTTGGACATTCTACTTGTAAATCCTGACCATCATTTTGTCCACCCTTTTATATACTGGTAATTAATGCTCTCTTTGTCTGAATTAAAAGTGAATTTCAAAAAATCTGACACAGAATTCAAATACATTATGAAATTCATCAACTCATCTTTGGTTCCATTCCATAACATAAATAAATCATCGATAAAACACATAAAAAAACTATAACCTGCCATCAGAATGTTAAAGTTTCTTTAATACATTTTGTTAGATGGGATGCTGAAGATGATTTAATTTGGAAAGACTACTGCTGGCAGGTAAAATTAAATGCATATGTGAATCCAGGGATTAATAATAGAGAAAATGTTAATGTTGTTTTGAATAAAAAAGGGTTAAAACCTTGAGGGGTCATGTGATGTGACATGATCAAGTATTTAAATGAATTATTTTGTGATTACAGCCAGGTCTGAAGAGGTTCATTCTGAATGAAAGCGCTTACCAGTTGTATTAGTGTGATTAATAAAGTTTTATGTTTTTAACGTGATGATCTTTCACTGCTGTTTTTTTTTTGTTTGTTTTTATAACTTAAAAATGCCTTGTGATTGTCTTCAACTTGGGTAACTAGTTTAGCCTCAAACTTGGCTTTGGTGGATTTTATTAAACTCCTGAGTTGTTTGTTTATTTCAGTGACAAGGGCTCTAATATTCTGAAAATTGCTCTTCTTACTTTTGGTCAAAATTCTTTTCCTTTTATTATAAAGCTTGTTGATATTATGGTTCCATCATGTGGGTTTATTTCTGGGGTTTGCCCTGCATTTGTTCCTAAGGGGTACAGTTGCATCTCTGCAACTGTTTAAATGCTCTTATAGTGTGGTGGTATACATTTCTGCCTATTCAGTGGAGGTAAATAGTTTGTTGGGGATTTGAAGCTTGCCAATATATCACTTAGGGCTAGGTAGTGTGTCTTAAAGAAATTTCTAAAGGTCCATTGGGTGGAAGGGATATTTGATTTCAGTTTTACTTTGAAGCAGACTGCTTTATGGTCAGACTTAACAAGTGATGAAGATACACAAGGGATGGTGCAAGATGCTCCCATATTTGTAAGGACAAGATCCAATATGTTACTCTTCCTAGTGTGTACTGTTACTTATTGTTCCAGGGCATTTGTATTGATAGAGTCCAGGAATCTCTGTGCTTATGCATTAGTGGCGGTGTTGATTTCCCAGTCTATAGCTGAATAGCACGTAGGAAAATGGTACTGAGTTTTGATACTGAGTGATTCTACTTTATGTAGATAGGCATTGTGGCTTCTTTGTGTCATATAGAGAGTTCTATAACTAATTAATATATGGTATGAGACCATCCTGATCATTATTTGGACATAAAGAAGCTCTAGTGCATCACACTGGTTTACCAGCCTTGATGTGAGTCTCTCTTCTGGATGTAGATTGACACACCTCCACCTTTTTCCTCTCCTGCCCATTTACTGGTCCAAATGTGTGAAAAGTGTTATAGTCCTGCACAGCTGGAGTGATAGCCACTCTTTTAAAACACATCTCAACCAATGCACAACAACAATGTGTTCCAGGGTGAGACAGGCTTGTAGGGGATGGAGTTTCTTGTTCAGACTCCTAGCATTGATCAGCAGCACCTTCATATTTTCCTTAGCTTGTTTTTTTATGTTGTTAGGTTTATCAGGTTGGCATTGCCTAAAAAGGCACTAGGGGCATGGACAATGCATTTGCCAATATTTGAAACCCTACAGGGAACAGATGTAGGCCATTCATGGAGAAGCAGTGTGGTCTATTGATCATATCCTCACAGCTGACAAATATTGGACCCTCATTGAATGACATCAAAAATATAACTGAACTCCAAGCATTTATTGAAGTCAATTATTTTTTGCTCATATTGTGGCATAATCCTAGTAGAAGCTATAAAGCTCATACCAGCCTGGGACACATAGTCTGAGAACTCCATCATGTCTGTCTTCATATACTCCAGGTAGGTACACTACAAGTCATTGATACTGACATGAACCATGACAGAATATCACTGGTACTTTTTTGTTCAAGGACTTCAGTGCATGAATGATCTGATCGATCCTGGCACCAGTCAAGTAACTAACCATCACACTTTCCTAGCTCAACCTGGTGTGAGGCACATCCGTATGTCTTACAATGGATTCAACTACAACAAGAATGTTTGGCTGGGTTGATGCCTGCCTTATGGGCTTGGCATCTGTGACTTTGAGAGTCCATATGCTATGTAAAGAAAAAGGTTTACTATGCTGAGTGTGTTTGTGCCTGTGTTGTGCCTTGGAGGTCTTTGAGTTTTGGGCAAGGTAATCTTGGGAATGTCAGCATATAATGGATTAGGGGTATTGTGATGGCCTTGGAGAGGTGTCATGCCTGGTGTACTGCTCACAGTTTTGGTGTCTGAGCTTGATCTGTGCAAGATATCTGCCTCCAAGTATATTATAATGTGTACATCTCTGACCCACTGTGCTATGCTATTTGAGTAATAAATGATGATCAGACAGCATGAGATAATTCTTACAGTGTCTCAAGACACCCATCTCAGCGAGGCTCGCATGAGACGTTGTGGGGAAATACTGATTCCTGATACCAACAGGAATGAATCTTCGGGCAGGGTTAACTGTAATTACTTGTAGTTCAGTTATAGAATAATGTTTACACTTCAATACAAGACAACTAACCTGGAAAGACTGTCTTCTGCCACCAGCAGGAACCAGTAAACTAATTATAGTAAGAAAGCATTAGCTTGATACTAAAATCAGTGCAAACAGTATCAGTACACTCACTATTAATCAACTTTATCAAAGCTCTTTTATCCTGGTGAGTAGTTTAAAGAGACAGACTTTGCAAAATGGTACTTCTGTGCTTATTGTCAACAACCAATAAATGGGAAGAAGGAGGGAATTCTGTAGTCAAATTATCATAAGGGGCAATCAATAACAGATATAATGGGTTTAAAAGCACAACTACAACAGGGTGGGTGGGAAGGAAAAACAATTAGACCCTTAGCTCTGAGCTGTCTGGCCTGCAGCTGCCTCAATGCAAACATGATCTACTATTCATTTTGGTACATCTTTTAAATATTTTCTCTCAATTTATAGGTTTATATGTGAATACTCAGCTAACTGCCCTGATGGGCCATTTTAAGCCAAGCCAGTAATACAAAGTCAGAATTGAACTCTGTACTTTGTCTATCCAGTGAAGACTTTAACCATGATGTCAAACCCACCTTTTTTTGTCTTTTTTGGGTGCTAGGTTACCCCATTTCACCAACACCCTACAAGACGGTCTAACTCAAACAAATGACTGGTATCAAAGCCACGGACTAAAACTCATTGCAAAGAAATGCTTTAGAGTTCTTTCTGGAAAATCTTCAACACTGCCTTATTACATCATCATCATTAAAACACCCCTAACAGCTAACCTGATAGTTAGGGATCTGGGAATATATGTAGACAGTAATCTGGCCTTCAACCAACATGTAGCAAAGATACTAAGAAAATCATTCTATGTTGTCCAACTCATAAGCAAGACTATGGCATCCAAGTCCTTATCAGACCCATCATTTAGTACAATGCCCCTTTAGCATGTACCTAACCAGGCACTTGAAACAGTTAGAACACCCTCAAAGGTTCCTTAGCAGTAGAATCCAGATTATGAATACCTTGTCTTATCCTACACAGATTGCTTTAAGGCCCTATATCTGCATTTATCTCCTACAGGTTACTGATAGGCAATCTATACCTGGCATGTAAGGCATCCTCAGATCCATCTCTGATGTATATTTTGCACATCTGCAAAACAAACAGCACCAGAAACACTAGAGCCATGGACCTGAACTTTGACTGTGACATAAACAGAACATGCTGGATAGACTGATATGTGTCTCAAAGGATCCCCACACTATGGAATAAGCTCCCCATCTACATTAAGCAGAATTCATCCTTGACCCTATTCAAACAAAACCTTGATCAATGGCAAATCACAGATTCACCCAACATCTGGCTGCCATGTCACTGATGGGCAGATGTTGACAGTAAACAAATTCACCTCCAGCTAGCATACCTCCTTACATAACCCGTAGTTACCCTCTTACTAACATATCCCACCATATAGATTTCATATTACTCTTCTCCACTAGGGCACCATCTGCGCTCATTATATATATATATATATATATATATATATATATATATATATATATATATATATATATATATAAAACTGTTGAAAAACAAAAAATGAATCACGGAGCTCCGTAAAACTCGATGCAGACACCAGACTGTAGTTCAAAGCAAAAGAAATTTTAGTCTTTAATTAAGTGTGCTATTTAAAATGTCCACTTTTCGTCAAGTGAAAATTCACTCAACTTCTTCAGATAAACCAACAGATCAAAAGGCAACAGCATAAGCAACTGCCTTAATATAAAATACTACTGAATCACATTGGTTAATTACATTATGAAGTCACTATACAGACAATTAAAGGTATATACTTATAAATTGAAATCCTTTATAAAATGGAATCATTTATAAAATGAAAATAAAATTAAAATAAGACTTCACAAATTAAATACTAAAATGTAACTGTACAACTCACAATTAAATATAATATTTCATGAACTAAGACAATCAATAAATCATTTCTTGGATACATAAAAATACATTCAACCAGAAACATAAAAAGTTTTTATATATAACTATCACATCTAACTCAATATAGACAACATACTAAATAGCAGCTAGGACATACATAAAGTGTATATGTATACATATAAACTAACAATAAAAATAAAAAAATATATATAAAAAAATATATATGTATACACTATATACATCTATCCACGTAAATCTAATACACCCTGCTACCTGGCTAAATTTTTCAGTCTAAGGATACACATTATCGAACTCATTTCATTAATGCCCGGGTAAAAACAGGCATTAGTTCTTAATTGCCATATTGACTCACACCTTTCTAATCTCAATGACTCAGGTCCACCTCTGATGTCCTTCTTAAGTTGTTGTAATACCCTAAATTTGAACTCATGTCCCTTATTCTCTGCAATATGCCTGGCTAATGCATTTTCTAATTTGCATTTATTAATGCAATATAGATGCTCACTCAGTCTTTCACACAGCTTTCTGTCGGTTTTACCGACATAGAAAGCTTTACAAGTTGAGCAAGTAGCCAGGTAAACCACCTGTTTGGTAGTACAATCAAACTTACCAGGTGTTGTGTATTGTTTATTTTTTATCATAAACTTGGCGCCTACGTCTATGTATTTGCATACCCGACACATATAACATTTAAACATTCCATACCTATGGGTTATGGGACTTACTTTGGTCTCCAAAATTGATTTTAAATTATGACCACGCCTAAATACTATTTTAGGTAGTGTCGGGAACATGGACCTAAAATGTCCGTCTCTCATCAATATTTCCCAATTCTTTGTAATGATGTTTATAATGTCATAAGATTCCATATTGAAGGTACTAATAAAACTATATGGACTGAACTGTTCTTTAGTCACCCTCTTATGTGATGAATCATTAAGCCCATTAACCAATATGGGTCTAAAAATCCCAGAATGACGTTTAAACTGAACTTCCCCAATGATTTCACTCAAGAGGGCCTTGGGATAGCCTCTTTGTCAGAAGAAAGAATGTAAGACCATACATTCATCCATGAAATCTGAATCTCTTGAAGTCATCCTGGCAGCTCTAAATATATATATTATATATATCTATATATATATATATATATATATATATATATATATATAAAATATATGTGTGTGTGTGTGTGTGTGTGTGTGTGTGTGTGTGTGTGTGTGTGTATATATACACACACACACATATATATATATATATATGTGTGTGTGTGTGTGTGTGTGTGTGTGTGTGTATATATATATATATATATATATATATATATATATATATATATATATATATATATATACACATATATATACATATGATTGACAAGTCTTTGGTCATACCAACCACCCCTGAGTTTATTTAATATAATCTATTATTGCCTTATTACTTCCTTGTTTACAATCTTTTGTCAGTTTCTTTGCTAAATCTTCTATAACTTCCTGTCCACATACCATAATCTTCTGTCTTCTCTAAGGCTAAATAACCTGTATTTCCTTTCTCTTCCTTTATCACAGCTTCATTCATCTTATTCAGTATACCTGATGTGTGTCCTACTAGCAGGGCCAGCCTTATGCATAGACCATAGGGCACTCTTTCTGATTTTTTTAGTTTAGTTTTTTTTGCTACAAACAATAAATAAAATATGTCAGCCTGCTTCAACAAAATGCACCCATCCTGCAGAGTGATGGGAGACCCTGGAGGGAGAAGCTCCCTTTGATTTTTCCCTTCAAGTCAATGTAGCAAAGCCACATTAGACTTATGCTGTGAGGCCATGGAAACATCGCAATGATCAGATGGTAGGTGTGAAGCTGAAGCTCTGACTAGAAAGGTTTAGCATCAATATGATGGGCATGTGCGTTTTTTTTGTTAATTAAAATTATATAAAGTTCTTAAAAATAATAATAATGAAAACACCTACAATGTTCTAAATTGTGGCTTTACTACTTGGCTGTTCAGGGCGTCAGAAGGGACATTTTGTGTGTTGAATTCTGGTCAGTTAAGATGAATGGTGTGAATCAGAAGCAATGAGATACATATTATTATACTTTTTTTCATGATGCTGGAAGATATCAATTAGATATTTTATGGCATATTTATGGCTCTATTATTTTGTGGAGCTTGCTGCATATACATATGACTTGAAATATGATTGTGGTCATTTGTACCTTAATTCTCTACTCAAATTGACACCAGACAGAACTACACAGAAAGTGAATACCATTGTAAGATGATAATGAAAGTACTATTTCCAGATAGGATTTATGTATCATCACAAGCATTTGTCTTCTATTGTTACCCATCAGATTATCACACATACAAACGGTGGAAACGAGGGGCAGATCTGTGAGCAGAGGGTGCTTCAAGCGCAAAAGTCAACAAGAATCTCCGGAGAAACGAATGATGAAGAAGCATTGGACATACTCTCAATGGAAGACCAGTTAGTTTGGAACATTTCTTCTAAATCTCTGACACGAGATGAAATCAGCCTTTTGAACAGAGGTTTGTCATTCATTCCTTCTAAAATGTCAGAACTTACAGATAGCATTATAGACATTAAAATTTTTTCCAGAAATGTACAATTAAAACTAATGTTTGGTGATGATCGTAAATACGATAAAAATTGCTTGAAAGGACCTAGTACATTTATACCTTTGCAACATCCCATGATACAAGTCTTTATGAACTTATGTGAAAATGATTTACATGCTAAATTAAATAATGAAAAGTCAGAATTTAAAGTAAATAACTTAACTAAAGGTGAACTTGAAGCATTAAAACTATTGCAAAGTGATGAGAGTATTATAATTAAAGGGGCAGACAAAGGAGGCCTGACTGTAATAATGGATAAGCATTTTTATGATAGCAAAATGAAATCTATGCTATTGGATAGGAATGTATATGCTATTATTGACATGCATAGAGTCGATACAATGAAATATAAAGTTACTGAGTTGCTATATGCTTGTTTAATGGATAGATGGATAAGTTATGATTTATATAATTATTTTGTAACACCTCATCTGATAATACCCATCATACAAGGGATCCCTAAGATACATAAAGATCCAGTAAACACCCCCTTGAGACCAATAGTCTCAGGTAGGGGTTGGCTTACCGAACCAATATGCACGTATGTGGAGAAGCAACTTAGACAACTGACAGCACTATTTTCAGTGATACAAAGCAATTTTTAGTTGATTTATTTCAACATCTTAAGGTGAATAAGTACATGAAAGGTCAAAACATTTTTTTAGTAACCATGGATGCAAATTCCTTATTTACCTCAATACCAAATACTTTAGGCATAGAAATGTTAAGGGAATATTTAGTGAAAGAAACAACTTATGCAGGGACTCATATAGGGTTAATATGTTTATTAATGGAGGTGATCTTAAATAATAACATAATGTTATATGACCATGAGTTATACCATCAGTTGGAGGTGGTGGCCATGGGCACCCCTAGTGCAAACAGCTATGTAAATATAGTCATGGCTATTTGGGAACAAAAGTATATATTGTGTAATGAATGGCCACAAGTCAAGTTTTACAAATGTTATGTAGACAATTTATTTTTTCTTGGGGATGGTACTGAGCAGGAATTACTCAAATTTCATGATGCATTAAATAAGAGTACACAGTTTTTGAAATTTGAACTAAAGTTTTCCACCACTATCATGGATTTTTTTGATGTTAGGGTACAAATAAACTTAAATGGTGAATGGACGACATGGATATACAGAAAAAAATTGTTATAGAAACACCTATGTACATCATGGAAGTATGCACCCACATCATGTCTTTAAAAATGAAATAAAGGGGCAAGCTCTCAGGGCATCTAGGTTAACAGTAGAGCAAAGTACATTTTATGAAGAACTTAACAAGCTTAGTGACAGATTTAAGAAAAGAGGTTATAAGAATAAAGACATAGAGGGAGCAGTTAATGAAGCTGTATCATTAAGAGAGACAAAAGGAAAACCATATTTCTCACAAAGAGTTGCAGGACTCAATGAGTCTGCTAATACCATGAGAAACAAATTAACACTGTCTACTACCTATACTAGTAATGTTTAAGTAGTGCAAGATGTAGTCAAAAGGTATTGGCCCATATTAACGCAAGAACCCCAAATACGAGAAATTGTGGGAGAAGAACCTACTTTTTCTTTTAAAAATCAGAAAAGCCTAAAAATACTTTTATACTATGGTCCAAAAAAGATGGATAGCTTAGGGGAACATTATGGCACCATACCATGCACTAAATGTAATTAATGTGCATGGATAGACACATCAAGTAGATTTAAACATCCAGATACAGGCAAAGAGTATAGTTTTAAGGTAAGGGCGAATTGCCACACAGCCCATATTATATATTTAGCCATTTGTGAAGTTTGCTCAAGTTACTACATTGGAAAGACCAATAGAGAGTTAAGATTTAGAATAAGGGAGCATCTTTTATGTATCAAAAATAGAGACACAAATAATGCCTTAGCGAAACATATAGTCAAGAGAGGTGAAACACACATTTAAGTTTATGGTAGTGGAAAAAGTTATTGAGAATGAGAGAGGGGGTGATCATGTGAATAGAACTGAAACATCAGAAGTATGATGGATAATACGGTTACAAGCAGACCGTGGTAGTGGTCTTAATGACAGAGTACCCCTTAAACTTATTCTAAAAAATAGGGGTATACATAAGTAAAGTAGTTACATGTGGCGTTCAATTTTTATGATAAGTTTTGATTGATTTTACATGATTAGTTTCATGTGCTAAATATTTTTTTAGTAGTAAATTGATTTTATTATATGCGTTATAGTAATTGATTTTGTATAATCTTTATACAACTGAATGTATTTATTTCTTATATGTACTTCTTAGTTACTTGTAGAAACCAAGTGTTTTTATAATTTGTTATGACACCTCTAAGAAGAATGGGTTGAACATTTATTCAATTAGGAATGCTCAGAATGTCTTATATAAGAGCACACTATGAAGTTAGAATCTATTGTAAGGTCTGATGAAGTGGATGTGATGTCCATGGAAGCACTAACCTAATAAATTACCTGGATTTTATTTGAATTCCATTTTGGATTTTTTCTTTGGACTTGCTTTTACACTGAGCTCCTAAATTTAGTGTATGAACCCTGGAAGTTTTTGTCCTGATAAGTGTTTTTCTTCTTTCTGGGGTCATTTATTCCAAGCTGCACTCATTCATTTTGTGTGAGGAAGCATTCGTCTTCTATGTTTATCATGCATTGCAATTTGGTTCACTTTGAACATTAAACCTTGGATACAACTCATTTCTTCCTTGAAATAAAAAGTATATTTGGATTTCTTTCTTTATGTATGTTTTTTTTTTTCAGATCATCATTCATTCAAAAGGTTATAAAAACTTCACTTTAGACCATCTATAACCTAACAGCTTTTGGTTCCTGGCAATCCTAGTCAGTTTAACTTAATTACTACAGTGTTGTCTTGGTCAGTGCAGGTGTGTTGTAAGTGTTCAAGGTTATTAAGGTATAGTTTTGGCCAGTTAGAGTTAGCTGAAAGGATTCAGGAAAAATCAAAGTAGAAGAGCTATACTGTGAATTTTGTCCCTTAACCAGGATTGCTCTTCAGGCAATCATGGAAGGAAGCAGTTGTTAAAAATGTAAAATGCACCTCAGAGCAGCTACAACCCCATGGTTTCTGGGACCCATAAGCTCCCAGACCACTGGTTTAATGCAGTCATTTAGACCCCAGTTATTGTAGTGCAATTTTGGTCATCTAAGGTGTGCTACAATGATTCAGGTAAAAAAAAAAAAGTTCAATAGCAAGATTAAATTTCTTCTTTTTCTTTCTTAATCATGAGTTTTGTTCAGGCCATCATTTAAAGTAAAGTTTGTTTATATGAATTCCATAGATTGTGGCTTCTCTGGGATGCATACATGTCCCTCCAACATGTCCTATTTAAGTTCCAAGCAAAGATCAAATCCTTAGATCTAATAGTTCTGGTGCTATTCATTTTGCGGATAGGCAAAATGTTCATCAGAGCGGGATCCAAGTATCCAGGGTGTGATCTGCAGAGGACATTGCATTTAAACCCTGTATTCATTTTGTGAGGAACCTCTGTGGATATTCTAGTTGTGGCAAGTGCCTGGTTGGTTATATATTGAAGGGGGAGTTATACTCAATGGTGGGTCTGATAATGGTTGAGTATAGTGGCACAGAATTCCCTGAACCAAGATGAAATGCCCTCACTTATAATTTGAGTACCATAACGATTTCCTTACAAACTTAGACACATGTTGGTCAAATGCTAGGTTACTATCTACATGAGTCCCCAAATCCCTGACTAGTGTGTCTAATTTAAGTGATGTTTTATCAATGAGGTAGTATCCCTAGGTGGCTGAATTCCCAAAAGGTACTGTTAAGCATTTCTTAGCACTGAATTTTATGCTCTGGATTTTGAACCAATCATTTGCCTGTCTTAGACCTTCCTGTATGATGCCAGCGTCTTGAGAGATTTATGTGATTTTTCCTAGCTTGCAATCATCTGCAAACCTGGAAAACCATAGGCCCTTGACATTGACCTTGATTTAAAAAGATAGATGCTAAGGAGGGGCAGACCAAGCACAGAGCCCTGAGGGACTCTAGTTGTGATCATTCTCTTTGTGGAGGTGATGTTTCCAATCCCAAATCCTTGGGTCCTGTCTGTGAGCCAGTTGGCTATCCAGCATGTTACATAGGGGATTGTGCCTAATTCCATGAGTTTGTGGGCTGTTGTATCAAATCACATAGCTAGGTAAAGATGGTAGTATGATGGTATTTTTCCATTGCATTAGTGATCTTCTCAAAGAAGTGCAACAGGTTCAGTAGGCATGACCTGCATTTGACTAAACTCAACTAGGTTGCAACATTCTCTTATATTTGTGAGTACTAGGTCCAATATGTTCACACCTCTTAAGGTGTATGCACTAACTGGTCCAGGGCATTTGTATTTCCAAAATTTAGGAATCTCAGCATTTGCAAATATGAAATCATGTAGGATTTCCAGTTTACAGATGGATAATTAAAGACCACATGAGTATGGTATTTTGTTGAATGGGTAATGTCTCCAATAGGTCTAAGTAGGAGCTATGGATTTCATGGGACATAGTGAGTGACCTATAGTTTGCTAGGATAAGATATGGGATTTTGTCTGTGATAATCTGATTGTGGAGGAATTCCAGTGTGTCATCCTGCTTAACCTATCTAGAGGTATGCTTGTTACTGATGTAGATTGAGACATGTCCACCTTTATTCCTTGCCTGTGCAGTTGCTGGTCAAAATGTCTGTAAGGCACTGAAGTCTTGCACTGCTGGGATACTCACTGCAGCTTTAAACCATGTCTCCTAACTGCACAGATGTCTGCATTCTCCATGGTGAAGGGAGCTTGGAGGAAGTGGAGCTTTGTAGACTCCAGGCATCGGCAGTAACTTCTTTAGATCCCCTTGAGTAGACCCCAATATGTTGGAAGGGTTGTCAATCCAACATTGCTTAAAAAAGCCTCTATGAGGGAGGACAATGTTTTACCCAATATTCAAAAGCCTAGAGGGGGCAGTTATAGACCATCCTTGACAAAGCAACATGGCTTATTTACCATGTCTTCCTACGCTAACAAGTATTGCATCCCCCTAGAATGGCACCAAAAATTAAGCCAATTATTCTAGTCAATCATATTGTGTTTGTGTTGTGGCATCATCCATGGTGAAGGTAAAAAGCTGCTCAGTCCTAGGCACAAACGAGCCTGTGACACATATTCTGAGAGATGCATAATGACTCTCTTCATATAGTCTGTGGCACTATGTCTCAGGTCGTTTATACCTATATGGAATATGACTGAATCATACTGGTATGACTTGACTGCATGCATAACTTGGTAAATCCTAGCACCTGATAGGCATCTCACTGCTATTTTCTCCTTGTTTAGCTTGGTTAGAGGAGCATCAGTATGTCATACAATGGAGTCCACTATGACTAGAGTCCTGAGAAGTGTATTATTTATTTTATTTATTTATTTTATTTAACATTTGTTAACTGGGAAAGTCCTACTTGGAACAAAGACAATTTTCAGTGGAGGCCTGGAGAGAAATGCTCCAGATGCATGTCTTTGAATGTGGGAGGAAAGCGGAGCACCCGGAAGGAACCCACATGAATGCAGAGAAGACATACAGACTCCACACAGAAGGCATTCCAGCCAAGAATCGAACCAGAAAACCTTTTGCTATGAGGCGACAATGCTACCGCTGCATCACTGCACCGTATTTGCTTGCCTTATGGGCCTGGTAGTTGAGGCTCTGCTGGGTATGGCTACACATGTAGTGCTAGGAACTGCCTCTGCTAAATGCTTTTAGATTTGCTGAGGATAATTTTTGCAGGTGGAATGTCTGGGAGGCCCCTCGGGCTTGGGAACATTGCATTCAAGTGCCTCAGCATAAATAGGTTTCATGTTTCATTCATAACCATGAGATATCGTGCCTGGCTTTACTTTAATTCTATGATTTTGCTGAAAATTTTAAAGTGTCATTTGTAAATGCCCCTTTATGATGGATCCTCACTGTTTGGACCTAAATATCAAGAAGAATTGTCAGAAAAGTGAGCAGGAAGGTAAGATGCTGTCTGTCACTGGAGTTCAATTTTAGACCCCTTAATGTTACTAAAACAGGAATCAGAAAGATGTCAAGTCACTTTGTTTCAATGTCCATCCTTTGACTACTTTTCAAAGATGGCAATGGTAGAGTTCGTCTCTTCAAATGATACTGCTCTAAAGGCATAGTTGGTCCACAAACTGGATTTCAGAGGTTCCTTCTCCAGAAAGCAACCACAACATCCTTGAAACATTAACTGACTGTTCCTCTCTGAAAGCATTCAGGCATCAGCTGTCTCATCATTCAGATGTGTTGATGACCATCACACAAGGCAACTGAGTAAGGAGAATAATATCTAGATATCTTTTCCTTTCCTGCAGTTCCAAAACTACAGTCTCTGCTACTCCTAGACATAACAAATCACCAGTGCAGAACAGTAAAAAGAGAAATTGCTGCTCCGTTGTAAAAAAGAACCATCCAAGAGGTCCCACCAGACAAGAAATTATCTAGGGTTAGTTCAAGATTCCTTTTAGTTCCAAAGAACCCCAAAGACCTCAAACCAACCCTTCATCTGAATAACCTAGATCAATATGCAACAAAGACCAAATTCAGTATGGTCAAGGTCCAAGTTTACCCTATCTGCAAACACATGACTAATGTGCTAGACAGACCTGCTGGAATCATTTTTATTTATTTATTTATTTAATTTTATTTTATTTTACATTTGTTGACCGGGAGAATCCGACTGGATAAATGTCCATTTTCAGCGGAGACCAGGGGAGAAAAGCTCCAGAGTTTGTAAATATGTAAAGGCAAGTAAACATATGCAAAGTCATTTCACAGATATGGAGACCAAGTACAAAACATAACATTTTAAAGGTACATAGAAAAAAATATATATTAGCTACAAATTGTAGTAGCAGGATGGGTTAGTTGTATGTCCAGTAATTTCTGCTTGAATTAATGAGAGCATATCTAATTTGCCCATAAATATGTGCAAATATGATGGTGTAAGAAAGAGGTGGGTGTGCAGTGAGTAGTAGAGAGCTTTCAGGAGTATAGCAGAGCTCATAGCAGATGAGGTTTGTGTATTATGAATACTAGTACATGCAGTAAGTTAGTATGCAGCGGCAGAATGAGAAAGACCTGAGGGAAAAGTGGGTGTAGAGGGTCAGCCTGGGGGAAGGCATGGGCATTGTCTATTGATAAGTAGGTATTCTTTAGTATATGTTTAAACTTAGTGATAGAATTTGTTGAGGTAATATCAGGGGGCAGTGAGTTCCAGATTTTTCCTAGGTAGTTTGGAAATAGGAAATCTCCTGCTAAATTGTTGGTTCTGGTGATCTTGATTAAGGTCCTGTCACTAGAACATAGATGCCTTGGGTTTTCCTGTATTTTAAGTAAATTTGATAGTGTAGGTATTTTGTCTGGATATAGTAGGCATTTTTTACTGAAAACTAGTTGATGGAAGGTAATGAGATTTTGAAGTTCAAGCCACTTTAGTTGGTTTAGTGAGTGGCAATGATGTGAACGGTAGGGAGCATCTGTGGCAAATCTGGCAATTTGATTGTAGCATGTTTCTAGTTTTGTAATTTCTGTTTTGGATAGGTTGGTGAAGATGGGGGCAGCATATAGAAGTGTGGATAGCAGCAGAGTATGAGCCATAGTAACTTTAGTCTGTTGATTTAGACTTTTTATTTTTGTACAGACTGCCTAGTTTTCTGTGTATGTTTTTGATGGTTTGATTTATGTGCAGGTCAAACTTCAGTTTGTTGTCAATTGTAACACCCAGTAGTTTTGCGTGGGAGTCTGGGGAGATAATGGTACCATCATTAGATAATAATATTGAGAGAATCAATGTCTAAGTTGGATTTATTAGGTTTGAAAATTAGTAATTTGGTCCTTTTGGGGTTCAGTAGCAGGTTTTTACTGAGAAACCAAGCTTCAGTGGTTTTTGAAGACTTGTTGGGTAGTGGAAAGGAGTGTGAGGGGGTTGGTGGCTGAGCAGAGTAGCGTTGAGTCGTCAGCATATTGTATGACAGTTGCATCTTGGGTGATCTTGTTGAGATCATTAATGAATATAGAAAATAATAGAGAGCCTAATATTGATCCTTATGGGACTCCAGTTGTAATAGGGAGCAGTGTGGATAGTTTGTTATCCCACCTGACTGCTTGCTGTCTGCCTATTAGTTAGTTTTGAAACCAGGCTAGTGAGTCAGTGGCTAGTCCAAGGTCAATGAGGGAGTCAAGAAGTTTCGGATGGTTGACCATGTCAAAAGCTTTTGATAGGTCTAAATATGGCTGATGTTAGTTTGCCTAGATTCCGGTTCTCATTGATTAAGTTAATGATGGAGAGAATGGCAGTTGTTGTACTATGGGCTGGTCTAAACCCATGTTGGGTAGGAGTGAGAAGTTGGTTTTTCAATAGGTATTGCATAAGTTGCTGATGAATACATTTGTCTAATATTTTAGCAAGCGGGGATAATATGGCAATGGGGCGATAGTTGGTAAGGTCTGTACAGGTCCCACCTTTGTGTAGGTGGGTGACATATGCTATTTTCCAGATTGCTGGAACTTTGCTTTCTGTTACTGATCTGTTAAGGAGAAGTGATATTGGATATGCTATCTCATTAGCAGCTATTTGAAGGTATTCGGCTGGAATGTTGTCTGCAGCTAGGCTAGTTGGTTTGAGTTTACTTAATAGTCTTTTTATATAATCTGTGGGAATAGGTTTGAATTGGAAGGTGGTATTGATATAGGTAGTAGGCTTGGGGCTGCTAGTAGTAGATGTTGTGGGTTGTTGATGAACTAATTTTGAAATGGCTTCTATGAAAATCTATTAAAGGCTTCTGGAATGTCAGTGCTATCATTTACAGTGGCTGATGTTGAGGTACTTGGTCTGCCGGGGTGGAGTAATGTATTTAGTCCTGCACAGAGTTTTTGGGGGTTATGTTGGTGCCTATTTTGCAAATTGAGAAAATAGTTCCTTTTGTCTAGTAGAATTTGTTTTTTTTGTTTCGTTCCTAAGTTTTTGTAATTCTTGTTTGTTTGCTATGGTTTTGATGGCTCTCCACTGATGCCAGGCACTATTTCTTTGGGCTATCATGGTTCTAGTAGTGCTTGTGATCCAGGAGGCTAGTTTAATATTTTGTTTGCTTGTGTAAGGAGGGGCATGGGTGTTTAAGACGTTTAGGAAGGTAATGTTAAATAGCTCAACCGCTTCATCTAGTGGGAGGGTCTTTAGAAGATTCCAGTGTTGGTATTGTAGTTCAAGTTTGAATTTTGTTATGTCAAAGTTTCTTTTGTTTCTTGTGGTCCGAATTGATGGTTTGGAGTTGGTGTGGGATTTGAGTTTTAGTAGGAAGGTGGGCTAGTGGTCACTGAGGTTGTCTGGTAGGACACCTGCTTGATTGAATATATTGGGATTGTTTATTAGGGTCCAGTCTAGGAGGCTTTCTTGCTTTTATTATTACCTAGCCTTGTACTAGAGTTAATGATTTTGTAAATGATTGATCATACATCCATGTCAAAATTTCCAGAAAATCCTAAATGTTTCTATGCTTCTTGCTGGGAGGCAATCAATACTAGTTTTGAGCCCTGCGCTTCAGACTCACAATGCCTTCCTTCAGGTGTTTACTAAATGCATGGTCGTAGTCACAGCATATCTGCAACTGAAAAAGATCTGTATATTCCTATATCTAGATGATTGACTTCTAGATGCTTTATTAATGGAGTCCCTCCTCACTGCTCATTTTTTGCTTCAGTTGTTTCTCTCCTTAGATATCTCTGTAAGTACAGAAAAATCCCATCTTCAGCCATCTCGGACTTTGGTATTCATTAGCTAATCTCTGGATATAAAATCTTAAATAATAAATCTAACAGTTAAAAGACTCCTCTCCTTAAGGAAATCAGTGTCCACACTACAGGGTCATTAGATTCCTCCAGCTGTTCCAGTATTAAAAAGTTCTCAGATTGATGGCATCTTCCATGCTAATAATTCTGAATGCTCATCTTAACATGAGGGAACTACAATGAACTCAGTGTGAAATGGTCTCTGATATCCAACACTATGAATACCCCAATCTGCTTGTCATTGATTTATAAACAGCATTAAAACTGGCAGCTAGATCTTCTATAGTCTCACTAGACTACCACGGATGCCTCCTTTCTGTGGTAGGGGGAATTATGAGGGGAGAATGGTCCAAGGAACCTGGATAGACTTAGAAACCAAGCTTCCAATCAGCTTCTTGGACATCAGGGCAGTTGTTTTAGTGTTGCAGGGCCATCAGAGTGTCCTTAATCTTTGGATGGTATTTATTCATTCAGACAGCAGGTCTACAGTCTTGTGCATCAACAAGCAGTGGGGAACTAGATCTAACCCTTGTGCATAGAGACCATGAGAGTGCGGCAATGGGCACCATGTGCATAGTGCTTTCTGACAGCAATACACATTCTGGGGTGAGTTGACTATCTAGTGGACATGCTCAGAAGATCCCTTCTATTGTGTAATGAGTCTCCAACAATCTCAAAGTAGTGCAGCAGATCTTCCACTGCTGGGGCCAGCCTTGCTGAAATCGTTCTGCATCTTCATCCAATACATAGGTTCATAGGTAGGTACTAGGCTATCTGCCCGAGGGCATTTATAAGTCTAGCCAGAGTGTGTTGGCTTTCGGCACCCCATTGATTAATTAACTGAGCCTCTGTCAAGCAGAGCCAATGAAGTGATCCCAGGGATGTATTTTCTGCATATATATATATATATATATATATATATATATATATATATATATATATATATATATATATATATATATATATATATATAGATATATATATATACATACATACATAATGGATCAGATACTTTCATCCTACCATAGGGTCTGTCACTGAGGGATGCTCTAATGTGTCATTGGTCTTCTGGACCCCTCTATACTTTTTCTACTTTTTCCGATCACCAGCTTTCTGCAGTAAGCATGCCTGTGCAACATTACCATGATCCTTATTGCACCATATGCTGGCCCATGCAGATATGGTTCCCTTTACTGCAGCCTAACCTAAGGAAGCAGACATGTCTTCACAGTCCACGACCAGATTATCGGATGCATCCAGAAGCCTCACAAGAACATTCACTCCCTTAGATTAACTGCCGTCTCTACCCCCATTCCTTTGATTCTTCACTTGTTTTCATGTATATTTGATGCTGGCTCCAGTTATTCTACTATAAAAGTTCATTTAGCTGCTATCTCCTGTGGTACTTGTGACTAATACATTGCTATTTAGACTGTGTAAGCTAGATAGGTAGGCAGTTCAATACCCTGCATGGAAGACTTGTGTGTGTGTGTGTGTGTGTGTGTGTGTGTGTGTGTGTGTGTGTGTGTGTGTGTGTGTGTGTGTGTGTGTGTGTGTGTGTCTACCTCTGTGTTAGTGTGAGACTGTGCGTATCCCTTGGTAGTGTATCCAGTTTTATTCACAATAATACATTTATGATCATAGGATCATAAAAAGTTACTAGACTATTGGCCCTGAGACCCTTACAAGCCTAGTCAAGAATTTAGCCCATGTTCCAAAAAGTCAGCAACCTATGCTACTGTCCAGCAGGGACACAGATGGAATCCCAGGGTGTATTTTCTGTTCCCTATCCAGTTATCCAGGTTGCACTTAAAAAGGGTTAATGAGGTACTCTGCTTTACGTGGAGAGGGAGTCTATTCCATAAAAGGGGAATCTCTGAGACACAAATCTGTCCCGCTAACAACTCCTATTGATGTCACAGACCAGGCTAAGTCATGTGTGCGGGTTACTCGAGTGGAGCTTGACTTGCAGATATGCAGCAGTCCCATCAGAGTGGGGTCTGATATTGCTTTGTATGCCAGACAGAGGTCACCTCTGAGAAGACTGAAGGAGATTTAGCCTACCTTAACCCGGCTAAGGCATTTGACACAATTCCACAGTCAGGTAAAATAGATAAACTCACAAAATTGTTCAAAAATCCCTATGTCTCTAGATGGATAGTCAAATGGCAAACAGACAGGACATATGTTGTTAGAGTGGGAGAATCCAGGTCCAGCAAGAGGTCAGTTGCTAGTGGTGTAGCATAGGGTTCAGTGGCTGGGAGCTTTCCTATTCAGAATGCACTTCTCTGAAATCAAGGCTAATGTAGAAGGCTTTTGGCTGACCAAGTTTGCTGATGACTGCAAGTTGGGGGGCAATCTTTGAATCGCCCATTGATATAGATATCCTTCAGAAGGGTCTGACTCAGGCAAATGATTGGTGCTAGAGCCATGCTCTAAAACTAAATGCAAAACATACATAATTATACCCTTTAAAAAGTCAAATACCCTTTCAAATTACAACATTAAAATAGCACGCCCCTAAGAGTGCATCCAGATGTGACAGATCTTATACAGAGATAGACAGTATCCTGAATTTTGACCACTATGTCTCCACAGTGATAAGAAAGCTGCTGTATGTGGCACAGCTTATAAGTAAAGGCATGGCATCCAGATACAAAGAAATTATAGTCCCACCATACTCAACACTCATCAGACCAATAATCAAGTACAATGCCTCTTTTGACATGTACTTGACCAGGCACATGCAACAACTAGAGCAACCTCAGATGTTCCCTACAAAAAACAAAATACAGAGTGTAAATGTTCCTAAGCACCCTGGAGAATATTAGGGTCCAATCTAACACTCTCATACTGGGCGAATTCAACAACCCCCCATTAACTGGGAAAACTACTCATGTACCAATACACTTGCCCAATGCTTTCTGGAATTCATTAATTCCAATGCTCTGGACCAGCTCATTCTCATCCCCACTAGAGGTAGCAACATCCTTGACCTGGTCATTACTAACATGGGCGACCACTGCTTTACACCACAAACTAATCACCTTGGAAATCCTCATCCCTCCAACCCCCCCTCACACCCCCATAAAGGTATCCACCATGAAAAACTTTTCCAAAGCTAACTTTGGGCTCCTAAAACAGTGGTGGCTAACTTCACAGTACCCATGCAAATGGTGAATAGTTGCATGACCGCGGAATCATACACCAATGGATTGTACAAACACATACACAAATGCATGGATCTCACCATACCCAATAGAATTAAGATGCACTCCTCAAAAAAAGGAAGCCAATCTGGTGGTCCCCTGCCATAAACAAACTCTACAACAGAATTAAGAAACTGATGCGGAATAAGGCAATGCCCCAAGACTGGAAATCTCCCTTATCAGCCTCAACAAAAGGTTGAGATCCCTCATCAAATCCTCTAAAGCTAGCTATGAAAACAGAATTGCAGCAGATAGTAAAGACAACCGCAAGGCCTTCTATAGTTGTGTAAAGAATCTCCACGGCAATAGCCAGATTTGCTCTGAGCTACTGCACAATGGTACCTCCTAGACAACAGATATTGCCAATATGTTGGCTGACAGATTCAGTGCTAACTTTACACCTCTGTCCCCCCATAGGACCAATCACAATACCTGTAGATTGCCAGGCACCGAGTATTACTGCTGCACAGGTTAAAACAGCACTGTTCTAGGCCAAGAATACAGCTTCTATGGGACCTGATAATATCCCTGGCTGTGTTCTACATGAACTACAGAGTGAACTGGCACCTCACCTGTGTGCCCTGTTCAATCGCAGCCTCACTCAGGCTTTGTCCCTAACAAATGGCGCACTGCTACAGTCATCCCTCTCCACAAAGGAGGAGCAACTACAGACCCCGGGAATTATCACTAAATTAGCCTGATGAGTCTGATATACAAAGCTATGGAACACCTCATCATGGATCTAATAAACAAGGATATAGGGAATCTCCAAACTCTGGATCCTACACAGTTTGTTTTTTTGAAGGGTAGATCATGCCTGCTCAACTTGGTCGATTTCTTTGTGTCAGTCACTAGAGCTGTGGATGAAGGCAAGGTGGTTCATATGGCCTGCCTTGATCTGGCCAAGGCCCTAGATACCATTCCCCACTCAGGAGTCATAGAAAAACTCACTAAGGTAGGCATCAAACCATTTATCACTAGGTGGGTTGCAAACTGGCTCACAGATAGAACCCACGGTGTAAAAATAGCTGACTCCAAGTCAGACTGCCGACTAGTCTCGAGTGGAGTCCCACAGGGTTCAGTCCTGGGTCCACTTCTCAGAAGTCCAGGCAACACGAAGGGACTCTGGCTGACAAAGTTTGCAGATGATTGCAAGTTGGGAGCTATTATTAACTCCCCAAGAGATGTTGACATCCTACAGAAAGGCCTCAATGACACCAATGACTGGTGTCAGAACCATGGCCTTAAGCTCAATGCCAAAAAATGTATCATCATTACCCTTGGGAAAAGCCCAGTTCCCTTGAATTACCACATTGATGGTAGTCCACTGAACACAGAAGGTGTTATAAGAGATCTGGGAACACTGGTTGACAGCAACCTCTCTTTTGGCCACCACATTGCCACTGTGGTCAGAAAGTCCTTCTATGTGGCACATCTCATTACTAAGGGTTTTGCATCCAGGAAGAAAGAGGTCATTGTCTCCCTCTACTCTTCACTCATTAGGCCAATCATTGAGTACAATGTCATATTTGGCATGTACCTCACTAGACACCTGCAATAACTGGAGAGGACACAAAAGTACTTCACAAAGAGGATCCTAGGTCTTAAACACTTTTCCTATATGGGCAGACTCAAAAAACTCCAACTATTCTCTATTTCATATCGCCTACTTCGAGGCAATCTCTGCTTGACTTACAAAGCCATGTCTGACCCAGCTCTGTTAGAAATGTTACATCTAAAGAAATCTCAGTTCATCCACACCACATGCTCCAGATACCTCAGCCTCATTACCGCAATCAACAGAACGTACTGGAGGGACAGGTTCATAACCCAGAGACTGCCCATGTTATGGAATAGACTTCCCATTCATGTCAAGCAGAGCACCTCACTGGCCGTCTTCAAGAGAAATCTTGATGAGTAGATGTGAAATAGAACATTCACCCCTGGGATCACTCCAGTGGCTCTACTCGACAAAGGCACTGGGAACTAAGGTCAGGTGGCATGATGCCAGGGTAATCCTATGGGCTAGGCTTGTAAAGGTTCCAGGGCCATTAGCCTAGTACACACATGTGAACCTATGAACCTATAAACAACATGTCCTATGTCAATCAACTAAGTCCTTATCCCTTTACTCTGTCTCCTACCAACTATTAAGGGGTGATCTATGCCTAACCTACAAGGCAGTTTCAAATCTAACCCTAATGGAACTGTTACACATTTGCAAGACAAATTGCATTGAGGATTATGCAATCCAAGGATCTAAACTTGGTCAGTGACATAAACAAAATATACCGGAGAGAAAGATATGTCTCTCAGAGATTACCACTTCTCTAGAATAGGCTTTCTATTCATGGAAAGCAGAGCCCTTCCCTGACCCTCTTCAAACATAGATTGGATCAATGGAGGAGGAATTGTAAATTCACTTCTAGGGCAGCACCCATGTCCTTATGCAGAGAAGCAGTCTGCAAAATACCAATAGGCATAGACACAAACCTCAGCCATCCTCTAGCCTTTAGGGATTGAAAATTGGGTAAAATATGAGTAATAATGGCTAGACGTATAAGGGCTTTTGAACAGTTAGCCTAGTAATCGCCTATGAACCTATAATCTCATATTTTCAAACAGGATTTCTACCTTCTCCCCTCACATCACAAAAGCTCTGCAAATCCCTCTCCAAGAGTACCTTCTTCTTGTGTCCTTCCACCAAAATACAGCGCCTCCTTCGGATCTTAACTTATTAACACCTATGTGGTGTGTAATGTCACACCCTTTGCAGCCTTTATACATCTTGTATTTTAGAGCATTTGCTGATAAATGAACATCAATTACCACTGGTAACATGATGTTCTATAACAATATATTAACAGCTATGAATGAAAAATTGTGCTGTGATGTAATTTATATAGACCACTTCAGCATTTGACAGGGTCATACACAAAATGCTGATCAATAAATTAGTACAACTAGGTATTGATGTACTCTTGATAAGATGGATAACTGCATGGCTTACAAATAGGACATGGCAAGTATCATACAGCAACTGGACACATGAATTCCTTCGTTACAGTCAGGGTGTCCCAAAGGGCTCTGTCCTAGGCCCTTAATTGTTTAGATTGCATCTTTCAGACCTAACTTTTTCATCTGAGGTGTTCTACAGTCTATAAGCAGACAACCTGAAATTGGATAAACTGATTACAAATGTTACAGATAAGGCATGTCTGCAAAATAACTTGACTAAATTGACCATCTGGGCACAGGAGAATAATATGTTGATAAATACATCAAAAACTAAGCATATGAGTTTTAGGAGACATGAACTGAAAGGTGAATATTTAATACAGGACACAGTGATTGAAACTTTAGACTCATTTAAGAACTTGGGTATATGTGTAGATTCAGCTATGAGTTTTTCTAATCATATCAACCAGTTGGTTAATGATAGTTATAGAACTATAGGTTGTATAAAAAGATTTATAAAGTCTGGGAAATTAAAAATAATGAAGTCACTGTTTGTTAGTTACATTAGACCCAAACATGAGTATGGAATAACAATATGGAAACCCTATAAGACAAGCATGAGTAAATTGGAAAGAGTACAGTGGAAATATACCAAGGGCATCCATGGATGCGAAAATTTAAGTTATTATGAAAGACTAAAATATCTGAACTTGTACATTGTCTCTTATAGATATCTGAGAGGAGATTTTATTCAAGTTTATAGGGCATTTAGGGACAACTACCTCTGGGAATGTTTGGGGTTATCAAAAGTACTAGAAAATATTCAGACAACCTATGTAGAAGATTCTACAGGAATGAGAAGCGTGCTAAATGGTTCTCTGATGGAGTAGCTGATGCATGGAGCAGACTACCAAATTACATTAAAGCAAGCACTAGTTTAGATATTTTTAAGAACAACCTAGACACTTATTATAGGAACAAGTGTTTTGATATATTGGCAAGGTATTAATGCCTGTGCTTGAAATATTTGTATGAATGCATTTATGTAAAAGTATAAGATAAACAAATGTGAATATTTTGTGTTTAATAAAAGCTATTAATACTGCACAAATAATAATGGTATGAGCAAGACGTGCTCTTTGCAGTGATAATAGTCAGTGCATTAATAGTCTTTCCAAAAATGCTATAATATATTATTAATTCACATACAACATAGACATATATTGTAATAACATTTTGATTAACCGGGTATCATCTTTCACATGACAGCAAGAAATTTGTCTTTGAGTACACGTTTATTTAGATATTTACAGAAATATGAAAACAAATGCTTAATTGTATAATCAGCAATATAAATAACACCAAACATCTGTCAATATGTGCAGCTTTAAGAGAAAATATCAAGGCAGTTTTCTTCAGCATCCTCTTAGGTTTCATCTGCTGCCATGTAGCAGTTTGTAAGTCATTTGTTTGTTGAAATATTAAGTATATATGTAAATTTTGCTTTTTTACATAATTACTAGCAAACAACTAGTAATATCTGAACTATAATGTGATATAAATAGACAATACATTTTCCTGTCTCTCACCATGAAGGACATTTCCCACCATACACCTCAACAACATGTAGGTGATCAGTTACGAAAGTGTGTTCATAAATATCAAAGTATGAATAATATTTGGGAAACAGTGTTTAATTTATCCACTGCAAGACATCTTACATGAATAACCTTAGTGTCATTTTCTTATTAACTCCTTGCGCTTTCTAATCTTGCCTATTATTGACTAGTAAGTCACTTAGTTGAAGAAGGTAGAAAAAAAAAAGTTCTGGGCACTCCAAAGAGATGGGGGTGTGAAGTGGAAGCATACAAAAAGGCACTATAGACATGAGTGAGTTAATTACGTTCTTGTTTTAGTTCTCATTGTTATCTTGCTTTGAAAACAGCTTCCACACTGAAATTGTAATTCCTGTATTAGAAACACTAATCCTGGTAGTTATCCCTTCAGCATGAAGAATTTCAGAATTACAAGCACTCTCTTCAGTACCTCCTTGTTTGATTTTCCAGAAAGATGGGTTTCATTAAAAATCAGTCCTTCCTTCATTCCAAAACTTGCCATAGAGTCCAATATCAACTAGCACATTCACCTTATGGTTTTCTTTCCATGCATTGGAGGTGAATACACCTCCATACATTTTCATACCTTGGATGCCCACAAGCAATTGCATTTCTTCATTCACCCTACAAATTCTATTAAGAAGGATTTATACCTTTTTATTTCTTTAGCTTTCTGCAGATTATGATATAAAGTGTTCAAGATAACACTGATCATATGGCTTCCAGAAAGTATAACTTTCACTTACAACCAAAAGCAATTCTTTACCAAAGAAGCCTAAGGCCCACTCATCAAGTTTGATGTCAGAATCCACTATCTTCATTAAAAAAAATCTGTAGATGGCATTTGATCAGCAACAGCTTGGTCTATGTTGCATATCTTTCAAACATGATAAGTTTTGCTTTATCTCCAGGTCTAGATCCACCTTTGAAACTGCCATCCTCAATAGCATCCAGTTATGATTCCAGCCAGAAAATTAAGGAGTGTGTAATTCTGCCCTATCTGTTGAATTGGACAGATGGGATTAAATATGATACAGAAGTTATGCACTTATTTAGTCATTGTATTTATTTATTACCTTTGTTTACCAGGAGAGTTCAAGTGTGTGTGTGTGTGTGTGTGTGTGTGTGTGTGTGTGTGTGTGTGTGTGTGTGTGTGTGTGTGTCTGTGTGTGTCTGTGTGTGTGTGTGTGTGTGTGTGTGTGTGTGTGTGTGTGTGTGTGTGTGTGTGTGTGTGTGTGTGTGTGTGTGTGTGTGTGTGTGTGTGTGTGTGTGTGTGTGTGTGCATGCATGTGTGTGGCTGTGTGCATATGCATGTGCATGTTTATGGGTGCCTGTGCAACTTGCATTGCATAGGTGGTAAGGGAAATACTAGTGCAGTTTCCTGTAACAGTGCATGTTATTTTATCATATATACATTAATTATTTATTCATCATTTTACAGGAGAATCAAATATTTGCAGTTCATGGTAACTCTGATGACCAGTAGAATTGATGTTGTAAAATAACTGTCTTATAGAGCAAATAAAACAGTGTCTAAGAAGAGAAGTGAAAGCATGTACATTTTTACCATTGTGAAAATGAAGGTGTTACTTCATCCGACACTCATTCTATCGGTTTCAGTGCTGTAAGGGAACCAGAACATGTTGAAGCAAGAGAACTAGTCCTGGATAAGATGCAAGTTTATGTCGCAATTATATGAAATTACTTATTGATTTTCATCAACCAGAAGAGAATAAGTTGAGACATTTGGTTAATGAATTGTTTGAAAGCTTTTCAACTAAATACAAAGAGAATGTATATGCACTAAAACTAGAGAAAATCTTAGATGATGTTACATTGTTTGAAAAACGATTGTTTGATCAAAAGAAACATAAAATCACGAGGGATACCCGTGACTTTAATAGTAACCATGTATTTATGTGGCCACGAGACAGTTACAGTGATGCTTTAAGTTTTAATAATTCTCGCTTTCAACAACGAGGATATGGGAATGGTAATATACTAGAGCGTAGGCCTAACAGGTCAAATGATGCTAAGACTAATGTAACTAGGGCACCAAAGGCAGTTGAACATTTACAAGATAACGTTGAACATACATCTGAAATTATGACGATTAGTTCAACTGCACTTCCGAATGCTTTGGAAGTGAATGTAGGTAATGATGATTCCAATTCTGCACAAGTTAATAACCCTTTGTCAGGAAAAGGAACAGGTTCACCCTTAAATAGAGGTGGTACTGACATTAGGACCCCACAGACAGTGGGAGATTTACAGGCCAATTTAACCCGTTCTACAGATACTACTAATGTCCAGGTAGTCAGACCTAAAGATTATAGTAATAGTAACAGTTTTTTTAGTAAAACTCATACCCCTTTCCCAATTGCACAGGACAATTTTTTGGGAAAAAGAAGGTCGGGGAGCAGGGGCCGACAAAAGAGAAAGGGCTCCATGGAGGAACAACAAGGACCCACCTTAAAGAAAATGTGGGAGAAATCAACAAATTAGTTGTTAATTTATCCAGTAGAATTTTGACTAATCATGAAGAACAGGTATTAAATAAGGGTTTGAACTTTATTCCAACTAGACAGACAGACTTGGTTGATACAATTATTGATACTAAGCTATTTACTCGGAAGGTACAGCTTACATTAGATTTTGGTAAGGATAGACAGGAGGTGGGACCTAGAGTTTTCAGAGCGAATAGCACATATGTCCCACAGTTACATCCTACCTTAGAGGTGTTCAGCAATGTCTTGGACAATGAGGTCTATGACTACCATAACCAGGGTCAGTCATCATAATTCTAACCTTAACTATCTACAAAGAAGAGCTCTGAATGATCTTAAGAACGACAGGTCACTAGCCATTAGACCAGCGGACAAAGGTGGCCCAATTGTCATTATGGACATTTCTGACTACAATTTAAGGATGAAAAATCTACTAGAAGATGATAAGTCCTACCAGAAGATAGATATACATATAGTAGCGGATAAAGTGTTTAACATCTATTATACACTAGATGACCTTTTGATGTCCTCTGACATTACTAAAGAGTTATATGATTTCTTCAAGGTCAAAGACCCTATTATACCCATTGTCCAGGGACTTCCGAAAGTACATAAATCTCTTACAGACCCACCCATGAGACCTATAGTGGCGGGTCAAGGGTGGGTCACGGAACCCCTTTCAGTTTACACGGACAATCTTTTAAGACCTTTGGTTGATGTCAATAAAAGAATACTTAAAGATAGTAAACAGTTTTTATTAGATTTGTATTCTTTTACAAAAAACCTAAGAGATGACCAACCCTTGGTATTGGTAACGCTTGATGTGGTCAGCCTATTCACAGTCATCCCCAATGAATTAGGCATGTCATACATCTCTGATTATCTAGGTATTCACTCCCAGTTTTCGAACACTAAAGTGGACCTTATCAGTTTGTTTTTGGAAATGATACTTACTAACAACGTTTTCATGTTTGACACTGATATATACTTACAGAGAGATGGCGTAGCTATGGGCACATCTTGTGCCAATAGCTACGCCAACTTAGTCATGGCTACTTGGGAAGATAGGTATTTGTGTACCAATGAGCTATTCCAGAGATATGCGAGGATGTATCGTAGATTTGTGGATGACCTTTTCTTCATATGGTTAGGGGATGAGGAGACCCTTGAGAGGTTCGTCCACTCTCTAGATACATCCACTGATTTCCTCAAATTTACACTCAACTTTTCAAGGTCCAGTATTTCATTTCTAGATGTGGAGATAACTAGGATGGAGAATGGGTTATTGAATACCTCCATTCACAGGAAGGCTTGTCACAGGAATAGTCTTTTACATAGACGAAGTATGCACCCCAGCTATGTATTTAACAACGTACTTAGGGGTCAATTTATGAGGGCCTCACGACTTAACCCCAATGATGAGAAATTTAAACTTGAAATCTCAGAATTATTGAATAAGTTTTTAGAAAGGGGGTATGACAAAGATAAAATCCATAATACCATTACAGAAGTAGAGACTATGAGGCTGGGTAGAGCTAGACCTTATTTCATGGAACAACAGGAAGACCTGCAAGCTGTGAGTGTACCTGACGATTTTGTCAGAGCTACAATACATTATAGTAGGAACAGCGTTGATCTAGTGAATATGCTACACAAACATTGGGATATATTACTCTCTGATAGTGAAGTAGCTAAGGTAGTGGGTCCAAAACCAAAATTGGTATATAGGAATTTTCCTAACTTAAAGAGGATATTGTGCAAGCCGAAACCTTCATGTTTAGAAGTGATGAAAGTTAATGATAGCACAAATACCACCCCTTGTGGTAAGTGCAACCAATGCTGCCACATTAATATGGATACAGAATTTATACATCCGAATACCATGCGGAAATACTGCTTTAACACCCATACCAGCTGCGAGACTAAGCACGTTGTCTATTTGGCAACGTGCAAAATATGTCCATCGTATTATATTGGGAAAACCAACCGTATGCTAAAAGAGCGTATTAGGGAACATTACTATCAAATTAGAATAGGCTCTGACACTAATGCCTTATCAAGACATTGTAAGGAAGCTGGAGCTAATCATATATTTTCTTTCTATGTTATACAGTTTTTAAAGCAAGGAATTAGAGGGGGAGATATCATAAATAGGACCCTTGAATGTGAAATGAGGTGGATTATCAGACTTAGATCTGATAAGCCACCAGGATTAAATGATAAAATACAAATAAAACCATTCCTGAAGAATAGAAAGATTTTTAAACCTCACTGAATCGAAACTTTTAACATATATGATTTCTGGTCTTATGAGGTGCATTTCTTGTTGTTTAGTTAGGGATGTATGTTTAGTGCCTTTATATGTTTTGGGTCTATTGATATATAATGATTTTATAGTATTCAATGATGTTTGTGAACCCTAATGTTAGCACATGACACTGGTCAGATACCTTTTATAGTTGTATATATCTCATCCACTCTTCTGTATATAGTGGGTTGGTATTTGTTCCCCACAGATTGGTTTTTATTGTAATGTGGGAGCACATTAATAGTATTTTGTTCATTCTTTGCTTTTGTTTGCACACTTTCTCATTAGGCCAATTTCATTAGGAGAGGACTGTACACACTCCCCATTTTTTCGGTATATGTCCCCCTTAGTTAGTTTCATATGCTGTTATATGTAGGTACACGGCATATTTATTACTGCTGTTTGTCTGTTACACTTTTAATGGTTGGCCCTTCTAGGTCACCTCTATTTTATTACATTACTATATTTACATCTATTGCTTTTATGTATATTACAATCGTAATAATTCATGTTAGCATGATAGGATTTCTTAGTACGCTTTTAACATCATATTTTGGTTCCTGCTTGACAGATGCATCTTTGTTTATAGCTCAGGATGTCATCAATGTCAACATACTTATATGTTTTATAGATATATATGTGATATATGATGTTACTTCAGATGTAAGGAATGTTAACTGCTGAGAATTTTAATGTATTGTATATTTTAATATTTTAATGCATTGTGCACTTTAATTCATGGTGCTTATTAGTAGTTATGGTGAATAACCAATGAAATTCTACTCGAGAGTTTTTAAATGCTTGCAAATTAGTAAATTGTTGTCAGTCTGAAGAAGCCCATTGGCGAAAGCGCTCACTGTGTTCTCTTTTATTAAATAAGCTTTATTTCATTGGAGTATTGATGCTTTTTTCCGTAGAGTTTGAACTGTGCATGAAGCCATTTTTTACGTGGAGTTTGAACTGTGCCTGAAGTTACCCAGCGTTTTATAGCCAGCAGGACAGCGTGTATGTGGTTGGATTTTTGGATTTACTTTACATTTGCTTACACGTCTGTTCTAACCTCCATTTGCCTGCTGCTCCGCATTGGTTTTGCTGTTTTACTATTACAAATATGTTCTATGGACACAGTCACCAATACAACTACAATGACTGCAAATATCCATGACAGAAATACACAGACATCTTTCAGTTAGCAAAACTTTATTACATTCCGATGTATTGCCAAAAGGATTCAAGGACAAACAGTACCTGCATGCTATACAGCAAGCATTTAACAGTGCCTTAATGAATCGGCCTGCATTTACCATAGTATTAGTCCTCTAAGGGATAGGTGTTCACATAGGGAAAGAACCCGCACACACATACAGAATATGTATAAAAGCAGTTCCTACACACGTGCATCTGCTAGGTAGACCCACCAACATCTCCCCCACACCCAAACTAATTACAACAATACATACTGTTACACCATAACCAATTATTCACCCACTGTACGACATCTGCTGAAACCTTAACATACTTAGACACAGACACACTGACATGGCCCTATGTGAAATAGTTGCTGTTATACAATGGAACAGCTGCTGATGTTACAGAGTTTGTTTGAACTAATCCCATTTCAGAGGGTTGAAAAGTAATTACACCAGGAAGTGTTACCAATTACTGATTATCAGCACAGTATGATACACATTTACACCAAACTAAAGATGTCTGGTGAGCACACTGTAAACCCCCTAACATTATATGCATAGCCATGCAGCCTTGAGCTGGTAAAACATCCTGGCCAGACTGAAACATATGCAGAAGTATTAGGTACAGACAAATCCTGCACAAGTAGCAATGTTCAGACATATAACAGCAGTACTCACATTTAGACCAAATCCTCTTGGCATTACATACAATATATTAGTGTTTGTCTCCATACAGCTATTGCAATAGATTTCAAGCAACACTTCCAGGCTGTCTTCCTCACAAGTAAGGCAAAGGGACAACGCCCAAGTGGAGTAGTCAATTATACTCCACTGTTGCCATGGTATTGGCTAAGGCAGTAGCTGCACAGCTGATGTGCATGTAATTATCTACTTTGGAACACCAATTGGTGATCAGGATAGCACAATTTACTGATCTCTAACTATAAAAGGATGCCTTTTCACACATTCAAACCATCTGTATCTACCTGCAGAACAGTACAAAATACCCAACAGCGGATTGAAACACAAACCGAAAACGAGTAATATACCAGTCAATAACACCTCCAATTACTAAGAAGGTATGTATAACATTTAGTATGTCTGTGTATGTAGTACCTGTTCTGTAAGAATTACAGTGTAATCAATGCATATAGTGGAAATAGCTATCCTGTAGCGATGTATTGTTGAGCAGTAGTAATGTTTGTAGTATTCTATGTGTGTACTGCTGTAGGTCACAAGGCATACTCCTTATACACCACAAGGGATGATATATATGCGCTTGGAACTCACCAATTCTCTTCCAGCCACTGTCAGTGTCAGAGTTGTTCCAACAAGTATGTGCTATAACAGGGGATAGTATATGTCGATATATTGTAACAGTAGACATATGTATGGGTGTATAAGTAAGATGAACATGTCAAAGGTGGGCTTACTGTGCAAATATGGTTTGCATTGCGGGATATTGTGCCAATAACTCTGTAATGTACAGTAATTTAGGCAGATCTGTATTCCATTTTACATAGCATTTCTGTTATGTTATGCAAACATTAGTTATGTCTATTGGCAATTACAATACTTAATAACAGGATACATATGACTTGTATTCATCTGACAGTTTAGCAGCATGATAGCAAAGATAATTGGAAGAGCTAGGTAACTATCCATGCACATAACACATGTAATATCCACCTCTGTAGTATCGTTTGCAAGCAATAACAGCTGTGTATGTGTACATGTTATGCAAAGGTGTAGTGACCCTTGTTACAGGGCTGGGCCAAATGGCTATGTACACACCTACATAGAGTGGATATTAAGAGTAGAGACACACTGGTTGAACTTTCAGGTTTGTGTAGCCTAACCTCTCATTGCCAACCTAACAGCCACTTGCAAATACTGTAAGTAAGGTTGTGCACAGTACTGGTAATGAAACAGGTTGCATATCATCTTTAACTCCAGCGTAACATCTGCAGTCGGAGCGTAAGATGTAGGAGACCGCTGCCCATGTGTAATAGCTGCTTCATAGGTGATGGCTTACACTATCTGACTATATCCTGATCATGTTGATAGTGGCAGCAGAGTCTATTGATACATGACTCTGTTTGGGGAGTGGGTGTCTGTGCCCAACAGAGCTCATGGTTCTGGTGGATATGTGAGTATATACCCAGAAAAGGATACAGACCTGTAGACACTTGCATCATCTGTAATCAACTATCAGGATGTGATGTGCTCCTCAGAGGAGGATTGCTGCTAAAGGTAGCTACTATATTTCTGTAATAGCCAGTGTTGTCATGTCCATAACACAAATATGTACTTGTGAGCATCACTGTCTAAAACATCTTCATAAGCAATAAGTAAACAAAATACAGGACTTGGTACTTGTAGTACTGAATGATCATACAGGCATGTCCACTAGTCAGCTACTGGTGTTTACTAATGTCAGCTTTGTGTATATGGCCATCCTGGGGGAATGTAATCTCTATGCCATGTATACTGGCAAACCCAACCAACACCACACCCCACACATTGTCTGGGATGCAGCTACAGGGGTAAGCTGGAAGGCAGTCCAGTCTACAGCCATGACTGGACTGGACAGTCATGAGGTGTAGGTTAACACATGCAGCTCATCAACACAACCAACACATACCCTTACCAGAACACAGTAAGGACACCCACACATACTACCAGAAATCACACGCATTCACAGAGGCTCCTAAGTGTCGGGCCAAGCAAGTGACCTCCCTAGCTGGAAAAGACAGACAAAAAAATACACAAACTGTATGGCATAGTTTGCCTAATTGTGCCACACCTCAGAACATGTGGTCAGAAACCTGCCCAACAGTACTCATTTGTGAATGCAAACTCCAGCATTATGTTACACACCAAGCTATACGAGGGCAAACATACTGTCAGCTGCCTGTCTGCCATGATTAGCCACATACCCATACACTCAGACCACCTTTTAAACTATACATATGGCTCTAGCATATTCCATGTTGTTGTGCAGGACCTGTGATGCAGTAGCCTGGACTGCATGGAAACACACATGTAGGAACTGTCAGGTCTTGTAGCCCATGCAGGTATGTCCCAAGGCCTGGGTAGCATTCTGCCATTAGACAGAATGATACTGCAGTACAAGGACAAAAGGATTGTATTCCACAATTGTCTAATGTACTGGTGCAATTCAAAGGGTATCCAGTATCTCTCTGCCTGGGATAACATGGTTGACAGACCATGATGCTTTGCCAGACAGGACCTGCACCTGTCACCCCTGGGAATCTGGATACTGGCTAGGGCTCATGCTTCCCCTATAGTGCCGTCATAATGCAAAGTTCAAGTGAAAGTCCACTGCTGTAACAGGGACAACCAAGCAATAAACTGCGGGTTTCGCTACTCAATGATACATTTCAGAAACTCGATATGGACTCACTTATGTCAATCCTTAACATGGAGAACATATCTGTGCAGTGACTGAGATATGGTTCAAGGCTCCAGAGAGCACCCCTGCATGATCATATTATAACACATACCTCACCTCTTGCCCATTATCCCTTATTGGAACACACAGGCCACAGGTGTGTTCATATTCCTGAAGGATATGTACACCCCCACACTAGTTGCACTTGCATAACATCAGATGCATTATGCTGAGCAACTACCTTTGTGCCAAAGAGGAATCCAAATTGCACCTTGCAACAGATCACCCACCATGCCTCAGAATTCCCAACTGTCATATTGTGCTGTAATGGAGAATATTAGGTTTGAGACAGAAAACCATAATAATGGCTACTCTCAACTATTCCATTATGAACTGGGAAGACTCCTCATGTACCAACACCTGCTCTCAATGCATGTTAGATTTCATCAACCCCAATGACCTGGATAACCACAGTCACACAAACAGGCGTAACAGTATGCTACACATAGTCAGTCTCCAAAGCCAATGTTATGCTTCTTAAGAGCAAAGTGGTGACTGTCATGGCACCCATGCAGATGGACAATGCATGTGCAAATGCTGAATCCTATACAAATGCACTTTAAGCACTCACATAAGTGCAGTGATTGTGCCATTGAAACAGAACCAGGATTCAATCAAACACAAACAAGAAGGCAAACTGGTGGTACCCTGCCTTAAACTGTACCACAGAAGGTAGTAACTGTTGCAAGAGTGAACACACATGAATGGAGGTGATCCCTGGTCAGCATTAGTAAGATGCCAATATACCATATTAAACCACACAAAGCAACTGTGAAACTAATCAGCCACATATTATGAGGCCAACCACAGAGCATTTTATAGCTGTGTCATGAATCATAATGGCAACAACAAGACCTGCCATGCTTCAAAGCACTATGGCATGAGAAGTACTGCACCTACAGAAATAGCACCTGTTCATCCAGATAGGGTCTCAGACCCCCTGTAATAACAACTATGCAGGTACAAGCAATCTCTAAAGCCATACATACAGCTTTCATGGGACCTGTCAACATCCCAGGGTGTATCCTACACAAATGTCAGAACAATTTGATCTCCACATACACATCATGTTCAATCATAGCTTCATGTCAGGCTGTGTGCACACTGAATGGTGCACAGCAACAGCTATCACACTCCACAAAGGGGGAGACACCACTGATAATGGAAAATAGTGCACTACTACCCTGCTGAGTCTGCTCTGTAAGGCCGTGAACCTTGATCAACTTATTTGATGTAGTCAGTACAGATGTAGATGACAGTAAGGTTGAGTCACACAGCATATCATGACCTTGCCAGGTCTTAGAACACCATGACCCATACTGTGTTCCAGCTAAACTCAGTAAACTAGGTGTATATTCCTATGTCACAGGAGTGGTTGGCAACTGGACTGCTGGCAGAACCAACACTACAGAAGGTGTCTGACTAATACATGCACATCAAACCAGTGCCAGCTACAGTAATACAGGGTTAATTCCTGGTACTCCCCCTCTTTGTTATCTATACCACACAGACTAACACAGAAGGCATCTGCCTATTGAAGTTTGCAAATGACTATGAACTAGGAGCAATAGTCGACTCAATGAGTGATGCGGTCTACATACAGAAGGGCCTTTGTGGGTCAGATGTGTGGTGTGTGACATATGGCCACAATCTGACAGCTAAGTATTGCATTGTCATCCCCTATGTTAAAAAGCCTGTACCCATGAACTACCACCTAGGCAGCGGTCAACATAATGGAAACTGTGTGTGTATGGGATGCAGCTGGACAGTCGTCTTTCCTATGATAGTTACTTCACCACACCAGTCAGGTAGTCGTAAGTGTACTCCTAATCATGACAGGGTGCCATCCATGATTATAGAGATCATTGTTCAGCCATACTCAACACTCATGTGACCCATAATAGATCACATATTACCTTTAAGGTTTATTGGCCATGTTCAGATGGCCTACACTGGCCTTCCCAATCCCTAGCTCCACTATGTAGCATGATGCCTACCCTGAATAAAGCCATGTCCAACCCAGAGTTGTTGGACATGCTACACTTACACATCCTGATTTTAAATAAACACATACATCATGGACATCCACCTTTCTAGTACAAGGATCACAACATGCCTGACAGATCTCTGTCCCATACACTTTACATACCCCTGCCATACTACGCATCCCTGTCCAGCGAAGCAGCACATTGCCCCTCTTTGAGACATGGTGTGATGACCGCATGGCAAATATATCAGTAACCCTGTGGATTAGTTCTGTGGCACTGCTTGAACTGGTCACTGAAACTTACCTGTCTGTTGGCTACAGCTAGGTAACCTTTCAGCCTAGGCTCATAAATGGCCCAGGGCATATAGCCTACTAGTTCACTATGACCATACATGCTATAGCTGATATCCAACCCTGCAAATACCATCAAGCTAGCCATTGTCCCATGTGTTTCACATCTGCAACACAGGTAATACATGGCAGGAAGTTAAACAGCTGTACAGTGCCATGTAGATGTATATGGCAAAACACATACATGTAAAACTTTCCATGAGCAAGTCTGCAGGGTCACAGGTCATGTCCCTTAAGGCTGTGTATGACTATATATGTGACATATACACAGCATTAAGGTCTATTGCATTAATATGAACACATCCAGGCATGTGCTGATAGGTAAAGACATCAATACAGGAAAACAGACATGCCCACATCAAGACAACATCCACATGGAGTATGAGCAATGTCATCACTTGACACACAGATATATGGTGATAACATCAAATCACCAGTAAGTGTCAAATCTGTGTGGGTTAAACATGTCAGTGGTGTTAGTGTCATGTAGATTTGCAGACATATTTGTAATCCTAATAAATGTGATAAACACATATGTTCAGCTGTATTTTTGTACTTCCCTGTGAGCTGCTGTGACCTGTCTCCAACATTATGTCTTCTAGGTATGCCGCATGCCAGGCTGCCACCATACACCCGCTTGGAGGATGAGGTCCTCATTCCATACCTCCTCGACAACCATGAAACACTCTTCAGCCATGTGCCACAGCAGTGAGATGCCCAGTGGGAGGAAATTTGCAGGAGGGTAAATGATGTTGGCGGCCACAATCGCACCTATCAGCAGGTGCACCGACACTGCACCAACCTCATAAGATGGGCGAAACAGCGTGCTAATGAAATTGCCAGGGAACAAGGTGCAACATGTGGGGTACAACTCACCCAGCCCCCACTCACACATACCGAGTAGCTACTGGCCAACCTGGGGACACCTGCAGACATCCATCCACAAGCTTTAGCTGGTATTGTGGAGGTGGGTGTCTCATAACCACCGAGCCTGGAGTTGTCTGGTAAGTCACTACTGCACATATAACACAACTATATTTCATACAGTTACATGTGTTACTGTACAATATGTAATGTAACATCATATGCAAGGCATGTACGCACACATGCCACATAGATTGCTACTCCATGTATGCACAGATGTGCATACTCAATAGTATAGTCTATTGTACTGGCTTATGTGCTAACATGCACATTGCACCCTGTAGCTATCACACAGGTGTGGATAATGATCTTACTGCTGTGACACTCCTATTTAAGTACCTCTGGCATTTCGCAGTGACAGCAGCCTGTTGCAGGTGAGATTGTTATTATTTACTAAGCTTGATAATACACAGATCATATTAATTGCATGCTATCTGCCATGTAGCCATTTAACACATGTACACATAATGTATGGTGGTCCTGTTTATATCTACAGGTTAGACCTGCAATGCATCACAGTGGTTACCCATGTGGAATAATTGAAGACTATATGAAACACCTACACTAAACCTTACAAACTGTCATTGCCAGATGCATGGACAGCTGTGAATACAATGGTGGAGGTGTGGTTCACTGTAGGGACATGTACTACAGATCAGCATTACAAATGTGGGGAATACAAACAGTACTTTACAGAGAGCATATGTGTGCACGCACTCTAAATGTTTTGGAGCTGGAGTATGACCAGCCCACAGGATTCACCCTTGTGGATTATACCCTTGCTATGAATGTCACACAATGTCATGTGCTATCTGACATATCCATGACATTTAGTGGGCTGACTGCAACACTGCCCAATTATCCTGCAAAACATGATATCTCACATCCAAAACATACCACTCTTTGTCTGCATAACCCTGTTCTCAGTGGAGCATATGACATATATGGGTGTATGTCATATGGGATAACACTGACATGTGAAATAGATGTCCATCACAACCATTGGACAAAACATGTGTACACATGGCCATGGAGGATGGCCAGAGACATGAAGCAACACACACACAGTAGAAGTGATGTACATGTGTGTACACCCTGTTGTACATTGGCTCAACACAATACAAATATGGCCTTTATGTAATGGTGATATTGCAAATGTGAAACACTAAACATCATACAGGTCTGGGCACAGCTTGTGTAGGCATGACATCAAACCACCACATAACATGTCTTGAACATCTTGAGTGTGTTATGACATGAAAGCATTCACCTATACAGTATCCAAATACATACATGTGTTGCACAACATACACATACAACCACATCAGGCCACAGATACAGTACATTCACCTTGCTTGTGTCAGACATCACTGTCATGCTTGCTCCTCATGTGTGTGAAGTACACAGATAGCATGTGGGACATGGAGTACTGCTAAGTTAGCCATGACTGGGCATAGTTAGCAGGCATCAGTAATATGGTTGCAGATGTGCAGGGGTGTCATCTGTATACCCTACAGTGACCTGTATCACACATTCCACATTAGGGTTTAGTGTGTATACACCTCAGTGATGTGGGTCACATTCCACATTAGATATGTATTGTATCTGAACACAGTCATGGCTATGAACTGTGTCTGTAACTCACACTGTATAGCAATAGTGAATTCACATGATGCCCTGCAATGGCTATGCACATCAACTCAATGTGCAGTATGCAACTACATATTTTCAGGGTGGACTGGCAACATTGTGTCAGCTGAAGGTCCATGTTAGTATAACATGTCCCTGCATTGGGACACCATTACCTTACTGTATATTTGAAAGGACACCATTGTGTCACACATGTATGCATGTCATTCAACATGTCAGCAGAAAACATGTCATACTACATGTGATTGTCAAGGTCATATGCCACACATCAGGCTGGTGTACTGTTAACCTGTGCTGGTCTGTGGCACCATTGCAAAGTAGGGACAGCCATGTCAAATGTGTGTAAAGCCACATGCACACTGTCTGTAGACTCAGATCAGGGGCACGCAGAATAATGTTGAACAGACATGCACTGGTTTGGGGGAAGTATGCAAGCTAGGGCTCAGGTGAACATAGTATTCACTCAACATACCCTTCTACTCATGTCCTCCTCACACATAGGGGCAGTGGCCAACACAAAGCATCAGTGGCAGATGTACAAAGGTCAGCAATGGTTTGTTAACATGTGGGGTATGTTGCACAAAACATGGCAGTGCGGTGCAATGGTGCATAGTGCATGCATTGTGTTGCAGGTATGGGGCATAAGCTACTAACACAAATGGTGCAACACAGGGATGTATGCTAACTACTACTATAATTGTGTAAGGTGCATGTCTTCTGCTATAACACATGCATGCTGTTGTGTGCAACTCAGGGATGTATAACTGCCACTATAATTGTCTAAGCTGAATGCCATATGCCATATCACATGCATGTTGCATGCCGTTGGGTGCCATAGCATGTGTGTGTGTGTGTGTGTGTGTGTGTGTGTGTGTGTGTGTGTGTGTGTGTGTGTGTGTGTCTGTGTGTGTGTGTGTGTGTGTGTGTGTGTGTGTGTGTGTGTGTGTGTGTCTGCCTGTGTGTGTGTGTGTGTGTGTCTGCCTGTGTGTGTGTGTCTGTCTGTGTGCATGTCTGTCCATGCTGTGCTGTATAACTTGTAATGTACAGTTCTTGTCTGCCCCTCACAGGTGTTGATGTAGGTGCATTGCCCTCCTGCGGTCCACCTGATGTTAGTGCCCCCACGGACTCTAGCAGTGATGATAAAAGTATGATTGAGGCACAGGCAGCTTTTTCTGGGGCTGAATCTGTGCCATTGGTTGCCATTCCACCTCTATCTCCCTCATCCCCACACACAGTTCTCCTGCCTACACATACCCCATCACCAGTGGCTATAGAGGAAGGACAGTTGGCAGGTGGTAGCATGGAACAGGGAAGTATGGAGACTATGGAAGGTGTGCCTGCACACAATGATCCCAGCCAACTGATTGGTGATGTTCCACACAGGCATGTGTCCAGTGCTGCTCGTAGGAGGACCACTGGCCAACATGCCCCTGCAAGACAAAGCACATCAGTTGTTGTCACTAGACGCATGTTTCAGTCTGTAATGGAGGCACAGGCATGTGCTGAATGGCACAACAGAGAAGGTCTGAAGCTTCAGAGGGCTGCTGTCCGTTCTTTAACTGACAACATCCAGGTAATTGCAAATGCTCACCATCATCTTGCAGATGTTTTGGATAGATGATTGGGTGACATGGTGGGAGTCCCTGACCGTGGCATGTCAATCCTCGAGTGTGGAATGCCTGTGCTGGAACATCTGGTGGGAGTGAGGCATCGGGCACGTGGACGTAGGCCAGCTACATCACCTGTTGAAGTCTACGTGAACACATACACACACACCATAAACAAATTTATGGCACCTCAACACGCACATGCATAACATCCACACATGTCCAATGATATCAAAGGCCCTAACCAACACATATGATGTCATCCAGTAGTGCAGCCTAGTCCTCTGGCAAACATTATCACCCTGTGCATATGATTATGCCTGTGCTGCATCCCTGTTATCCACACCATTGGTGCAGGGACATGCTCATATGGTCTGATGCACAGGGTGAACATACTAGGAAGACAATTGCAGATTAATTTTGTTGAATAGTGTTGACAGGCAACAGACATACCATGTATTACAGTTTTAGAAAGTATTTTGTACGTTTGACAGTATGTATCATGTGTAACAGTAACTGCATGTTGATCTTGATGTTCTGCCTTCCTCTTTCAGGTGTAATTGCATGTGGCAGGGGATGTCAGTGTTTGCAGTTAGTGTCCCATATGTAAATGTTGACTACTCACAGGTCTGTATGACAATACTTGCATGCACTTTGTAGCTTCCACATCACAGTTATATTCTCCCAAGTTTCAATTATGTTTATTGAGCTAATGATCGAAGAGCATGATAGCTGTGTAGTAAGCTACTGTGTTCAGAGCCATCACATCCATAGTGGGTGACATCACAGGTATAGTCACATGGAGCATGGAGGAGGTAAAAGAGTGGTATAGCAGAAGACAAGGGTAAAGGCCAGTGGAAAAAATGGCCTCTCATTGGGAAGCAGTAATACCCACTCTCATGACAGGATGCAAAATCAGATACACCAAACACTCAGGGATTCACAGACACAGTAACACACACACAGTTGCCAGTGTTGGGATGAGAACCCCAGCCTATGTGCAAATCATCATTATAGTACTACGCAATTACAAGATGTGCCACAGAGATTACACATGTACAGGTAGTCGGAATGGCTTAAGATCGAGGACATCAACAGGGATATTAGATTGCAGTGAATGTATGTGAAGGGGGGGGTTCATCAATAGCTTATGTAACAACAAGCCTCACCCCAGGGAGTACATGTTTACATGTGGTTAGAATGCCTTTCTAAGATTGATGAAATCAACAGGGATGCTAGATTGCATTGAGTGGATGGGGGGAGGGGGCCTTAACATTTCACTATGGTAAAATACAGCCTCACTCCAGGGACCAGACAGCCATACATACACACTCACACACACACACACACACACACACACACACACACACACACACACACACACACACACACACACACACACACACACTGTAGCATTCACAAAGATATACACCTATGTCACACACATACAGACACTTGACATGTGTGAGATTCAACCACCTGCCTATGCCTTTCTTTATACACTTCACTCTGTACTGATGTCTACAACAGTGTTCAGGAGAGTGAAAAACATTTGGGATGTATTCCACACCGTACATGACATATATGGACACACACACACCCACACATGCCAGTACTGTGAATCAAACACCTGCCTATCTCATGATAGGTGTTGCAGAGTTACAGCACTATCACATACGCTACAAAGTGTACTGACTCTTTCCTTTGCCAGCTGTGCTGATATATGCACAATATATGCACAGGGGAGATGTTACTGTTACAGGTGTCAAGAGGTTTGCCTTCAGTGTCACCCTTACTGCATTCTACGTTGTGTGTCTTCCACTTCAATTAACAGAACCATAGCTTAGGAGTTACACAGGTTATTGTAGGAATGGTTGTAACACACCTGTGAGCTGTCCTCAGTAACCATTCATCTGCAAAGTAGCCCCACCACTTAGTAGTCATGTCCAAACATCTGTCCATACCTAATGAGCATATCACCATATGCAGTTGGCAATGTTGAGGCTGCATTGCAACAGCATGATGTACTAAGACAACAGTCACCTTCAAACATCAGACACTGCACACACATGGAATCTAAACACACATCAATACATATACACATATGCAGTCTCCATCAGTAAGTGGACTATCAGGTCAAGAGGATACATTCCACACCTTCCCCACACCAAGTGTGAAACCTAGCCGAGCATTACACCATAATGGATGTTGTATTCAGGTACTGGTAGGACACACAACCACCTTCACTAAGTAGCCAAGTGTTCATTCATGCCAACAGCACATATCAGCAAGACACACACACAGCAATATTCTATATCATGATCCCACAAACTGTTACTTGACAGCTCCACGGTGAAGCCAGAGCACTGTAATGGTCAACAGTGACCACATCATATTTGCCACACACACCTCATGATTACTGGAAGAGTGTCAGCAACGTGCTCTGTTTGAGCTAGCCATTTCACTCATTCAAACATGTGCAAGGTCTGCAGCTTGTAAACATCTCACCCCAGCACAGTCTGGCTATTGTGGTAATATGGTTAATGTCCAGACAGCACACAGCATACATGGCTTGCAATTGTTGACATGGGGTATATGTAGGAGCTGTTGGCACACATGGCTGTACATGTCATGGACATATCACCTGTGACTACTCAGGAACATACAGAGCATAGCTGTATTTCCCTGAGTCTGTCAATACAGGCCATGTGTGTAGGTCCTATGATCCTGTTATTTGGGTATGTTTCTAGGCATTGCATTAGGTGGACATGTCTAATGACATACATGCCATATGGGTTGTTGTATGATATGATAGGTGTCGTGGGTGACCAGTAGAGAGGGAATATTGCCTCTGTCAACATAGATATCGAACCTTATGTGCTGTTAGCATTCAGCAGCCATGGACCTATCTGCCATGTGCATGTGTGCAATGAATGTAGCCACCTGTTTGTAGAAAGGACAACAACAACTATGGTATTTTCATTTATGTTGTATGAGTGTGGGATGTACATATCCAGGGCAGGTACATTTAGGTCATATGCAACCACAAGGGTGTTGTTTACTGGTGTACAGCAAAAGTCGACTGTGTTAATGCTGACAACATCCAGATGTTTTGGATAGATGATTGGGTGACATGGTGGGAGTCCCTGACCGTGGCATGTCAATCCTCGAGTGTGGAATGCCTGTGTACAACTGTGTACAACTGACCTGATTACAAACAGTGGTATTATTGCATTGCATAACACATTATGCAACTGTGTCAGTACATGGGTACTTTGCACAGTTGATGTAGGGCTAGGTACAATCCACCGATCGAAGGTTATTTTGTGTTCTACCGTACTATGTCATACCACATGTATGGATGTGTGTTGGTAGTCTGAGGACATGGTGGTGGATGTATATGAGGATACAACCTAGAATGCAGCTTTTGCTACTGTCACCTGTACCTGACTCATCTGTGATGACTTATGTCAGAGTAGTGGTGTTTACTTGTGAGTAGCCTTTATGAATATGTGGACACCACCACCGGGAATGGTCCATACCAGTGGTATCACCCACATGTCTGGATCCGAGTTATATGGTGGTAGTGCAATTGTGCACTACAGAGCCTTTAGCCAGGTGTTCCTCACTGCACAGATGTCAGTATTCCCTATTGTAGGTTCTACATTGAGCAAATGGATTACAAAAGCCACACATCTAGCACTGGTTAGCATAAGCATCCATTTCAATTGTCTTGTAGGTGTCAGGGTGTTACTTCTGTGTTTAGGACTTGTGCCTTGGAATGCCATTATATGGGTAAATGCGACCTAGGTATTATCCACACTCCCTTGAAGCATGGATGCATGTGCTCTGTGACAAAGGCTTGTCTTTCAGTCATGACATCCCAGAATGACAGACACTGGACAACCTCATAATTACAGCAGGACATTGGCTCATTGTTTTGGTCAAGCAGTTGCCACTCGCACCATGACATCACTGCAAGTGGCAGTAATGTACTTGGTATCAAATGCTACATCTAAGGTGACGGACAGCAAGCAGATGTTGTGTATATGACCAATGTCAGATATACTTAGTGCAGTGGTCCTGCTAATGACAACTACTAACACAGCCAGGAGAGGTCATCTTGACACCTGCACCTCAGTACCATTAGACAATAGGGCTCACATATTATGCCTGCACATGCCACTGTTCCAAGTATAATGCCACCATCCACAACCTGCTATCAATGTATGCCTTTCAGGGAAGCAATGTGTGTGACACATGCTGTAGTTAGCATCCACCTGTGTGTCCCAGTTAACCTATTGTCTGTCACTTCTACACATGCATAATTGTGTCTACTTCACATTTATATGTCAGTACTTCATGTACATGTATGCATGTGTATCACACAGCACAGACACAGATATATCATTTACAGGCTGCATACAGGTATCTGGTAGTAAACCTGTATGATGTGCATATTTACTAACAGTTAAGATGTACATAGCTGTAAACCTGTGTGTTTACAATAGGAGTCCATTACAATGTGTTCTGTACATGTAAATGTATGAGCATGTACACTGTGGCCTTCTGTGGTTAGAATTGGAGTGCATCCCAAACAGCCCTGTGCTACTGAGTATATGAGCATACCCACTGCCACCTTGTGTAATTTGAGTCAGTGCATCCAAACAAGACCTTTGTTTCCAAGTGTATGAGCATGCTCAGTATAACCTTGTGTAGTTGTAGTCATAGTGCATCCCAAACGGCCCTGTGCTACTAAGTGTAAGAGCCTGCCCACTGTCACCTTGTGTAATTGGAATCAATGCATCCAAACAAGTCATGTGATTCTGTGTATGAGCATTACCACTGTAACCCTGTATAGTGATAGTAGTTTTTCATTCCACAGATGGGCATACTCCAGTTCAAGGCTTGTTGTGCTACAAGTATACCTCTCAGGCCTACCTATGTCTTACCTGCAGATGATGTATCTTGTTTGTGCATACAGGTTGTAATGGACTCCTACTTTAAACACACAGGTTTACAGCTATGTACATCTTAACTGTCAGTATCCCTGTTGTTGTCCTCAATCTTAGAAGGGCATTCTGACTTCCTAGAAATGTGGAATCTCTGTGGCGTGTTTCATAACTGTGTAGTACTGTAATAGTGATCTGTAGATAGGTAGGAATTCTTATCCCACCATTGGCAACTGTGTGTGTGTGTGTCAGCAAATGGCTGAGTGTAGTTGTGTATTTGTGTCTGCATCCTGTCATGACAAAGGGTTCTGCTGCTTTCCAAAGAGAAACCACCTTTTCCACTGGCCTTTATCCTTGTCATCTGCTAAACCACCCTTTTCCCCCCTTCCCACTGCAAGTAATCAGTCCTGTGATGTCACCCAGCTCAGAAGCAGAATCAGAGTAAGTGTAATTGTATGGGTTCTGTGGCACATACCCCAACTGCATAACACTGTACTAGTTACCTTTACATAGGCAAGACGTGTATACACAATACTGGCAAGTGTGTGTGTGTGTTTGTGTGTGTGTGTGACTACCCTGTAGCTAGGCATACACATGTGTTATGTCTTTTAACATGCTGCATACTATGGTAGTCATCTGTGGTGAGTGGAGTCTACAAATTATTACATAGTTAGGAATGGAAAAGAATTGACAGTCAAGAACGACTACAGTTGGGTATGTTATTTTCCTGTGCCACTTTTGAGCAGTGACACAGAAGTGGTCACCAGGGTGTATGTCCATACCCATCATTCCCCCACCCAAACTCTACAATCCCCAGGATATATTTCCTTAGCCATCATTCCCCACCCCAAACTCCACATACACAACAACCATCCCTTCTCTGGTGAATTGATTAAGATTTAAATGTTATAAAACATGAGATGCCTCTGTTTTGTGTACACGTCATTTCCTTTGGAACCCTTCTGTGTCACAAAACAAAGGGTGTTCAGACATGTGTGTATGTATATATATATATATATATATATATATATATATATATATATATATATATATATATATATATATATATATATATATATATATATATATATATATATATATATATATATATATATATATATATATATATATATATATATATATATATATATACACATGTGTGTGTGTGTGTGTGTGTGTGTGTGTGTGTGTACACATCCCGTAGGTGCATATATGTATTTAGTTATGACAGTTGTACAGATGTAGACTTGTCTATGTTGTTTCACAGCGTACAGTACATTCAAGGGCACTGTACATATGTACACAAAGTGAGTGTCCCATTTGTTTTTAGTACTGTGGAATACCTGTAGTAAGATGTGTATTATAAAAACCATGAAGCATGTATACAGCCCAGATGGCTTAGTGGTAAGCCCAGTGACCTTGGTGTGCATGGTTTAGGATTCAAGACCTACAAGGCTTGTTGATAATGTCATTTAGGACTGAATAAGACACTTTTAAGCAGTTGCACGCGGGTGTAAATGTGTTTTCACCACAGTAAGCAGCGGTTACACACAGGTAAAAGACATGTACAACTTGCAGTACACTTTAAATGCCCTTCTTTGGCAGTCCTGCTGATGTCACCCCACCTAGAAATACACCTCTGAGAGTGCTGAAACCCAGTAATATCTGTAGCGTGTCCTGTAACTGCGTAATGCTGTAGTGTGTTAAACTAGTTTGGTAGGTGTTCTAATCCCAGACATGCCCACTGTGTGTCTGTCTGCCTGAGAAAGGAACACTGTTTTTTAGAGTACGCACACTCCTTACGATTCACATACTTACCTTTGGCAATCCTGCTGATGTCACCCACCTAGAAATACACCTCTGGGAGTGCAGTAACCCAGTAAATTTTGTAGTGCATTCTGTAACTGCATAATGCTGTAGTGTGATAAACTAGTTTGGTAGGTGTTCTAATCCCAGACATGCCAACTGTGTGTCTGTCTGCCTGAGAAGAGAACAATGCTTTTTAGAGTATGCACACTCCTTACAATTCACATACGCACCTTTGGCATTCCTGCTGAAGTCACCCACCTAAAAATACACCTCTGGGATTACTATAACCTAGTAATCTTTGTGGTGCATTCTGTAACTGCATAATGCTGTAGTTTGATAAACTAGTTTGGTAGGTGTTCTAATCCCAGACGTGCCAACTGTGTGTGCAGCTGTCTGAGAAGAAAACAGTGCTTTTTAGAGTACGCACACTCCTTACAATTCACATACTCACCTTTGGCAATCCTGCTGATGTCACCCACCTAGAAGTACACCTCTGGGACAACTGTTTCCTAGTAATCTCTATAGCGCATCGGGTATCTGCATACCATTAGAACTGTGGTAGGGTTCCATCCACAATCATGGCAGTTATGTATGTTTTCTGTGTGTTTCAATGTCTGTGTAGGGAGCAATGCATTAGGGTTTGCTCACTTGCAGGACATTTACAATGCCCTACTTTGGTACTCCTGTTGATGTCATGTTGTTGTTGTTTGTCTTTCGGCTTTTCCCAGTAAGGGGTTGCCACAGCGGAACTCCAGTCCGCTAATGATTAGCAGTAGATTTTTATGAAATGCCGAGGTGCCAGCTCGATGCCCAACCTTCAAAGATGGCACGCCCATTTACCACGTATGTCTTCTGAATGCTACACAACCATGGGGAGGACATGCAGACTCCACACAGAAGGTACTCCCAAGCCCAGCCGAGAATCAAATGGGAGAACCTCTTGCTGTGAGGTAACAATGCTACCATCGTACCACCACGGCATCCTACTCCTGTTGATGTCATACCTTGTCAAATACACTTCTGGGGAACAAGTTCCCTAGTAATCCTTGTGGTGCATCCTATAACATCTCCATGCAATAGTGTGATATAGATCTTGGTCATGGGTTCTATATCCACACATGTCAGTTGTATGTGTCTCACTGTCAGTTTTGTTAGCAATGCATTTTGGGCTACTCACTTGCAGGAAATTTGAAATGCCCTACTTTGATAAACCCGCTGATTTCATTCCTTGTGAAATACACCTTTGAGGATGGGGTAGCCCACTGCGTAATGCTGTAGTGTGATAAACTAGTTAGGTAGGAGTTCTATTCCAAGACATGGCAGGTGTGTGTGTGTTTGACAGTCAGAGCCTGTGTGGAGGTGGCTGTGAGTGTCTAACCACTGGACATGTTGAGGAGCAGGTTTTGTAGTTTTCCTATATGGTGGCCATATTATATGTCACAATGTCCACCTCACGAGGTTTACAGATTTCAATCAGCCAAGAGATTGGGTTGGCAAGCCATACCCCTACATCTGGCAAAAGGCCTGGTGAAAAAAGTAAGCAACCCTACTATTACCCAGAATAACGTGTGAACCCATGTGTCATACATAGACACACTTGCCTAGAATATCCCGCTATGTTGCCAGTACCCTGCACATTGTTGACAGATAGTAGGCATGGTGTCATTGCAGTGGGCCGTAGAGGGCATGGCAACCTGTCCAACAGTACAATAGGCACATAATTGCGGACAATGTGCCTTCACTATGTTCCCCACTGGACACCTGCAAAATATGTGGTGCCATCAAATGTGATTCACAAAGGACAATCAATGCCTTACACACATGCCTTGTATGGACAGATGCCACTGACACCAGGGAATACTTGTGTCATGCTATCAATGCAGGTGCAGGGTCAACCTGCTGTCTATTAGCAGGTCCTGCCACACCAGGCCAGTATTGGCACAAGCCAGTATTGGCATCATCTGATGGTAACAGTCAGTGTACACAACATGTGCCAGGCAAACCAGGTACATTTAAACATGTCACTGTACATTATTGTGGGACGTGCACATCCCAGGCAATGTCCATGTCAAGAACTATCAAACACGGACATGGCATACATTGCAAAGCAATGACCACACACAATGATAACCAGGATGACAGAACAGTTCATACAATACCCATTTGTGTGGGACATTGCAGACACTACACCCCTGAACCACACTGAAGACCATTGTCAGGTGGCCTGATGCTAAGGATTACCCCTCATCCAGCCTTGTACAGCCATCTTGCACAGCCAACCACTACACACCCATGAAGCAATGCACACATGCATGTCAGTACTGGCACCTTGTGTCTGCATGTTGGGTATGATGTTCCCAACCACAGTCACACCCAGTATAACTCTCATTGGCATACTGACTGATGTCAGACACGTTCACATGCCCTAGCCCATAGAACCTCAGGATTTCCGCTGTGGTGCATGTAATACCTATGCATTACTGTAGTGTGGCAAACTAAGTAGTTAGGAAGTGTATTTGTGAGCCTGCCAAAGTGTGGCAATGTGTCTGAGTCCCTTAGAGAGTGTGGTTGTGTTGACAATGACATCTGTTCATGTGGACAGCCATGTGTGCTACACCTAATGTATGTCTACTATATCTCTGTTGCAGATGTCGCTCACCAGCACACATATATGTTCTTACAGCACACCAACATGTCAACTAAGTGGCACATGGAGTAACTGCATTGTACTTGTAATAGTAATGGCTAGTCAGTCAGAGGTTTGAACCCCTGTACTGGTAGGTGTGTGACAGACGATGTTTAGGTTTTAGTCTGCCAGCCCTTCACTGATGTACTTTGCCTCTGTCTGTCCCTCCCACACACTCTCCGGTGGATGTGGAGATGTACACCTGCTCAGCAGCAGCTTGTGTTTTGTAAGTGATGGTCATGATCAGGTGATGGCCTCTGCCCCTATTGCTGTCCTCCTCTAGCTGATTGCATGTAGAACAGCTGTAGTGACATTCCCATAGCCAATTGCATGGAAACACAGTACAATTTCTAGGAACATCATGTCAGTGTTTGCCCATGACAGTTGCTGTAAGTGGAACCTGGATCTGGTGTTTGGTAGACAGCATCACAGATGATATCTGGATATTCCTCAAACAACATACACAGTGGAAAATAGCCTAAAGACAGGAGGGTGATGTGCTAGACATGACTACAGCATGTACGTGTAGCTATGCTTCATTGAGACTACTGCCAATTTAACAGGTTGTGTGTGGTAAGGCTTGTCTGCATATTTTAATAACTGACAAGACAGTGGTCTGTTTGTGAGGAACCCCCCATCTGTAGCGTCATCTGTGGACTGGTCAGTGTGTGGAACCATTTGTTTCTTGTGTTACTCACAGAACACACATCTGTGAACTGCAGAAGCATAGTGTGAGGATTGCAGTCAGTACACGGTGACAGTCATGAGAGTTACTGCCATCGTATCCCTCATTGGACATACGTCACATGAAACAGTGGTATGACAGTCACTGTCTGAGGTTATCACAGTGACTTGCAAATATCGGGCCACTGTTCATAGCTGCAGTCACAAGTCATCTATGCTTTGTACAGATGTCCTGCAGTATATATGTTTGTGTTGTGCTCCCTTTGCAAATGTATGACATCTGTTGTGTTGGGTTGATGGTAATATCTATGCATGCTGTTATAAGTAATCCTGAATGCTGTTAACTATTACTAATCCTTATCTGTGTTAAAACTGCAACACCATAGGCTGTATGGAATTGAAGGTCCCAGTGGAACCACCTGTCCCACTTCAGCTGGCCATGGCACCAGGCACCAGCATGTCTGGGCCCCAGCCTTGGACCTCCACCTCTGTTGGCTCTGGACTACCTTCTGGTGGAACTGCCACTGAGGATGGGGCTTGTCCTCCTTGGAGCAGGTCCAGACAGGAACTTGTCAGCCATTGTACAGTCCAGGCTGTGGTGCGTAGGGGGCTCAGTAAGGGGTTTCATGGCCAGCTACACCAGCTCGAGGGCAGAGTGTCACATTTAGAGGGTGAGCCTGCCCCTCCTAGACAGCCCCCAGCACATCCACCTTTGCGGCTTTGAAGGTGCAGTGATGGCTGGACATGGGTGGGGACCTCTGTCCCACTGTTTCCATTTGGGGGCTCATGGGCTTGTGACTGCCGAACATCCCTCCCCGTCCAAGGTGTATCCCCCCACATGTGTCATATACCACCCCTGTATGCTGTCTTGTCTGTCATCCTACCCAACCTATCCTCCACAAGCATACCTACTCTCCTTTCCCAACATCTCACTCTCACCTTATGAAAATGGAAACAAAAGGCCAACCTGTTCCCAGAACAACTTTTTCCCCATACATAGCTGTCCATTTCACACACATGTCCACTGGACACATGTGACCTTTTTAATTTGCATCAAAACATACTACTGTTGTCCTCACCCCTCTCTCAGACACATGATCCTGGTATGCACATGACTCCTAAAGGTTCCAGGTACACATGATGCAGACGACCCCACTGTACACACGACACTACCGGTCCCTCTATGGTTACCCCATTTAACTTTTTAATGATGATGATGTTGCACACAGCACCCTGCAAGAGTACTGTTCTCACATAATGATTGGACAGGAATTGTTTTGTTCATGTAAATAAAATGCACAAAGTAATGTATTTGGGCAATGTACAAATGCTTGCGTGTATTAATGACACGTCTGTCTGAGAGAGTCTTGATATTATACAGGACAACACCACTACATAATACAGGAGTTGCTGGCGTTTCCTTTTTCATTCATTTTTAATGCTTTGTTGTCACATGGTATGTTCTTAATATATCTATATATATATGTATGTATCTATATCTGGACATAAACCCACACACACACACACACACATACATCTACATGATGGAATACATTTCCTATACTGTTGAATGACTGTGCTGGATGATATATTTGTGATAACATCCGATGTTGGTATATCTGTGAAAGCTTAGTGGTAAATCACATTGGCTGTGGTGTGCAGAGTCCTGGTTTTGAGCTTTGCAGAGGCTGTCTATTTTGTTGCTGGGTTGAACAAGGACCATTGGATATGAAGTGATTAAGGCACTTTGAAGCAGTTGTGAGTGGGTGTGCGTGGGTTTGTGTGACGGTAAGCAGTGGTTACTTTTGGTTACAGTTCCTTACACTCAGGTACCTTCTTGATAGATTAACCTCTGTAGACAGTGCTTACCCCAGCGCAAACAGGCTGGAACTCGCTCACTGCTGCTTAAAAGTGTTTACTCCTGCTAACCCCTGTGCTAATTTCTTTAAAAGAAAAGAAAAAAGGGGTGATAGGAAAGTGGTGAAAAAGGGGCACAAAAAGGGAAGGACAGTAGGCAAGGTAGCTAGGGATGTGCAGGAAGGGTGTAGGAAAGGTCCATAGCTGCCCATTTCTTCTACAGCAATGGCTGTGCATATGCAATAAATGTGATGGTACATTTGGACACTCACAGCCCTGAGAGAGGGGTGAGGACAACAATAGTATGTTGTGATGCCAATTAGAAATGTTTACATGTGTCCAGTGGACATGTGTGCGAAATGGACAGTTATGTATGGGGTGTGCTTTTTTTGCGGGAACAGATTGCCCTTTTTTCTTTTAGTTTTTAGGTGAGAGTGGGATGTTGGGGAAGGGGAGTAGGTGCGATCAGGGAGGATAGGTTGTGTAGGATGACAGACAAGACAAACAAGATGCATACAGGGGCAGTATATGACACATGTGAAGGGGAAACACTTTGGATGGGGAGGGGTGTTTGGAAGTCACAAACCCATTAGCCCACAAATGGATGCAGTGGGACTGAGGTCCCCACCCATGGGCAGTCGCCACTTCACCTTCACAGCCCAGAAGGTGGCTTTGCTAGGGGCTATGTAGGAGGGGCAGGCTTACCCTCTAGTTGTGCCACTCGGCCCTGAAGCTGGCATAGGTGGTCTCAAATCTCCCTGTCAATCTCCCTACACACCATGGCCCAGACCATACCATGGGTGACAGGTTCGTGTCCACTCCCACTCCCAGGGGGGCCGAGCCCAATTCCCTGTGGCGGTTCAACCCAAAGGTGGTGCAGGGCAAATGGACAAGGAGGTCCCAGGCTGGGCCCCAGATGTGCTAGTGCCTGGTACCATGGCCAGCTGAGGTGAGACAGGTGGATCTGCTGGGACCGGCCTTTCCATACGAGCTATGCTGTAGCATGTTTAAGGCAGATATGGGTTAGTAATAGTCAACAGCATTCATGATTAGTTATAACAGCATACATAGGTATTCCCATTACCCAGGGCACCAGATATAAAATAGTTGCAGAGCAGGCAGAACACATGCATATGTGGGTAAACAGTGGCCATTACAACAGCACTGACGTCCCGCTCACCAGACTGAACAAGGAGAAGGTCACTGTAAGCTGCCTGTCGGGTGCCAGGATCCGCCACATAACGCAAGCACTCAGGTCACTCCAAAGCAAGTACAAGTATGACTCCATCATTGTCCATGCTGGTGTGAATGACCTGAGACGTACCACCCTGGACTACATGAAAATAGACATAGAGGAGCTCTCTGACTATGTAGCCCAGGCTGGTATGACCCTGACCTTGAGTAGCATCTTGCCCTCACCAAGAATGATGCCACAGTATAAAGACAAAATGATCAGTTTCAACAATTGGATAAAGTATTGGTGTCATTCAAAGGGGATCCAGTGTCTGTCAGCCTGGGATGACATGCTCGACAAGCCATGTTGCCTCGCTAGGGATGGCTTGCACCTGTCACTCTTAGGCTTTCGTATACTGGCCAGTGCTCTTGCCACCCCATAGTGCCTTTTTTAGGCAAGGCTCAAAGGACAAACCCACCTCCATTGACAACCCAAGGATAAAAAAACTAAAGGTAATGCTACTCAATGCCAGAAGTCTAAACCTCAAGATGCACGCACAAGAGGCTCTCCTCAGTATGGAGAAAATTGATGTCTGTGCAGTAACAGAAACCTGATTCAAGGCTCCTGAGAGCACCCCAGCACTACCAGGTAATAACTCATACCATGCGTTTCGGCCCCAAAACTCGGACCGAAGCACAAAAGGAGGGGGAGTATCTATATTCATCAAAGATACCTACACCTCCAGGTTAGTGGCACTGCACAAAGCATCGGAAACCATCCACGTGCAACTAACAGAGGGCAAAACTGCCTTTCAGTTTGTAGCCTGCTACAGAACACCCTCCCTATTACAGGAACCCCACTTGGCATTCATGAGAACACTGGAGAATATGAAGGTCATTCCAAACACTATGTTATTGGGTGACTTCAACTACCCAAACATTGACTGGGAAAACTACTCAAGCCCAAACACCCTCGCACAATGGTTCCTTGAATTTATAAACTTTAACATGATGGAACAACTGGTCACCACTCCCACAAGAGGGAACAACATATTGGACCTGGTCATCACCAAAATGGGGGCTCTATGTTCCACACCAGAGGTAAACCCCTCATTGGTAAGATCAGACCATAAACAAATTTCCCTGGACATCCATATCCCGTCCCCACCACCAGCCAAGGAAATCACTATAAAGAATTTCTCAAAAGCCAACTTTGCACTTCTCAAGACTGAGGTGGAATCCTTTAAAGCCCCCGTGCCAGAGGATAATACAGCCCAATTCGCAGAATCCTTTACAAATGCATTCTATGAGCACCTGCAGGAATGCATGGATCGTGCTATCTCAAATAAAACCAAGACTCACTCCTCCAAAAACAGGAGACCGGTCTGGTGGACCCTGGCCATAAATAAGCTATACAACAGAAGGAGGAAGCTACTACATGACAGAGCAAAATCCCAAAAAGGGAAGGCATCTCTGATCAGTATTAGCAAGAAACTTCGATCCCTCATAAAATCATCAAAGGCCAGTTTCAAAAGAAACATTGCCCTAGACACTAAAGATAATCACAAGGCCTTCTTTAGTTATGTCAGGAACATGTGTAGAAACTCCCAGATATGCTCTGAATTGTTGCATAACGGTACAAAATATACCGTACCTACAGACATAGCCAACATCCTGGCAGACAGATTCAGCGCAAACTTCTCCTTCCCCAAAGGAGCAAATGCCTATCCCAACTGAATGTAACCACCCTGACATCACAGATGCACAGGTGAAAGCTGCCCTCTCCAAAGCTAAAAGCACAGCATCTATGGGACCAGACAGTGTCCCAGGCTGTATCTTACATGAACTCCAAGAAGAATTGAACCCTCACATTAAGTCACTGTTCAAACTTAGCCTTACTACAGGATATGTACCCAAAGAATGGCGTACAGCTACAGTGGTCCCACTCCACAAAGGTCGTGCCACAATGGACCCCGGGAACTATCGCCCCATAAGCCTGTCTAGTCTGGTCTATAAAGATATGGAGTGTATTATCATGGAACTCATAAACAAAGACATTGGGAGCCTCCAGACACTGGACCCTACCCAATTCGACTTTGTTAAGGGCAGATCTTGCCTCTTAAACCTAGTTGATTTCTTTGAAACAGTTACCAAAGCCATAGATGAGGGCAAGGTAGTCCACACAGCCTACCTGGACCTCGCAAAAGCCTTCGACACAATACCCCACTCAAGCATCATAAATAAGCTTACCAGCTTAAATATCAACCCCTATATCACAAGATGGGTTGCAAACTGGCTCAGAGATAGAACCCACATGGTCAGAATTGCAGGTGCCATGTCCAAATCCAAACCAGTTACAAGTGGCATCCCACAGGGCTCAGTTCTGGGACCTCTCTTGTTCAGTATATACTTCTCTGAGGTTCAGGCTAACACGGGGGGATTATGGCTGACAAAGTTCGCAGATGACTGAAAACTGGGGGCCATAATCGAATCTCCAGCTAACACAAGCATCCTCCAAAAGGGTCTCACAGAGTAGGATGCTTGGTGCCAGAGCCACGGCCTCAAGCTAAATGCTAAAAAGTGCATAGTCATCCCCTTTGGGAAAAACAAGGTGCCTACAAATTACCACATAGGTGGTAATCCATTAAGTACGGAAGAAGTAATTAGAGATTTGGGGACCAACGTAGATAGTAATCTCTCCTTTGATAATCACGTTGCCAAAGTGGTTAGAAAGACCTTCTATATAGCCCACCTTATCACGAAAGGGTTCGCATCTAGATCAAGAGAGGTCATTGTGCCCCTCTACTCGTCACTCATCAAGCCCATAATTGAATACAATGCCCCTTTTGGGATGTACCATACCCGACACCTGCAGCAACTGGAGAGACCTCAAAAGTACCTCACTAACAGGATCATGGGCTACAAACAGATGTCCTATGCAGCTCGACTAAAGAAACTCCAGCTCTACTCAGTTGCTATGCCTGACATACAAAGCCATGTCAAACCCAGAATTAATGGACATGCTCCACCTCAAAAAATCCAAGTCCCTTAGAGCTACACACTCCAGGGACCTAAACCTCAGCACAAAAATAAATAGGACATGCTGGAGGGACAGATTCATTTCCCAGAGGCTCCCCTCATTCTGGAATAGAATCCCAATTCATGTTAGACATAGCCCCTCGCTGACCCTCTTCAAGCGAAATCTGGACGCTTGGATGGGAAATCGGAAATTCACCCCTGGGATCTCTTCTGTGTCCCTGCTAGACAGAGGCACAGTAAACTAATCTTAAAAGGGTACCTTCTGTGACCTACTTTACAGAGGCACAGTAGGCTAATCTAATAGGGAGGCAGAAGCCAAATACACTCTGGCTAGGCTTAAAAAATGCCCTAGGGCAGATAGCCTAGTATCTACCTATGAACCTATGAACATGCAGGTTTCATTGATGGCAACAGGGCATCAATATGGGAGTATTTTAACATGGCACATGCATAGAAACAGATGTGTATATTTATAAACCAATAGGACATATGTCCCAGCAAAGGTCAGGAGTGTAGATATACCAAATGAGTTGTGTAAATCGATCATTGCAATGGTAGGGGTGAGATAGAGAGAGTTCAATTAACAATTAATAAATCCTTGTAGTTTTCACAACATTCATAGTCACTGCAGTGGTCTGTCCCTTAAATGTATTATTACACTACCCAATGGCGTTATATTGTACATTGGTATGTTTGTATATTAGTATGTATGGGACCTGTGTCTTACATACAGGCTTGACAAGATGCAGGTGTTAATGCAACATGTTTTGAGACTGCTGTCATACACTTTGGGTGAGATGCTGGGATGACAGGTATGTTTGCATGTACATTCTCTGACTATGTACAAGTCTGAGTATCAGTTATATGTCATTTACAGCCGCCTACATTTCTTGGATCATCACACTAACTTGTCAGGGGAACAGGGCAATAGGCAGGTGATGTGGGCCATTTACCAGGACATACTGGGCAGATTGGAACAGTTGAGGTGTATGAATATGCATACCACTTTCTATTTGAGCATTCTAGCATAATCTGTACAGTTGTTAAGTGTATATATGCATACAGCCTTCTCTCTGAACATTCGAACAAACTGTGTGCAGTTCTGTGGAATGATTATGCATGCAACTCACTGGCACTCCTGGGATCCTAAGCCCTGCTGTGTATGACAAAAGTATTACAGGTAAGATCACTGTACACTGTGCTATCAGGCGATTGTTGTGAGGCTTTGCAATGCAGTTAGTCTAATATGACTGACATATTTGCACTTCCAAAATTGTTATACTGCACTTCATACACATTTTATCTGCATACCACAGTGTGAGTAACACTGCTTACTACAAGAGTACTATTTAATTACTGCAACAGTGCAACAACATATGACTGCAGAGTAAACAGAATTAATGCAGGGGTTACACCTTTATTCGCAGCATATTACACAATTCTTTATACTGGTACAACACTTTCTGAGGCTCTTACATTTATTTGTTATGACAGTACATGCAGGCTATTTACTAATCTGCCTCGCGATGCATCCTTTGCAGCCTAGCATCATAGGCTTGCTGGTTCGCAGCATGCTCATCTGCAACTGTCAGAGAAGTACAGTGATATTTAGCCATACCTATCCATAGTATACACAAGCTAGGCAATTATTAACTACGTAGTGGAAGGAGTTCTTACTCAGTTCTGGGGCATTCTGCATCTGCCTTGATTCCTGGATGCACTGTTCCAGGACATCCCCCCTCTGCTGCTTCAGGTCTGCATGATGGTGCCTGACCTGCTCAACAGTCCAGGGATACCTGTGGTGCTAGTGAGGTCACGGGCGAGACTATCCCAGGCCTCAGTTTTGTACTGTGAGCCCAGGCACTGGCCCTGCAGTAGTCTCCTGTCATGGTGCTTTACTAGGAGCCATACCATGAATTTGGACTCCTGGATGCCCCAGCGCTGCGCTCTAAAGCGATTGCCTTCTCCCACTCCAGCCATTCTGCCTGCAGGGAAATGATACAACCAGTTATGAGCCATATTCCCGCCTCTTCGGTTTAAGTAGGACCGGATTCCTGCACTTTTCCGTAATTGGCCGGTTTCGAAAAGGCTAAGCTATGTCATATTCATTACAGGTTATATATGTGTCTGGTATCCATCATTCATGTGTACATACACCGTATGGGGACCTGGGGACTTCATATCTTTATTACAGTGACACCTCAACTCTATGTTTACTGCAGTACTCCAGTTCAAATATTTATGGTCTGTGTCAGGTTATAGCACATTACACTGTACATAGATTCAGTTCACATATTTGATTTGATTTCCCTGTTGTGAGGATTACTTTGCAGATACCTCCTTTATATGTACTGCTATCATGGCATAGTGGTTTACTACTATGACTGTGATGTACAGGGTCCTGAGTTCTAGCATTGCAGAGGATGGTTATTTTGTTGCTGGCCAGAACATGAGCTGTTGGGTACAGAGTGATTAAGGCACTTTAAAGCAGTTGTGAGCGGGTGTGCACACGTTTGCATGGAGCAAGAGCTAAGCAATGCTAACCTCTGGTTACAGTTTCTTACACTCAGTTAGCCTCTACATTGGGTCACCAGTGTGATACTCGCATACCAGTGCCCAAACAGGCTTACACCCGCTTGTTGCTCCTGCACTTGCAAATACACTGCATTTGGTGTTTGCATCTGACACTCACACCCCTGGGTGGGGGTGAGGACTATGATAATACCTTCTGATGCCTATTACATCAGCTTACATGCCTACAGTGGGGTGTTGCGACTATATGTTCATAGGTGTTGTGTAGTGGCTTATGCAACAACATATATGGTCATACCGTACTTAGCCATTTAAACTGGACTGTGCTGCTGTGGGACCCATATAGGGAATGGCTGCCCATTAGGCATAAGCATGCCGGTCGACTGTATGGAATCTGCAGCCTGTCCAGAGCTTGCTTCATACTACTGGTGTGTTCCTCATACAATCTTCACCTGTCTGGCAAATACCTGGGAACTGACACCATTAAATACAGACAAGTAATTGGGTTTAGGACCCCACATCCTTCAGCCGAGTCATGCTAATGCATACCTATTATTCTATCAGCTTTCTAAAGTTGTAAGTGGAATATGTGCTTTCTGTTCTTATCAGACCTCTCAAACAATTGGGAACATATTTCAACTGAATCAGGGACAAGTCAAGAACAAATAAGGGACAATCAGGGACACTTTTAAAATATAAGTGCTAGTAACCTGAAACATTGACAGAATCAGAGCATATGAAGTAATACACATTTTCTGAAGTATAAGAAGTTTATAACTCTTAATTATTGTCATTATTCATTACGTGTAATTCACCACCTTTCCTCCAAAAGTCACTAGTTTTAGGAGGGATTAAGAGGGACAGAGTTAAAATTTGTGTCAAAATTAGGGACGTCCCTGAAAATTAGGGACAGTTGAGAGGTATGGTCCCTATTTGTTCCCCCAATGGGTTATGTCCTGTCCAGTGGATTTGCTCTTAGGGGTTGAGAGGTATGGGCGTAAGCTCTGCCCATTTTGGAGTATTACTTACATCCCCAGGGCAGTCCTAATACAACTTCAACAGCCAACACCTGAATGCCTAGGCCCATAATTGCATACCCATAGTTCCCCCACCTGCCCCTCCTCTACAGCACTCATCCTTACTGTGGGTGCAGGTGGAGTCTAACCACACCACTGCACACTGCCCACTTGCCACATGTCAGGACCCATGTCGTACGTTGTGTCGACCCATGGGTTATCAGGCTTGCACAACCTACTGGCCTGTGTATGTCTACAGCCTGGTTTGATGACTCATTACAGGAACTGACTCCAATGATCAGTAATTTTTGGGGTGTCCCACAAGGGACATTGATGTCTTTGTTTCAAGATTAGACCTGGCAGGTCTCTCCTACTGGTAGTATCCTGCCTGTGGTCTGGGGAAGCAGTGGCGTGTTTACTTTTATTGTGTGTCTGTATGTTTCACCAGTCTAGCTGGGGGGGATTGATGCTACATGTTACACGTTT